>NW_026712299.1:2452872-3132872 GCF_030504385.1 Musca domestica | reverse complement strand
TTTAAAGAACCGATAAGAGTGGATTTTTTCAAAAATATTTTTTTGGGAGAGCCACAAACATAGATTTTTAAAAATAATTGAAGAGTTTGGATTTTTTAAAAACAGCTCTTTTGAAGTGCTAACAAATCTGGATTTAAGGAAAAAATTATTTTTCTAAATTGTTATTAAAAAAAAAACTTTAAAAAACGTGGAGTTATAAAAATATTTTTCAAAAACCTCCAGCAAATGTAGATTAAAAAAAATCTTCTAAACCGATGTGGAATTTTAAAAATTATATTTTTTAGAGAGGCAACAAACGTGTTGTTTTTTTTTTTTTTTTTTTGGAGAGCCACAAGCATGGATTTAAAAAAAGGGTTTGAATTTTTAAAGACCAAAAAAGAATGGATTTTTTCAAAAATATTTTTTGGCATGGATTTAAGAAAAAACTTGAGTCATTTCGATTTTTTAAAGACCCAATAAGAGCGGATTTCTTCAAAAAAAAAAAAAAAAAAAAAATGTGAGAGGCACAAACGTAAATTTTTAAAAATAATTTTTAAAAATATTTTTTGAAGAACTGGCAAACCAGGATTTTTAGGAAATATATATTTAAAAAAATATATTTTTTCCTTTAAATTGGATTACTAAAGAATATTATTTCAAGAACATTCAACAGACGTGGATTTTTAAAAATATTTTTCCAAGAACCTCAAACAAAGGTCGATTTTTTAAAATAATAATTTTTTTAAAAATTTGGGACATGTGGATTTATAAAAATATGTTGCTAAGAACACTCAAGCAACATGAAACTTTAAAAATAATATTTTCAAATAACCAACAAACTTGGATTTTCGGATATATTTTTTTGGAAGAGCCAACAAACATGGATTTTTAAAAATACTTTTCTGTATGAATCTGGTTTTCTAAAAAAACGTTTTTTTTTTTTTTTTGAAGACCCGACAAGAGTACATTTTTATATTTTATTCAAGAGACAGAAAAGGTGAATTTGTTTAAAAAATTAAACAACTCTCGGCAAATGGGAATTTACTTTTCCCAAATTCTTAAAAAAAGATAATTTTTAAATATATATATTTGTTAAATTTCTTTAACAAATGTGATTTTTTATAATAATTTTTAAGATCCTCCAAAAAATTAAAATTTAAAAAAAAAATATTTTTAAACGATCCCTAAGAAATATGGGTTTTAAAAATTATTTTTCAAAACACTCCAACAAATGAGAATTAAAAAAAATAATTTTTTCTTGATGAGTCAACAAACCTTAATTTTTTCTTCTAAAACCTTTTATTAAACATGACTGTATGAAAGTATGTGATATTTAAAGATATATATATATATATATATTTTTTTTTTTTTTTTGAAGAATTAAAACAACCTCAATTTTTTGTAATCCTTCATAACAACTTTTTTAATTGTAAATTTTTAATAAGCTTTTTTTATTTTTTTTATACGTGGATTTTTTTAAAATAATTTTTTTATAAAAAACATTTTTTTTGAAACGTGGACTGTTATGAAAACATTATTTTGTATAAGAAGCCATTTTTGGGATAGAGCACAGATTTGCTTTTATTTGAAATATTTCTTTCGAAAAGCGACATAAAACTGGATTTTATTAACGTTTTTTTTTTTTTTGAATTGATCCATTGATTTGGATTTCAAAAACCTTCATTTATAGTATTTTTGAATTTCGATTTTTTTATATTGGGCCACAACGTGAAATTATTATTAAAAATTATTTTTTTGAAAGGACCCACAGATCTGCATTTTTTAAAATATTTATTAAATTATTATTAAAGCATAATTTATTGAGAAGATATGGATTTTTATTGAAGAAGACGAGGCTGACTTTTTTTTGGAAAATTCAAAGATATGAATGTTTTGAAAAATATATTTTTTTAATGGGCCACAGACTTTCAATATTTGTTAAAATCATATTTTTAAAAAGAATTCATAGATGTTGATATATATTTATTTATTATTATTTTTTTTCTAATAACTTTCGATTGTCCAACATCGGAGATGAGCAATATCGGTTTACTCCGATTTGCAGCCCTAATGTATTTTTTATTTACAAACCTTCATGTTTACATGTTTTCTTTACAGAAAGAAGGCTTACCTGAAATGAAAAAAAAAGAAAAATATTTGTTCAATACTTTATTCAAATTGAAAGAAATGCAAAGAAGGATTGTTAGTATGCTAATATACTGATATATATATTTTTTTGGAAACGTCTTCAGACAACATCCAGGAAAATGCTAGGATAGACCTTCAAAAATATTTTCAAAAATACCAATTCCCAAAATTTCAAATTTATATTAAAAATGCATTTGGCTATATTCAAATTAGATCTATATAAAGTTAAAATTTTATTTCATTGCCTTCCCTGTCTTTCAAAAATTCAATCCTCAAAAAAATTCAACCTCACATAGATCTAATTTGAATATAACAAAATGCATTTTTGGAAAAATGTTAACAATATTTAAATCAAATCCATCAACATAATTATAAATTTCCCATATTTGGCTACACATTTTAAAAGGCCCTTTTTGCCTTAAATGCATTTCTAAAATTCTGGTCAGGTATAACTTAAAAGACGACATAAATTAATTCTCTGTCTATATTCGAGTAATTAATTTAACATTTAACTCACAAAATGTGTGACATGGGTGTGTAAGTGGGGGGTGATCGACCAAACGTCTGACAGACTGACCATCTGGTACGTGGAATAAATTACAACAAAATTTTAAATTTGACAATATCTGTTTTTTTTTTTATCAATTTGGGCCAATACCAAATGAAAAAAATTATAAACGTGATTAGATGGGGTTGTAATAGATTGGATGGCTATTGTTTCGGGGCTACTGTTTGACAATTGTTTAACAAATATTATTATCTGTTATTTGTTATTCATTATTTATTATTTGTATTTTTTCAAGTGTTTTTTTTTTTTCATAGTACCTTTTCTAACGAGACAGATTGTCTTGTTAGATACTGAAAATATTTTTCCTTGTTTATTTTATTTCCCCATTATAGATCTTATCTAATGATTTTTTCTATAGAAAAAACCATCCTCAGAAACTGAGGAGATTTTTTCCTATAGAAAAAACCATCCTCAGAAACTGAGGAGATTTTTTCCTATAGAAAAAACCATCCTCAGAAACTGAGGAGATTTTTTCCTATAGAAAAAACCATCCTCAGAAACTGAGGAGATTTTTTCCTATAGAAAAAACCATCCTCAGAAACTGAGGAGATTTTTTCCTATAGAAAAAACCATCCTCAGAAACTGAGGAGATTTTTTCCTATAGAAAAAACCATCCTCAGAAACTGAGGAGATTTTTTCCTATAGAAAAAACCATCCTCAGAAACTGAGGAGATTTTTTCCTATAGAAAAAACCATCCTCAGAAACTGAGGAGATTTTTTCCTATAGAAAAAACCATCCTCAGAAACTGAGGAGATTTTTTCCTATAGAAAAAACCATCCTCAGAAACTGAGGAGATTTTTTCCTATAGAAAAAACCATCCTCAGAAACTGAGGAGATTTTTTCCTATAGAAAAAACCATCCTCAGAAACTGAGGAGATTTTTTCCTATAGAAAAAACCATCCTCAGAAACTGAGGAGATTTTTTCCTATAGAAAAAACCATCCTCAGAAACTGAGGAGATTTTTTCCTATAGAAAAAACCATCCTCAGAAACTGAGGAGATTTTTTCCTATAGAAAAAACCATCCTCAGAAACTGAGGAGATTTTTTCCTATAGAAAAAACCATCCTCAGAAACTGAGGAGATTTTTTCCTATAGAAAAAACCATCCTCAGAAACTGAGGAGATTTTTTCCTATAGAAAAAACCATCCTCAGAAACTGAGGAGATTTCTTCCTATAGAAAAAACCATCCTCAGAAACTGAGGAGATTTTTTCCTATAGAAAAAACCATCTTTAGAAACTGAGGAGATTTTTTCCTATAGAAAAAACCATCTTTAGAAACTGAGGAGATTTTTTCCTATAGAAAAAACCATCCTCAGAAACTGAGGAGATTTTTTCCTATAGAAAAAACCATCCTCAGAAACTGAGGAGATTTTTTCCTATAGAAAAACCATCCTCAGAAACTGAGGAGATTTTTTCCTATAGAAAAAACCATCCTCAGAAACTGAGGAGATTTTTTCCTATAGAAAAAACCATCCTCAGAAACTGAGGAGATTTTTTCCTATAGAAAAAACCATCCTCAGAAACTGAGGAGATTTTTTCCTATAGAAAAAACCATGCTCAGAAACTGAGGAGATTTTTTCCTATAGAAAAAACCATGCTCAGAAACTGAGGAGATTTTTTCCTATAGAAAAAACCATGCTCAGAAACTGAGGAGATTTTTTCCTATAGAAAAAACCATGCTCAGAAACTGAGGAGATTTTTTCCTATAGAAAAAACCATGCTCAGAAACTGAGGAGATTTTTTCCTATAGAAAAAACCATGCTCAGAAACTGAGGAGATTTTTTCCTATAGAAAAAACCATGCTCAGAAACTGAGGAGATTTTTTCCTATAGAAAAAACCATCCTCAGAAACTGAGGAGATTTTTTCCTATAGAAAAAACCATCCTCAGAACCTGAGGAGATTTTTTCCTATAGAAAAAACCATCCTCAGAAACTGAGGAGATTTTTTCCTATAGAAAAAACCATCCTCAGAAACTGAGGAGATTTTTTCCTATAGAAAAAAACCATTCTCAGAAACTGAGGAGATTTTTTCCTATAGAAAAAACCATTCTCAGAAACTGAGGAGATTTTTTCCTATAGAAAAAACCATCCTCAGAAACTGAGGAGATTTTTTCCTATAGAAAAAACCATTCTCAGAAACTGAGGAGATTTTTTCTATAGAAAAAACAATCCTCAGAAGCTGAGGAGATTTTTTCTATAGAAAAAAACATTTTTCTATAGAAACAACCATCCTTAGAAGCTGAGGAGATTTTTTCTATAGAAAAAACCATCTTTAAAAGCTGAGGAGATTTTTTCTATAGAAAAAACCATCCTCAGAAACTGAGGAGATTTTTTCTATAGAAAAAACCATCCTCAGAAACTGAGGAGATTTTTTCTATAGAAAAAACCATCCTCAGAAACTGAGGAGATTTTTTCTATAGAAAAAACCATCCTCAGAAACTGAGGAGATTTTTTCTATAGAAAAAACCATCCTCAGAAACTGAGGAGATTTTTTCTATAGAAAAAACCATCCTCAGAAACTGAGGAGATTTTTTCTATAGAAAAAAAATTATCCTCAGAAACTGAAATTTTTTCTATAGAAAAAAAAAATTATCCTCAGAAACTGAGAAGATTTTTTCTATAGAAACTGAGAAAACAACCTCAGCAGCTTAATATGATTTCTAATCCTATGACGTCAGCATATAATATTTATTATCTGTAATTAAAAAAAACACCTCCATCCATGATTTTGTTTACATTCTCTCTTCTTATTACAGTCATCGGCGTTTAAAATATGACGTCAATCTGTAAAGTATCTTTATAAAATGTATAAATTGTAATTTGCAAATTACAAACATAAATTATCACCACCTCTCTGCTAAAGCCTTCCTCCTTGCCTCCCATGCCATTCAATTAGCATTGCTAAAGCTTTTGCAATAATAAAAAGTATTGGCATTTAAAGCAAAATGCTCTCTAATTAAAAATGCATAAAATGCTGACGATATCGAATTGCGTTTGTCTTTCAACATCAATAACGTCACTTGAAAAAACTTATTGATCATCGGGGGCCGCCTCTGCGGATTTACTAGTTTTATTGAGGCAAATGTCAAACTAGTTTCCATTTTCTGGTTCCCCAGTCGAGTGACGGCAATATTTATTTTTTTTTTTTTCAAATTTTACAAGACATAAGACGCTATAAATTAACATAATTTTTCGATTTGAAAATATTATTTTTTGTGGAGAGAGGGGGTTTTGGGCTGTCATGGAAAATAGACATTAAAAGGTGCCCATTAATTTTATTGAATGAAAGCAAAAAATGTCGGAAATAGCATCAAATTTTAGATTAAGTTTAGATTTGTTCGAATTGGTCACCTTTGGCACGAATTATGTCCTTCAAACGGCCAATGAAACCGTCACACGCTGCCCGAATGTTGCTCTGCTTGTTTGATTTGGCTTGTGATCGACACTTTGGTATTTTTTGGTGCCAACCTCGCTTCCCAAAATACTCCCGAAACAATAGTCCAACGGATTAGATCCAAAATCCGGAGATTTTGGTGGCCATTGTGCGCTGGAAATGAAGCCAGAAACCTGTCTTTGTAGCCATTCTTGGGTGGCGCGTGTTGAGTACGATTGTGCTGAGTCCTGCGCGGAATGTCCAAGGTCTGCGTCCAAAATGTTTGCGTGCCCAAGGCTTTAATACCTCCTCCACCTCCAAAATATTTTCGCCATAATATTCAGCATTTATTATGATGCCACGGTCGATTACAAATACGAGCGGAGAACGACCATCGGCTGTTATGGCGACCCACACCATCATCATGGCCGGCACTTGAGTTCTGGTGTACAACCGAAGGTGCACATTTTCAGCTGACCTCTTTGGCAAGTAAACGCGATCATTGTTTCAAATTTGGTATTTGAGATTCGTAATGGATACTACAGCCTATGACAGAAAATTGTCTGTGCAGGTCCACGTCTTCGTATAGCCCCCTCCCAATATTTGGTATTTTGATGATTTTAGCGTCATTATTCGCCGGAGTAGTTTTAAGTTACGCACTAAGAGTTCGTAATGGGAACTACAGTCTGTGACAAAAAATTGGCTATGCAGGTCCAGGTCTTCGTATAGGCCCTATATATCAGTACCTCCCTATATTCGGTATTTTGACGATTTTAGGTACAATATCCACCGAAATTGTTTGAGATGTCGTATTTGAAGTTCGTAATGGATGCCACAGCCTGTGACATAAAATTGTCTATGCTGGTCCAGGTCTTCGCACAGCTCCGATATAACGCTACCTCCCTATATACGATATTTTGATGATTTCAGCTACATTATTCACCGTTTATTTCAAGTTTCGAATTTGAATATGGTAATGGCTTATGACAAACAATGCGTATGTAGGTAGACGTCGTATAGACCCCAATATGACAGCTATATTCGGTATTTTTTAAATTTTAAGAGGATTTTTTAAGGATTTTATTTTTTGAAAATTTCCAAATTCGTTCCAAATGGGGTATTCAAAGTTCGGCCGAACTTATTGCTTTTTAACTTGTTGGAATTACAATGGCATTACCTCGAACTCATTTTTCAATATTTGCCAAATGGAATATTGCGATATGTTCACTCACGGGGCATTTTTCGGCCTCTTCGACGCGGGTGGTTTCGATCAAGTCGCTTTTTTACTTTTCGAACTATTTCTGCTGATGTTGCTGTTTTCTTCTGTCCACTTCCTTGACTTTGGGCTACTCTACCAGTATCACGGTAACAAGGCGATGGTACGAGACACAAAAGATTTAGTCACATTCAAAGGCTGTAGGGCTCTAACGATAGCCACATGTGGTTTTCCAGCCAAATATACAGGAATCATACTATCACCCTTGAATTCCATCGCGAATAACTTTTTTTCTGGAAAATTCTCACCAAAATGCTTTTGTACGCTTGTAAACAATATAATGAGCTGTCAGTGGAATAATTTTAACAGCTATCGGACAACTGGCTTAAAAATGACAGCAGTCTGAAGTTGGTTCCATTTTTTCATCTCAACCTATATTTTTTTGGAATTTTAACAGCTGTCGGACGAGTGGCTTAGAAATGACAGCAGTCTGAAGTTGGTTGCAATTTTTTCATCTCACCCTGTATTTGGTTTTTGGAAGGTTGCCAAAGTTCTGGCTTCAATTTTTTAATTTATTTATTTTTTTTTTTTTGGGTTGGGTATTTAGTACAGAGGTGGTGAAAAAAAATAGTTTTAAAAATGAAACTTGAAAAAATTATTTGAAATATTTGTTTTTTATTTGGGACCCGTAACGTGGTATATTAGCCCCTTATATAGTCCCAAAGACTTTCACCTTACTATAAATCTTTAATAATGTTTTGCACTTAAACTTATCTCCCCGAAAACGTATTCTTGTTTTGATATTTTACTTATATTTAATAACGTCACTAACAGCCATCGTCGAATTTTTAAATTATTAGAAGGCCTTATTTTTCGGACACACCCCATAAAAGCAAAAATATTTTTGGTGGTGTTGGGCAAAAATTAGCAACGTTATCGGTCCGTGGAACCAAGCGATCGCTTGTTTTCATATATTTTTTTTCTTTCGTTCCTTTGTACAGTAGTATTTTGCCCAACAATCAGCAATCAACGACAATTATTGTTATCGGCAAAGTTCAAACAGGTTTACCCTCTCCTCGTAGCTCCGCTTAAACAAAAAAAAAAACTGACGTCAAACATCGTCAGAGATCAGTTGTCATTTATGATGGTGTTTTGTTTTTTTTTTTTTTTTCTATCATTCTTTCCAAAGGTTGGTTGTAATTTCTAACTATTCGAGTTACTAAGTGAAAAGTGGTCAATGCCTGCCTGGTACTAAATATAGGACCATGAACTAAGAAAATTTAAAATTATTGAAAAATTATCTCAACACTTCGAATATTTGCTCTAATAATACCCTTTCTTCATCATAACCCCCCTAACCATTAGTTCCAAGCTCAATCTCGCTCAGTGACTTAATGACTTAATTCCGCCACAGCCACCATTCATTATCATTAATGATCGTGAGAGGGCAGAAATCATTGTCTTTGTGAACAAACGTCAATGTTTGAAGTCATTGTTTAATTTCAGTTGTTTTTTTTTCCTTTTTTTTGCAGATACACTTGCAAAATCTCAAAAAACATTACTGATAGTTGTTGTTGTTGTTTGTATTCCAAAACAATGAACTAGTTATTTTCGTAAGCATGATGTCATAATCTAAATATATTTGGATTTTTTTTTCTTTAATTAATTTTCAAGTGTTTTGCAAATGTTATACATACTCAAGGACCACTTGGGTACTTGTAAATATAGGTATGTATGTATATGGAGATGTGAGAGAAATTTTGAAACACTTTGCCTATGGCCTTGATGTTAGGAGACTTTTCGTTCGCAATTTTAAAATCGAAATAAAAAAAATTGAGATCCGCAGGATTTGTTTTTTGTTAATTGTTTTCTTCTATAAAAATTTTGCCAAAATCTTGAACCTTTTGTGGGGGAGGTACCAAAAGAAATGATCCGATCTCTACAATTTTTATAACGGATCTTGTGCTCATGGAAATATTGACATGTACCAAGTCTGGATGGAATCGAATGTTAATTTCGCGTTTTCATGAGCTTTAGAATATTCAAAATTTTGACCCTTTGCCTGAAGGAGTAGACCGACATATCCCATCATCTGAGTAGATCTTGTGTTAGTAGAAATAATGGGATGTGTGAAACTTGAAGAGAATCGGAAGTTTATTTCGAATTTTATGATTGTTTTGGTTATTCAAAACTTTGACCATTTGTGGGGGACGTACCAGAAGAAGTGGTCCGATCTCTACCATTTTTATAAAATATCCTTTGTTAATTCCACGCTTGATTAAGTCATGGAAAAATACTTTTTTTCAAAAAAACTACGCGTGAATTGATCTTAAAAAAAATATTTATAAAAAATCCACACCTGGGCTGATATTGAAAAAATATTTTTTAAGAAAATCCTTGCTTAAATTGGTTTTTAAAAAAATATTTTTAAGACCATCCTAGTTTGAAATAGTATTGGAAAAATATTTTTGAAAAATCCATTAGTTGGAGTGGTTTTAAGCAAATATTTTTTCATAAAAATCCACACTTGGGTTGCGTAAGTCTTAAAAAAATATTTTTTTTTTAAATATTTAACAAAAATCTTTGCCTAAATTGGTATTCCAAAAAAATATTTCTAAGCACAAAATTTGCTTGAATTGGTTTTCAACAAATATTTAAAAAAAAATTGAATCTTGCTTAAATTGGTCGTCAAGAAATACTAAAAAAACACGCTTAAATTGGTTTTCAAAAAATATATTTAAGACAATCCTAGCCTGAGATACTCTGGAAAATATATTTTTAAAAATTCCATGGTTTGGAGTGGTTTTTAAAATAATTATTTTTATAAAAATCCATTCTTGCGTTAAGTCTTGAAAAAATGTATTTTTTTTTCAAATATTTAAGAAATCCTTGCTTAAATTGGTTTTTAAAAAATATTTAAAAAAAATATGTTAAAAAAATATTTCAAAAAATTGAGATAGTTTTCGAAAAATATTTTTAAAAATCCATGCTCCCAGTTTATAAAAATCCACACTTGGTTTGATCTTGAAAAAAGATTTTTTCTATAAATCTTCGCTTAAATTGGTTTTCAAAAAATATTTTTAAGACAATCCTAGCTTGAGGTATCTCGGAAAAATATTTTTAAAAAATCCATTGGTTAGAGTGGTCTATAAAAAAAATGTTTCCAAAAATCCACATTTTGCTGATCTTGAAAAAACATTTTTTAGTCTTCAAAAAATATTTTTTAGTCTTCACAAAAATATTTAAAAAAGGCAAAATTGGTTTTCAAAATTATTTTTAAAAATCTTCGCTTAAATTGGTTTTTAAAAAAATATTTTTAAGACAACCCAACTTGAGGTATCTCGGAAAAATATTTTTAAAAAATCCAATGGTTAGAGTGGTCTATAAAAAAATGTTTCCAAAAATCCACATTTCGCTGATCTTGAAAAAAACATTTTTTAGTCTTCAAAAAATATTTTAAAAAAAGATATTTAAAAAAAGCAGAATTGGTTTTCAAAAATATTTTTAAAAAAAATCCTAGCTTAAAAATATTTTTGAAAAAATGCATGCTTGCGGTGGTCTTTAAAGAAATATTTTTTTTTCACAAATCTACACTTGGGTTGATCTTGAAAACATATTTTTGAATAATTTTTTTATTTTAAATTTTTGCTCATTGAAAAAAAAAATCGTTGCTGAAATTGGTTTTCAAAAATCTTAACATGAGATAGTCTCAAAAAATATTTTTTAATAAAACAATGCTTAAAAATATATTATTATAAATATCAATGCTTGGAGTAGTTAAAAAAAGTTTTATAAAAATCCGCACTTCGTTAAGTCTGGAAATATATTTTTTTTGAAAAGTTCACGCTTGGATTGGTCTTAAAAATATATTTGTAAAAAAATATATTTTAGAAAAATTTAAACTGGGATTTGAAAAAAATCTACGCTTCTAATTGGAGATGTCCATTATTTTTTTCTTTTTAATCCGCGCTTATTGTTGGAGAATGATTTTGAAAACTTGTATAATGAAATAATGTCCTACATCCCCCCTCCCCAAGGGTGTGTAACATTTAATTTTTGACCAGGGACATTGCTCCTCTGTCGTGCTGATAGGAGTTCTAGAAAAAAAATAAAAACCAACCAAAATCCTAGGCTTAGGCGATGACCATAAAAAATCCTAGGTCTCTGACCTGTCCTAAACTCTAACCTCATGCGAAATTACTGCAAAAACAGAAAAAAAATAATTTTTTGCTCCATTTCAACTCCAATCATCATGCCGTTATCTTCAAAACCAATATGCTTCTATTCTGCACTTAAACTCAACTCCTTGCAAAATTTCGTGAGAATCGGATTAAAGATGCGACCTATAGCGTGATTACAATTTTACGTAGACATAAGGAGGGACAGACACACATAGGTAGATCGAATCTGATCTATGAGAGGGAAAGATCCATATGGGTCCGGGACCAATATTTCGAGGTGTTACAAACTTTTTGGTCCAGTCAGGTATATTATATTCCCAAATACATAGCGTGGTATAAATCTACAAATTTTATAAAAATTCTCACAATTTAAAGGTGTCTACTCCGCCAGAAGCCTCTTGTGACCTCCATAAACAACATAATATCTGCTGTTTTTATACGATAATGTCAATTTTTTTAATATAAATCTGCCATAACAATGAAATCATAATTATATTTATTCATTATACCCTCCCTGTGTGGCTGTGATTATTTTGCAAGTTATCAATTTTGTGTTCGTTTTCAAAGAGTGACTCATATTTTAAAAGAAATACGGAAGCATTTTTGCTTTGAAACGAAATGAAAGAAAGAAAATAATTGAAAATGAAAATTTATATATTCCAGCTTGACTATATATTAACTTTGTTTTTATTATTATGACAACAATAGAATAAAGATTATTATTGCATATTAAAACGAGCGAACAAAACATACACTGGGGAAAACGAGTATAATAAATCTCACATTTGCTAGTTGCAAAAAAAAAAAAAAAAAAAAAGAAATGATAATTTGTATTAAAAAAAATAAATAAAATAATAAAGGAAAAATAAAAAAATGAAACATTGCGGGTGGCGCTGTCAAGACAATTCAACGCCACATCTGCTGGGGTCGAGAGACAGTAAAAAAAATGATAGAGAAACCAACCACAAAGGAATATATCTATGGCTTTGTAATGCTTGGGAAATCCCTTGACAATTAATAATAGATAAATCGCTTGTCTTGGAAAGAATAATGCTTTGTTAAAAAAAAAAAAAAAAAAAAAAAATGAAATAAATAAATAAAAAGAACGAAAGGACATTCCAACAGGACTGAGTACCATCGCACTCAGCACGCGCCACCCAAGAATGTTTACAAAATGAGGTTCCTCGCTTCATTTCCAGCGCACAATGGCCACCAAAATCTCCGTTACCAATCCGTTGGACTATTGTTGCTGGAGTATTTTGGAAAGCAAGGTATGCACTAAAAAATACCCAAGAGTCGATCACCTCAAGCAAGCGCTTCGCCGGTAATGGGCCAAAATACCGCAGAGCAACATTTGGGCAGGGTGTGACGGTTTCTTTGGCCGTTTGAAGGTCATAATTCGTGCCAAAGGTGACCAATTCGAACAAATCTTATATTATTAAAAAATTTGATGATATTTCCGACATTTTTTGCTTTCGTTCAATAAAATTAAAAAAAAAAAAAAAAATTATGACTTTTGACTTTGTTGCAGTTTTTTTATCTCACCCTGTATTAAATATACAAATTTCTTTTGTTCAGAGACACGCAATGAAATTTGATCTAGAATAATTCTTACTTTGAAACTTTTCCCAAAAAATGAAGTAGAACGGGAGATTTTGTCTTGGTTTGGAAACGCCTTAAATTAAGAGTAATAAGAAGCAAATACTTAATTTTTACTTTTGGTCCACAAAATTCGAATGTAATTTCCTTAAAAACTATTGTACATAGATAGATGGTTTATTCTGAGACGAATAGTGAAATTTTGTGTAAAATATTTTTTGTTTTGACACTTTTTGTCTAAAACAAATTCTTATGTCACTTTCAGCCATTATCTCGAGAAAAGGCCGAGGAAAATTAATAAAAAAAATTGGGGAATATTTTCGGTTTTTTTTTTTGGGAAAATTGTTTCAAATATTTTCTTAATATGTAATGAAAATAGAGATTTCTTTTATTTGAAGACTTAAAGTGAAATTTGATCCAGAATATTTCTTTCTTTGACACTTTTCCCAAAAAATTATGTATAAAGGGAGATTTTGACTCCGATTTGAAATGTGTTGAATTGATAGGAAAAAAGCAAAAAAGCAAGCGATTTTAGTACATAATTTTCGAATGTAATTTCCTTAAAAACTATTGTTCTTACATATATGGTTTATTCTGAGAGTTATAGTGAAATTTTGTGTAGAATATTTCTCCTTTTGATATTTTTCGTCTAAAACTAAATTTTATGTCACTTTAATTCGTCTACTCGAAAAAAGTCCAAGGAAAAAAATTAAATATTTTCGGATTTATTTTGGGGTTATTGATGCAAATATTTTTTGATATATAATAAAAATAAAGATTTTTTTTATTTGATGACTTTAAGTAAAATTTAATACAGAATATTCCTTCCTTTGACACTTTTCCCAAAAAAATTAAGTTAAATGGGAGATGTGGACTTAGAACGGAAACATGTTAAAATAACAGTAAAAACATAATCAAATAATTTTCACTTGAAGTACATACATTTCGAATGTAATTTTTATACAAACTATTGTACGTAGATATATAGTTTATTCTGAGATTAATAGTTAAATTTTGTGTAGAATATTCCTTCCTTTGACACATTCTGCCTAAAACAACATTTTATGTTACTTTCAGGGGCCTACTCGAAAAAAGTCCGAGGAAAAATTTATAAAAAAAATTGGGACATATTTTCGGTTATTAGTATTATTTTTGTTTTTTTGGAAGATTGATTTAAATATTTTTTCGGTATATATCGAAAAGAGGGATTTCTTTTCTTTGGTGACATATATTGAAATTTCATCCAGAATATTTCTTCCTTTGACACGTTTCCCAAAAAATTAAGTTTAATGGGAGATGTGGAGTTAAAATGGAAACATGTTAAAATAGCAGTAAAAACATAAACACATAATTTTCACTTGAAGTACATGCATTTCGAATGTAATTTTTATAAAAATTATTGTTCCCGGATTTATGGTTTATTCTGAGAGTTGTAGTGAAATTTTGTGTAGAATAGTTCTTCCTTTGACAGATTCTGCCTAAAATCACATTTTATGTTACCTTCGGGCGTCTACTCGAAAAAGTCCAAGAAAATATTATCAAAAAAGAATTAAAATATTTTCGGGAAAATTGAACGTAATTTCCATGAAAACTATTGTTCCTAAAAAAAGTTTTATTCTGAGATTAATAATGAAATTGTGTGTAGAATATGTCTTCCTTTCACACATTCCACCTAAAACGAAATTTTATATTACTTTCAGGCGTCAACTCGAAAAAAGTCCGAGGAAAAGTTGATCAAAAAATTAGGAAATATTTTGGTTATTTTTTGGGGGCATTGAACGTAATTTCCATGAAAACTATTGTTCCCAAATATATGGTTTATTCTGGGATTAATAATGAAATTTTGTGTAGAATATATCCTCTTTTGACACCTTCCGCCGAAAACGAAATTTTATATCACTTACAGGAGTCAAATCAAAAAAAGTCAGAGGAAAAATTTATAAAAAATAATAATAAATAAATAAATAAAATAAAAAAAATAAATATTAAGGAAATATTTTTAGATTTTGTTGGAATCTTTAAGGCCACTATTTTTTGACATACAATAAAAATAGAGATTTCTTCTCTTTGGTGACTTATAGTGAAATTTGATGAAGAATATATTTGTCTTTGAAGTCATCCTTCTAAAATAACGTTTTGTTGGAGATTTGTACACAAATTCATACAAAGTACGGCTTTAACCCTAAAATGTTTGTTTAAATTAATTCCTGACTTTTAGGTAAGATTTAGACTTTTGATGTCTCTTAGGATGTATAGTAGAATTTTATGATAAATAATTTTGTAGGACATTTTGTAAGGGAAGTTTTAGCCATATAAAGACCCCTTTGTGGACTCGCTTGTGGGTTAATATTTCGACCAAAATATTGTTTTTTTCTTAGAAAAATTAGAATTTTGTGAATTTTTAATGAAGTAAAAATATTCATTTTTGTCTGCAAACAGAAATATCTCACATCGATCAATCGAAAAAGGAAGATCAATCCATCTAGCCATTAGTTCTGTGGTTCTATATAACTATATCAAAGAACTCCGCAAAAAAAAAAAAAACATAATTACGGTTCCACAAAGATTAATAATTCTTCTGATACTATAAAAGTCCGCCCCATAGTCTACAACGCAAAAAATATTTACCCTCCGACAACCTCGAACAAAATTGAAGTACCCACTGGCGCCATCTTCTTCTGCACAGGTGAACAATCAATCATAACTGTAATCAAATGTCTCCTCCATATCTCTCCACTCTCATATCTTTGTCAAGGACATTCAAAAAAAAAAAAAAAAATTATTTAAAACGTCGTAATTTTTTTGAATAATGTTTATGTTTTTTGTTTTTCAAAATTATTTCAATGATATGAAATCTCACGTTTTGCCACCATTCCCTTATCATTTGAAGTGTTTTATTATGTTGAATTTCTGTATTATTATTATTGTTATTATTATAATAAAAAATGTTGGCATATTCTGTCATCCAGAGAATGAACAACAACAATAATAGCAGCAGATGCTAGAGGTTTTTTGCCCTCCCAAGTTATTGTTATTTAATGCTAAACCACAAACAATAACAAGACTATAAAACAATTACTAAATATTTATACAGGAGGGAATACAATTTCACTAGATTCTAAAAGTGCTATAGTTCGAAGCCTACCAGAATTTAACGGAGGGGAGGAATGATAAATCATGGAAGAAAAAATTAGTTCCAAAGTTGTTATTATAAATGAAAATATAAAACAATACCACGTAGAATATTCAAAAAATATAATATCAAACAATAGTATACAAGAAGTTTCCCATGTGAATTATGAAAATATTTCATAATTCACTGGATTTTATGAACAATGTTCATTAAATACAAATTATTTTCTGATAATGGTAAACATTTTAAAACCGTCTCTTGGCAGATAAAATAAACGTATATAGTCAAAAAACAGATATTTTTTTGGAAACAAAACAGGTACGCCTTTCTTGATTTTATGAATAAAATTCGTAAACCGAACATATTTATGAAGTGTTCCTAAATTTGTTCGTAATTTTATTTTTCCTATATTATCGACAAATTTCCAAAATAGCAGTACTTTTGGGAATAAATAAATACATAAAATTTTCCCAATTTTACTCCGCCTTTCCTTATATTGTGGGAGAAAAAGTTAAATTTTCCAGAAATAAAGTTGGTTTGATGCTATTTTCTTGCGGTATCTACTAAGCATACAAATTTCCTTCGTTCTGTGGCTCACAATGAAATTTGATCTAGAAAAATTCTTCCTTTGACACTTTTCCCAAAAAATTAAGTTTAATGGGAGATTTGGACTTGGAATAGAAACGTATTAAAATAGCAGTTAAAACGTAATCACATAATTGTCACTTGTATTACATATATTTCGAATCAAATTTTCTTAGGAACTATTGTAACTAGATATATGATTTATTCTGAAATTATTAGTGAAATTTTGTGTGGAATATTTCTCCCTTTGATACTTTTTTATGTCACTTTCGGCTGTTATCTCGAAAAAGTCGAGAAAAAATCAAAAAATTGGGATATATTTTCAGTTTTTTTTATTTTTTTTTTTATTAAGATTCAAATATTTTCTTGGTATATAATAAAAATACAGATTTCTTTTACTTGGTGACTTACAACGAAATTTGATGTAGAATGTTTCTTCCTCTGACACTTGTCCCAAAAAATTAAGTTTAATGGTAGATTTGACCTTAGAATGGAAACATGTTAAAATAGCAGTTAAAACTCAATCACAAATTTTTCACTTGTAGTATATAAATTTCGAATCGAATTTTCTCTAGAACTATTGTACCTAGATATATGGTGTATTCTGAGATCAATAATGAAATTTTGTGTAGAATATTTCTTCTTTTGAAACCCCCTGCCTGCAACGAAATTTTATGTCACTTTCAGTCGTCAGCTCGAAAATAGTCTGAGATAAAATTGATCAAAAAATTGGGGAATATTTTCGGAGAAATTAAACGTAATTTCCATGAAAACTATTGTGCCTAGATATAAAGTGTATTCTGAGATTAATAGTGAAATATTGTGTAGAATACATCTTCTTTTGACATCTTCCGCCTAAAACGAAATTTTATGTCACTTTCATGCATTAAGTCGAAAAAAGTCCAAGGAAATATTGATTAAAAAATTAGGGAATATTTTCGGGAAAATTGAACGTAATTTTTCGGAAAACTATTGTAGCTATATATATATATATATATATATATATATATATATATATATATATATATATATATATATATATATATATATAGTGTATTCTGAGATTACTAGTGAAATTGGGTGTAGAATATTTCCCCTTTTGGCATCTTCCACCTAAAATGAAAATTTATCCTACTTATACTTGTCAAGTCGAAAAAGTCCGAGAAAAAATTTGTCAAAAAATAGTGCATTTTTTTGTGTTTTATTTTGGGAACATTGATGCAAATATTTTTTTGACATGCAATCGAATTATAGATTTCTTTTCGTTGGTGACTTGTTGTGAAATTTGATGAAGAATATTTTTGTCTTTGACGTTATCCTTTAAAAATTATGTTTCGTTGGAGATTTTTGGAAAAACTCACATAAAGTACGGTTTTAACCCCCAAATGCGTTTTTTTTCATTTGTATGAATTCCTGGCGTTTAGGTAGGATTTGGGCATTTGATGTCTTCTGGAACCCATAGTAGAATTTTATGACAAATAATTCGGTGGAATATTTTGACTTGGGGAAAATTTTACCATTTAAAGTGAGTTTTTAACCATATCGTAAATAAAGTACCAAAAAGACCCCTTTTTCGACTCACTTGAGGGTTACAATTATCTGCAATATTGCCGAAGACACTATATACCTAAAATGCACGGAATCTTTATCCGAAATTTTCAAAAAGTGTTGAAGGGGGCGGAACTTGCCACACTCTCTTTTGGTTACCTTTCAATTTAAATTTTAAAAACGCCGAACCAAAGTAATTCTGGTATTTTTATCTGCAATATTGTCAAAGACATTATATACCTAAAACACACGGGTTCCTAGGTAACTTATTTCGAAAAATTTTAAATGTGTGGAAGGGGTGGGGAAATTTCTCACTCTCTTTAGGTCACTTTGCGATGTAAACTTTCAAAATTTCAAATATTTTTATCTCCACTGTTTTCATACCTCCCTCCGCTCTCTTCTAACTGATAGTCTCTACTAGTTTCGCGATTTATGAAGTGTGGCATGTTACTGTGTTCATAATTTTGTTTCTCTCTTTTTTTCTCGAGCTGTTGTTGACAGATTGCTTTCTAGACTTGTTATCGCTAAAGAAAAGACCACATGAATTATGGTTTGCCAGACGACATGGCAAATAATCGGCGTCGTAATCCTCTGGTCCAATGTATTGTTAGACTGGCGTTCTCTACTACGTTTTTTCTGCTTCTACGCAAAAATTATTGACTTTGAAGATGAAGAAGTAGGGAAAAAATCATTGAAACTTATCTGTAAAATGGCGCCATTCGTATGCCCTAGAAGACATGCGAAGAAATAGGAAAACAAAAAGCTTATTGAGGTTATATACATATAAGAAGTAAGAGCAAGAGTGGAACGCGATAAGCCAGTTAATGTGGATGGTTACTTTATTTTCGTTCCGCCAGACATTAGAAGTGTTTTATGTCAATAAAAAAAAAATTGATTTTTTTTCAAAAAGCTTAAGAATATGACAGATTTCTGTTATTATCTTCAAGAAAAGAAAAAGAGAGAGACAAAAAGGAAAGTAAATAAAATAAAAAATTAAAAGGTGATATATGATTGACATTTTATTGGCGATAAGATTGGAAAACAAATTGTAAAAAATATATATCATTGTTGTTGTTGGTGCTGCTGCCTTTTATCACCTCATTATTTATTAGTATCGTTTTATTGCGCATATTTATTTGTTTTGAAAATTATTTTATGACAAATAAAAAAGAGCTTAAAAACAATGTAATAAAACACAATTATAGGAAACATGAAAGGGTTAATCAAAAGAGAATAATTAAATTCCTTCATTTGGTATTGGCCAAGGCCCCCGCATTTATGGTTAATACTTTTCAATCAGAGAGATTATGGATTAATTTATTTATATTTTGTAGGAGGTCACCCGTATGTGCGACTGATAATGCCTGGCACTGGATGAACTGTGGCAATGTCATTTCTTAATCTCTGATGTCCTTATGAATAATACATTTAAGGTTATTTCTTTATGGAAAATGATTTTTTTTAAAATATTTTTTTAAAGTCCTCCACAAACGTGATTTTTTCTAAAGTCTCGACAAATGTGTATTTTTAAAAATATTTTTTGAAGTTCTCAACAAACGTAGAAACTTAAAAAAAAAAATTTCTAGAGTCTCGCCAAATGTGGATATTTTTAAAATATTTTTTCAGGAGTCCTCAACAAACGTGGATTTTTTTAAAAATATTTTTTGATGTCCTCAACAAATGTGGATTTTTTTAAAATATTTTATCTAGAGACCTCAACAAACGTGGGTTTTTTAAAAATATTTTTTCTAGAGTCTTCAACAAACGTGGATTTATAAAAAAAATTTTTAGAGTCTCAACAAACGTGGATTTTTTAAAAAAAATTTTTTTGGAGTCTCCAACAAGCGTGGATTTTTTTAAAATATATTTTCTGGAGTCTCCAACAAGCGTGGATTTTTAAAAAATATTTTTTTCTGAACCCTCAACGTGGATTTTTTAAAAATATTTTTCTCGAAGACCTCAACAAACGTGGATTTTTTTAAAAATATTTTTTGAAGTCCTCAATTAAAGTAGATTTTTTTTTAAATATTTTTTCGAAATCCTCAATTAACGTAGATTTTTTTAAAAATATTTTTTGAAGTCCTCAACAAATTTGGATTTTTTAAAATATTTTTTTTTCAGAATCTCAACAAACGTGGATTTTTTAAAAATATTTTTTTGTAGAGTCCCAACAAACGTGGATTTTTTAAAAATATATTTTTTGAAGTCCTCAACAAACGTGGAGTTTTTTAAAAATATTTTTTTGAAGTCCTCAACAAACGTGGAGTTTTTTAAAAAATATTTTTTCAAGGGTATCAAAATACGTGGATTTTTTAAAAATATTTTTTTAGAGTATCAAAATACGTGGATTTTTTAAAAATATTTTGTCTAGTTTTTTTGTCTAATATTTTTCTAATATTTTTTTTCCTCAACAAACGTGGTTTTTTTAAAAATATTTTTTCTAGAGTCCTCAACAAACGTGGATTTTTTAAAAATATTTTCTTGAAGTTCTCATCAAACGTGGATTTTTTAAAAATATTTTCTTGAAGTTCTCATCAAACGTGGATTTTTTAAAAATATTTTTTTGAAGTTCTCATCAAACATGGATTTTTTAAAAACATTTTTTCTAGAATTTCAACAAAACGTGGATTTTTTAAAAATATTTTTTCTAGAATTTCAACAAAACATGAATTTTTTAAACATATTTTTTGAAGTTCTCATCAAACGTGGATTTTTTAAAAATATTTTTTTGAAGTCCTCAACGAACGTGGAGTTTTTTAAAAATATTTTTTCTAGAGTATCAAAATACGTGAATTTTTTAAAAATATTTTTTCTTGAGTCCTCAACAAACGTGGATTTTTTAAAAAATATTTTTTTAGAATCTCCAACCAAGTGGAAGTTTTTAAAAATATTATTTTTAAGGTCTCAATAAACGTGGATTTAAAAAAAAAAAAAAATTCTAAAGCCTCAACAAACGTGGAATTTTTTAAAAATATGTTTTCTAGAGCCTCAACAAACGTGGATTTTTTAAAAGTATTTTTCTCGAAGACCTCAACAAACGTGGATTTTTTTAAAAATATTTTTTGAAGTCCTCAATTAACGTAGATTTTTTTTTTTTAAAATATTTTTTCGAAGTCCTCAGCAAATGTGGATTTTTTTAAAAATATTTTCTTTAAAGTCCTCAGCAAATGTGGATTTTTTTAAAAATATTTTCATTGAAGTCCTCAGCAAATGTGTATTTTTTAAAAATATTTTTTTGAAGTCCTCAGCAAATGTGGATTTTTTTAAAAATATTTTCTTTAAAGTCCTCAGCAAATGTGGATTTTTTTAAAAATATTTTCATTGAAGTCCTCAGCAAATGTGTATTTTATAAAAATATTTTTTTGAAGTCCTCAGCAAATGTGGATTTTTTAAAAATATTTTTTTTTTTGAAGTCCTCAGCAAATGTGGATTTCTTAAAAATATTTTTTCTAGAAGACTTATGGGTTTTATCGATAAATTTAAACCTCCAATTGGCAAAACACAAAATATTGTTGTTCAAATGTCAACTAGTCTAACGCGAGCCCCGATAAAAAATATGCCTTAACAGTAAACAAGTTAAGATAAAACAGGGTAACACAAACACACGCCACGCTTATTTTGACAAGAAAAAAACATTGAAAAAAAAAACAACAACATTCGAGTCAAAACAAACAAACCAAGAAGCAAATAACAACAGAAATTAGGCTAGATAAGATATTGAAAAAAAAATCTTAAAAAACGGAATAAAAAACCAAATGTTATTGAAATTCTGTGTAAACAACTTTCATCTTTTTTGCCAGCTTCGCTAGCCGACAAATGGCAAAAAAGCTCAAGCACACACACAGACACACACGAAAAAAAGCTTTCCCCTTTGTCGAGTCAAATATGATTAAATCAGAAAGTAACAACAATTGAGAAAATCATGTCTGGCTGGCAGCGGAGGAAAAAAAGTGAAAAACTCTAAACGAGACCAGAGGCATTTGTCAGCGCCTGAACTGAGTGAATGATCACTACCAGGATCTTTTCTAAACGATGCTTATAGAAAATCAACAATAACAACAAAAACTATTTGCAATAGAAAGTTGTTGCCGCTGCAGTGGTGAATGTAACCCATCCCATCTATGGCAAGCCATTTTGTTTTTGTTTAAGAATAATTTTCAATTTTCCTTCAGATACCAGAAATAGCCGGATAAATTATCATTGTTTAATGCCATAAAGACGGCCGGCCATTCGATTTCTTCAAGAAAGTTCCAAGTTGGAAAAATACCCGGAGACAATAGTTTTTTTCCACATCTTTTTTTGTTTTTCTAAAGTTGTCATTGCGATGACAATCAAAGTAATGAAGAGATGGCACGCGCTTTGTATTGTCTATGGGGACGACATCAATTCATTTGAAGTTTTTCTTTCTAGAAAAACCCCAACAGTGGCAATTTTGTTGCCTTTTGTGCAATTAATAGCCTCCCAATACATCTTCATAAGGAACCGAGAGAGACTAATAGAGGCCAATAAGTGTGGCATGGTTAAATGGCTGGCTTGTTATGATGGCAAATTTAATGGATTGTTATGAAGCAACATTATTAAGGAGACAACAAATGAGAATTTTTAACAAATATTTTTTAAAAATCAAAAACACGTGCATTTTGGATTTTTTAAAAATATTTTTGAATTCCTCAATAAATGTGGAGTTTTTGAAAATATTTTTTTTTTTGATATCCTCAACTAACGTGGATTCTTTCAAATATTTTTTTGAAGTGCTCAGCAAACGTGGATTTTTTCAAAATAATAAAAAAAATAATAATAAAAATGTTTTTTGAAAGCCTCGACAAACGTGGATTTTGCAAAAAAAAAATTGGAGTCTCAACAAACTTGGATTATTTAAAAAAATATTTTTTCTAGAGTCTCAAAAAACTTGGATTTTTAAAAAATAGTTTTTGAAGTCCCCAAAGAACGTGGATTTTTTTTAAATATTTTTTCTAGAATCTCAACAAACGTGGAGTTTTTAAAAATAACTTTTTTAAGTTCAATCGTCGAATTTTTTTAAATAACGTCCTTAACTATGGTGGATTTTTTAAAAATTATTTTTTAAGTCCTCAGCAAACGTGGATTTTTTTTAAATATTTTTTTAGTCCCAACAAATTTAAATTTTTTTTGTATTTAATTTTTTTTTGAAATCCTCAACAAACGTTGAATTTTTAAAAATATTTTCTTTAAGACCTCAACAAATGTGGATTTTTTTAAAAATAATTTTTCCAGATTCTCAACAAACGTGGATTTTTTAAAAATATTTTTTCTATAGTCTCAACAAACATGGATTTCTTAAAAATATTTTTTTTCTAGAGTCTCAAAAATGTGGATTTGTTAAAAATATTTTTCTAGAGTTTCAACAAACGTGGATTTTTAAAAAATAATTTTTCTAGAGTCTCAACAAAAGTGTATTTTCTAAATTTTTTCTAGTCTCAGCAAATGTGGTTTTTTAAAAATATTTTTTTGAAGTCCTCAACAAACTTGGATTCTTAAACAAAGGTGGATTTTATAAAAATATTTTTTTGAAGTTTTCTACAAACGTGGATCTTTTGATAAAAATATTCTTTTAAGTCCTCAACAAACGTGGATTTTTTAGAAATGTGTTTTTGAAGTCCTCGACAAACTTGGATTTTTTTAAAAATATATTTTTTTCATGTTTACAACAAACGTTGATCTTTATTAAACATATTTTTTTGAAATCCCCAGCAATTTTGGATTTTTAAAAATATTATTTGAAGTCCTCAAAACAAACGTGAATTTTTTAAAAATATTTTTCTAGAGTCTCAACAAACGTGGATTTTTTAAAAATATTTTTTGAAGGGTCCCCAACAAACATGGATTTTTTAAAAATATTTTTTTAAGACCTCAACAAAAATGGATTTTTTAAAAATATTTTTGGAAGTCCTCTACAAACGTGGATCTTTTTAAAAATTATTTTTTGAAGTCTTCAACAAACGTGGATTTTTTAAAAATTATATTTTTAAGAGGCTTCAACAAACGTGGATTCTTTAAAATTATTTTTTTCTAGAGTCTCAACAAACGTGGATTTTTAAAAAATATTTTTTCTAGAGTCTTAACAAACGTGGATTTTTAAAAAATAATTTTTCAAGAGTCTCAACAAACGTGGATTTTTAAAAAATAATTTTTCAAGAGTCTCAACAGTCTTGCAATGGAATACAACAAACGTGGATTTTTAAAAAATAATTTTTCAAGAGTCTCAACAGTCTTGCAATGGAATACAACAAACGTGGATTTTTAAAAAATAATTGTTGGCAAGTCTCAACTGTCTTGGGAGAGCCTATAACAAACGTGGATTTTTAAAAAATAATTGTTCGCAAGTCTCAACTGTCTTGGGAGAGCCTATAACAAACGTGGATTTTTAAAAAATAATTTTTCGCAAGTCTCAACTGTCTTGGGAGAACCTATAACAAACGTGGATTTTTAAAAAATAATTGTTCGCAAGTCTCAACTGTCTTGGGAGAGCCTTAAGAGTCGTAAAGCTTGAAGACATTTTGTAGGCATCAAATGAGGATGTTTTTCAAGAGTCTAAAGACCCAAAGCCCTTTGCAAAAAAACGTGAATTATAGGATATATTTTTCAATAGCCTTAATATATATTTTCAAAATTAGTTTTAAAAAATTTTTTATTCGGAGTTTTCCAAGCCCTAAAAATGGGACTTTCAGCCCTTAGAACAAACCTATTTTTTCAAATATTTTTTTAAGACCCGATTTCCCATACATTTTCAAAATTTCCAATTTCTTCAAGTGCACTTCTTCTCGTGTAAGAATTTTCCAGTCCTTGGTTGCCAGGGAAAATATTATTTTTTTATGTAAATCAATTATTGCTCACTTTCCAGATTGTTCTTCTTCGTGTTCGCAGTAGCTGCAACAAACTTCAATTATGGTAATTTTTATGAGGACTTTTTTTATCATTTTCGCATCTCTTTTTTGTTTGTTTGGTACGCAAACATTTTCATTTCCATTTTTTTTTCTGTTTCTCACTTCGCCACCAAATGAAGGAAAATTCAATTGAAGACAAATCAATTGTTGGTCATCAAAAAAAATAAACATTCGATTTATTTTTAGCTCTCAAGAACTTCTGATCAATACAAAAATAGAACTTGTGGTGGTTGTTGATGATGTGTGGCGAATATTACGCATTGAGAGCCATGTAGATGGGTGGAGGGTGTCGGAGGGATAGAAGAAGAGCATTACACAAAACGTTGTAATTGAAAATTGAATTTAAATTGAAATGTTGCCGTTGCGTACCAATTATGCAAGGCTTGGCGCACATGGATAAGTGTCGGGGCAGCCAGAAAACAACAAAAGTGTTGTCCCCTTCAATTAAGTGGCAGAATATTCGAAAAAAAGACAAAATATATAAAAAATTAAATTCAGAAAGATCTAGCAAGAAAAGGGGAAAATGGAAAAAAGTTTTTAAAAAGTGTGGAAAAATTTATTGGCAATAAATAATTCAAATATGAAATTTGCATGAAAATGCAAATAAAATATATTATTGCCTACTTTTAGGCATTAATGACATACAACTAAAATGAAGCCTATTTTTAGGTATTATGAAGTAATATTATTCAAGGTGTTCGAATGTATTCTTAAAAAACCACGTCTATTGGGGCTGAAGAGACTACAAAAAAAAGTTCTTAAAAAACCAGGTTTGTTGCGTCCGAAGCTCTTCAAAAATATTCTAAGAAAAACTTTCATAGATACATATTTTTTTTTCATAATTCTGGCGGCTCCTCGTTTATTGGGTCCCAAGAGTCATTAAAAAGCTTTCTGAAAAATCCAGGTTTGGAACGTCCGAACCTCTGCAAAAATATTCTAAAAAATCTTCATTTTTTAGATACATATTTTTTTATAATTCTGACGGCACCTGAGAAAATATACGATAAGATGAAAAAAAACTGTAACCAACTTCAGACTGCTGTCATTCCTGAGCCACTCATCCGACAGCTATTAAAATTATTCCAGTGACAGCTCATTATATTGTTTACAAGCGTACAAAAGCGTTTTGGTGAGAATTTCCAGAAAAAGAGTTATTCGCGAAGGAATTTAAGCGTGATAGTGTGATCTCTTTATATTTGGCTGGAAAACCACAAGTGGCTATCGTTAGAGCTCTCCAGCATTTAAATGTGAATAAATCTTTTGTGTCTCTTACAATCTCTCGTTACCGTGACACTGGCTGGTAACGTAGCCCGACGTCAAGGAAGTGGACGGAAGAAAACAGCAACATCAGCAGAAATGGTTCGAAAAGTAAAGAAGCGACTTGATCGAAACCAACCGTGTCGCAGCGGCCGAAAAATGGCTCGTGAGGTGAACTTATCGCAATATTCCATTCAGCAAATATTGAAGAATGAACTCGGGGTAAAGCCATTGAAATTCCAAAAAGTGCGAGAACTTACACCGCAGCAGAGAGAAAATAGACTCAAAAGAGCTAAAGAGTTGCTTCGCATGGCCGAAAGTGGTGAACTGCCGAAATTGGTTTTCTCCGCTCCGATGAGAAAACATTCGTTGTCCAGCAGTTTGTAAACAAACAACACGATCGTGTTTACTTGCCAATGAGGTCAGCTGAAAATGTGCACCCTTGGTGGGCTGGCCACTAGAACTCAAGCGTCGGCCATGGTGATGGTGTGGGCCGCCATAACAGCCGATGGTCGCTCTACGATCGTATTAATCGACCGTAGCATCAGAATAAATGCCGAATATTATCGCGAAAATATTCTGGAGGGTGTATTCAAGCCTTGGGCGCGTGAACATTTTGGCCGCAGACCTTGGACATTTCAACAGGTCTCAGCACCATCGCACTCAGAACGCCACCGCCACCCAAGAATGGTTACAAAACAAAATGAGGTTCCTCGCTTCATTTCCAGCGCACAATGGCCACCAAAATCTCCGGATACCAATCCCGTTGGACTACTGTGTCTGGAGTATTTTGGAAAGCAAGGTTGGCCCTAATGAATACCAAAGTGTCGATCACCTCAAACAAGCGCTTCGCCGGTAATGGGCCAATATACTGCAGAGCAACATTCGAGCAGCGTGTGACGGTTTCATTGGTCGTTTGAAGGCCACAATTCGTGTCAAATGTGACCAATTCAAACAAATATATAAACTTATTTTAAAATTTGATGCTATTTCCGACATTTTTTGCTTTCATTCAATAGAATTTAAAAAAATTAAAAATTATGGCCTTTGATTTTGTTGCATTTTTTTTTTACTTCACCCTGTATAATTTAATAATAATAATAATAATAATAATTTTTTTAGGCATTATGAATTAATATTATTCAGAGTCTTTGAAAATATTCTTAAAAAATTCACGTTAATTTAGCCTTCTTAAAAATCCAGGTATGTTGCCTCCAAAGGTCTTCAGAAATATTTTAAACAATCTTCATTTTTTAGATATAATTTTTTCATTATTCTGAAGGCTCCTGAGAAAATATTCTTCATTTGGATTCGAACTTAAATATTTACTCTCAATTTCTAAGAGTTTAAATATTAAACAACAAACTTTGATTTCTTAATTATAGCCTACTTTTGGGCTCTCCTTTATAAAAATTATCTACAGCAACCTACAAGGATCTGATTGCATGAAACATAAAACCAATTTTCGTTAATTTGTTCTTAACAAATAACTTTTTTATATTTCCTAAATGACATTTATAATTATAGTTGAATAACAGAATATTTAGTTCAAGGTTCAATTACCAACCATCCAACCAACAAATGTTCGAAATTCCTGAAAAAATGTTATAAATTATCCAAAATCGAATTTCATAAATTATCGACTAGGGGTCAACATTTCCCCACCACCCAACGATTTACAGTAACTGGGTCATCAAAATTACATTATTTTACCACATTCAAAATACCGTTGTAATTTATGGTATTTTAATAGCATACTTTTAGGAGAGAAGAAAACAAACGTTTATAACATTCAATTTACCCACACACACAATACACGAAGACCACTTCGTGCTATCAAATAGGTCGCCATAATTTATTTGTACTCTCATCCTTTTCAACAGTAGGTGACCTTAATGAACTTGACACCACACAAAAAGAGACAAAGAGAGAAAGTAAAAATGGCAAACATTTGAAGTGATAAAACAATGCATACTTTAAGGCGAAAAGTTATTTTAGCCCAAATGATTTTTTTTGAGACTTTCTTTTTATTTAATTTTCTGAATAGCCCATAGAGTTGCAAAATGTGGATATTTTGAAAACCTTCAGAGTGAGGAAAGTTATTTTTTGAAGACTCTTCTTTCATTATTTCAGATTGTTTTTAAAAGTTGTTAAGAAACATATTTTAAGGAGTAAATGATTTTTCTTGGAGACTTTCTTTTTAAATATCCTGAATAGCCCAAAGGGCCACGAAACGTGGATTTTTTAAAAAATCTTCAGAGTCAAGAAAAGTAATATTTTAAAGAGCCTTCATGACCATTAACTTGGATTGTTTTTTTCAGAATTGCTAAGAATCTTTGGGGGAAAATTCCGATTTTTAAAGCTATCTTTGTACATTATTTAGGTCCTAAAAACATGGATATAAACAACTATTTTTTTTTTTTTTGAAATCTTCAGATTTTTTAAAAATATTCTCCGAAACATTCTGGGTTTTTAAATATATTATTCGCTGACCATTAAGAGCCAATATCTGAGGAATTTTGAGTCAACAACATAGATTTTTAAAACTATTTTTGAGAAGGCTTTAGATCGTCGATAGTTTGAATTGTTTCTCTAAAGAGAAGAAGCCACAAAGTTTTTTTTTTTAACATTCATAAATTTTGAAATATTTTTTTAGACCCTTCTAACACAGCAACGTCGATTACGAGCAAATTTTTTGAAGACCCTGCTGATTAAACGTTAATTCTTAATTTTTAATTTTTTTTGAAGATTGAAGATCCTTCAGACCCAATAAACCTGGATTTTTAAGAGCATTTATTGAAGACCCAACCATCGAGGATATTAAGAGCCAAAGGTAGACCCATAAGAGATATTATCCGAAGAGCTTTTAGCCACAAAAACCGTGGATTTTGAGGAATAGTTCTGAAAACTCAGAAAAAGAAGTGTAGTTTAGGATTTTAAAAATGCTTTTAGATATTCTTCAGACCCCTCAAAAATTTTTGTTCAGAATATTTATTAAAGACCCAACAAACGTAGATTTTTCCATAATATTTTAAGGCCTCTCAGAGCAATTAAACGTGGATTTTAAAAAATATTTTTGAGGACCCTTCAGAGCCAACGTGGATTTTTAAAAATATTTTTTGAAGACCCTTCAGGGCCAACTTGGATTTTTAAAAATATTTTTCGAAGACCCTTCAGAGCCAATGTAGATTTTTAAAAATAATTTTTGAAGATCCTTCAGAGCCAGGATTTTAAAAATATTTTTTGAAGACCCTTCAGAGCCAACGTGGATTTTTAAAAATATTTTTGGAAGATCCTTCAGAGCCAACGTGGATTTTTTAAAATATTTTTGAAAACCCTTCAGAGCCAACATGGATTTTAAAAAATATTTTTTGAAGACCCTTCAGAACCAACATGGATTTTTGATAACAATTTTTGAAGACACTTCAGAGTCAATGTGGATTTTTAAAATTATTTTTTAAGACACTTCAGAGCCATTCGACGTGAATTTTTAAGAAAATATTTTAAAGACCCTTCAGAGCCAACGTGGATTTTTAGGAATATCCAAAAATATTTTCTGAAGACTCTTCAGAGCCATTAGACGTGGATTTTTAAAAATAATTTTTGAAGACCCTTCAGAGCCAACGTGGATTTTTAAAAATATTTTTTGAAGACCCTTCAGAGCCAACGTGGATTTTTAAAAATATTTTTTGAAGACTCTTCAGACCCATTAAAAGTGGATTTTTAAAAATATTTTTTGAAGACCCTTCAGAGCCAAAGTTTTTCAGGCGGATTTTTAAGAAAATTTTAAAGATCCTTCAAACAAAAGAAAGACAAAAGAAACTTGTATTTTAAAGGAAATATTTTTAAGACCCAAACGTTAAATCTTAAGAATATGTGGAAGACCCTTGCAGGTCGAATGAACAAGGACTTTCAAGACCCCTGAGACCCAACTAAATATGGAGTTTTAGAAAATATTTTTAGAGACCATTTAGCCCCAATAAAAATGGATTTTGAAAATATTTTTATGAGCCGATTTCTTAATTATTTTTCTTAGAAATCTTAGAGCCAAAAAATATATTTTGTAATATCTTTTAAAAAAAGATTTTTGGAAGATCATTCGAACCTAACAAGTGATTAAGTTTTTAATTTCAATATCGAAAAAGTTTAAAAATCTGAAAATTGGTGTGAAGGGTTTCGTCGTTATTTGAGGGACTCATCACCCATACTTCCTGTGACTTTAAAAAGATTCTCCCCATCTGAAGAATGTCTTTCTACTCACAACTTTTTCTTGAAAACCGACTGAAATCTGTCTCTAAAAAACATATTCCTCATTTCTGTTGAAAAAGCGTTTCATCATTTATTTCCTCATGGAAAATTATCAAGGAAATTCTCAACATTATCTCCGTGATTAAAAATTTATAAAGCCAATAATCATCTGTTTTCAATATTTCAGCTGGTTTTCGTGGAAGTTGTAAAGAAATATTTCCACTTGGAAAAAAATTGCTTCCCCTTAACCTCAATGTCAACAATTTTTTACAAGAAATACTCATGCACTCATATTATGTGCCCAATTAAGTAGCAGAGCCTACTCGTATGTATTCCGGTTTGTGAATATTTTTTTTTTTTTTTTGACACGTTGTTAACAATTTATTTTTTATACAAAATTCAATTTTCTTCAGCTAGACCCTTAACCTGCGCAGGCAATTTATTGGCTCGTGTTTTTTAATGATATTATATTCTTTGTTACGTAGGAAAATAATATATTTTTTGGTAATCACAAAATAATTTATTTGCAATTTAAAAAATGGTCATTATTCATGTTTTTTAAATGCCCGAAAAATATTTGAAATAAATTCTTGTACGTCATAAGTCGTATAGAAAATATTTTAATTTTTTAATTCAAAAAAACATTGACACATCGTCATCTGTTGAAGAACTCTAGGTTTTATAAATGTCTACAAGAAACAAACAAAAGGAATTTTATCTTCAGAAATTCTATTGATTTGTATATGTTTATATAAGATCCTTTACAGGACATGTAGGAATTTTGGAAGATTTTTTATCCCGAGAATGAAAAGTTTTTAGAATTTTTTTTATTTCTTAATGGTTACAATAGAAAATTATTTCGAAACACATTGCGATGGTCTATCAAACACAATATCTTGAGTTTTGAAAAAATTAGAAAAAAAACTTGATTTTTTGGATAAAATATTTTTTGAATCGGAAATATGTTAGGAATATATTCGAAGGATATTTAGTAAGAATCAGAGTCCAGTTTTTGAATAATTTTAAAGGACAGAGCCGATAAGAAGGGATAGAACATTTGACGTCAAGTCCAATAATATTGAGAATTTTCAAATATTGTTCAGATGCCACAAACTTGAATTTTTGAGGACCTCTAGAGCACTAATTGCAATTTTTTTATTTTTTGGAGAGATTTAGGAGCCGATTTTAAAGCCAAGATGCGTCCACTCCTGAAACAAATTTTTCGGAGACTTTCAATGATAAAAATGTTGATTTCTCAAAGAAAAAAAACATATAAAACGCCTTCAAAGATATAAAAAAATAAAGAAGAAGAAATTTTATAAAAGGTCTTCTAAGCCAAAAAAAAAAAAAAAAAAAAAAAAAAAAAAAAAAAATTAGAGAACAAAAGAGAAATTCTCCAAGCCAATTGTTTTTAGAACATTTTTGAGAGACTTCTCTAATTCAACAACCGTGGATTTTACAGAAAAATTTTTATGAAGTGAAGTAAGAAATTAAAATAAGTAAAAAATAGCTAAGTTCAGCCAGGCCCTCCAACATTTCGAAGGAACTTGAAAAATTTAAAAAAATCCGAAAACTACCACTTAAATGAAAATCGTTATATGGAGACTTTGCGAAGACCGGCTTACGAAATTTGTTGCCATAGGCTGTAGTACCCATTAAGAACTTTAAATATGAAATTTGAAAAAGTTCCAGTTAATAATGTCGCTAACATCATTATAATTTAGAACATCGGGAGGTACCGTTATATGGGAGACATACGAAAACGTAAATATGCACACGCAATTTTTTACATAGGTTGTAGTACCCATTGCGAACTTTAAATACGAAATTTTAAATAATATGGCTAAAATCATGAAAATGTCGAATATTGGGAGGTACCGTTAAATGGGGGCTATGCGAAAACGTGAACCGACATGGCCAATTTACGGACTAAACCTGTCAACTGGTAAATTATGTACAATTTTAGCCTTATATCTCAATTCGTTCGAAAGATAACGTGATTACAACATACAGGCGACCAGACAGACACACAGACAGACGAACACCGCTAAATCGTCTTAGGATTTTACGCTGATCCAAAATATATGTACTTTGTAGGGTCTATTATGAATATTTCGGGAAGTTACAAACGAAATGACAAAGCTAATATACCCTCCATAGAATGGTGGAGGGTATAAACCAATTTAGACCTCAAATAAATTTATGAAGCCTTAAAAGTTATTAGTTTTGGATTTTTGAAAAAAATGTTGAAGAAGCCAAGAAACTTGATTTTTTAAATACTTATGAGAGAGATTCACAGGCCACAATCGAATATTTTAAAATGCAAATTTAAAAGGGCTTAGTTAAATTGGTTTTAAGGCAATATTTGACGAAGACAAAAAAGTGGATTTTTAAAAAATTTTTGAGAGACCTTCAAAACTAATTCTTTGATAGAATTAAGTTTTAAGAAAATATCATTCTGAAAAATATTGATGTTGTATTTAAAACCAGTATCATAAGAATTTTGAAGAGCCTTTTATAAATATTTGAAAAAAAATGAATATTTGATTTCTAGGTGGCGTTGGTATACACATTTGTTCCGCTTAATACAAATTTGGCAATTTTAACGACCCTACAGGAAAAAATCATTCCGGAATAGGTTCTTGGGTCTTGGCATTTCTTTTCTGCATTTATTCGTATTTTTTCTTCGATATTGCATTAAGAAACCACATATATTTTCAATGCTATTTGTTGATATCTGTATCCGCCATCTATATTTCATTTACAAATCATTATCATAAACAAAGCATATATTTAGGAGCCTACTAAAAATCGATTCAAAACATAATTCGAAGAGTCATTTGTTATATAATCAACTACTACTACTACTACAATTTTGAAGAGCCTTTTATAAAGTATATGAAATATTTCATATCTAGATGGCGTTGATGTACTCATTTTGTTCCAAGTGAAGCAAAATTGACACTGTGTGGGTATATTGACAATTTTAGCGATCCTATTGAAAAAATTGAATTGAAAATCTCTTCTGTCGAACGCCATATATTCCTTAATAACCAAATTGCTGAAAGACTTTTAACACAAAAATTGTTTGAAAGAAATCAAGAATTTCTTGAGAGGAATTTTGTTTTAACAACTTCTTAAATGGCATTAAGCTTTAAACTTTAGTATTAATTATTATTATTAATTATTATTTTTAAATTATTTTGTAAAAGTTAATTTTATAAATTGGCGTTACTTACCATTGCTTGCTCGATTTTATTATCGATGGCAACTGCACTTGTTCCAGATGCACTGAAAATATACAAAAATAGGGAATATTATTAATATGATGCTTATAGATAATCATTTTTAAAAACAGAACATTATCGATGTCATATTTATAAAACAATCCAACCCACATTAGCTCATAAATACTATTTTAAGTGTCTATAAAATGTAAGTTATCTGGAACAATTTTTTCGCCATTTAGCAATTTCATTAGGTTGATTGCCGTCATAAACTTCAAATGGTTTATGGCCCCCATCAATTGGCCATTTCAAATTGAAAATAAAATGGAATATACTTTATGGGAGATAAAACAAGAAAACAACATTTAAGTTTATTGCCTACTTTAAGGAGTGCCTAAACAATGTTAATAATTATTTTTTCTAGAAATCATGAAAAGATAGTTCACTTTTAAAAAGTAAAGGAGTTAAATAGTGATTGAATGAATGTTACCATCATACAAAACGACTAAAGTTAGGAAGGGAAAATTTGACATAAAAAGGTCACTAGTTATGCAAAGGTTCGGAATGAAGAGGAAATTATAAAAATTCGTCGAATAAGGTTTCGTTAAACACCAAACATAAATTTGATAGGGCGCCATCTTTATGTTGATATTTACAAAATCCATTTTGACTGAAAGATAATTCGATTGTCAAGGTGGCGTTCGTTGCAGTTATGTATTCTTCTCATTAAATATCAGCATGCAAAGAAAGGTGGATTTTCCATGTCAAGAGATAAAAAAATAGGGAATTTCACTATTTTGCTAGAACAAGAATCCTTTTATATTTAAATTCCTATTTTTATTCTAAAATAAAATTAAATATTATGTCAAATTATAAATTGCCATCTGGATGTTGATATCGTTTAAACGATATTTAAATGCAAAATGATTAGCATACTTTGGGGCTGATAAATTAGACTAACGAGATAACCTAACCGGTTTTTATACTCTCCACCATATATAGTATGGAGGGTATATTAAGTTTCTCGTTCCGAAAGTATACATATTTTTGATCGGCGTAAAATTCGAAGACGATTTAGCCCTGTCCGTCCGGCCATCTGTCCGTATGTTGTAACCACGCTAGAGTCAAAACGAATAAAGATAGGAAGCTAAAATTTTGCACAGATCAGTTTTTTGTCTTCAGGCAGGTCAAGTTCGAAGATGGGCTATATCGGTCCACGAGAACGTATAGCCCCCATATAAAGGTACCCCCGATATTCGGTATTTTGATGATTGTAGCCAAATGTTTCAATGAAATTGTTTGAAAATCCACAAACGGAGTTCTTTCCGAGTACTTTACACCCTGGAAGAGTTTCGTCTACATAGGTCCACGATATCGTATAGCCCCCATATAACGGTACCTCCCGATATTCGGTATTTTGATGATTTTAGCCACATTTTTTAAGGGAGTTGTCTGAAATTCTACACAAGGAGTTCCTTGTGGGCACTTTACCCCCTGAATGAGAATTGTCCATATAGGTCATTGATATCGTATAGCCCCCATATAACGGTACTCCCCGATATTCGGTATTTTAATGATTTTAGCCACATTTTTCAATGGAATTGTTTGAAATTCCACACAAGGAGTTCGTTGTGAGTACTTTACCCCCTGGAAGAGTATTGTCTATATAGGTCCACGACATCATATAGCTCCCATACAACGGTACCCTCCGATATTTCATATTTTGACGATTTTAGCGTCATTATTCACCGAAATTGTTTCAAATTTCGTATTTGAAATTCCTAATGGATACTACATCCTAAGACAGAAAATGAGCCATGTAGGCCCACGTCTTTATATAGCCCCCATATAAAGCTACCTCCCGATATTCGGTATTTTGATGATTTTAGCGACATTATTTACCGGAATTGTTTCAAATTTGGTATTTGAAGTTCGTAATGAATACTACAGCCTATGACAGAAAATTGTCTGTGCAGGTCCACGTCTTCGTATAGGCCCCCATATAAAGGTACCTTCCAATATTCGGTATTTTGATGATTTTGGCGACGCCGTAGTTCTTTCAAATTCCGTATTCAGAGTTCGTAATGGGAACTACAGTCTGTGAGAGAAAATTGTCTATACAGGACCAGGTCTTCGTATAGCCCCGATATAACGGTACCTCCCAATATTCGATGATTATGGATGATTTTAGCTACATTATTCATTATTCCAATTTCTTTTCAAGTTTCGTACTTGAATATTGTAAAGGCTTATGACAAAAGTTGCCTATGCAACTTATATAGGGGTCGTATAGACCCCTATATAATGGCTATAATCGGCATTTTTAATATTTTAACAGAATTTTTTATTTATTTATTATTATTATTTTTTTTTTTTTTTTGAGAATTTCAAAATTCGTTCCAAATGATTTTTTACTTCTTTTTGTTTTAATAAAATAATAAAAGGAATCTGAAATTATTTTTAAAAAATTAAAACAACGTTTCTTGATATTTCAAAACAATTAATCAAAAATAGCGCCATCTTGATGTTAAGAAACGGGTAGTTTAGGATAACTTTGGGGTGACAAATAAAACTGGATTATGAAAATAGCAATCAGTGACCGAAAACTACTTTTTTTGAATTTTCTGGACTAATATTTCTCAGACAACAACTGGAGGTTCAATCCACATCAAGATGGCGCCCAATGTGAGATTTAATAGCCATTTAATTTCAATTAAATATTTTGATGAAGATCAACAGCAAAGGAGCAAGAAATGTTGAGAAATTATTTAATACTAAAATCTGGAAGAGGCACACTTTCCCAAAATCGTACCTTAAGACCCCTTCGTAAGTCCAATTTTTCCTTCTAAAATAATTGAATAATTCCCAACATTTCTTATTACATAAAAACAATTTATTCCATAACAACAATTTGTTATTGCAACTATTTCCATTGTTATATGAAAAAGCCATTATTAATTTTCCGCGCCAATGTTGCAACCAACAACAACAATTTGCACAATTAATTTGTGTGAAATGCAAGAAAAGTCAACCAAAGCAAATGAATAAAAGAAAGAAAATAATAAAAACAAAATTACTGCCATCAATTTCCTTAATTATTTTAATATTATTTTTGCGCTTTTGTTGTAGTTGTTGTTATTGTTGGCTATTGCATATAATTATGTTGTTGCCAGTTAAGCTGTCATGTAGCTGATGATTGTCAGCGAACGACGACGACGTCGTCATGTTTTCACATCAATCTTATTTTTTGTTTTCCATGTCTCCTTGCTTTCTGGAATGAAAATGTAAGTGTGGCAAAGTTGTTGTTGTTTTGTGTACAATTTTCATGTACAGTAACAACAACAACAACAACAGCAATATGGACATGGTTGTTGGCCATAAACTATTATGCAAGTCATTGATGAAAACTACATCATCATCATCATAAGGAGCAGCCACCACAGCAAAAGACGACAGCAGCAACATCACCACCAATCAGTTGAGACCGACCCGGTTTTTTGTGAAGTAGAAATAAAAAAAAATATAAAAATGAAAACAATTTTTTTGGGTTGGCAAAAGAGTTACTGGAATACTCTATATTTAAAAACAAGTAAAAAAGCTTCGGCCGGCCCGAAATTTGAATACCCTCCACCATTTAGAACAAATTTGGAAATTTTCAAAAAATAAAATTCTTAAAAAATTCTATTAACATCTTAAAAATACCGAATGTAACCGTTATAATGGGGTCTATACGACGTGGACCTACATAGGCATTGTTTTTCATAAGCCATTACCATATTCAAATTCGAAACTTGAAATAAACGGTGAATAATGCAGCATCATCAAGCAATCATCAAAATTTCGTATATACGGAGGTACTGTTATATAGGAGCTGTACGAAGTCTTGGAACAGCATAGACAATTTTCTGTCGTAGGCTGTAGCATCCATTACGAACTTCAAATACGACATCTCAAACAATTTCGGTGAGTATTGTACCTAAAATCATTAAAATACCGAATATCATCAATACCGACAATTTTCTGCCTTAGGCTGTAGTATCCATTACGAACTTTAAATACCAAATTTGGAACAATTCCGGTGCATAATGTCGCTAAAATCATTAAAATACAGAATATTGGGAGGTACTGATATATGGGGCCTATACGAAGACGTGGACCTGCACAGACAATTTTCTGTCGTAGGCAGTAGTATCCATTACGAACTTCATATATCAAATTTGAAACAATTCTGGTGAAAAATGTCCCTAAAATCATTAAAATACCGAATGTCGGGAGGTACCGTTATATGGGGGCTTTAGGACGAGGTGGACTTGCACATACAATTTTCTGTCATAGGCTGTAGTATCCCTTACGAACTTCAAATATCAAATTTGAAACTATTCCGGAGAATAATGTCCCTAAAATCATCAAAATACCGAATTTTAGGAGGTACCGTTATATGGGGGCTATGTGATAACGTGGACCTACATGGCCCATTTACGAACATAATCTGCCTATTGACAAAATATACGTGTGTGCAAAATTTTAGCATTCTATCTCAATTCGTTTGAAAGATAGCGTGATTACAACAGACAGGCGGACTTGGCTAAATCGTCTTAGAATCTTACGCTGATTAAGAATTTGTTGGGTCTGACATGAGTATTTCGAGGAGTTACAAACGGAATGACAAAGTTAATATACCCTCCATAGTATGGTGGACGGTATAAAAACAGAGAATAATGCAACTGAGCACATATGCATTTAATGTTTCCAGTTCAGATCTGATATGTCGACCGCCATCTATATCTGAGTAATCAGACTGCCATTTTGGACAATATCAATCCGTAGTTTTAAATGTGTAATGAAAGGTTAAGAACTCTTTTAAGAAATATAATGTCAAATATATAATCTCTCTAAAAAATATGAGATTATTCCGCTTATAGATGGCGCAGGTATGCACATTTTGTTCCCATAATTAAAATTGACCCTGTTGGGGACATATCGATAACATGAAAAATATATGGACCTGGAATACAACTTCAGACTGCTGTCATTTCTAAGCCACTCGTCCGAGAGCTGTTAAAATTATTCCAGCGACAGATCATTATATTATTTACAAGCGACCGTGGCATCACAATAAATGCCGAAAATTATCGCGAAAATATTCTGGGGGTGTATTAAAGCCATGGGCACATTTTCGCCGCAGACCTTGGTCATTCCAACAGGACTCAGCACGGGCCACCCAAAAATGGATACAAAATGAGGTTCCTCGCTTCATTTCTAGCGCACAATGGCCTCCAAAGTCTCCGAATTCCAAGCCGTTGGGCTATTGTGTCTGGAGTATTTTGGAAAGCAAGGTTGGCACTAAAAAAATACCCAAGTGTCGATCACCTCAACCAAGCGCTTCGGAATGGGCCAAAATACTGCAGAACAACATTGGGCAGCATGTGACGGTTTCATTGGCCGTTTGAAGGCCATAATTTGTGCCAAAGGTAATCAACTCGAACTAAAATTTATTCTAAAATTTGATTCTATTTCTGATATTTCTTTCTTTCATCAACAAAATTTAAAAAATAAAAAAATTATGGTTTGTTTGACTTGCTTGCATTTTTTTATCTCACCCTATATACATCTTTCCTATTTTTATAAGCCCTCTTCCTCACAATTCCTTAAATTTATCATACACGGAACGCCATCTACATATAAATAGCTTAATTTGTAGCATTTATGTCTTTTGACACATATATGGCGCATTAATAATTAAATTAAGATATTTGACATATCTGCATTCAAAGAATTTTTTAAATAAAAAATATCAGCTAGGAGTAGACTACAATTCGTAACCAACATTTGATGTAGGGTGCAAAAAAATATGACATAGCTAAAAATAATATTTTTGGGTTTATTGGTTTTTATGTTTTATGCAATAATAAAAAATTACAATAATTTGCAAACATGATTATGTGAGTAAATGAGAAGATTAGGGGGATTGGTCCGTCAGCCAGCCAGCCAACCAAGCATATCAAGTGTTTTTTATTGGAAAATTGAAAGAGTTATAAAAAAATTAGTTCATGTTTGTCTAGAGATTTGCCAAAAGATATTTATAAATATACCAACGATTAATGATGGCAACTTCAAAACAAAGTTTTCAGGTCAATTGAGGGAGATAAATTGCCAAAAAAAAAATGATTTTTTGAAAAATATAATTGAATAACAAAATTAGAGTTTGCTTAAGAAAAGATAAAATTATTGCAGCTAAGACGTTTCTGAAGTTAAAATTAAAGAAAATATAGGATTTTAAGAATTTCGCCCTGGTTTTTTAATAGGCGCCATCTCGTTGTGGATAGTGTACGCAGGAGTTGCCTTCTATAATATCATATAAATTGAAGAGCATACTTTGGGGCTGATAAAATGGCAAAAGTATTTTTTATTTCAAAAAAAGTTATCGCCGAGGAAAGTGTCTGAATTGCCCGGGTAAACAACTGAAGCTAGGGCAGATCTAAAAAAAACCTGGACTACATAAACGCCATCTATGCTTCAATTTCGACGTATTTCTAAGCAAGTCTTTCATTTGACAATGGGGCATGCATAAAGTCGCCTCTTTCTTTTGCAATATGTATTCCATTTCGTATTTCTAATTTCATTCAAATGGTCTTTGGACTTTAGATCAACCTCCCGTTTTTCGAACATTTTCAAATAATATTTTTAATATTAAATTATTTTCTAGTTCAAAAATATCTCAACAGATTATCTATGTACGTCAATGCTGCCTATAATACCAAAATTAACTTTTTCAAAAAGAAAATTTTCTTTTGATGACTCACCATGAGAGGCAGGCAAGTCAAAAATCTTTATAGCGGAAAATTTTCCAACATTTATAAAGAAATAAATTTCGAAAAAAAAGAAAATAATTAAAATTTAAAAATAAACATATGTCATTTTGAAAAGTCAATCCCATACCCTCGTCGGCTAGGTTAACATACCCCCAGGACAATTACATGAACATTCGTTTTATACTAAATGGCGCAAATTGTTTAAAAACAACAAATAAACAAAACGGAAAATGCGCCAAACCAGAATATGGCAAATTATGGCTGCTGCCATAACAATTGCCACATAAATAAATTTACTGACCGTAAACAAATAATAAAATAATTATTTTCTATGGGTTATTGTGCGGACGCTTGTTTTTTTGTTGCGGCTAATGGCTGGGTAATGATGAAGATGGGCAGTCGGATTTTGACAAGAATTACAATAACACCGAGAAAAGAAAACGAATTTGCGTCGTTGTGACGCCATCAAAAATTGCCAAAAATAATTCTGACAATTTGGGTGACAAGTTCGTTCTAATGAAATGTCATATGTCAATGTCCTCTTTTTGAAATTAAACTTCTTATGAAAGATCCAGCTATGGACTTTTTATTTAAAAATAAATATTTTCAAGGATAACCTGTGGAATTTATTAAAAATATTTTTAAATTTCAAATCTTGTTTTCGTTAAAGAACCAACAGCGGATTTTTATTAAAAAACAATTTTAGTCTTTAAGTTTTCAGAAATTATTTGAAGAAACATCAGAGCCATAAACATGCTGTGTTTAATGAACATTTTCAAGGACCAACGGAGCTATATTCGGGAATTTTTAAGGCATACCTTAAGGATCAAGAAAACTTAATTCCTGGTTATATTTCTATAGGGACCAAAGGAGCTTTAAAAATTCCATATGATCTACAAATCTCCATTCATAGATTTTATTAAAAAAAATTAAAAAAATTGGGTTTATTAAAAAATCTGAAATTTAAATTTTTCGACATTCGTTTTTGATTTTTTTTTTTCTTCGAAACAAATTAAAAAGTATGTGTTGGTTTTACCGACAGATGTATACCCTCAGGCAATATTCGATTATTTAAATATATTTTGATATTTTTATTTTGATTATTCAAATTGTTGACCCTCTATGGAGTAGATACCGATTTGAATATATTTTGAATTTCGTGTCGGACCTAAATAAATATAATATAAATTTTGCGATGAGCCAGGTTTGGACGATATTGGCTACTTCTTTCCCTTTATATAAGCGTTTTGTTTTTCAAAGTCTTGAGCCCTGTGTGGGGGAGGTGAGGTATCAGAAGGAATGGTCCGATATCCTACCATCTTTTTAGCAAATCTTGTATCGATAGAAATACTGCGACGTGCCAAGTCTGAATGGAAACAGATCGAGTTGTATAAGCTTCATGGATGTAAGATTCTGGTACCTCCCCTTTTTTAAGGAGTGGGCCGATATATCCCATCTTCACAGCAGATCTTGTGTTAGTAGAAATAATGGGGCGCGTGAATTATGAAGAGAACCGGATACTTATTTCGGATTTTATGGTCGGACAGTGTGTTGATGGAAATATTGAGATTTGCCAAGTCTGAATGGAATCAGATGTTAATTTCGCTGTTTATGAGCTTTATGAATATTCAAAATTTTGACCCTTTGTGGGGGAGGTACCAAAAGGAGTGGGCCGATATATCCCATCTTCACAGCGGATCTTGTGTTAGTAAAACTAATGGGATGTGTGAAATATGAAGAGAACTTGATGCTTATTTCGGATTTTATAATCGTTTTGGTTATTCAAAACATTGACACATTGTGGGGGAGGTACCAGAAGATATGGTCCGATCTCTACCATCTTTGTAGCAGATCTTGTGCTGATGAAAATATTGAGAAGTGCCAAGTCTGAATGGAATCGGATTTTAATATGGCGTTTTATGAGCTTCATATATATTCAAACGGTTGAGCCTTTTGTGGAGGAGGTAACAGAAAGAGTCGGCCGATATCTTCCATCTTCACACCAAACCTTGGATTAATAAAAGTATGGCGATCCATGTAATGTGGAGGCAATCGGACTATTACATCACATTTTATGAGATTTTCATAATAAGATAATTATTCAAAATTATGACCCTTTGTGGGGGAGGTACTTGATGGAGTGGAGCGATATTATCCATTTTCGCACCTGACGTAGCACTTATGAAAATATTAGGATTTGCAAAGTTGGAGCAAAATTGGATTATTTTTTCTCTTTCTGTGCAGTAAAATATTTATTGTGAAAATTTTGAACTTTTGTGGGAAGGTATCAGAAGGAGTAAACCGATATATTCCATCTTAACACCAGACCTTGGATTAATGAAAATATTGCGATGTATGAAATTTGAAGACAGTCGGACTCTTACATCACATTTTGTAAGAGATAAAATTATTCAAAATTTCGACCCCTTTGTGGGGCAGGTACTTGATGGAGTGGACAGATATTGTCCATTTTCGCACCTGAGCTAGCACTCATGCAAATACTAGGATTTGCAAAGTTGGAGCAAAATCGGATAATCCTTTCTCTTTCCGTGCAGTAAATTATTTATTGTGAAAATGTTGGACCTTTTGTGGGGTAGGTACCCGAAGGAGTAAACCGATATATTCCATCTTAACACCAGACATTGGGTTAATGAAAATATTGGGATGTATGAAATTTGAAGACAGTCGGAATCTTACATCACATTTTATGAAATTTTTATAATAAGACAATTATTCAAAATTATGACCCTTGACTTGATAGAGTGGAGCGATATTATCCATTTTCGCACCTGACCTAGCACTCATGCAAATACTAGGATTTGCAAAGTTGGTGCAAAATCGGATAATCCTTTCTCTTTCCGTGCAGTAAAATATTTATTGTGAAAATGTTGACCTTTTGTGGGGAGGTACCAGAAGAAATGGACCAATATTACCCATCTCCGAACTCGATCTAAGTTTGATAACAATATTATGATCTATCAAGTTTGGAACAAATCGGATACTCCCTTCGAGAGTTATTGGGCACACCAGCCAGACAGACAGACGGGCGGATGGAAGAACGGCCGGACATCGCTAGATCGACTTCAAATGTCCTGAAACGGATTTGGTCCAAAGAAACCCACGGCCTAAAAACTTTATAACGATGAGGCACGTTTTGGTCGTATCTAATGATATATACACTCTCTAGCCATATGGCTGAGGGTATAAAAATTAAGAATTCTTTTATTTACAGAATTCCATTTTTTTTTTTCAAAGGACAATATTGAATAGGTTTTCCGTAAAATACAAATTAATTTAAATACTATGCTTTATATTACATGAATATTTTATTTTATATCCCCAATGGAAGGTCATTCCATTATCTACTACTGGACACGTACAGCATCATGCTAATAACCAGAAAAGACCAGACCCCGAGCGGCCAGTGAGTCCATTTTCTGTCTGTCTGTCATCAGGACGTGCTCTTTTCTTTCAAAGAAAGAAAAAAAAACGCAAAGTACGTGACAAATATAACGGAATAAATATTAGCCTTTAACTTGAGCACTGAGGCGACAAAAACAAAGCGAAAATGTTATTTGAGGTTTTTCTTCGTCGTCGCCTTCATCTTCTTCTTCTTTATGCAAGTTTTCCTTTTGTGTGTAAATATTGAACGACGAAACAAACAAAGGCGTTCAAAATAAACAGCCGTAAAATCGCAGCTACACAACACAACAGCGATCAGTCATTTGCAGCAAATGGCAAATAATGAATGAAAATTGTTTTTTTTTATTTTAAAAAAGTGTTTTTTTTTCTTGGGTTTTTAAGTTCATATTTGCGGTAAATATGAGCTTTAATGTTTTATGGCCAATGATTTTTTTTTTATTTTTCTCAACAGAGTATTTGCTCATTTTAACAATGTTTACCAGGGAATATAGATGACGTTATTGTTTTTTATTTATTTATATATTTTTGTTGTTGTTGACAATGAGCAAATGATGGCGGTAAGAGGGGTTAATGAACCCATGAAAAATCCAGAAAGTTTATTTGCATTGCAATCTCAGGCCAAGGGCAAAGAGTTGTGCAGCGCCGGAATGAAAAGTGAAAAATATAAAGAGGAACAAAAAACAAAAACAATTATTGGGAAAATATTTCGAGTGCTATGAAAATTTGATGTGAAAAGGAAAGGAATGTCATATGAAATATTTTTATCAAGAATATAGCTTTTAATACCGAATATCGGGAGGCACCGTTATATGGGGGCTATATGAAGACGAGGACCTGCACAGACAATTTTCTGTCCTAGGCTTTAGTATCCATTACGAACTTCAAATACCAAATTTGAAACAATTTCGGTGAATCATGTCACTAAAATTAACAAAGTACCGAATATCGGGAGGTACCGTTATATGGGTGTTATACGAAGACGTGGATCTGCACAGACAATTTTCTGTCTTACGCTGTAGTCTTCATTTCGAACTTCAAATACCAAATTTTAAACAATTCCGGTGAATAATGTCGCTAAAATCAACAATATACCGAATACCGAGAGGCACAGTTATATGGGGCCTATATGAAGATGTGGACCTGCATAGACAATTTTTTGTCTTAGGCTGTAGTATCCATTACGAACTTCAAATACGAGATTTGAAACAATTCCGGTAAATAATGTCGCTAAAATCATCAAAATACCGAATACCGGGAGGCACCGTTATATGGGGGTTATACGAAGACGTGGACCTGCACAGACAATTTTCTGCCTAGGCTGTAGCATCCATTACGAACATCAAATACGAAATTTGAAACAATTCAACAATAGCAACAATGTCGCTAAAATCATCAAAATACCGAATATCGGCAGGTACCGTTATATGGGGGCTATACGAAGACGTTGACCTGCACAGACAATTTTCTGCCTTAGGCTGTGGTACCCATTACGAATTTCAAATACCAAAGTTGGAACGATTCCGGTGAATAATGCGCTAAAATCATTAAAACATCGAATATCGGGAAGTGCCGTTATATGGGGGCTATACGAAGACGTGGACCTTCACAGACAATTTTCTGTCTTAGGCTGTAGTCTCCATTTCGAACTTCAAATACCAAATTTGAGACAATTCCGGTGAATAATGTCACTAAAATCATCAAAATACCGAATATCGGCAGGTACCGTTATATGGGGGCTATACGAAAACGTGGACCTCCACAGACAATTTTCTGTCTTAGGCTGTAGTATACATTTCAAACTTCAAATACCAAATTTGAAACAATTCCAGTGAATAATGTCGCCAAAATCATCAAAATATCGAATATCGGCAGGTACCGTTATATGGGAGGTATACCAAAACGTCGACCCATTTTCAATACCAAAAGACCTGCAGACATAATATTTATTAATTTAATTTTAATTTTATGAATCTACTTCATTTCGTTCTGAAGCAAGAGTGATTTCCACAGACGGACACACGGACGGGTATTGCTAAATCGATATAGAATTTTATGCAGATCAAGAATATGTATAATTTGTGGGGTCTAAAATTTATAATTCGAGGTGTTACAAACGGAATGACAAACTTAATATACCCTCCATACTATACTATATACCCTCCACGTATAGAAAATAGGCTAAAACCAAATGTGGCCTAGAGCGCCATCCACTAGTCAAACTATGATTAGCGAAGACATCTACCATATGGCAATTCCCCTGGGACCCACTTTTTGTTCTCTGTCTCACTTTTACATAGCGATGGAATATCGATTGAAATATTTTATCAAGAATATAAATTTTTGATTTAAAATTTTTTCAAGAACTAGACTCCTAGGTGCCTCTTGTTGCCCATCAATCACCAAATATCATACCCACCTAGTTACCTACCCAAACAAATGCTGTCCTTGGGTTGGTTTTTAAAATGATTTTTTTTTTTGAGATTTTTGTTTTTTTCAGAACAATTTTCTAAACTAGTTTATTGTTGGCGGCTTATGATGAGAACGGCACAGTTACTCAGTCAAGTACGCTTAAGTGTCTTGAAATTGAAAAAAAATGGTGACTTGAAAATAACAAGCCTCCCAAACGACAAAAACAACAACAAAACCCAACACACACTTAAGTTTGGTATGGTAGTAGTTTTGACAAGCGGTTTGCCTAAAACAAGAGAACTAATTTTTTTTCTATGCCAAGAGGTGAGGTGGGTGGGAGTGTGGGGGAGGCTGTCGGTGTAATTAATTCTCGAGGTGTTCTTGTCACCGCAACACAAATTTGTGTTTCAAGGTAAAACTAGAAGTTGTAGTTGAATTAAAAAAAATAATAATTGGAAGCTTTTGATGCGAGATTTTACGAAAGATTACTTGAAGAGGTTCTTAAAATTTGTTTTTTATGAAGATGAGAATTTTGAAGACGAGCCACAAACATTTTTCATTGTTATGTTATGTTTTTGGGTTAAATAACATGAATTCTATAATTTTGATTTGTTTGCCATAAAAATTCAGTACCGATCACAATATTTGCCAGTCATTGACGTAGTAGACGACATGGCATGTAGTCGCTCGATCGATCGATTGCTCGCTTGTTTGGTCTGCTGGTCGTTCGTTCATTGTACTTCATGCTTGGGTCTGGTCCCAGACGAATGGCGTCGCTATATAATATTTTTGCTGTGGTTACAAACATCATAAATATTTTAATTGACACCTTTAATTATTGGAAGCAGCAAATGCACACATACACACACACAGATTATATATACAAACATTGATATTGATGGATGGGCGGCCAGCCAGCAAGTCAGTAAACAAACCATGTCAGCAAAAAACGGTGGCTTTTCAGAATCGTAACAAAAACAAAAATCAACAAGTAAAAAAGCTGTAAGTTCGGCAGGGCCGAACTTTGAATACCCTCCACCATTTGGTAAAAATTTGGCAATTTTCAAAAAAAAAAAATAAATAAATAAATAAATAAAATCCGTTAAAAATTCTGTTAAAATCTGAAAAATACCGAATATAGCCGTATATTAGAGTCTATACGACGACGTGGACCTGCATAAGCAACGTTGTCACAAGCTATTACAATATTCAAATGCGAAACGAAGAAAAAAAATCTGTTTATAATGTAGCTAAAATTATCAGAATACCGAATATAGGGAGGTACCATTGGGGTTATAAAACGTGGACCTGCACAGACAATTTTCTGGCATAGGCTGTAGTATCCATTATCAACTTCAAATACAAAATTTGAAATAATTCCGATAAATAATGTCGCTAAAATCATCAAAATACCGAATATCGGGAGGTACCGCTATATGGGGGCTATGCGAAGACGTGGACCTATATGGCCCATTTTCTGTCTTAACCCGTAGTATCTATTACGAACTTCAAATACCAAACCTGAAACAATTCCGGTAAATAATGTCGCTAAAATCATCAAAATACCGAATATCGGGAGGTACCGTTATATGGGGGCTATGCAAAGATGTGGACCTACATGGCCCATTTTCAATACCAAAAGTCCTGCAGCCATAAAACACATTTGAGTAAAATTGTATCAATCTTCAATTTTATCAATCTTTCGTTCGGAAGCTAGAGTGATTTCAGCAGATGGACAGATGGACAGACGGATAGACGGACGGACAGACATCGATAAATCGACATAGAATTTTATGCTGATCAAGAATATAAATATACTTTGTGGGATCTAAAATGTATATTTCGAGGTGTTACAAACGGAATGACAAACTTAATATAACCTCCATACTATGGTGGAATGTATAAAAAACCAATGAACGACCAATCAAACCACAACCTGTCAAAACATCTATTTCGTTTCAAATATTTATTGCATTTGTAAACACGTGTTACACGCTTAGAAAGCCAGAAATATTGAAGCCAAACCTCTTCCCTGCCTCACCGCACCTCCTTTCAAAAAGCCAACATTTAATTTAAAATTTGTTTTGTTTTTTTTTTTTTTTTTTTTTTAACAAATTCTCGTACGTCATCAAATATAATTAACACAATTATCAGTTCCTTATTTTTGGTGGATACGGGTAGACCAGCAGGAGTCTTGGTGGGTTTCAGTTCAAGACAACTTGCTCGCTCGCTCGCACACCAAAAATAAAAAGAGAAACTTCAAAACAAATTTTGAACTTAATGAAGCCGCCGCTGCTTACGCCCAGTGTTGAAGAATGGTGGATGGATGAGCTCATTGTTTATTTTGTTTTATTATTTTATTGTTTTGCTGTGTTTCGATATTGTTTCAATAACAACATTTTTAATTCTGGTTCTTCTTACATTTGGAATGAGCTCATTTGACTTAATTTATGGCAAAGTATTAGAATAAGTGACAGACATATAATTAGCTTAAAAATATAATTTAATTTTTAACAGATCGAAAAAAGTAAACTAAAAATCAACGACTTGGCTTGAAAATACATATTTTGAAACCTCATAAGTCCTTAAAATCCAGACTCGCTAAAATTCACCTTCTACTTGGAACCCTCTTCGAATCAGAGGATCGGCAAATGAAGGGTTTCAAAACTTATTTTCAAATAACCTAAGCACTGAAATAAGAAACGATCATCCGATATTATTCAAACTTTGCAAATCTTAATGTTTTTACCAGTGCTAAATCAGGTGAGAAAATGGAATATATCGGTCCATTCCATCAAGTACCTTCCCCACGAAGGGTCAAAATTTTGAAGAATTATAACGCCCATAAAATGCGATATAAAAAGTCCGATTCTCTTCAAAGTTCGAATATTTCAGTATTTATTTTAACATAAAATTCTGTGTAGATATCGGTCCACTCCTTCTGGTACATACCCCACAACGGATCCAAATGTTTGAATACTTATAATTCTACTTAAAAGAGAAATAGGAATCAGATTTTCTTTATATTTCACAAATTCTAATATTTCTACGAAAACAAGATCTGGTATGAAGAATGGATAAAACGGACAACTCTTTCTGGTACCTCTCCCACAAAGGGTCAAAATTTTAAATAACTATGGTGCTGGTGAAACCCGAAGTGAGCATCTGATTCAAACTTGGTATAGCCCCACAACGGATCAAAATTTTCGAATAAATGTGAATCTCAAAAAATGTGTAAAAGCATTCAATTTCAGACATCGCAATATTTGAACTAACACAACGTCTGGTGTGAACATGAAAGATATGGACACATTCCTTCTGGTACCTCCCCCATTAAGGGTTTACAATTTTGAATAACGCAAACACTCATAAAATGTGAAATAAGCATCAGATCCTATTCAATCTTTTTAAATCTCAATATTTCTTCCAACTCTAGATCTGTTATGAGGACGGCAGATATCGGTCCACTTCTTCCGGTACCTCCCCCACAAATTTCTCACACCCCCCATATTTTTCCAACTCAAGATATGGTGTGAAGATCGGATATCTCGGTTCACTCCTTCCGATTCTCTTCAAATTTCACAAATTCCAATATATTTAGTAACTCAATATCTGGTGTGAAGAAAGGATATACCAGTCCACTCCTTTTGGTACCTCCCCCACAAAGGGTTAAAATTTCAAATAGCACAAAGGTTTACAACTTTCGATACTTGTATCTCTAATAACTTGAGAAACAATAAGTCATCGCTTCCTTTCAAACTTGGTATAACTAAATCTTTCTCTCAACCATAGACTTAATAAATTTAACCGGCCACTCCTTCTGGTATCTCCCCCTCAAAAGTTTAACATTTTGATCAACAATTATTTGCATAAAATTGGAAATCGTTTTTTTCGAATTTCTTCAAATTTTACACAACCCAATATTTTTTTTTATCAGTTTTAGATAAAGTGGAATACTTCGGTCATTTTATTAATTACATTAAATTGCATTTTATTAAAAATTATCACATATCTCCTCCTATAGCAAACTTAGGTCAGATTCGAATTGAAAAATATTTGGCCACTCCTTCGAAACTTCCCCCATAAAGGGTCAACAGTTTGAATAATCATAACGCAAGTCAAAATATATTTAAATGATAACTTTAACTGAGGGCATATATCTGTCGGCAAATTCGACTTTTTTAATTATTTGACAATATTTTGAATATTTTGAAGCGCTAAATTTTTAAAATTTTAAAGTTTTGAATGGTTAAATTTGAAAAATTCTCATACCCACTATTATTTCTCATACTCCCCTCAATTTTTGTCGGGTATCATTTTGTTTACAAACCAAATTGCATTTTGGGTCTAAAATTACCCATGGCATGAAAAAAGAAGATCGCTCTCAGCCAGCCAACCAGCCAGCCGAACACAATGAATGAAGAGCCAACGACGCAACCAAAATCCACTCTCGATAATGCGACGCAATCTGAAAACAATCATGGGAATATTTTGGTGACGTAAAAAGAAGTAACATTCGCATCGGAATGGTGGGGACTCTCGGGGACACTCGGGGACACATGCAGACAGACTGTGACGCCGCAAAAACACGTTGTCGTACTACATGGAGTTAATGGGGCCTGTTTCTTCAGGGATTTTTTTTTGTTATTGTTGCGAGTTGTGTTTACTTCAGAAAATATCTTTGTTGTCTTTGGCTCCCAAGGAGGAAATCGATACTTTAATGCAAACGCTGCTACAGAAATACGCGCTGCTGCTGCTACATTTTTGGCATATTTTCTGCATCATTTCCTACTTCTTTTTCTTTTTTTTATTTTTTTATTTATTTATTTTTTTTTGTTTTCTTTTGGGTATTGGGTTCACATAATTAATGCTGATTGTTGGTAAACAAAAAAAAAAAATGAGAACTCATACGAAAATAAAAAAATTAAAAAAAAAAAAAACATTGTTGCCATGCAGTCAGTAACGTCACCATGAAGTCATTGTGAGTTCTGGAATTTGCCAAAGAAAGAAAAATAAAAAAAAATAAAGTTTTACAACGAAATCGAAAACAATCTGCGCAGCCATCACTCAGCGCTTTTGAACTAAATTAAATGAGTTATTTTTTTTGCTGACTTTGTAGGAATTTGTTTCGGGTTTTTTCCCTCTCAAAGATTTTGTTTTGATTTCCTCAGTGTTTTTTTTTTTTTGAGTTTTTTTCTTGATTAAGAAAAAAATCTATTTCCTGTTTGGTATTGTGTAATTTATATGTCCGTTTTGCAAATTAAGCAATTTTTCGTTAAGGTAAATTGTTTTTTGTTTGCCAAAACGAAAAAAAGTGAAAGAAAAAAAAAAAGAAACTATAATTGCCAATATTTTGTTGTGGTCTTGGTGATGATGATGAGGTCTTCATTTCGTTGAACAACAGGAGCGTAGATTTAAGGTCACCTAAAGGGGCTATAGAAGAGCACCAAAAAGGAAACATATAAAAATTGTCCTGCAATAGACCTTTAAAAATATTGAATTAAATTTTGTAATCATAAACAAGTTAAAAAGCAGTAAGTTCGAAATTTGAATACCCTCCACAATTTGGAACGAATTTGGAAATTTTCAAAAAATAAATTCTTTTAAAATCTTAAAAATACCGAATATAGCCATTATATTGGGGTCTATACGACGAGGACCTACATTAGGCATTGTTTGTTATAAGCCATTACCATATTATAAACGGTGAATATTGTAGCATCATCAAAATACCGCATATAGCCTTATATCAAGGCTATACGAAGACCTGGACCCGCACAGACAATTTTCTGTCCTAGGCTGTAGTTTCCATTTTGAAATTCAAATACAAAATTTGAAACAATTCCGGTGAATAATGTCGCTAAAATCATCAAAATACCGAATATAGGGAGGTACCGTTATATGGTGCCTGTATGAAGACGTGGACCTGCAAAGACAATTTTCTGTCACAGACAGTAGTATGCATTACGAACTTCAAATACGAGATCCCAAACAATTTCGGTAAGTATTGTACCTAAAATCGTCAAAATACCGAATATACGGAGGTACTGATGGGGCCTATACGAAGACCTGGACTGGCATAGAAAATTTTATGTCACAGACTGTAGTTCCAATTACGAATTCTAAATACGTAATTTGAAACTACTCCGGGGAATAATGTCGCTAAAATCATCAAAATATCGAATATCGGGAGGTACCGTTGTATGGGGGCTGTATGAAAACGTGGACCCGCACAGACAATTTTCTGTCCTAGGCTGTAGTTTCCATTTTGAAATTCAAATACAAAATTTGAAACAATTCCGGTGAACAATGTCGCTAAAATCATCAAAATACCGAATATCAGGAGGTACCGTTATATGGGGGCTATATGAAAACGTGGACCTGCATGGCCCATTTTCAATACCAAAAGTCCTGCAGGCATACAACATACATTTGAGCAGAATTTTATCAGTCTACTTCAATTCGTTCGGAAGCTAGAGTGATTTGTACAGACGGACAGGCATCGCTAAATCGACATAGAATAGATCTAAAATGTGTATTTCGAGGTGTTACAAACGGAATGACAAACTTAATATACCATCCATACTATGGTGGAGGGCATAAAAAGAAACTATAATTTTTTGTTGTGGTCCTGATGATGTTGATGAGGTCTTTATTTCGTTGAACAACAGAAGCGTAGATTTAAGGTCACCTAACGAGGCTCCCCAAAATGGAGACACATAAAAGAACTGTCCTGCCATAGACCTTTAAAAATATTAAATTAAATTTTGTAATCATAAAAAACGGAGGAATTCTAACATTTAAACCAATGAAGGATTAATCTCCCCAGTAGGAATAAGGCCAGCTACGCCAATGGCCCCCTTGAAATTATTTCGTCAATCACTTTTGTTATCGCTTTCGAAATTTCTGTTTATCTGTCACCATCTATTAAGAAATTTTCGATATCGGTTTTTTTTTTTGGCAAAGCCTTTGATTGGCATAAAATTCATCCCCATGAAATGCCAAATCGAATTCCTTAACTATTTTTGTAATTTGTTATAATTTGTTTATTTCGATTAGATATAGCATGAATGAATGGTTAGACAGCCAATAAAACTGGAATTTTTTGAAGGATGTTTTGAAAAATATTTTTGGCAAAAAAAAGGCAAAAAACACAAGGGGTTTATAAGAATTTAGTTTGAGAACATTGATCTCCAAACAAATAATAGGGCCTTAATTGTTTTTTTTTTCAAGATGCCAAAAAAATGAATTTTCAAAATATTTTTTGAAAGACAACAAACCAAGTTGTCTAAAAAAAATCTTAAGGGCCAAGAGCGCAGAAATCTGCGGTTTTTGTTGGTTAAAACCAAAAAACATTGATTTTCTAAACTATTTGTCAAGGACTTTCAGAAATAAATCGGATGATCCTTTCTTGCTCTATGGGGTAAATTATTTTTTCGAAAATGTTGACCCTTTGTGGGGGAGGTACAATAAAAAGTAGGCCAATATTATTCATCTCTGAACGCGAGATAAATTAAATAAAAAAATATTACAATTCACAAAGTGTGGACCGAATCGAATTCTCATCTAAAATCATCAAAATATCGAATATCGGGAGGTAACGTTATATGGGGGCTATACGAAGACGTGGACCTGCACAGACAATTTTCTGTCTTAGGCTGTAGCATCCATTTGGAACTTCAAATACCAAATTTGAAACAATTCCGGCGAATAATGTCGCTAAAATCATCAAAATATCGAATATAGGGAGGTGCCGTTTTATGGTGGCTATACGAAGACGTGGACCTACATGGCCCATTTACGAACTTAACATGCCTACTGGCAAAATATATAAGTGTGTAAAATTGTAGCCTTCTATCTCAATTCGTTCGAAAGATAGCGGGATTACAACAGACAGATGGACCGACTGGTGGACAGATGGACAGACAGACAGACAGACAGACAGACGGACATCGCTAAATCGACTTAGAATTTTACGCTGATCAAGAATATATATGACATGAGTATTTCGAGGAGTTACAAAGGCAATGACAAAGTTAATATACCCTCCATAGAATGGTGGAGGGTATAAAAATATGTAAAAGTTATGGCGTTTGACTTTGTTGCAGTTTTTTTATCTCACCCTGTATATTTCCAAAAATGCTTAGAATTTAAACTTTTTTAATTTCTTTGTATTTGCCAAGTCTGCCGTAGCCCATACCTCCCTCTATCTCCCTCTTCATTTATTCTGCAATTCGAATTGTATCAAATTCTCATGGTTCGCACACACACTCGAAGTCATGGTGGTGTAGGTTTTGTGTTCCCAAAAACCAAAACAAAAATTGGTGTAATAAAAATATCACCACTTTGCCGAATGGTATTTTGATGATGGCGTCGTCTTGGATGGCTGTGTGTGTGTCTGTGTGAAATATCGAATCATATCCCACCTCAAGCCTGTCCCTCTCCCTAACATTTGCACGAAGAAATTCCCAACATTTCTAGACTTTTATTTTTGAAAATTTTACGAGACGAGTGGCTCTCTGGAGTTGCAATTTTCGGAAGGGAGAGATATGCCAGTCCCAATGTTTACACCAAGATTTTGGGGCCTAAGGGGATGGGAGAGGAGTATGCGAGTGTGTGTTCCTGTGTGGTTTTGTTTACAATTTTTACAAATTACAAAAATAAACAACGCCACTTGAAAAATTTCCTTGGGATTTCGAGCGACGTACAACGTATTTGGTTTGTTGCCGCTTTCCCATTACCCCCATCCCCCCATCGTTCCCATCCCATTTTTATTGCCTTGTTAGTTTTAAAGAGCACATTAAATTTGTTAAATGCGTAAATGCAAATAATTAGCAGTGGCCGCGCTCACACCAAAAAATCAGATTAAAAATGGATCTGCAATTTACGAAATGTAAGATGAAAGATAAGACATAAACGTAAACAACGGCAGCAGCCACAGCCACTTGAAATTGATGATGATGCTCTGAAGGAGCATTTTTTGTTGGTGTTTTTTTTTTTTTTTTTTTGGGAAAATGACAAAAAGTCAAACCTAATTTTGGCATGGGTTAAAAGTTCATTTGGGTTAATTATTTTTAGAATGGAATGCGGCGTAGATAAATGAGGAAAAAAAAGCAAAAGACGAAAAAACTGTCTTTTAGTTCCGCAAGTTTGTGAAAAGAAAATATATAATTTAATTGTACAACAATTTCCATTAATTGTCGATTGCATCACTGCCATAAATCTGTTCATTCAAGTTTTTTTTTTGCCTTGTCTCCCAAATGCCTTAACGAACTCATTGGAGGAAAGATAGCTGTTGCAAAACAAACCGGCGGCGCTAACCGGTAGTTTTGTCACCGCGCAATTCAAATCCGGTAGACGATGTTGAGCAGTAAAAGAAAATAAGAAAAAAAAAACGCAAACAATTGACCTGAATTTTCTTTCTTTTGACGGGTTCCAGTTGTGTGTTTGTTGGGGTGGTACGCAGGGAAAATTCACGAGGAATATCTTGAGAAGGATTTAGGGATTTAAGAAATTATTTTTATTTTTTGAAGAACTCTAAGGACCTTAAACGTGGATTTTTAAAATAATTTTCTGAAGAAGATCTCTAAGGACCTTAAACGTGGATTTTTAAAATAATTTTCTGAAGAAGTTTAAGGACCTTAAACGTGGATTTTTAAAATAATTTTCTGAAGAAGTTTAAGGACCTTAAACGTGGATTTTTAAAATAATTTTCTGAGGAACTTTAAGGACCTTAGACATGGATTTTTAAAATAATTCTTTAAGGACTTCAAGGATCTCAAATGTAGATTTTCTTTCTAGTATTTTTGAAGGAATCTCAGGACCTTAAACGTGGATTTTTTTAAAATAATTTTCTGAAGAAGAACTAAGGACATTAAACGTGGATTTTTAAAATAATTTTCTGAAGTAATTTAAGGACCTTAAACGTGGGTTTTTAAAATAATTTTCTGAAGAAGAACTAAGGATATTAAACGTGGATTTTTAAAATAACTTTCTGAAGGACTTTAAGGACCTTGAACGTGGATTTTTAAAATAATTTTCTGAAGAAGAACTAAGGACCTTAAACGTGGATTTTTAAAATAATTTTCTGAAGAAGAACTAAGGACCTTAAACGTGGATTTTTTAAATAATTTTCTGAAGAACTTTAAGGACCTCAAATGTGAATTTTTAAACTATTTTCTGAAGAACTTTAATGGCCTTAAACGTGGATTTTTAAAATAATTTTCTGAAGAACTTTAATGGCCTTAAACGCGGATTTTTTAAATAATTTTCTGAAGAAGAACTAAGAACCTTAAACGTGGATTTTTTATATAATTTTCTGAAGAAGAACTAAGGACCTTAAACGTGGATTTTTTAAATAATTTTCTGAAGAAGAACTAAAGACCTTAAACGTGGATTTTTAAAATAATTTTCTGAAGAAGAACTAAGGACCTTAAACGTGGATTTTTTAAATAATTTACTGAAGAACTTTAAGGACCTTAAACGTGGATTTAAAGAAAATAATTTTCTCAAATATTTCAAGGACCTTAAATGTGTTTTTTTTTTAATATTTTCTGAAGGAATTTCAGATCCTTAAGCGTGGATATTTAAAATAATTTTCTCAAACATTTCAAGGACCTTAAATGTGGATTTTTAAAATAATTTTCTCAAACATTTCAAGGACTTTAAATGTGGATTTTTAAAATAATTTTCTAAAGAACTTTGAGGACCTTAAACGTGGATTTTTAAAATAATTTTCTCAAACATTTCAAGGACTTTAAATGTGGATTTTTTAAATAATTTTCTCAAACATTTCAAGGACCTTAAATGTGGACCAGCGTGGATATTTAAAATAATTTTCTGAATAATTTCAAGGACCTATAACGCGAATATTTTCAAGTATCCCAAAAATAGAATTTCTTTCTAGGATTTTTGAAGGAATTTAAGGTCCTTACGGGTGGATTTTTTAAAGATTTTCAAGGATCATATGTAGATTTTTTTCCAGTATTTCTGAAGTAATTTGAGGTCCTTAAGCGTGGAATTTTTTAAATATTTTTGAAGAAATGTAAAGTCTTTAATCGTGTATTTTTTAATATTTTTTTTAAGGAATTTAAGGTCCTTAAGCGGGGATTTTTTAAATATTTCTCTAAGGAAATTCAGTCCTTAATTTGTTTTTAAATATTTTTAAATTTGTTTTTATAATTAATTTAAGCGTGGATTTTTTAGATATTTTTTAAAGGAAGTCCTTGTTCAAGATTTTCAAGGATCTAAAATGTAATTTTTTTCTAGGATTTTTGAAGGAATTTAAGGTTCTTAAGCGTGGATTTATTTAATTCTTTTTTGAAGGTTCTCAAGGCTCTCAAATTTATATTTTCTTTCTACCGTTTTTAAAGGAAGTTAAGGCACTTAATCGTGGATTTTTTAAATATATTTTTGAAGACTTTCAAGGATCTCAAATGTAGATTTTTTTTCTAGCATTTTTTGAAGGAATCTAAGGTCTAAAGATGGATTTTTTAAATATTTTTTTTTTTTTAAAGATTTTCAAGGATCTCAAACAAATCTTCTTTCTAGAACTTTTAAGGTGCTTGGATTCTTCCAAAAAAATGTTTTTTTTTTTTTTTTTGAAAAATTTCCAGGTCCTTAAATTAATATTTTTTTTAAGAATTTGTGAAGGACTTCAATGCAGATTTCTTTAAAATATTTGATAAATTTCATCGAGGTCCATAAACGCAAATTTGCAACATTTGATACGGCGAAAACGTGCCTCATAGAAATAACGATTTTAAGGCCTAAGTCTCTTTGGACAAAATCCGTTATAGTCCGTTTGTTTGTCTGGGCTGGTGCGCACGATACTCTCCGATTTGGTCCAAACTTCGTACAACGTAATTATTATCGAATTAGACCGAGTTCGAGATTGGAAATATCGGTCCACTTCTTCTGGTACCTACCGCACAAAGGTCGAAATTTCCAAAAATATATTTTACCGCACAGAAAGAGAAAGGATAATCCGATTTTGCCCCAACTTTGGAAATCAGGTGCGAAAATGGACAATATCGATCCACTCCATCAAGTGCCACCCCCACAAACGGTCAAAATATTGAATAATTACAACTTTTATAAAATGGGATGTAAGAGTCCGAATGTCACAAAATTACACAGATCATAATATTTTTATTAACCCAAGGTCTGGCGTGAAGATGGAATATATCGCTTCACTCCTTCTGGTAAGGGTAAAAATTTTGAATATCCATGAAGGTCATAAAACGAGAAATTAATATCCGATTCCATTCGGACATGCTACATCTCAATATTCTCATCAGCACAAGATCTGACATAAAGATGGTAGAGATCGGACCATTCCTTCTGGTACCTCCCCCACAAAGGGTCATAGTTTTGAATAATCAAAACGATTATAAAATCCGAAATAAGCACCCGGTTCTCCTCATATTTCACACATCCCATTATTTCAACTAACACAAGATCTGCTGTGAAGATTGACTTTATCGCTCCATTCCTTCTGCTACCTCTCCCACAACGGGTGAAAACCTTGAATATGAAGCACATAAAACCCGAAATTCAAATCCTATTCCATTCAGACTTGGTACATCCCAATATTTCCATAAACACAAGGTCTGTTATAAAAATGGTGGAAATCGAACCATTTCTTCTGATTCCTTCCCCACAAAGGGTTCAAGATTTTGAAAAACAAAACGCCAATATAAAGCGAAATAAGCCTCCAAATCTCTTCGAATTTCACACATTATATGATTTTTTTCAATGCTTTTATTTAGGTCCGACACGAAATGGTCAATGGTCAACAGTTTGAATAATCATAACAGAAGTCAAAATATGTTTAAATCTCCGAACATTGGCCGAGGGTATACATCTTTCGAAAAAACCGACTGATACTTTTTAAATTATTTTTTTAAATATTTTTCTAAAATCAAAGAAAACCCGGCTGATTATGATCCACCCTAATACATATAGGCCTAAATTATGGTTATTTATATGACACTAATTGTGTTAACAGCTCCATTGTGTGAATGTGTGAGAATAGTTATGGTTTTTGTGCAAATTCATTATTTACAACTTAAAAAATGTAAAAATAAACATAACGACACTATTTTCAAGTTGTATTCAACAACATCTCAACATGGAGTCATCCATTACAAACCTCTCAATAGGCTAGGAAAAAATTCATTCCCCATTGAAAAACAAACAAAAAAAACAACTTTGAAAAAAACCGTTAAAAACGGCCATAACCGTTTTACACAAAAGAAATGTAGGCTTATTTCTTCAAAAACAACTACAAGAGAGGAGGGGGGGGGGGGGGGGAGAGTGGAGAGCCAAGGCAAAAAAAATTACTTTAATGTTGGCAGACGACATATGAGCAAACGGTTTGACTGGTTTGGTTTGTCATGGTTTGGTTGGGAGATTCGTTGGGTGGTTGGATGGCTGGCTGGCTGAATGGTTGGTTTTGGCACTGAAGTAAACAATATAAGAAACAAAGTCGAATGACCTGTTTTCTGGTTTGATAAGGTAAGGAAAAATGGTTGGGGGAATGCCTGGGTTGATGCTGAAGCGATCAGTGGCCCACTGTGGAAAAAAGACACACCAAAAAAAATGAAGGAAATCCAACAAAACAAGTCCAGCCAAATACGTATGTGGCACACTTGCACATCTCACATATGTACGGCTACGTCAATACCAAAAACAACAACACCATGGTGTGCTGTTGTTGTCAGTTTTGACCATCTATTTTTAAAACATAAATTACGTCGATATTAAGGCCCGGATTTTACAATGGTTTACTTCCTTTTTATTGGCTTGGCATTACTTCTTATCGATGTTGTTGTTGTTGTTTTGTTGCTGCCAATATGGCCAGCCAATCAATTTGGTGGCTGTTGACACACAGGACAATGTGTAAATATAAATTTCCACTGGATTTCAATAGGAACTGATGACGGAAAATCTGCCATAAATAAAAAAACCCACAGAGCTTCGATTTTTGTTTTGGAGACCCATATTTGATTGAAGAGGAGGTGAGAGACACACAAAATTAACCATAATGTGATTTATGTCTGGTGTCTTCCCTAAAGAACCCAGGAAGTGGAAAAAAATATATGAGAATAAATATAAGTTTCCAGAAATGGGTCACGGCCAATTCTGCAAAAAAAAAGGAAAAAACGAACCACAATCAAAACAAAAAATATTTTTTATTTTTTTTTTTGATATTTTTCTTTTATTGTTTTGACACGTGGCTGTTGTTTACTAAAAATTCTGTTGTTATGTTGACATATTGCCTTGTTTGTTTGGCGAATTCTTGGCATTTTTTTAATTTGATTTGAATTGTTCCAAGAATTTTATTCGATTGTTATTTTTTTATTTATTTATTTATTTTTTTTTTGATTGTTTAGAATGTCAACATCAAATTAGACATCATTCTTAATTAAATTGATATAAATTTCTTTAATTTAATTTTTTATAGAGATAGAAAAATTTTTTTCGGGGTTTTTAATGCAAAGAGAACCCTCAGATGAATGGGGGAGATAGCAGAAGAGGGGTGGGACGATATCGATTATCTTTATACCAGATATTGTGTTGATAAAAATATTGGGCTGTGTCAAATTTGAAAAGAATCGGATGCTTATTTCGTGTTTTATGATAGACATATTTATTTGAAATTTGTAACCCGTTGAGGGCGAGGTACCAGAAGGAGTGGTCCCACCTTTCGGACAGATCTTGTGGTAGTAGAAATATTACAATGCGTGCAGTTTAGAATGAATCGGATCGTAATTTTGCTTTCTATGACCGTTTTGGTAATTCAAAATTTGAACCCCTTTGTGGGGCAGGTACCCATAGGTGTACTCCGATATATCCCATCTTCACACCAGATGTGGCGCTAAGAAAAATATAGGGATGTGAGAAATTTGAAGAGAATCGGATGTGTATTTCGCATTTTATGAGTGTCATAATTATTCGAAATTTCGGACCCTTTGTGGGGGAGGTACCAGAGGGAATGGACCGATATATTCCATCTTCACACCAGATTATGTGCAAATAAAAATATTGGAATGTGTGAAGTTTAGAAAGGATCGAGTAATTATTTCGCGTTTTATGCCCGTTTTGGTTATTCGAAATTGCAGACCCTTTGTGGGGGAGGTACCAGAGGGAATGGACCGATATGCACCATCTTCACAACAGATCTTGTATAGATAAAAATAGTGGGATGTGTAAAATTTAGAAAGGGTCGAATACCTAATTCGCGTTTTATGCCCGTTTTGGTTATTAGAAATTTAAACCCCTTTTAGGGGCAGGTACCCGTAGGTGTACTCCGATATATCCCATCTTTACACCAGATGTGGTGCTAAGAAAAATATAGGGATGTGAGAAATTTGAAGAGAATCGGATGTGAATTTGGCTTTTTATGAGTGTCTTAATTATTCGAAATTTCGGACCCTTTGTGGGGGAGGTACCGGAAGGAGTGAACCGATATCTACCATCTTCACAACAGATCTTGTATAGATAAAAATAGTGGAATGTGTAAAATTTAGAGAGGATCGAATACCTAATTCGCATTTTATGAGCATTTTGTTTATTGAAAATTTTAAACCCTCTGTGGGGGAGGTACTAGAAGCAGTGGTCGGATATATTCAATTTTCACACTGGATCTTGAGTTGAAAGAACTATTGGGATGTGCAAAATTTGAACAATCGGGATCTTATTTCACCTTTTATGAAAGTTAAAATTATTCAAAATTTTGACCCCTTCGTGGGGGAGGTACCAAAGGGAATGGACCGATATCTACCATCTTCACACCGGATCTTGTGTTGATAAAAATATTAAGAAGTGTGAAACTTGAAAATAATCGGATGATTAGTTCGCATTTTATAAGCGTTTTTGTTAATCAAAAATTTAGGTCCTCTGTGGGGGAAGTACCAGAGGGAACGGACCGATATATTCCATCTTCACACCAGATATTGTATAGATAAAAATATTGGGATGTGTAAAATTTAGAAAGGATCGAATACCTAATTCTCTTTTTATGAGCGATTTGTTTATTCAAAATTTTATCCCGTCTGTGTGGGAGGTACCAAAAGGAGTGGTCGGATATATTCCAATTTCACACCGGATCTTGTGTTAATAATAATATTGGAATGTGTGAAATTTGAAGACAATCGGGCGTTTATTTCGCATTTTATGAAAGTTAAAATTATTCAAAATTTTTACCCCTTTGTGGGGGAGGTACCAGAGGGAGTGGACCGAAATCTACCATCTTCACAAGTGATATTGTCTAAGTGGAAATATTGGAATGTGTGGAGTTTAGAAAGGATCGAATGATTATTCTGCATTTTATGAGCGTGTCGGTTATTTAAAATTTTGGACTCCATGTGGGGGAGAGCTACCAGAAGAAGTAGGCCGATATCCACAATCTTCACACCATATCTTGTGTTAATAATAATATTGGGATGTTGGAAATATAAAGATAATCGGATGCTTATTTTGTATTTTATGAGCTTTTTGATTATTCAAAATTTTAACCCCTCTGGGGGGAGCTACCAGAAGAAGTGGGCCGATATCCACAATCTTCACACCATATATTGTGTTAATAAAAATATTGGGATGTTGGAAAGATGAAGATAATCGGAAGCTTATTTTGTATTTTATAAGAGTTATAAATATTCAAAATTTTTAACCTTTGTGGGGAAGGTACCAGAAGGAGTGGACCAACATATTTCATATTCACACCAGATCTTGTAATTATAGAAATATTGGTATACGTCGAGTTTGAAATGAATCGGATGTTTAGTTCGCATTTTATACTATTTTTTATAGATAATGAGGACACCTCTAATAGGCCTTCCACGTATACAGACATTATCCTTTTAAAAAGTCTCCTAACTTTAATATTATTAGAATCAAAATAATTCATAATTCCCAAAATTTGTGTTAATTAATTTTATTTTCTTTAATTTACTGTATTTCTGTTCTCTATTTTTTACTTACTCTGGCAAAAAATAATCAATATATTTCATGACGACCTCGCGGACGGGATCCTGCTGTTTGCCCGACGAAATGCTGGGATACATATCGAATGCCATTTTTGCTGGGGAATTATTTGACGGTGGTGGTGGGGCCGTTGAAGACTCCGTTTTCATAGTTAAAAGGCGGAAGCAGAGAATGGTGATGGCGGTTATGGTGACGAGGGGGGACAAAATAGAACCAACCAGCAGATGGTACAAGGTGATGTGATAATATTTTAAAACTTTCAAGTAATTAAACTCTTTCTATGTGATGTTATTTAATGCAAATATTATTTAATACAAATATTTTGGAGAACACACACACTTCAAAACACTTTTTCACGTATTTCAATATATTTCCTTTCAATTTTAATTTTATTTAGCTTTTTTTATGATTTTCTGCAATTTTTCTAATGGATATCACTGTTAAATTCCTTATTTTTCTTTATTTCAATTTATTATGGAGAGTTTATTTAAATGGAGAGGAGTGAGCATCCACAACTAGCACTCTCTTGTTAACGGCCAAATACCCCTCTTCTTTCTATTCACTCACCACACACACAAACAACAACAACAGCAGCAGCAACACGAGACAATTAGAAAAAACTTTGGGGAGGTCGTGTCAAGTGTCTGGTATAACACGACAATAATACAATAACAAAAATGCTTAGAGGGGGAGAGTGAGTGCCAGAGAGTGATTAGTGGGGAGTAAGTGGCACCACTTCTTGTTTTTTTCGTTTGTTGTGATAATCGTGTTGCTAATGAGACGGAGCCGAAGAACAAATGGGGAGTACGAATTCTTCTCCCACCGCCACAGTAGTTGTCGTAAGCCACAAAAAACAAGACAAGTGTCGTTTTTTTTGTTATTCTTGTTGTTTTTGTTGGTAATAAATGCGTGAGACTATTTGGTGTGTTTGTGTTTATTTTATATTTCCAGGGTTGTTGTGTTCTTGTTGTGATGATGATGATGTTGATTAGTTTGGAATACACAATCAATATCACATGTGTGTATTCTATTTCTAAATTGAACAGATGTTAGGAGACCCACTTGTTTTGATGATATTTATGTTGAGAAAATCGCAGAGAGTGGGAGTTTTAATACAAATATAACGCAGAGAGCTTTAGTGGTTTACTATTTTTTTATTGTTGAGAACAGAAAGGTGTTGCATAGACACCTTGTTTTTCATTGATATGGTTAGGTAGTGAGTGGATTTATTTGTTATTATTTCCTTTGTTTTTTTCACAGGGAATATTTTTTTAATATTCCTATTTTGGGAAGCAGATGGAAAACACTTGTAAAACTTGATGACACAGTGATAAGTGGTAAATTTTCTTTATAATTCTCTGTGATTTTTTCTTGGGTAATTTCAGCAATGGCTTAAATTGATTTTTTTTATTTATTTATTTATTTTTTAGGTGTTTGAAGATTCACTCTCTATTTACGGGGTTTTGAGAGTTGTATTTATTTTACTCTCTTGATGATATGTAGTTGCAATAGCTCAAATAGCTCCTTTGAAGTGGATATTATGAAATTTCTGTTGATTTATTTTTTCTTTCTGGTTTGTTGACAATTTTATATTTTTATCAAATATTTTATATTCTGAAGCGCAAAAATTATTTGAAATATTTTTTATTATTATTGCAACAAGTTGAAAATAATTACTTGACAATTTTTATGTTAATCACTTCAGATTTTAATTTTTTTTATTTTTATTTTTTTTTTTTTTTTTGTAGTTTGACTTGGAGGACTAATGATAATATTATACGAAATGGATTATATGATATATGGGTTAACTCGATTTTTCTTTCGCTATTGTTAAAAATTGTGTATATTATATACAATGTTGTATATTTCTACGATATTTTTAGTATTGAAATTATTTAAAACTATTACTTCACAATTTTAATGTTAATCATTTCATTTTTTTTATAATATTTCTTTTTGTGAAAATTTTGTAATTTGATATTAATCACTTTAGATTTTTTAAAATATATTTTTAATAAAATTTTGTAATTTGCCTTGGAGAACAAAAAATGGTATTGAATGAGCGGTTAAATATATTGCAATTTTTTATTCAATTTGTTTCTTTTTTAATAGATTCTCAAATTGAAATTCTAGTGTGTGAGAATATGGTTAAATTTCATTAATGATTTTTTTACTTTTTGTATTTTTTTGTGGAGATTGCAAATTTGATATAATATAATAATTTTTATTTTTTTTTAATAATTATTTTTTCTTCTGTAATTAAATGAAAAATCACACTGTTTATTAAAATTATTGAGCACTTAATGAAAACTATTATGGTTTTTTCAGACTAACAAAACTACTTTAATTTCCACTTGTTCCATGAGATTCTGAATAATTGAGATTCAAAATCATCTATTTGTATTCAGTTTTGCATTTAGTTTCAAAAACCTTGCCTGACCTGAGAGTTATAATTATTCAAAAATTTGAACCGTTGTGGGGGAGGTAGCAAAAAAGCGACCATGCGCCCCTCATATTAGGTCTTGTGTTGTTAAAAATATCGCGATGTACGAAATTTTAAGTGAATCGATCACTTATTTCACATTTTATAAAAATTCTAATTATTCTAAATTTTGACCTTTTGTGGGAGAGGTACGTGACGCCAGATCTTACGTTAATCATTGGGATGTATGAAATTTGAAGATAATCCGAAGCTTATTTCGCATTTTATGAGCGTTTTGTTTATTCGAAATTTTAACCCCTTTGTGGGGGAGGTACCAGAAAGGGTGGGCCGATATATATCATCTTCACACCAGTTCTTGTGTTTATAAAAATATTGGGATGTGATAAATTTGAAGCGAATCTTGAGCTTAGTTCGCATTTTATAAGCATCTTAGTTATTCAAAATTTTAAGCTCATCTGTGTGGGAGATACCAGAGGGAGTGGACCGATATCTAGCATATTCACAACAGATCTTGTCGAAGGGAAAATAATGAAATGCGTGAAGTTTAGAAAGGATAGAATGTTTATATCGCATTTTATGAGCGTTTTGGATAATCAAAATTTTAATCTCACTGTGTGGGAGGTACCAGAAGGAGTGGATCCGTGTATTTCATCTTCACACCAGATCTTGTGTTAATGAAAATATCGTGATTTAAGAAATTTGAAGAGAATCTAATGCTTAGTTTGCATTTTATAAGCGTTTTGGTTATTCAAAATGTTTAAACCTTTGTGGGAGAGGTACGAGAAGGAGTGGGCTGATATATTCCATCTTCACACCAGATCTCATGTTGGAAGAAATATTAAGATCTGCCAGGTTTGAAAGCAATCGGATACTTTATAAGCTTCATAGTTATTCAAAATATTAACCCCTCTGTGGGGGAGGTACCAACAGGAGTGGACCGATACATTTCATCTTCACACCAGACCTTGACCAGAAGGTGTGGACCAATATTGCCCGTCCCCGTACGCGATTTAAATTAGCCAATAATTTTATGATGTGCCAAGTCTGGAGGAAATCGGATACTCTCTTCTAGAGTTTTCATGCATACCAAACTGTCAGAAAAACGAACGGAAGGACGGACATCCCTAGATCCTGTCCCGAAACGGAGTTTGTTTGGAGACGTAGGGTCTAAAACCGTAATTTCGATGAGGTACTTTTTGGCAATATCAAATGATATAAAGCCCGTCTGTAGTCATATGACTGAGAGTCTACATATAGCTATGCAAGAAAATTGTTCTAGAATCTTCAGAAATGTAGGAAATATTTTTCGGCATGTATTATCATCACATCCTTCATTCGAATAAATGTCGAAATTTGGTCTAAACCAAAATATCCATAGCCTATTAATTGATGCCTCCAAAAATTCTAAAATTCAAATTATAACAAGTAAAAAAAGCAATAAGTTCTGCCAAGCAGAATTTAGAATACCCTCCACCATTTGGTAGAAATTTTTTATTTTCCAAAAAAAATAAATCCGCCTGAAAATACTGCAAAAATATTTTAGCCAACTTTTTATGGGAAGTTTTCTGACTCTTCAAAACCTTCCCTACGTCTCTCACCTCATACCATACCCGAGTTTAATTTCGAACCACTGCCAGTTTTTGGTCTAAACAAACGAATCCTTAACTCATTAATAAAACCAAAAATTTGAAAATCAAAAATTTATTCTAGTTTTTTTTTTTTTTTAATTTTCTGAAAAGCCTTATTATTCTCCCAAAAATATCGGTTAGTCTCTACATCATGAAATTATTGTTCCGTTAACGTAAGCTTAACATTACCACATAACAGAACTGTTAATGTTACGCCATGAAATGTTATCACGTAAGTTTTGTCTGTATTCATGAATACTACTACTGCTTTACTGCAGTAAAAACATGCGCAATGGGATTCCGAATATTGTGGCCAGTAAATGTCCGAAAAAATAAATAACCTGGGGCAATTTTATCAAAAATTTCTAGGAAACATATCTGGAAATGTGGGAAATTTTTTTTGGAGATTGAAATCGAAAAAAATATTAATGTATTAAAAATTTTCAGGATATTTCAATAAAAAAATGCAGATTGATAAGATTAGAGACAGTTGAAGTAGGGGTAAATATTTGAGAAAATTGTGTAAAATAATTCAAATATTGAATAACATATGATCTGTTCCAGAATCTGCAAGAATTTACTGGGTCCTACAATTGTTATCATTTTTTTGGGGTTAAAAATTTTAAACGCTTAGCATTTTTTTTTTTCGTTCGGGGGAAACACACATAAATATAAAAAATTAAATTAAAATTCAAAAAATTCCGAGACAGGTATTTTTGGACATATTTGTATGGGTATAAGGACAAATTAAAGGTATTAATGTGAGCCCCTATTTTTTAATTGTTGAAAATTATTATTTTCAAATTAAAAAAATAATATGGATATTCCTCCATTTTAGTAGTCAAAAATGGAAGCTGCCTCAATGGTATATACTTTAAATGGCTTCTGGGTCCTCTACTGGTATGTGTATATTTTTATTGGCAAAAATGAGGACCAATAATCCTGGAATATTTCACAACTCCCCCTTGGCTTAAGGTTCGGACATTTTTCTTATCACTTTCTTCAACAACTCCGGCCAAGTGAATATAAATTGTCGAATAAATGGGTATTTCACAATTTCACTTCACTTTTCAAATGGCCAAGTGACTCGCATTGCCAATTTGGCTGACTGGCTGTCTCATTCTGATTTTTGTACACAAAACATGGTTTGGTGGTTAATGGCTAAAAAGAACGACGAACCACATGAAAAATACAAACTGTTATACACATTTTTTTTGGTGATTTTGAAGAAAAAGCACACATTAATTTTTTCGTTGCAAATAAATAAATCCAATTGGAATTAATTTCAAAATATTCTTCGTTTTACAATAAAATATTTAGTTAATGCCTTCTCCTCTGGTGTTTCTTTGATGTTGTTTAAATGGAGAGCGAGCAGAAGTGTGATAAAACTTTGTTGGATGGATGGATATGAAAGCGATGCTGCTGCTTGGCTGCAAAAATTCTTTTGATAAACACCACGACGACGATGTCAACAGCAACGACGAACAATCTTTCGTGTATTTTTGCACAAAATAACAAAAGGTATTCTCAATTGACTCACAAACACACACTCATAGCTATTTAAATGTTAACATTTAAGCATGCCAAGCAATTCAGCCGTTGTCATTTATGTATTGGGAGATGGAGAGAGAGAGAGTGTACCAATGCAAGAGAGAGGGACATAAACACTTAACATTAACCAAACAATACAGAAACATTCAATTTTGCTCAATGAAAGTGTTGGTGTTAGTGATGCTAACTTGTGGTGTTTGTCCAATGTTTTTGGTGATTTTTTAAATGCCTGCCATAAAATTGAGTTTAGGTAAGATATTCATAATTAAAGTGCGGGAAATTGTCGAGATTAATTTAAAGTCTATTAAATTTTAAATATCTAGATTGCGGAAAAATATTGAATCTTTTTTACACGATAGGAAATCCAAATGACAAAATTTGTCAAAATTAAATATAAAATATTACTGAAATGAAAAATACTTGAAGATTTTTGGAAGAAATCAATTCGGACAATAAACATGGATTTTTTAACAATTTTTGAGGGAAGTCAATTTGTGCAATATCGTGTATTTTCAAGGATGTATTGAAGGACCCAGCATCGACAAAAACGTATTTTTTTTAATTTTGAGAAGTACTCGGTACACACAAAAATATATATTTTTTTAAAGATTTTTATAAAGACATAGTATCGTCAAAAACGTAAACATTTGAAGATTTTTAACAGAGCTTACATTGGATTTTTAAAGATTTTTTAGAAGGTACCAGAATAGGAAACATGGACCTTTTTAAGACTTTTTAGAAGGACTCAGAACTGAAAACTTGGGTTTTTTACATTTTTAGAAGAACCGAGAATTTAAAAAGTCGATTTTTTCTAAAGCTTTTTTTGAAGACTCAGAATTGAAAACGTCGATTTTTTTAAAGTTTTTTTGAAGACTTAAAATTGAAAACGTCGATTTTTTTAATGATTCTTTTAAAAGGATCCAAAATCAAAAACTTGGAATTTTTAAATATTGTTTAGATAGAAATGAAAAAACGTTGATAGTTTAACACATTTTTAGAAAGACCTAGGATTGAAAACTTGGACTTGTTTAAAAATTTTTAGAAATGCCAAGAATCGAAAACGGGGATATTTTTAAAGAATTTTTAGAAGGACTCAGAATCGAAATCGTCGATTTTTTAAAAGATTTGGTAGAAGGACCCAGAATTGAAAACGTGGATATTTTACAAGATTTTTTAGAAGGATACAGAATCGAAATCGTCGATTTTTTAAAGATTTGGTAGAAGGACCCAGAATCGAAAACGTGGATATTTTTTAAGATTTTTTAGAAGGACCCAGAATCGAAAGCTTGGATATTTTGAAGAATTTTAAAAAGAAGCAGGAATCAAAGACGTGCATATTTTTAAAGATTTTTTTAGAAGGACCTAGAATTTAAAGATTTTTAGAAGGATCCAGATTCGAAAACGTGAACTTTTACAGATTTTTTAGAAGGATCCAGAAGCGAAAACGTGTATATTTTTAAAGATTTCTTGGAAGGACCAAGAATTGAAAATGTCGATTTTTTGAAGATTTTTCAGAAGGATCTAGAATCAAAAACCTGGATATTTTTTAGAAGAAACCAGGATTGAAAACTTATATTTTTTAAAAATTTTTTAGAAGGATTCAGAATCAAAAACGTGGAGTTTTTTTTTTATGATTTTTTAAAATTGAAAAGGGAAAATGTGGATATTTTTTTAGAAGGATCCAGAATCGAAAACATCGATTTTTACAGACTTTTTGGAAGGAAGATATTTTAAAAATCAAAAGGGAAAAATGGATTTTTTTTAAAAACGACCTTGAATTAAAAACTTGGTATTTTTTAAGATTTTTTAGAAGGATCTCAGAAACCTGAACTTCCACAAAAAATCACAGTTTGATGTGGTTTATAGGCTGGTGGCATCATTGTACCGTACTTCTTCAGAGATACTGCGAAATACGGAATTTTTAATGCTCCTGAGGTCATTCTTCTAAAATGAAACTTTGTTCGAGAAAGGTTCATTTTACGGCTTTAACCCTAAAATGTGTTGAAAATATTTATAAAGTACAGGCGTTTAGGAAAAATCTACACTTAAGATGTATTCTGGACCCCATAGTAGAATTTTTTAACCAATAACTTATATTTTGAAGAAGGACCAACAAGTCCCAATTGTTGACTCGTTTGAGGGTTACAATTTTTGACAAAACTAATCTTCGCATTGTGATCAGTAATATTGTCAAAGACACTATGCTCCGAAAATGCATGGATTCCTAGGAATCTTAATATAAGCATTTCAAAAATGTGGAAGAGGGGGAATTCCCCCCTCTATGTACATTTTTACCACTACTCTCATATTCTGCTTAGGTTCTCAATTTTGGCCCTTCTGAAACCATGGAAAAAATTGTTATTTTTCTCCACGCATAAATAATACAGTGTTTATATAAAATCAACAATAAAACTATTAAGCTTGACAATTTGGCCACAACAATAACAAATATTTTCGTTAAAATCTGCAGTTTTCACTTCACTTGATTAAATCCATAGATCATAAAAATCGCATAATTGACAGCACTACATTACCCAGGTACTGTTATTATATCTCTCTCACACACTCACCGCACACACACATCCCAGCTCTCTTGCATGTCTGTTATAAATAATGGGGGAGGGCATTGTTTAAGCTTTCATTGTTTTGCATGGAAATTGTTGGTTATACCTATAAAACACACAACATGTGCTAAAACTAAGTCTGCCAGACAGTCAAACCGTCAGCCAACTAGCCAGGTTGTTAAATTGTCATGTAGAGACCGACAGACAGAGAGACTGAAAGAGTGATGAGTTTTTGTTGGCCGAGCTTAACAGGCAGCAGCTTTGATGGACAGAACAACATTTTGTGAATTTTATGTGTTGTGTGTGCCTGGGTATTTATGACAATACAAATACACGACAAAGAGAGATAGGGAGAGAAAAAGAGCGCGAGCCCCCTTTACAATGTTGTTGAAATACAGTAATGGCTGCGGCGGCTGCTGCTACTGCAAAAAAGCATATATTTTAACATAGCGAATACCACACGACGAGAAAACAATGAAAATTAAAAAAAAAAAAAACACCATTAAACTTTTTTGTAAAATTATTTTTGATCGGCAGAAAAAAAACAATACCATGAGATGTAGAAAATTTTGGAACAATGTGGAAATTTAAGTGGAAACTTGTAAAATTGTTATTTATTTGATTAATAATTTGTTAGTTTTATTTTTTCGTTAGTTGAACTTTACTTTTTCTTGCTTCAATAATTCTTTTTTTTGGATTTTTTTATTTTACAAATTTTTTTCTTTTTTGTAATTTTTTATGGTTATTTTTTGAATACTTTTTTGGTTAGATTTTTTGTTAATTTTATTTTTTATTTTGGAAAAATATCTAGAAACAACAACAACTAAAAGAAACGCGTTTTAAAACGTGTTTAAATGCCAAGAGCTCTTCAGCATAACTGAAAACTTCAACATCGATTATTTTATGTTAAAACAAACAATTGTAAGCAGCAGCAGCAGTGGTGGTGGTGTTGTGTTGTTGCCAGAGCTGCTGTATACATATCACCGCAAGAGAGAAAGATGGAGAGTGAGAGCATAACAATGCAGTTTTTATTTCATGAAATGAAGGGGGGGGTTTTCTCAACTCCATGCCACAATGAGTCGCTCTCACTTGAACCCATCAGAAAATACCAACTAAACATCAAGAAACCCCAAACAAAAACATTTCATCTGCCTATTCTATTTACCAGGGGCAACAGGAGGAGACAAACAAATATGTGAAGCAAACTTAAAATGTCTCGACTCTCTCCCTCAGTGTTTTCTCAATATTTCCAAGGTGTTTTTGACCATTCAGCCAAGCAGGGGACGAGGGAGAGCGAACAAATAACACACAAAAGGTTTCACCACTGTAAGTTATTGAAAAAAAAAAAAACCCAAACAGACAACAAAGTCCAACATATTTGTTGTGTTTTTACTCTTCCTCTCTATCGGTTTATTTGTTTATCATCGCAAAGGGAAATTTTAGTTTAAAAGCATAGCAAAGCATGCATAGACCTACATTAAGATAAAATAGGCAACTAATGTAAATAGGCATCGTAGCATGCTACGAAACCACATCATAATGCTACCTTTGGCACACCATCAAGTGAATAGAGGTGGAGGAGCCCAACTCCATAGCAACAGAGTAAATGCACAGTGGAATAATAGTTTTAAAATATTTTTTTCTGATATACAGGATGAGAGGATAACCTGCAACCAACTTCAGACTGCTGTCATTTCTAAGCCCCTCGTCCGACAGTTGTTAAACCTTAACTACAGACGTCAAATTATATAAACGTTAGTACAGACCACCGGTAATTTTTACCGATTATATAAAACATAAAATTTCTGTAAAACAATTAAAAAATTTGTTTAATATATGTCTGTTATATATTTTTTGTATATCAAGATCTTGAAAAAATTTTAAAACTATTAACTTTAATAAAACCGCACAAGTTTTTCTTAAAGCAAAATATATTCAGTTATCCCCGAAATTGAAAAATTGTAAATGCTTACCGGTAAAAAATACCGGTCATCTGTAGTTAAGGGTTAAAATTTTTCCAATGACAGCTCATTAAATTGTTTATATTATATTGATTTTTTGCTGGAAAACCTATCCCACTATAAACAAGTGGCTATCGTTAGAGCACTCCAGCATTTAAATGTGAATAAATTTTTTGGGTCTCGTACCATCGCTCGTTACCGTGATACTGGCTGGTAGCGTAGCCCGACGTCAAGGAAGTGGACGGAAGAAAAACAGCAACATCAGCAGAAATGGTTCGAAAAGTAAAGAAACCCGCGTCGCAGTGGCCGAAAAATGGCCCGTGAGCTGAACATATCGCAATATTCCATTCGGCAAATATTAAAAAATAAGCTCGGGGTAAAGCCATTGAAATTCCAAAAAAGTGCAAGAACTTACACCGCAACAGAAAGAAAATAGAGTCAAAAGAGCTAAAGAGTTGCTTCGCTTGGCCGAAAGTGGTGAACTGCCAAATTTGAATTTGGTTTTCTCCGATGAGAAAACATTCGTTGTCCAGCAGTTTGTAAAGAAACAAAATGATCGTGTTTACTTGCCAAAGAGGTCAGCTGAAAATGTGCACCTTCGGTTGGCCACCTGGACTCAAGCGCTGGCCATGGTGATGGTGTGGGCCGCTGTTATGGCGGCCCATGGTCGCTCTCCGTTAGTATTAATCGACCGTGGTGGCATCAGAAAAATGTCGAATATTATCACGAAAATATTCTGGAGGGTGTATTAAAGCCTTGGGCATGCAAACATTTTGTGCGTAGACCTTGGACTTTCCAACAGGACTCAGCACCATCTTACTCAGCACGCCGCCGCCACCCAAGAATGGTTACAAAATGAGGTTCCTCGCTTCATTTCCAGCGCACAATGGCCACCAAAATCTCCTGATACCAATCCGTTGGGCAATTGTGTCTGGAGTATTTTGGAAAGCAAGTTTGGCACTAAAAAATACCAACGTGTCGATCACCTCAAGCAAGTGCTTCGCCGGCAATGGGACAAAATACCGCAGAGCAAAATTCGGGCAACGTGTGACGGTTTCATTGGCCGTTTGAAGGCCATAATTTGTGTCAACAGGTGACCAATTCGAACAAATCTAAACGTATTTTAAAATTTGATGCTATTTCAGGAATAGTTGGCATTCATTCGATAGAATTAAAAAAATGTAAAAATTATGTCGTTTGACTTTGTTGCAGTCTGTTTTATCTCACCCCTTAAATAATCGAACAGTGGCTGATGGATACTTTTCAATTTGGTTTTTTGAAAATTTCGTCATTTTGTGGGATAGGTAGCAGAAGGAGTGGACCGATAATACCCATCTCTGAACTCGATCTAAATTTGAATATAATAATTGTCGGATACTCCCTTCGAGAGTCAGCAAGAGGGACAGACAGACAAACGAACGGACATCGCTAGATCTACTCCAAATTTCCTGAAACGGTTTTCAAAGAGGTCTAAGGTCTAAAGTTTATGAGGCACGTTTTGGCCGTATCAAATAATTTATACCCTCTTCTAGCCATATGTCAGAGGGTATAATAATATTGACTTAATTCCCAGCCATTCAAAAATGAACTGATATTTGATGCAGGGTTGTCAGATTTTGTTCTATCACCATTGTGTATTAAGTGACAGAAATCGCCAAATTAAAAATCCTTCAGTTTATGTCAAATGTTATATCTGTTTAGCTTCAAAGCCAAATGTTGATAGCTATTTCAAATAAATTCTTTTGTTATAGGAGTTCTACAAAATATGCATAGCAGTGTAGGGTATCATATAAACGGCCCCGCCCGACTTTTGAGTTTTCCTTACTGGTTTGGGATTTGTCAATAGCAGTTCTCAGTTTTTCCAAAACCTCGTAAATATTTTAGCGTTTTGAACTAAGCATTATCCGACACAATACAAAAATATTACGGCTGTGGGTAACAAATCGGATGAACAGTATATATGGGAGCTATAGCTATATCTGAACCGATCTTCACCAAATTTGACATACTAGCTTCTAGACTCAATTCGGCCGTAAGTGCCAAATTCCATCTCATTTGGACAAATATTAGACGTTTGGTGCACAATAAAAGGTAAATCGGACGAAGTTATATATGGGAGCTATATCCAACTCTGAACCGATCTCGATAAAATTTTGCAAAGGAAATACCTTTGTATTTGATATATTTCGGCTGCGGAGGACAAAAATAACAAATCGGATAAACAATATATATGAGAGCTATAGCTATATCTGAACCGATTTCGATCAAATTTGGGATACTTATTTTCAGGCCTAATTTGGTTGCATGTGCAAAATTCCATACAATTCGGGCTGATATAACACGTCTGGTGCACAATAAAAAGCAAATCGGATGAAGATATATGGGAGCTATATTAAATTTTGACCGAATATCTCCAATTTCAATAGGGTTCGTCCTTGGGCCAAACAAATGATTTGTGCAAAATTTCATCTGGATCGGGCGATAAATGCAAACTGTACGTTGTTTACAAAAATACATTGACAGACGGAGGGACGGACGGACATGCAAAATCGACTCATAATGTGATTCTATGCAGATCATCAAAAGGAACTATGGGGGTCTATCTCGATTCCTTTTGCCTGTTACAAACAAATGCACAAAGACATAATACCCTGACCACCTTGTGGTGTAGGGTATAATTAAGTCGACAAACGCTATTAAATATCTGACAACTCTGATGCTATGCCGAAAATTGTATAAAAACACTGGGTTAATGTTCTATGTTTCTCTTCGCTCAGGGACACACACACTCACACATACTACAACGAACAAAAACAAACCATTAATCTGAAGCACCTCACACTCACAATAAAGTAAGTTATTAACTGTCGCTCCACATCTGTCGTCTTCATTGTGTGTTGTTGTTGTTGCATGACCACTTCCTGTTCAAGTTTGCGTTTTTTTCTTCAATTTTAAATGGAACTGATGTAGGTACATTTTAGTACCAGGGTACATTGGATAAAAAGTTAAGATTTATTTCCTATTTTCTTTTGTGGGATTTTTAAACGGGTTAAGGGTTACTGACACCCCAACAAGAAAAAATCTGAAGATTCTTAAATAATGTCTCAGGAAAGAACTGAATAAGGGGTGGAAAGGGGAAAAAGGTCCAAAACACCAAAAATGTCAAATTTAAAATTTATGGGTTTGGAAGTTAAATGGCTCGTAACAAAGGTTAGAAAATAATAATAATTATTGAAACAGAGAAAATAATGAATAGGGTTGCCGTTCAGCATTGTTCCTTAACCAAACATAAATCTTGAAATCTTACACCCCTTTATTCTAATTGGATTTTTAAAAATCCCTACAATTCATCCTAAGTTAGGCCAAGTAATTTATTGCAAAAAATTATTCTTTGTTTTCCTCTACACAAAAAAAAAACATGTGTGAGAGAGCCATAAATTAAATACATGGCAGAGAGTAGCTGAGATTTATCCAGAAAAAAAAACGCCAAAAAATCAACATGGCTGGCATGCTAGCTGGCTGAAATGCTTACAAACTGAGGCAAGCTAGCCAGCCAAACAAACATGCCAAAAAGCTTCATTCAGCTGAATGTGCAAAAATTTGTGTCTTCGTTTTTATCTTGAAGGTATACGCCGCCGTCGCCACCAACATCTTTAAATTAAATACTTGTCGAGTCAAAGAGACATAAACTCGGGCATCTTAGCTGTGGAAGCCATACGACTGCGAAATTTGTGCAGAAAAGAAAATTATAGCCAAACAAAAATGTATGGTGTTTTTTTTTTATCAAACACATAAAATGCCATCAAACAAAAGAAACACGTATACAGAACTTAATCGACAGCACTCTCAGACGTAGAGGGAGAGAGAGAGAGAGAGGGCAACACACACATAAGCTCTGACAATGTTATGTGCAACATTCTCTCTCTCTCTCTCCCCAATCAACATGCACTGTGGGGTCTTTGCATTGATGTGTGTATCTATAATTCTGTTAACACAACAGAGTTCTGTGGCAACAACAGAGTGGAGGAATGTGCCATGTTATGCTCACAACAATAGAGCAGCATGACTTGTGAGAAATCTCAGCTCCCCATAACAACCAGAAACTAAACAACCAAAGCAATTCTGAGATGGATACATCTCTTTGTTTTTGTTTCTCTCTCTCTCTCTCACCCTTTAATGTTTTTCTCCTTCACTATCTTCTTAGTTAGTGGCTTTTCTTCTTCACGGCATGTTTTGTGGTGCTTGGGAAAACGTTTACATTTTTTGTTTATTTAAATGGCGCGCGCTAAAAACATGCCAAACGACCCGAACCAAAAGCCAACACACTGACTGATGCACACACAGTCAGTCAGCCCCCACCATTCATTCATCCAGCCAGCCGTACATCCATCCATCCAATAGGGCATAATAGCACACAACATTGCAGCATGGAGGACAAGCAACCAAAACAACCACATGTCTTGGGACATCGATACTGTGGTGGCGGCGCAGCTATCAGTTGTTGGATGACTGACTGACTGGCTGTTGTGATGTCTGTCTGTTTGTCCGTCTGTCGCTGTTGGCTTGTTTGTTGTTCATTTGCAATGGATTACCACCAGGCATTGTGCGCGTTCCAAACAAAGGTGCTATCGTCGTGTGTTCTTTTGGAGGGGGTCGGGTTGAGAGACCTTCATCAGCTGTTTGATTCGCTCCAACCATGCGAATAGGAAGTGGGCAGAGATGACAAGTAACAGTAAAGGCGGCCCACATGTGTTCGAAAGGAAGAAATGGCATGTCATTATATGAGAACAGTGTTGCCATCAAAATGGAAAATTTGCTTTTATAGGGGATAATGAAAAGTGAGTATTTTACACCTTAGAAAAAAATTGTTTGGCTCTGGCGAACTAGTAAAAAAACCTATCTAACCCAAAAATATTTAATATTTCCATTTAATTTTAGCAAAATAGAGGAAGTTTATATTTGTGAGGATGGCTTCTCGGAAAGAAATTTGTATTGATGTTCGAAATTCGGTAATAATTCTCCGAAAAGAAAAAAAACTGGTGGAGTCCCAAGGAAGCTTCCGCTAAGCACCATTCTCAAAGAAGTACAATAAAACCCAAAGAAGAATTCCAAAGAGATAACATTAAGATCGGTAACAGTTGTGGATCCCAAAACCATCCAAAGAACTTGGCAGAACAAGGGTTATTCACAGACGAACTCCTCAAAAAAAAAAAAAAACAAAAAAAAAAAACCGTATCAGGAAGAAAAAAGACCGTAAGATTAACTTAGAAATCGCCCAAACGTACAAACAGGGTGAAATGAAAAAACTGCAACCAACTTCAGACCGCTGTCATTTCTAAGCCACTCGTGCGACATCTCTTAAAATTATTCCAGTGACAGCTCATTATATTGTTTACAAGCGTACAAAAGCATTTTGGTGAGAATTTTCCAGAAAAAAGTTATTCGTGATGGTTAAAGTCAAGCGTGATAGTGTGATTTCTTTATATTTGGCTGGAAAACCACAAGTGGCTATCGTTAGAGCACTCCAGCATTTAAATGTGAGTTTTGTACCATCGCTCGTTACTCGGTCGGTATTACTGGTAGCGTAGCCCGACGCCAAGGAAGTGGACGAAAGTGGATGAAAACAGAAACATCCGCAATAATGGTTCAAAAAGTATAGAAGCGACTTGATCGAAACCCGCGTCACAGTGGCCGAAAAATGGCTCATGAGCTGAACATATCGCAATATTCCATTCGGCAAATATTAAAAAATGAGCTCGGGGCTCGGAGCCATTGAAATTCCAAAAAGAGTAAGAACTTAAATCGCAACAGAAAGAAGATAGACTCAAAAGAGCTAAAGAGTTGCTTCGCTTGGCCGAAAGTGGCGAATTTGGTTTTCTCCGATGAGAAAACATTCGTTGTCCAGCAGTTTGTAAACAAACAAAATTATCGTGTTTACTTGCCAAAGAGGTCAGGTGAATATGTGCATCTTCGGTTGGCCACCAGAACTAAAGCGCCGGCCATGGTGATGGTGTGGGCCGCCATAACAGCTAATGGTCGCTCTCCGCTCGTATTAATCGACCGTGGCATCAGGATAAATGTCGAACATTATCGCGAAAATATTCTGGAGGGTGTTTTAAAGCCTTGGGCACGCAAACATTTTGGCCGCAGACCTTGGACATTCCAACAGGACTCAGCACCATCGTACTCAGCACGCCACCGCCACTCAAGAATGGTTACAAAATGAGATTCCTCGCTTTATTTCCAGCGCACAATGGCCACCAAAATATTCGGATACCCATCCGTTGGCCCAATTGTGTCTGGGGTATTTTGGAAAGCAAGGTTGGCACTAAAAAATACAAAAGTGTCGATCACCTCAAGCAAGCGCTTCGCCGGGAATGGGCCAAAATACCGCAGGGCAACATTCGGACAGCGTGTGACAGTTTCATTGGCCGTTTTAAGGCCATAACTCGTGCCAAAGTTTACCAATTCAAAGAAATCTAAACTTATTCTAAAATTTGATGCAATTTCCGAAATTTTTTGCTTTCATTCAAAAATATTTAAAAAAAATGTAAAAATTATGCCGCTTGACTTTGTGGCCGTTTTTTTATCTCGCCCTGCCCTCCCACCCACCTCTTGCAATCACGCTAGAGTCCAATTGACTAGAAAAGCCGAGATTTAGAACAAAAGTGTATATTTTTGACAGGTCAAGCTCGAAGATGGGTAATATCGGTCACAATATCAGGTAGCCCTCATATAACTGTACCTCCCGATATTCGGGTTTTTTTCACGACACATTTTCTAAAAGAATTGTTTAAAATTTGGGTATTTTGAGTCAGTAATGGGATCTACTTATAATAGCGGATCATTGTTTATATAGGTGCAGGTTTTCGCTTAGTCTTCATACCACAGTACCTCCCAATATTTTATTTTTATAAGCTGTTCGTATGCTCACTCGCCTTTTATGAGGTAAATAAAGAAATTCAATTGAACTGGTTCAGTAGTTCCATTCAGTGAATTTTTCAATTGAACTAATCGATTCAAAGCATCAGTACATTTATGTTAACAAATTTCAAAGACATAAAAATATAAAGATTGGACATAATGCATATGAGCTTTAATTTTTTTTAGCAGGTAATAGATGGCAGGCGACATAGCTAAAATGCATTGGAAATTTTAGAAAAATATGTTATTCCAATATCGCCGAAAAATGGCGGAAATACGCGGAAAAAAATATCAGGTATGATAGACATGCTTTCAAAAATCTATTCCAGAGTATTTCCTTGTACATTGTATCGAAAAAAATTAACAACAACCTTTAAAAAGTGTCAGTTCTGTTAAATTATAACATAATGCTATGTCACGATATCGTCACGATATAACATATTTTTCCGCTACCAACGCCATCTATTGACGAAAAGTAAAAATGTAATGTCGCATCTTATTATATTATATGTCAGTGCAAATTTTTAGAAAATTCTAGAAATTGTTATTGCTTTATTGAATCGAACTTTCAGTCATAATTCAAATTTTTTAGCTAAGTCACCATTAGAAACTATGGCAACACTTGCAAAATATCAATCCTTTCCTATTACACTTCCATAATAAACAGCTATTCTCTTCTCAAGCCGTTTTATGCCTCATCTTCCCTCAAAATTGGCCTCCTAATAGTTTTCTTTTGATTTTCTCATTGGTCACACTCCATTGTCTCTCAGCAAACGGTTATTGTTATTGCACTCATTAGCGTTGTTATTGCTATTTTAATGGTTATTGTTATTGGTTCCACTCTCCCCAAAGTCATTATTAGCCCACAAATCTTAATAAATATGAGAAGGAAGTGCATTTCTCTGTAATTCTCATAACGAAGGGCAATTCACACTGAAATAATACCACCAAACATTACGCCTTGTCTTGTGTTGTTATTTCTTGGCTTCAGAGAAAACAGGGAGAGAGAGAGAGAGATAAAGAGAATGCTTTGGCAACTCTATCAATTGCTGTGTATTTTCACACATCATTTTGTTTTGATTTCTCTGGTGGATATTTGACAATATGAGAAAATGGTTGGGGGGTATCAAGGAAAAGCATTAAAATATTAAATGAAAATAATAACTACAACCCAAAAGACAACAATAACAAAAACCCCACTAAACAATTGGGCGAATAACAAACAAAAGAGGAGAGATAGCCTTACTTTCATTTGCCTCGTGTGCTGTGTTGGTTTCAAGGTAGATCTAACAGGTAACCGCATCGGCGAATTGCTACAACAAAGCAACTTTTGTGGTCCCCTCAAATGTCAAAATTGGCATCTAAGGCGAAAAACATAGATTCGCCATGACATTTAAAGGTTGCGGCAAATTTGTTTCAACCAATCAGAAACGAGGTGTTTGTTTACATTTTATTTTGTGTGCCTCTCGTCGTAAACGAACGTCGCAATAAAAGTTTTTATTGTAAAACAAATAAGAGAAAAATAAGTATTAATTGTAGTATTGCGATATTTTTTAAAACAAGAAACTTATAATGACTATATTTTACTGGTTTAAACCGAAAGTTTTCCGGAACTGTAAATGGCAAGAGTCGAATTCTTGTACTACTTCCCGTGATGTGCTTTGGAAATCTTAGATGTTGAGGCTAACTTAATTCTTAAAGCTGCACTCCATTCTAACCTCCTTCCTTCATTTTCTTTTAATTTTTTTTTTTACTTGTTTCACTCTAAACTTGCTCTTAAATTATTTGAAATATTATAAAAAGGTACTTTTAGGGAAGACAACATAAACAAATTTGTTGTTGCATTCATTTAGGGCGAATTCTTCATTACAACAATTTGTTTTGACATTTAATGGTGCCGTCAGCTGGGCTGATGCGATTACCTAGTACATCTACCTTGGTTGGTTTGTTATGGTTCATTTCACTCTCGTTGGTTGGTTGACTGCATTTTGAATGTGACACACACACACCAACCAACCAACCAACAAAACCTGATGGTGCTAATTGTTGGGTCATCATTTTAAATAAATCCAAAAAAAAAAAAAAAAACAAGGGATTACAAAATGACAATATCAACAATTACACAAAATCAAAAAGCATGAAATAACGGATTTTTTTCAATCTTTGTTTATACAATGCAAGCAAAGCAGCACCAAGAGATTGGTTGGTCGGTTGCTTGGTGGGTTTGTGGTCAGTTGGATGTGGATCTATCTGGTCAGACACTGTAGCTAATGGAAATTGTCTTGTATGTCCCTCTCTACTCCACACTCTATCCCTAGTTACATCTCTTTTGTCGAATATAATTCCATTTGACATTAGTGTTGTTTTTGTTATTCTTCTGCGGAGTTTTTTTACAAGATAATTAGTAATTGAACGTTACTAATTGCCTAGGGGGGTTTGTTGTTGTTATTGTTAGTGGTCTGTGACAGCCGCCACTATCAGGGGAATTATCAGCGGCTTAGTGGATTATTAAAGAAAATGTGACAGCAGCAGTAATATCGTATTAATGTCAAATGTTGATAGTTATAACAACAAACGACAAATGGGGAATTTTTTTTGTAGAAACGGTGGGGAGAAAAAAGAAATATATACTACTCTCACGGCAGTTGATTTTTATGAATTATATGTTGTGGAACCAATGTTTATAGAGGCGACAATTTGCCAACATTTGAAAAGTTCAAAAATTAAAAAAATACCAGATTTGCGGTTACTCACTACCTGGTAATTTTTAAGGAATAAGCCGGATATAGTGCAAATTTGTTTATATTTCCATGCAATGAGTTATTTGTTCCTCGTGGCGCCCAAATGATTGCTGGGAAATAATGTTTACCCTGCGTAGCCGTAGTGGAATGGATTTACAATGCATAATTTTTTAATTGACTAGACTTACCAATATCGAAATAAGATACACAAATTTTTAATGGAATGAAATCCAGGAAAACTTACCTAAAATAGAAAAAAAAGATTTAGTTAGAAAAATATTATTTTTATGAAACAAGGTTGTAAAAATGATTTAATTAATATTAATATATAAAATCATTGATATATAATAATTAAAAATAAAATTTATTTATAATAAATATTGTTTTAATTCTTGGCATACAAATTTATTAAAAGTACTTTGCATTAAAAATAAATCATGATTTAATTGCATTTTATCAATCAATCCTAAATTGTGAAATTCTTGAAAGATATATATTTTTTGTAATTATTCCCTCAGCCATATGGCTAATGATATATACCCTCTATATATCATTTGAATACGGCCAAAACGTGACTCATCAAAATAATGGTTTTATATACTAGGTATTTTTGGACCAAACCCGTTTCAAGGCATTTGGAGTCGATCTAAAAGTGTCCGTCCGTCCATCCGTCTGGTGCGCATGATAACTCTTGAAGACTATATCCGATTTGATCCAAACTTGATACAAAAAAAAAAAAAAAAAAAACATATTTTACTGCACAGAAAGGGAAATGATAATCCGATTTTCCTCCAACTTTGCAAATCCTAATAATTGCATCAGTGCTAGGTCATATAAGAAAATGGACAATATCGGACAAGCACCTACCCCACAAAGATTTAAAATTTTGAATAGATATAACTCTTATAAAATATTGGCTTTAAATTACACATATCACAATATTTTTTTAACGCAAGGTCTGGTATGAAGATGGAATATATTGGTCTTCTCCTTCTGGTACCTCCCCCACAAAATGTCAAATTTTTCAAAAAAAATATTTTATTGCACAGAAGGAGAAAGGATCATCCGAATTGGTTAAAACTTTGCAAATCCTAATATTTACATCAGTGTTTGGTCATATAAGAAAATGGACAATATCGGTTCACTCCATCAGGGACCTCCCCCACAAAGGGTCAAAGTTTTGAATAATTATAACACTTATAAAATATGATGTACGAATCCGATTGTTTTCTAATTACACACATCACAATATTTCTATCAACATAAGGTCTGGTGGGAAGGATCAAAATTTTGAATATTCATTAAGCTCATAAGACGTGAAAGTAATATCCGATTCCAATCAGACTTGGCAAATCTCAAATCCGAAATAAGCATCCGATTCTGCTCATATTTCACACATCCCATTATTTTTACTCGCACAAGATCTGCTGTGAAGACAGCTTACATCGGTCCACTCCTTCTGACACCTCCCCCACAAATGGTCAAAATTTTGTATACCCACGACGCTCATAAAACCCGAAATATGTATCTGGTTCACTTCATATTTCACACATCCCTTTATTTTTACTAGCACAATATCTACCGTGAAGATGGGATACATCGGTCCACTTCTTCTGATACCTCCCCCACAAAAGGGTCAACATTTTGAATACCCATGAAGCTCATAAAACACCAAATTACCATCCGATTCCATTCAGACTTGGCACATCTCAATATTTTCATCAACACAAAATCTGATATAAGGAGGGTCGAGATCGGATCTCTTCTAGTACCTCCCCCACATAGGATTCAAGATTTTAAAAAACAAAACGCCCAAAGAAAGCGAAATAACCATCCAACTCTCTTCAAACTTCATACATACTAACATTTTTGCTAACACAAGATCTGTTGTAAAGATGCGAATCCCTTCTGGTATCCCCATCCACAAAGGGTCCCAATTTCCAAAACATTTACCTGTCATAAAATGCCAAACAAGTAAAAAAGCTTTAAGTTCGGCTCGGCCGAACTTTGAATACCCTCCATACCATTTGGAACGAATTTTGCAATTTTCAAAAAAAAAAAAAAAAAAAAAAAATAATAATAATAATAATAATAAAATAAAATCCGTTAAAAATTCGGTTAAAATCTTAAAAATACCGAAGGTAGCCGTTATATTAGTGTCTACACGATGACAATATTCAAATGAGAAACTTGAAAAAAATCAGTGAATAATGTAGCAAAAATCATCAGAATACCGAACATAGGGATGTACCATTATATGGGGGCTATACCAAATGGTGGACATACACAGACAATTTTCTGTCCTAGGCTGTAATATTACGATCTTCACATACCAAATTTGAAACATGTCAGGTGAAAATCACCAAAATACTGAAATGGGGCTATAAGAAGACGTGGATATGCACAGGTAATTTTCTGTCATAGGGAGGTACCAATATATGGGTACTACGCCAAACGTGGACCTACATGGCCCATTTTCAATACCAAAATTCCTGCAGACATAATATATATTTGAGTAAAATTTTTGAATTTCATATATATGCTTTGTGGGGCCTAAAATGTATATTTCGCGATGTTACGGAATGACAAACTTTATATACCCTCCATACTACGGGTAGATAAAGTGTGAATGTGGAATACTTCGCTCCACTAGATCTGGTACCTCACGCACATTTCAACATTTTCTGAAAATTATCACATATCTCACATAAAGTGAAGGAAGTAGTCGATATAGTCCAAATCTGGCACGTCGCAATATTTATATCATATTTATTTAGATCCGATACGAAATGGGCACTCTTAGCCCCCTCCTGCGGGTCAACAATTTGAATAATAGTAACAGAAGTCAAAATATTTTTAAATCATCAAACACTGGCTGAGAGTATACATCTGTCTACAAAACCGGCTGATACTTTTTAGCTTATTTTGAAAGAAAATATTCATTCATCAAATGACGGAACCGAAAATAAAAAAACACTCAATTACAAAAAAATAAAATAAAATAAAATAAATAAATTAAAGAAAACCAAAAAATCAACATTAATGTTCAATTGCATGCCATAATAATGTGGCGGTGTTAAATAATAATATTAAATAAATGCATTAATAAATTTCCAATGCAAAGCCGGCACAATTAACCTATTTTGAAAAAAAAAAAAAATAATAAAAAAACACACACAAGAAACTAAGCCATAACACAGAGAGACAGATGGCTAGGCAGCTAATTATGTATGTTTTGCTTCTTTTTGGATTGCATGTGCAATGGTCGGTCGGTCGCGGTTGGTCGGTCAAGCCCCAATGCATTTTGAAAATATTGCAATAGCAGCAATGAAATGAAAACGCACTCAGAGGCTATAATTTTCCACAAGACAAGAAACTAAATATTTATTTTTGTCCGACTTTTTTTATTCATGTTACAAAAATATATAATAGTTTTTCTGTTATTTAATATTATTTAGCTACAAAATTTCTATTTTATTTAAAATAATGGCCAGAAAACACGCACTTAAATATTACAAAAAAAAAGTATTGAAAATTGTGTTATGACATTGTTGACATAATTTTGTATATTTTTAATTGTTGATGGCTTTATTATGTAAAATAATATTTTTAAAACCAATAAAAAGGAGTGGGAATTGGATTAATTTACCAGTACGAAAATCACTTAATGTCTTATAATTATTTTTACCAAAAGCACTGGAGAAAGTATTGAAAGTAAGGGTATTAAAATTATGCAAAGACCAAACATATTTTAAAGAACGCCATCTATATTTCAGCTTTAAATATCAACAAAAAACAAACAAAAAATAAAGAGCTGTCACTGGAATAATTTTAATAGCTGTCGGACGAGTGGCTTGAAAATGATAGCAGTCTGAAGTTGGTAGCAGTTTTTTCATCTCACCCTATATTAAAACAAAATTGGATCTAAGTGTGGCCACTTTAAATAACGGCTGTTCTGGATGGAAATAAGGATGGCTATTTATGACAAAAGGGAAAATAATAAAGGACTATAAATTTACATTTTCCCATTACGGCGCCTCGCAAAGCCCATTCCATAAACCAATTATCTCAACCATTCACCACATACCACAATCACCACAATCATATTTCCATGTTTGCAAAACATTTGCCTTTTGATATTTTTAGTTCCTGTTATCAAAAAGAAGACTCAAAAGAAAGCGAAAAAAACACGCACTTTATTAATTTCCGCACGCTGGTGGCTTCGTTAAGCGAAAAGAGTCGTCGTCGTAGTCTATTTTAAGAATACGGCATATCAAGTTAATTGGTTTGTTTTGGGTGCTACTACAAAAACATGCATCTTTGTTGTTCCTTCAAAAAAAAAAAAAAAAAAAAAAAAAAACATATGCCGACAGACATACAATCACACAGGCAGGCAGACAGATAAACAATAAAAAGAAAGAGGTCGAGCGCGCGCCTTTATGCATGGGTAATAATGGCGACAGTGGTTTGGGGGGCAAAGTAACAAAATGATAAACAAAAAAATGAAAAATAAAAATGTAGATCCCTGCGGAAAATCTGCTATAGACAGAATATCATTAGATAACCTACTAAGAGGCCTCCTAAAAGTATACAATGTTTAGAAGACCTTTTGAGGGTCTTCTAAGTCTAGAAAACATACTGAGGATCATCTACGTAGAGAAAATCTCCTGAGGGTCTTGTGAGCCTAGAAGATCTCCTTAGGGTCTTTTATGTGTAGAAGGGTCTTCTCTTTATAGAAGACATCCTGAGGGTCTTCTATCAATAGAAGATTGCGTGAGGGTCGTCTGTCTGAAAAAGACCTTCCGGAGGCCTACTGAAGGCCTTCTATCTATAGAAGATTTCCTGAGGAGTTTCTATGTTTAAATAACCTCCTGTGGGTCTTCTCCGTTAAGAAGAACTTCAGAGGTCCTTCTATGTTTATAAAACATCCTGAGTTTATTTTATGCATGGAGAACCTATTAAGAGTCCTCTATGTTTTCAGGATATACGATATCCTAAGGTGCTCATATAGGCACAGATCTTTTGAGGGTTTTTTTATTTAGAGGACCTCCCGTGGGTTTTCTGTGTTAAGAAGTTCTTTTGAATGTCTTCTATGTTTAGAAGACAACCTGACGACCTTTTATTTATAGTCCATAGACAACCTGGAAGACCAGGAGGTCTTCTATAGTCCACAGACGGCCTGGAGGTCTTCTATAGTACATAGAAGACCTGGAGGTCTTCTATAGTCCATAGATGATCTGACGGTCCTCTATAGTCCATAGAAGACCTGGAGGTATTCTATAGTCCACAGATGACCTAGAGGTCTTCTATAGTCCACAGATGACCTGTATACTCCATAGATAACCTGGAGGTCTTCTATACTCCATAGATGACCTGGAGGTCTTCTAAAGTCTATTGACGACCTAAAGATTTTCTATAATCCATAGACGATCTGGCGGTCACCAAAGTCTATAGATGACATGTAGGTCTTTTATAGCCCATAGACGACGATGAGGTCTTCTATAGTCCATAGACGACCTGGAGGTCTTCTATTGTACATAGACGACCTGAAGATCTTCTATAGTCCATAGACGACCTGGAGGTCTTCTATAGTCCATAGACGACCTGAGGGTTTTCTATAGTCCATAGATGACCTGGAGGTTTTGTATAGTCCATCTATGACCTGGTGGTCGTCTATTGTCTGGAGGTCTACTATAGTCCATAGAAGACTAGAGACGACCTGGAAGTCTTCCATAGTCCAAAGACGGCCTGAAGGTCTTCTATAGTCCAAAGACGGCCTAAAGGTCTTCTATAGTCTATAGAAGATCTGGAGGTCTTCTATAGTCCATAGGTGACCTGGAGGTCTTCTATAGCCCATAAATGACCCGGAGGTCTTCTATAGTCCATAAATGACCTGGAGGTCTTCTATAGTCCATAGATGACCTAGAGGTCTTCTACAGTCAATAGATGACCTGTAGATCTTCTACAATCCATAGACGACCTGGAGGTCTTCTTTGGTACATAGACGACCTGGAGGTCTTCTTTGGTACATAGACGACCTGGTGGTCTTGTTCAGTCCATAGATGACCTGGAAATCTTTTATGGTCCATAGATGACCAGGAGGTCTTCTATGGTCTATAGACGACCTGAAGGTCTTCTATAGTCCATAGACGACCTGAAGGTCTTCTATAGTCCATACCTGGCAGTCTTCCTGACCTGGTAGTCTTCTATAGTCCATAGATGACCTGGTAGTCTTCTATAGTTTATATTGGACTAGGAGGTCTTGTATAGTCCATAGAGGACCTGTAGGTCTTCTATTAGCCATAGAGGCCTTATAGGTCGTCTATTAGCTATAGAGGCCCTGTAGGCCTTCAATAGTCCATAGACTACCTGAAGGTCTTCTATAGTCCATAGAGGACCTGTAGGTCTTCTGTAGTCCATAGAGGACCTGTAGGTCTTCTGTAGTCCATAGAGGACCAGTAGGTTTTGTATAGTCCATAGAGGACCAGTAGGTCTTCTATAGTCCATAGAAGTCCTGGAGGTCTTCTCTAGTCCATAGAAGACCTGGAGGTCTTCTCTAGCCAATAGAAGACCTGGAGGTCTTCTCTTGATTTTTCATCGCCCTCCTAGCCACTGTTAAAAATGAATCGCATAAAATCCCCCATTTGGGATAGACCGGCAGACAAACATACGGCCAATAACAAGAAAAGAAAAAAAAAACACGCAAAACAGAAACTACAAAAGTGCGTGTCCTCAATCTCGAGACGTGTAGGCTTGGGCCTACAAAAAACACAAACACAGCGACGACGTGTACTTTTTGTTGAGTATTCTCCACACACTTTCCTTTCATTCATTCTTTGTCAATTGTGTTTTTGTTTTGCTTCGTTTTGATGTGTGATTTTATGGCATTCGCAGTTATAATGACGCGAATTAATGCATTGCGTGGAAGAGTTGTTCGTTTTTTTTTGTTGCAAATTAAGAAAATGAATATTGTTGCGTATATTTTTATTATCACTTTTTGTTCATCCTGTATTTTTTTCTCCTTTTTTTAATAATTTGTATAATTTTTAGTTGTTGTCGTTTTTTGGGCATTTACACGCAATGCTGTTGTTATTTTCTTTTATGGATACCAAAAAAAAAAAGAACACTCAATTTAAACGATCGGAAAAAAGAAGTGTTGGCGATTTGTAAAAGTTGTTTTTGTTTTTTTTTTTTTGAAGACATGGTGTGGGAGGCAGTCAGACAGACATCCACCACGACTGAACAAATAGACGTGTGGACATTCAGTAATTTGTGTAATGTGTTTACTTACCATGTCGGTCCATAGCAGAAAAAGACAAAGAAACGAAAAAAAAAAACAAAACGCTAAATAAAAATGTAAATAAAGAGAGCGTCGCAGACACCCATTGGAGGCAAAAAAGTGCGTGATGAAAATACTAATAAACCCACAGCGCTCGATATATATCAACAACAAACAGTATCATAAATAAATTCAATAAAAATTGAACTTCAAAACAAGGGAGCAGCGATGAATTTTCATTGTGAATGTGGATTATTAGGGTATTGAAGAGATTTGCATAGCAGTGGGGGACAAAATTGTACGGCAACTTCTTCGAATTCTAATGTCTATGGACAATAAAATATCGTCTGTGGACAATAGAAGACCTCCAGGTCGTCTATAGTCTTTTATAGTCCATAGAGGACCAGGAGGCTTTCTATAGTCCTTAGACGAACTGGAGGTCTTCTATTATCCACAAACGATATTTTATTGTCCATAGACGACAAGTAGGTCTTCTATAGTCCATAAACGACCTGGAGGTCTTATATAGCCCATAGAGGACCTGGAGGTCTTCTGTAGTCCATAGAGAACCTGGAGGCTTTCTATAGTTCATAGATGACCTGTATGTCCTCATTAGTGACGACTTGGATATCTTCTAAAATTAAAGTAAAATATCGTCTGTGGACCATAGAAGACCTCCAGGTCGTCTATAGTCTTTTATAGTCCATAGAGGACCAGGAGGCATTCTATAGTCCTTAGACGACCAGAAGGCTTTCTATAATTCATAGACTACTTGGAGGTCATTTATTGTCCACAAACGATATTTTATTGTCCATGGACGACCTGTAAGTGTTCTATAGTCCATAAACGACCTGGAGGTCTTATATAGCCCATAGAGGACCTGGAGGTCTTCTGTAGTCCATAGAGAACCTGGAGGCTTTCTATAGTCCATAGAGGACCTGGAGGTCATCTATTGTCCATAGACGACCTGTATGTCCTCAATAGTGACGACTTGGATATTCTAAAATCAAAGTATAGATGGCGCCAATTATGAGAATCCTAGTACATTGTAATATTTCCAAATGTTAAATTTCCATGCTTTTCCTTAGGGACTTTCAGTGAGTGTATTTACGGTTCTGGAATGTATTTCAAAAGAATATTGTCTTCTATGTTTTATGATCATTGGGGGGAAAATACTAAACTCGAGGTATAGATGGCCCCCAATACAAGAGGCTGAATACAATGCAATGCAATTTTTTCCTTACTGCTTTCGGTGAAATTCGTTACATTTTTTTCTTACTGCATTCGGTGAGGGTTGTTAGAATTCTGGAATGTACTTCGAAAAAAAAAAATTGTTCATTGGCGGGAAAATACTAAAATCGAAGTATAGATGGCGCTCAATATGAGAGACTGAATACATTGCAATGCAAATTTCCCAGAATGTTTCTTTTGACAATTCGGCGAGTGCCTCTGCAGTTCTGGGATGTACTTCGAAAAAATTTAAATTTCAAAATCATTCCGAGAAAAAATACTAAAATTGGCGTCCGACGTGGAATTCTGAAATATTACAAAGAGCTGAAAAGTATATAATCCAAAATACTATCTCAATTCTCAATGAAAGTATTAAATTTGACAAATGCCCCTAAAAAGAAGTGCAAGGAATACCCTCCACCATTTGGAACGAACTTGGAAATGTTCACAACAAAAAACCAAAAAAAAAATCTGTTCAAAACTCTGTTAAAATCTTCAAAACACCAAATGTAGCCGCTATATTGAGGTCTATACGAAGACGTGGACCTGCATAGGCAACTTTTATCATCAGGCATTACAATATTCAAATACGAAACTTAAAAAAATAATCCGGTGATTGATGTAACTCAAATCATCAATACACCGAATATAGGGAGGAACCGTTATATCGGGGCTATACGAAGACCTGGACCTGCATAGGCAATTTTCTGTCACAGGCTGTAGTACCTCTTAGGATTTTGGTGAATACCTAAAATCGTGAACATACCTGATACTGATATATGGGGCATATACGAAGACCTGGACAACTGCATAGACAATTTTCTGTCACAGACTGTAGTTTCCATTGCAAATTCTAAATAGGAAATTTGAAACAACTCCGGTGAATAATGTCCCTAAAATTGTCTACATATGGAATAATGGGGAGGGTAGGATTGTAGGTGATCTATACAATATCGTGGACATATAAAGACAATTCTTTACTAAGGGGTAAAGTGCTTAGAATAGCTTCTTGTGCGGATTTTCAGCTAAAATGTAGATGAAATCATCAAAATACCGAATATAGGGACGTACGCTTATATGGGGATATATGATATCGTGGACCTATATAGTGGACCTTCCAGTGCGTAGAAGAACTTCTAGCATGGATTTTTAGTCAATTCCATAGAAAAATGAAGCTAAAATTATCAAACGTAGCGTTATATGGGGATATAAAATATCGTGGACCTATGTAGATAATACTCTTCCAGGTGGTAAAGTACTCAGGAGGAACTCCTTTTGTGGATTTTCAGAAAATTTCATTGAAAAAAGTTGGCTACAATCCTCAAAATACCAAATATTGTGGTGGGGGAAGGGTGGGTGTACGCCTATATGGGGGCTATATATATATATATATATCGTGGACCTGCCTGCCTGCAGAAAAAAGATTGATCTCTGCAAAAATTTATCTTCCTATCTTTATTCGTTTCGACTCTAGCGTGATTGCAGCAGACGGACGCACGGACAGGGCTAAATATACGATATCGTGGACCTATGTACATAATACTCTTTCAGTGGGTAAAGTATTCAGAAGAAACTCCTTTTGTGGATTTTCAGAAAATTTCATTGACAAAATTGTCTACAATCCTCAAAATACCAAATATCGTGGTGGGGGAAGGGTGGGTGTACCCTTATATGGGGGCTATATATATATATCGTGGACCGATATAGCTCATGTTCGAACTTGACCTACCTGCAGACAAAAGATTGATCTGTGCAAAAATTTTAGCTTCCCATCTCTATTTATTCGTTTCGACTACAGCGTGAATACAGCAGGCGGACGAACGGACGGACAGGGCTAAATCGTCTTAAAATTTCACGCTGATCAAGAGTATATATACATTGTTATTTCTAAAATTTTTATTTCGATGAGTTACAAACGGAATGACGAACTTAATATACCCTCCCATACCCATACTATGCATAGTGGAGGGTGTAAAAAATATTGAAATTTGGATGGTGATCGTATTGTGAGAAAACGAAGCGAAGTTAGTAATTAGTTGCCCCTAAAATCATTGACATTTCAGGTTGCCATTACAATAGCAACCTGGCGAATCTGCTCCAAAACAAGGACCTAGAATGCCATTTTCATGAGGATGATTTATATCTATTAAGAATCTACAATATAATATTGCAGTCAGGGTCTAAAGTTAGAATATGGAAAGGCATTACATATGTTCGTATTTAAAACTTTTAGCTTCGTGTCGCTCAAAACCCTGATAAATGTTTGAATGCCTTTTCAATTGTTGTATAATTTAAAAAAATAGAAAATTAAATAAAAATAAAAAAAAATAAATAAATGTTTAAAAATTTCATTAATTCATTTTAGAAAATTACTTTTTTTTCTTCAGAAAATTAATTTATTTTAGAAAATTAATTTTTTTTCAGAAAATTAATTTTTTTTTAAGAAAATTAATTTTTTTTAGAAAATTAATTTTTTTTTTAGAAAATTAAGAGGAAGTGAAAATAAAAAAAAAAATAATTTAACAAAGAAATCATAAATTACCGAAATAGACAAATTTATGTTCTAATACTGGAAATAATTTATGTAGAATGTTCTTTGAACAATTGTTTTAAGGGATGACTCATTTCAAAAACATTCATATGATTTTGCAAAAAAGCAACCATAGCGCGTCAACAACTTTATCTTAAACGGTGCAAAAAGTAAATAAAATGAGCTAAGTTTAATTGTTTTCAATATCTCAATAATACAAAAAAACAATTATTTTTTTATTACGACGATAAGGCACATTTGTGTGTCCATACAGACATACATACATTCAACATTTCTTCCACATCTGGCGGCATTATAATAATGACATTGAATATTTTTTCTGCTGTTTTTTTTTCTTTTTTTTTTTTTTGTTATTTTAAAATTCAAAACATTTTGTTTATCTTTCGAAACTCTTTAGGCGAGTTTATGGCATAGCTATAATTCTCAAACTAAAGTTATGTGCGATGTATGGGGAGTGAATGCCATGTGTGCCGGGATCGGGTGACAGAGGGCGTTATGATGAAAGGGTTTTATTTAATGAAATGTTTCTTTTGGTTCGCTTTTTCATGTTGGCGAATCCAAATGATTTATTCACTCACTTGTGAATGCGAATTAATCAGTGTAAAAACATGACTGACTGACAATCTCGGTGCAAAATGTCAACTTAGTCATCAAGACAAAGAAAATCAGAAATTCAAAAAAAAAAAAAAAAAAAAAAAAAATGCACATTATTGACATTTATTTAAAATGTTAATAAAATGCAAAAAATGAAATGTGTAATACGTCCATAATACGGGGTAATTTAGAATAAAATAAAGACAAACAAGATACATAATAAATCAATGAACTGTTGTGCATTAATGATGGATGATGAGTGTCAATCAGGAAGTCAAACATGGGGAGTATTGCAATGAAGAGGTGGGTGTGGATCCAGACCAAGGCAATTATATTATAAATTACATATTTTACCTTCTTTATTTCAAAAAAAAAAAAAAAAAATAAAAATAAATAAATAAATAAATAAATTAAAAGAGAATTTGTTGATGTTTCGATATTCTAGATTTTTTTAGAATATTCTTCAGGAGCCAACGAATGTGGATTTTTTGAAAACATATTTTTTTTGAGACTCAAAAAACATCGATTCTGGAACAATATTTTTTAAGACTTGGAATTTATGAAGAATTTTTCCAAAATGCATCAATAGTGTACATTTATCAAATTTCTAGCAAACTTAGATTTTTTAAATAATTTCTTATGAAGACTAAAATATAAACATGGATCTAAAAAAAATATTAAATCATATTTTTTTAACGATCCAAAAAAAAAAAAAAAACGATGATTTTTTCAATAAAAAAAAATCTAAAAAGCCAATAACGTGGATTTAAAGAGTAACAAAGCAGTAAGTTCGGCCGGCAGTTCGACCGAAGTTCAAGTTTGGAAATTTTTTAAAAAAATAAAATCGGTTTAAAATTCTTTTAAAATCTTAAAAACACCTAAAATAGGAAGTCGCCTTTATATGGTGTCTATACGAAGACGTGGACCTGCATAGGTAACTTTTTTCACAGGCCATTATAATATTCAAATACGAAACTTGAAAAAAAAAAAATCCGATGAATAATGTAGCTAAAATCATCAAATTACGAAATATCGGAAGCTATACGAATACGTGGATCTGCATAAACAATTTTCTGTCTTAGGCTTTAGTATCCATTACGAACTTCAAATATCAAATTTGAAACAATTCCGGTGAATAATGTAGCTAAAATCATCAAATTACCGCATATCGGGTGGTACAGTTATATGGGGGCTATACGAAGACGTGGACCTGCATAAATAATTTTCTGTCACAGGCTGCAGTAATCATTAGCAATTTCAAATATAAAATTTGAACCGATTCCGCTGAATATTGTACTTAAAATCGTCAAACTACCGAACATAGGGAGGTACCGATATATGGGGGCTATGTGGAGACCATAATCTACATAGACAATTTTCTGTCACAGGCTGTAGTACCCATTAGAAATTTCAAATGTGAAATTTGAAACAATTCCGGTGAATAATGAATTAATAAAATAATCAAAATACCGAATACGGGGAGGTACCGTTATATGGGGGCTATATGAAGACCTAAATCCGCATAGACAATTTTCTGTCATAGGCCGTTATATGGGGGCTATACGAAAAAGGGAAATGACATGGTCCATTTACAAATTATCCTGCCTACTAATTTTTGAAGGTACATCAGACCCAACAAACATTGAGTTTTAAAAATAATTTCAAAACCCTAATTTGTTCACAATATTTTTCCAGGTCCGTCTGACTCAATAATCGTGGATTTTTTAATTTTTTCTCGAAAGTCTTTAAGGGCCAAGAAATATAGACCCAAAAATGCTGAGCATTTGAATAATGTAATTTTGAAGAGGCTTATAGGTCTATTCGATCCTCAATTTTTTTTGATTTAATCAACTAGTGCCAGAGCTTTATTCTCGGATTAAAAAAAAAAATTAAAAGAATATCAAACTACATTCGTAGACATCTATTTCGATGCCAGCAACCATCGGCTGTTATGGCGGCCCAAACCATCACCATGGCCGGCGCTTGAGTTCTGGTGGCCAACCGAAGGTGCACATTTTCAGCTGACCTCTTTGGCAAGTAAACACGATCATTTTATTTCTTTACAAACTACTGGACAACGAATGTTTTCTCATAGGAGAAACCCAAATTCGGCAGTTCACCACTGTCGGCCAAGCGAAGCAACTCGTTAGCTCTTTTGAGTCTATTTTCTCCCCTTTGCGGTGTAAGTTCTTGCACTTTTTGTAATTTCAATGGCTTAACCCCGAGCTCATTTTTCAATATTTGCCGAATGGAATATTGCAATATATTCAGCTCACGAGCCATTTTTTGGCAACTGCGACGCGGTTTTCAATCAAGTCGCTGGTGTTGCTGTTTTCTTCCTTTTACTTCCTTGACGTCGGGCTACGCTACCAGTTAGTATCACGGTAACGAGCGATGGTACGAGACACAAAAGATTTATTTACATTTTAATGATGGAGTGCTCTAACGATAGCCACTTGTGGTTTTCCAGCCATGTATAAAGAAATCACACTATCATGTTTGAATTTCATCGCGAATAACTTTTTTACTGTAAAATTCTCACCAAAATGGTTTTGTACTCTTGTAAACAATGAGCTTTCACTGGAATAATTTTAATAGCTGTCGGACTAGTGGCTTAGAAATGCCAGCAGTCTGAAGATGGTTGCAGTTTTTTCATCTCACCCTGTATGATGAGTTTTTAGCAGATTATAGAAGGAACATTTATTCAAGGATTTTTTCAAAGGAACAATTGCGGATTTAAAGATTATGAGGATTCTCCAAAATCGAAAAAATACATTTTATCCAGGCACAACTTTCGTTACTTGTTATGGTTGGTTTTTAAACGAATATTTGCGATGTCTATTCCAGGATTTTTGAATTATTACTTTTTAAAGTTCTACAATCGTTGATTTTTCGAGAATAGTCCAAAACTACTACCACAAAGCGTAGATTTCTAAAAAAATGATTTTTTAGAACTAAAGAGTTTAGGGACTAACCGAATTAAAGGCGTATTAAGGAATTACTTAATTATTTTGTGGATTAAGGATTAGGATTTTTTTTTATTTTCTCAAAGAACAGTCAAAGCAAATATTTTCTAAAAAAAAAATTCAAAGAAAAAATTGTACTTTGTCCTTTTTTAAGAATTTCCACTTTTGTATTTTATTTGTGGGTAAAAGTCCACATTTTTGTACAGTATATAACAAGTTTAACGTGATTCGAAATACAAACAATTTTTCCTTTTTCGAAATTTATTTAAGCCGCAATGGTAGAAATTTGATAAAAAAAACTGAATATTATTATTCTGAGTCGTATCCTTATATATTATTATTATTATTATTATTATTGTTTTTTTATATTTTCTCTACTCCAGTTATTATTTATTGATTTATATATAAACAAACAAAAAACTGGATTTAAGTCAATAAGTACGTGATGAATTAAAAAATTCAAAACATGTACGAAACGCGTTGAGAGGCTTCATCAAATCGGGTTAGAAATCGAAAAATTAAACAAATCCACGAAAGTTCAAGGGAATCGTTTTAAAGTAAACCAGAGAAGAGTGCTTTGCATAAACAAACAATTTTGAAAGATTCAAAAATAAAGTAGATAAAAATTTGAATATCAAAATATTAATTTACAGATTTTTCCGAAATTGTATTAAATGCCTGCAACGAATTTTTATAAAAAATTTAATGCAGAAGTTTACATTTTAATTTTCGGCACAAAAAATAAAATTAAAAAATATTTTGTAGAAAAATGATTAAAATTTTAATCATGGAATTTTTGATCGAAAATAGCTTTGCAAACAATTTTCAGAATTTAATTACAGAAATTATAAAATTCTTTATGCAAAAATAAATTAAGAGAATATGTTGTACCATAATTAAAAATATCTTAATTTTCAAATCTTGTTCGAAACTGGGTTTGAAACCAAATTTTCAAACTGAAATACAAAAATGTTCAAAACAATATTTATTCAATACCTAAACCTTGCTGCTGTTGTCTTTTTCGATTGTAACAAACCACAAAACCAATGTTGTTGCTATTACTACTCCAATATGCCATGTTATGTTTGATTCCCACAATGTCGTGGCATACCCAACAAACTTTTGCAAATACATAGTTACATACATTTTTTTTTTTTTTTTCAATGTACAGCCATTGGTAATTACCAAAGCAAAAACAAAAAAAAATTACAAAAATATCTAAACGTATTCATTTTACAAATGAAGTACAAATACTACATTTGTTTTGAGAGGTATCACCGCCGACACCACTATATTTGCCATTAAATTCGTGGTGGTGTTTTAAAAACAAAAACTGCTTCCAGCTGTAAATTTGAATTTGTGCCAAATTTGAGCAAAGCTTTGAAAACTATCATATCAACTGCTCACGTTTTTTTTTTCAGTTTTTTTAATACCACAGAGCCGGCCCTGTTCAAAAAGCATAAAATCAAAATTGGCAATTGACGACAGCATGTGAGATCACGTTTTCTTCATTAACATCAACTTTTTTTACTGTCTGCAGAGCAATAGTGGGTATATTTTTTGCTATCAGATTTATAAATACGGGTTTCTAAAAATAACTTTTTATGGGGCCAGATTTGTTGAATTTTAGGAAATAATTTTTGAAGCAAAGATTTAGTTTGAAAAACTATGACCGTTAATTTGAAAAAAAGAAGGATTGTTTTAACATTTTTCTAAAAAAACATTTTTTAAGGGCTATTGTCGAATTTTTATATATATATATTTTATAGAATTTTTTAGGGACCTTATGTATATTTTCTAAATTCTTATAACCTCAGACTTATGTCTACAGAGGGTACACAGGATGAGATGAAAAAACTGCAACCAAATACAGGCTGCTGTCATTTCAAAGCCAATCGTCCGACAGCTGTCAAAATTATTCCAGTGACAGCTCATTATATTGTTTACAATTTGGTGAGAATTTTCCAGAAAAAAAGTTATTCGTGATGGAATTAAAGCGTGATAGCGAGATTTCTTTATATTTGGCTGGAAAACCTCAAGTGGTTATCGTTAGAGCAGTCCAGCAATTAAATTTAAATAAATCTTTTGTGTCTCGTAGCATCGCCTTGTTACCAGTATCGCGGTAGCGTAGCCCGACGACGTCAAGGAAGTGGATGGGAGAAAACAGCAACATCAGCAGAAATGGTTAGAAAAGTAAAGAAGAGACTTGATCGAAACCCGCGTCGCAGTGGCCGAAAAATGCCATGTGAGCTGAACATATCGCAATATTCCATTCGACAAATATTGAACAATGAGCTCGGGGTAAAACCATTGAAATTTCAAAAAGTGCAAGAACTTACACCGCAACAGAAAGAAAATAGACTCAAAAGAGCTAAATGGTTGCTTCGCTTGGCCGAAAGTGGTGAACTGCCGAATTTGGTTTTCTCCGCTCCGATGAGAAAACATTTGTTGTCCAGGAGTTTGTAAACAAACAAAATGATCATATTCACTTGCCAAGGAGATCAGATGAAAATGTGAACCTTCGGTTGGCCACCAGAACTCAAGCGCCGGCCATGGTGATGATGTGGGCCGCCATAACAGCCGATAGTCGCTCTCCGCTCGTATTAATCGACTGTGGCATCAGAATAAATGCTGAATATTATCGCGAAAATATTCTGGAGGGTGTATTAAAGGCTTGGGCACGCAAACATTTTGGCCGCAGACCTTGGACATTCCAACAGGACTCAGCACAATCGCATTCAGCACGATACCCAAGAATGGTTACAATATGAGGTTCTTCGCTTCATTAACAGCGCGCAATGACCAGCAAAACCTCCGGATACAAATCCGTTGGCCCAATTGTGTCTGGAGTATTTTGGAAAGCAAGGTTGGCACTAAAAAATACCCAAGTATCGATCACCTCAAGCAAGCGCTTCGCCGTGAATGGACCAAAACACTTCAGAGCAACATTCAGGCAGCGTGTGACGGTTTCATTGGCCGTTTGAAGGCCATAATTCGTGCTAAAGGTGACCAATTCGAACAAATCTAAACTTATTCTAAAATTTTATGCTATTTCCGACATTTTGTGTTTTCATTCAATAAAGTTTAAAAAATATGTAAAAATTATGGCGTTTGACTTTGTTGCAGTTTTTTATCACACCCTGTATATTTAAATAATCGACAATTGGCTGAGGGTATACATCTTCCGGAAAAACAGATATTTTCTAACTTCTCATGGTTTGTCTTTGAAGGATTATCACCGCGGATTTGTAAGCCTTTTTAAAGGACTTGACTCACGATTACCGCGAATTTTTAAAGAATTTTTTTTTAAAGACTTTTTAAGGATGTTTCTGGAATTGTTTGAAATTTTAAATTGTTATATAATTTCCGAAGCATTTTTATGAATTTTCTGAAGCACTATCGCCGTGGATTTTTAGGGATATTAAAAATTTTTTTGACTGGCTATCACTGTGAATTTTTTAGGGATTTTTTTTTAAATTCTTTGAAAGACTATAACCGTGGATTTTTTAGAATTATCAAAGAATTGTAGAAGGACTATTAATGTGGATTTTTCAAGATTTGTTTGAGGGTTTTCATCTTAATTTTTTTCTGGTTTTTGAAAAACTATAATTTTTTTTAAAGGACCAATTTGCGGATTTTTAAGAATTTTTCTGAAAGCATATTAGAGTAGATATTTTTGGAATTTGGACATTTACATTTAATAAAAAAACAAAAGCATTTTTTTAAATTTGTCAAAAGGGTTATTTAAGTAAAAAGAGTTAATTTTGTTTACAGCTAATAAATAAATTGCTGCAATTTCTATTTTCCCAAAGTCCATTTGCAGCACATTTTAACTGAAACTAATGAATTTCCTGGAATTGTCAAATCTACCCTTTCCTTTCAAAGTTCAAATGATATGTTCAAACAATTATTTTAATCATTATTAGATCTATAAATTGGTCATATGGTTTTTCTCTCAAATGTTTTACAATTCAACCATAAAGATAAATTACAGACGATTACAACGAAGAGAGCAACGAAACTTTCACATATTACATAAGTGCACACATACACACACACATATGCCAAATCGTTGTAATTGCTTTTACATAAAAACAAAAACAAAAAACGAATCGAGAAATTACCAACCAAGTCCATTGAATCCATTATTCACACAGATACAGTTGTATTATTTCTATTTTTTTTCAAGGTTAAAAATTGAAAACTATAGGGAAACAATTTTATAGAAATGAAATAGAGGCAGCAACAACAACTAGTGACAATTAAACCAAACCAAAAACGAACAACAACAACAAAAAAAAAACTAATGGTTAATCTTAATTAAAAAATCTTGACATCACATTGTGGTTTGAAGAAACACACACACACACACGTACACTTAAATGCAACGAGATCTCATCGACAACCAATGATATACTACTGACTGTATGTGCTTTTTTTGCAATTTCGTAATTGAAACTTTGAAACAACGACAATAGAAAGTGAATGGGGGTTGGAGGTAAGGTAAAGGGGCGGCAGCGGCTGCGGCGGCATCATGAAATAAAACGAATCATAAGCTTTCATTGTTTCAGTTGTGGTTAGGAAGGGAAGGTAAAGGATAAATAAAAGGCTAACTTAAAATTTCTTTAGAAAAATTTTAGATATTTTGGAGAGATTTTTTGTGGTTTTTTAAGGAAATTTTGTTACAGTCTATCTATTTTTGAGAATTTTGTCAAAAATTTTTAAAATAACTATCATGGGTCTTTTTGTAACAATTTTCTTAAACAATTTTCATTCTGGATTCTTCGAATATTTGGAAGCTATTAAAGATTTTTCGAATTATTAAAAAAAAAATTTGAGAAAAATTTTTTTTGAGGTATTTAAAGGATTTTTGAAAAAAAAACTAATTTTTGAAGGATTTTTTATTAATTTTTTGTCGTTTATGGACAATGGAGGGTTTTCAAAGATGTTTTAACAACTATCATCGCTTATTGTTAAAAAAAAAGCTTTAAGAAATTCTAAAGATTTTTGGTTTCTAAAGATTTCCTTTTTAAAGGACTAGAAGATTTTTTTTGAACGACATTGTCATGGAGTGTTTAGGGAGTTTAATTTTAGAACAGTGTTGGCTTGTTTGTTCCGGATACCATAGTATTTTGTTGTTGCAAAATGGTCAGGCTTAATCCCTTTATTGTTGTTTTTTATAAAAACAACGTTTTTTTTATCAGTGGAGAACGATGGTAATGTTTACCAGAGGGTAAGGCCGGAAAAACCAAAAGGCAGGAATTTTCCAAAATAATTTTTAGAAGGACCACAATCGTGGATTTTTACAGATTTTTGAAGGACTATCATCGAGGATTTCCAAAGTTGCTTTGATGGGCTATCATTTTATTTTTGGATTTTTATAGAACTTTAAGAACGATTATTGTGCATTCTTGAGATTTTTTGAAGGATTTTTTAAGAATTTCTGATAGACTATTATCGTAAATCTTTAAATATTTTTGAAAAAATATTAAAGATTTTTTTTAAAGAATTAATTGAAGAACTAGCATTGTGAATTATTTAAATGACTTTTTTTTAAAGACTAGCATCGTGAATTGTTTACGTCTTCTGAAGGATTTTTTTAAAGTTTTTTAGAGACTGGCATTGTGGAGTTTTTTTAATGATGATGGATTTTTGAACATTTTTCAAAGGATTAGTTCAGAATTTCTGAAAGATTTTTTAAGAATAAATTCTCTATACCTTCTTCTTATTAGAGATTTTTAAGATATTTTTTGAAAGACTTTTAACTATATTTTTAAGGGACTCTTAAAGATTTTTTCGTAGATTATTGCAATCGGGGATTTTAGAGATTTTTTAATGATATTTAAATTTATTTATTAAGTACACAATATCGGGGATTTGAAAGAAAAATTGTTTGAGGGACTATTATCCTGTATTATTTCAAGGATTAATATGGCGTATTTTAGGCGATTTTTGGAAGTACCTTCAAAGAATTTTTAGCATTTAAACGAATTGTTGAAGGATTTTTGATGAATTTTTGCAGGACTACAATGGTGGATTTTTTAAGATTATTTTGAAGGATTACTATCGGGAATTTTAAGAGAAATTTATTTATTGAGTACCCAACATCGGGGATTTGAAAGATAATTTTTGAAGCAATACTATAATGGATTTTTCAGAATTTTTTGAAAGCCTATCATCGTGGATTTTTGTTTTTTTTTTTTGAAGGACGAAAATGGCGGATTTTAAAATATTTTTTAAATTTCAATAAATAAATATTTATTTGAGCTTTAGGTCTGGGTTTATTTTCCTTTATTTAAATCCGATATTTCGCAATGGGTTACATTGCATCTTCAGGGAGATCTACAAAAATACATTTTGATTTTTATATTTCATGTTATCACAGCATTGAAATTATTTAACAAAACGATAAAAGACAAACAGAAAAATACACAGAAAATAAATATATTGCTTACATGTAAAACATCTATAAAAGTGTCAAGTTTTACTTAAACCTACGATAGAATTTCACTATCATCGTCTGTGGTAAATATTGCACTGAGTTGTTTTACATATTGCACGATCTATTTTTCTGTGTGAGATGGCGGTAGCAATAAGCTGCGTTGTCGGTGTCGCTCTTATAGTTTATTCTCTTTGTTGTTGGTAGGTTATTAATATGTAACATTTCTAAAGTCAATCTCCTGTTGTAGTTACTCTCCGTTTGTAGTATTTTAATATTCTCAAAGTTTGGTGTGTGGTTATTTCTCCTGCAATGCTCAGCAAGAGCTGTCTTTTGTGTCTCATTTTCGTTTCTGCATTTGATGTTTGATTTGTGTGCAGACATTCTCGTTTTAAGTCTGTTTTTTGTTGTCCCAACGTACAGTTTCCCACATTTTTCGTTGTTGTTTCCCTCGCATTCAATTTGGTAAATTACGTTGTGTTTGTCTTCGGTGTTTATTTTGCTTTTAGTGTCGCTGAAAAACTTTTTTAGAGTGTTGTTCGTTTTTTGCGCTATTGCAAATGTATTCTTGTCGTATATGTTAGATTTTAAGAACCTTTCTGACATGTGTGGTATATAAATCATAGACAATGTTAAACAGCTTTAATAACAATATCAAATTTACGATGGAGGAAGAATTACATGGAAGATTACCCTATTTGGATACAATAGTCTGTAGGAACAATGAGAAAATAGAATTTGATTGGTACCAAAAACCGACAGCTTCTGGCAGAATCATTAATTTCTTTTCAAAGCATCCGAAACAAATAATAATTAACACTGCTAAAAATTTTGTACACAGAGTATTGAATATAAGTGACGAAAAATTCCACAGCCGAAACAAAAACAAAATCAGAGAAATATTGACAATGAATAATATTCCAATGAACATGATCAACAACTTTATTGAATATAGACCCACAAGACCAAAGCAGGAAAAAGAGGAAAAAACATACAAGTCTATGATTTATATACCACACATGTCAGAAAGGTTCTTAAAATCTAACATATACGACAAGAATACATTTGCAATAGCGCAAAAAACGAACAACACTCTAAAAAAGTTTTTCAGCGACACTAAAAGCAAAATAAACACCGAAGACAAACACAACGTAATTTACCAAATTGAATGCGAGGGAAACAACAACGAAAAATGTGGGAAACTGTACGTTGGGACAACAAAAAACAGACTTAAAACGAGAATGTCTGCACACAAATCAAACATCAAATGCAGAAACGAAAATGAGACACAAAAGACAGCTCTTGCTGAGCATTGCAGGAGAAATAACCACACACCAAACTTTGAGAATATTAAAATACTACAAACGGAGAGTAACTACAACAGGAGATTGACTTTAGAAATGTTACATATTAATAACCTACCAACAACAAAGAGAATAAACTATAAGAGCGACACCGACAACGCAGCTTATTGCTACCGCCATCTCACACAGAAAAATAGATCGTGCAATATGTAAAACAACTCAGTGCAATATTTACCACAGACGATGATAGTGAAATTCTATCGTAGGTTTAAGTAAAACTTGACACTTTTATAGATGTTTTACATGTAAGCAATATATTTATTTTCTGTGTATTTTTCTGTTTGTCTTTTATCGTTTTGTTAAATAATTTCAATGCTGTGATAACATGAAATATAAAAATCAAAATGTATTTTTGTAGATCTCCCTGAAGATGCAATGTAACCCATTGCGAAATATCGGATTTAAATAAAGGAAAATAAACCCAGACCTAAAGCTCAAATAAATATTTATTTATTGAAATTACATTGGAAAAGGTCGATTAAAAAACAAACTTGAATTATACTTAACACGGAGAGCACGCCGGAAAACAACAACAAAATGATTTACAAAAATATTAAAAGCAAAGGTAACATCAAACACAGCATAAACAAACACAAGAACACAAAAGTTAAAGCGGAAAAAATCAAATGTTCACTAACATTTCTGATAAGATGTCGCAATCATGGTGTCATACCAAACTTTATAAAAAATGCTCTAAAAAACATTTACAAACTGTTTAAAAATTCATATAGATTGGACATTCACAAAACTTTAAGAGGACATATTGACATATTTCAAAACAAAATTCTCAGCCTAATCATAAAACAAAAGCACTTAGAACTAAAAAACAACAACAAAGAAATACTCACAATAGAAAAACATTTAAACAACCATTTAACAGAAGAAGAGAAGAATTGCATTACGCTCAATGAACAAAATATAACATCAAATATACAAAACAAAATCAAGAACACACAGAAAGAGAAATTTGATAAACTAAAAAAACAACAAATGATAGACCTTAACATAAAACATAATGAAAAATGGTTCGTCAACAAAACAGAAACCCAAATTCCACAAGATGTAAAGTGGCTTCTATCTCTTGGTGACAAATTCGGTCTACCAACAAAAAAATCACAGTTCCCGTTATTTAAACTCATAGCAGACGGAGATGATGTTATTCAAACATGGAAGGACAAAGAGAAACAAGAAGTTATGAGAACGAAGTTTACGACAATGATTGACTCACACATCAATAAGATGAGAGAAGACGGGAGAGATAAGTTCATAAATAACACAGTGGAACACACTCGAGCTTTTTTGAATAAAAACAAAAATATTTTAATATTAAATGCTGATAAAGGGAATGTTACAGTTGCAATGAATAAAAAGGACTACAGACAAAGAATGCATAATATAATAAATGACATTATGATATATCAACGTATAAATAAGGACCCTACAACACATTTAATAAAAAGAAATAATGAACTGGTAGATGAACTGTTTAAAAACAATATAATTTCAGTTTTAGAAAAGAAAAGACTGAAAACAGACGTGGCCACAGCTCCTAGATTATACGGACTTCCTAAAATCCACAAGGAAGATTACCCTTTGCGTCCAATTTGCTCATCAGTCAATTCTCCATCAATTAAACTCTGCAGATATATCGTCAACATTTTGAAAAATCTTACCAGCAATTCCAGATACAATGTCAAAGATTCTATAGCTTTTAAGGATAAACTACAGAAGGTCACCATCAAAAAAACGGAAAGAATGGTGTCCTTTGATGTTGTTTCCCTGTTTCCTAGCATTCCCGTAGACTTAGGAATTCGTTTAATAGAAGATAGATGGGACGAAATAAAAGAATATACAAATATGACAAAGGGCTTATTTTTCAATATTCTTACTTTCTGCATCAAGGACAACCGCTATTTCAAATTTGACGACAAAGTGTACAAACAAAAGAGAGGACTTCCAATGGGTTCGCCGGCTTCTCCGATTGTAGCCGATTTGGTGATGGAGAAATTACTTGACACCTGTTTGGAAAAACTTACAACAAAACCGACGATTGTGACGAAGTATGTTGACGATCTTTTTGTGATTCTTGAATCAAGTGCAATACAAGACACATTGACAATGTTAAACAGCTTTAATAACAATATCAAATTTACGATGGAGGAAGAATTACATGGAAGATTACCCTATTTGGATACAATAGTCTGTAGGAACAATGAGAAAATAGAATTTGATTGGTACCAAAAACCGACAGCTTCTGGCAGAATCATTAATTTCTTTTCAAAGCATCCGAAACAAATAATAATTAACACTGCTAAAAATTTTGTACACAGAGTATTGAATATAAGTGACGAAAAATTCCACAGCCGAAACAAAAACAAAATCAGAGAAATATTGACAATGAATAATATTCCAATGAACATGATCAACAACTTTATTGAATATAGACCCACAAGACCAAAGCAGGAAAAAGAGGAAAAAACATACAAGTCTATGATTTATATACCACACATGTCAGAAAGGTTCTTAAAATCTAACATATACGACAAGAATACATTTGCAATAGCGCAAAAAACGAACAACACTCTAAAAAAGTTTTTCAGCGACACTAAAAGCAAAATAAACACCGAAGACAAACACAACGTAATTTACCAAATTGAATGCGAGGGAAACAACAACGAAAAATGTGGGAAACTGTACGTTGGGACAACAAAAAACAGACTTAAAACGAGAATGTCTGCACACAAATCAAACATCAAATGCAGAAACGAAAATGAGACACAAAAGACAGCTCTTGCTGAGCATTGCAGGAGAAATAACCACACACCAAACTTTGAGAATATTAAAATACTACAAACGGAGAGTAACTACAACAGGAGATTGACTTTAGAAATGTTACATATTAATAACCTACCAACAACAAAGAGAATAAACTATAAGAGCGACACCGACAACGCAGCTTATTGCTACCGCCATCTCACACAGAAAAATAGATCGTGCAATATGTAAAACAACTCAGTGCAATATTTACCACAGACGATGATAGTGAAATTCTATCGTAGGTTTAAGTAAAACTTGACACTTTTATAGATGTTTTACATGTAAGCAATATATTTATTTTCTGTGTATTTTTCTGTTTGTCTTTTATCGTTTTGTTAAATAATTTCAATGCTGTGATAACATGAAATATAAAAATCAAAATGTATTTTTGTAGATCTCCCTGAAGATGCAATGTAACCCATTGCGAAATATCGGATTTAAATAAAGGAAAATAAACCCAGACCTAAAGCTCAAATAAATATTTATTTATTGAAATTACATTGGAAAAGGTCGATTAAAAAACAAACTTGAATTATAATATTTTTTAAAGGATAATTTTGAAATTGAAAACTGATTTAGAATTGAGAATTGATTTTTATTACAGCCATGTGTGAAGAAGAACATATAGAGCGCAATTATATTGCTTAAGGGTTTTCACGAACCTCTTGTGGACATTTTAATTATTTGTAGAAATTGTTAATGTTTTTTTAATATTTTTTTATATTCTTGAAGGAATGTTGAGGAAACTTTTGATGATTTTTGAATGAATGTACCAGAGCTACAGTCGCCACGCATGTACCTTCAATGAAAATTTTTTTTTTTTTTTTTTTGAACCCATCACATCCCTTAACTCGGATTTTTTACGAATAAGTCTATATGATCCTTAAAATTAAGCTTTCTATGATTATTTTTAAATAATAGTTGCTCAGAGACTTTCAGTGTCCGAAATATGAATTTTTAAAGATTTTTTCAGAAACAATTAGAGCCTAAAACGCTATTTTTTAAGATTTTTTAAGAGACCATTAGAGACTATTATATCCCTAAACTTCGATAACAAAGTTTATCAGAGCCTTAAACTTGGATTTTTATGATTATCTCTTTTTTTAAATTTGTTTTTTAATCGGGCCCTAGTGGTTAATTTTTCATGAATATCCTTTTGCAGGTCTCTTTCAGAGAACATCAGCATCCTATCCTTTGTTTTTAAGATAGTTTTTTTTCAGAGATCAGCAAAGCACTAGACCTGTATATTTTTGGGATTATTTCTTCAGAGATCAACAAGGACCATTAGAGCCAAAAAGTTGAATGTTTAAAAAAAAAAAAATGAAAGACTATCTGGGTCCCAGGCGTTGACTTTGGACATGGATTTTTTAAAGAAAATTTTTCAGAGACCATCAGAATCCTAAACTTTGTTTTTAAGAATTCTTTTTCGTTGTTGCAAAATATTCAGGCTTAGTCCCTTTATTGTTGTTTTTATAAAAACAACGTTTGTTTAATTTTCTTCAGAGACCAGGAAGCAATAGACTTGGATGTTTTTGTGTTTTTTTTTTTTTTTCAGAGACCATAAAGCAACATTAGAACATAATATGTGAATGTTTAAAAAAAATAATAAATAAATAAATAAATGAATAAATAAATAAAGACTATCTGGCTCCTAGACGTTGACTTTTTTGAGAATATTTTTTCGGATAGCATAAGATAGCTGAAGATGAATTTTTGTAAAGAAAAAAAATCAGAGACCGTTGGAGCCCCAAGCGAGATTTTATAAAAAAATTTTTTTCTTAGAAATTATGTTTTTAAAACATTTTTCTCAGAGCCCAACCGCCAAAGCTCTGAATGTGGATATTATTAAAGACTTTTTTTCAGAGATTATCAACGAATATCATTATTTGGAATATTTTCCAGAGACATCGGCTACATGTGATTTTTTTAAGAATGTTTGTATGGTTTTGGTTGATCTTTGGACTCAATTTTCTTTCTACTGACCTCAACCTCAAGCCAAATTAACTAAGAAAGAAAAATTTTTAATCATGTCTTTTTTTCAGAAATCATCATCAGAGGCCCAAACGTAATTATTCATGAGTATATAAATATTTTTCAAATCCTCAAGAATATATCTTTTGTAGAATATTCATTTAAAAAACAAAATAATTTTTTTGAGAGTAGAGCTATAATCTGAAATCTATTGAATTTTTTTAGGAGCTTTAATTGTGGTTTTGGCAAAAATTTATTTTACAACTAATATTTGTTGATTGTGTTTTTGGTAAATATTTTTAAGGGTCTATCAGATAATTATAGTAGAGAAAAAGTCTCTTAAGATTTATCCATGAAAAATACAAAAAAGTAAAGAAATAAAATACAATAAAAAATACAATTTAAAAAATTGTATAAAAAATAGAATAAACATTAAATGCGTTAATTAATAACATCAATTTATCAGGTATCAATAAAAATTACCCACGCGATATCTCTTAAAATTATTTAAAAAAAAAAAAATAAAAAATGTCCATCCAAAAACCCAAAAAAAGAATAATAAATATATATAAAAAAAAAATAAAAATTAAATTAAAAATAAAATAAAATCTGTTAATTAATTACATCAATTTGCAATGCATCAATAACAAATTACCCACACGATATCTCTTCAAAAATTATTTTTAATTTTAACAAAAATACGATAATTATTCTTTATAATTAGCCATAAAAATAAGTCAGAATGTTGAAATCGTAACTACAAACACTGACCAATAAATTGACGTCGTACCTCGTCCTACGTAATGTGGAGAGTGTGAAATTTTATTTTAAAATGAAGTGCAATAAATGACCATATTGAAAGGAAAAATCGCGGAAGTTTGCCTGGACACAGCACGATGACATTACAAAGAGGGAAAGAATCAAAATAATTTAAAAAGTAAATAAATAATTCCCTTCTCAATTTAAAAATAGTTTAAATATAATCTCTGGCACAACAAAGTAATGGTGCTAATTAACTTTGAACACAATGTTACGTAGGCGTAGTGGGAAGAATCACTGAAGTGTCTGCTACTTAATTTGGCCCAAGTTACTTCCTAATGATGGCAATGCACTAACACAGCCACAAATTATGCCATAATTGGCTGGCTGACCTTGCTCTGATATCCTTTATTACTGTTATTTAAAATCTCATTAGCACGGGGAAGTGTTTGTAAGGTTTTCATGGCAGCCAAAAAACAGAAATCCTTTGCCAAGAATGCCAAGAACGACAAGGAAACGGAAATAAATTTAAAGGAAGTCAATTTGGGCAAAGCCTTTACAAACGAAGAGAGATAAACTTGGCAATGCGATATTAAGTAAATATTATAGCATAAAAGTGAGACAAGGTCATCAAAAGGGACTAGGTTGGTTTTTTTTTCAATGGCCATCCAAAGCCAATTTTGTGGATTATCTGAGAACATTTTTAAGGAACATTCAAAGCCGATAATGGGAATTTTTATAAATATTTTTCAGGACCAACAGAGTCAAAGGTGGCAAAAAGCATGATTTTAAAGAGATTTTTGTTATTTTTTAAGAACCAAATGAGCCAACAAATATAAATTCTTTAAAGGCTATTTCTTCCGGAATCAACAGAACCAAAAAACATGGAATTTTTTTTAAGGACGTCTCATGTGTATTTAAATAATTTTTTTCAAGGATCTAAAGATTAAACATAATTTTGAGGATCGACGTCTTAAATTGAATTCAAGTTGTAAAACGACTATCAAATTCTAAGAAGTGGAATTTTATAGAATACTTCTAAAAGGGCCAGAATATTTTTTTACTAATAGTTGAAAGGATTTTTAATGGATTCAACGTGATTTTATGAAGAATTAGCGCAGATTATTTAAAAAATTTACGGAGTCAAGGACTTTCATATTCATATAGGATGACTTTTTAAATAATTTTTGCGAAGATCATCCGAGCTCCAATTGTAGATTTTATAAGAACATTCAAGACCATAAGAGCCCCAAATGCGTATTTTTTTTCTGAGAACATCAGAGCCCTAAACGTGGATTTTAAGAAATATTTTTTATAGATCAGCAGAGTTCTAAATGTGAATTTCTAATAGAATATTTTAAGAGACTATCAGAGCCCTAAATGCGATGTTTATACCCAACACCACATAGAAGTAATGGTATAAGGGTAGTAAGGATACGGGAAGGAAGCGAGATAGACCCATAGTTACTTTTGAGGATCTTCATAGAATTACTTTCTGAGTCGATTTATGAATGTCAATCCGTCTGCCCGTCCGTCCGTCTGTCCATGTCATTGTGAACAAAATTCAAGTTCATTATCTGATTGAAATGAAATTTTCCAAACCATATTTGTTTGGCCTATTGAAATAGGTGATAATCGGTTAAAATTTAGATATAGCTCCCATATATATCTTCAACCGATTTCGGCTTAATTGTGCACCAAATGGCCAATATCAGTCCAAATGTCCGAATTTTGACACATTCCACCGTATTCAGTGTAGAAGCAAGTACATAAAATTTGGTGAAAAGCGATTCAGATATAGCTATAGCTCCCATATATATGATTCATCCTATTTGGGATTTGAAGTTCCTCCAATGCGTAATATGAACCTCACAGCAATAATCGTTGGTACCAGATATTAGATTCAACTCAGAAATTAGTTTTTAAAATTGTGTCAAGATCGGTTCAAATTTGGATATAGTTCCCATATATAATCTTATCAGATTTCAGTTTTTTTGTGCACCAAATGGCTTATATCAGTCCGAATGGACTGAATATTGTCACTTCCGAAGGATTTCAGCCCAAAAGCAAATGCTTCAAATTTGGGTGAAAATCGGCTCAGATATAGCCATAGCTCCCATATATATGTTTAAGCCGATTTGGCGATGAGTCCCTCACATGCGTAATATGCATTCCACAACAATGATATGTGATACCGGGCATCAGATACTGCTCGAAAACATCTCTTCCAAATTTTATCGGGATCGGTTTAGATTTTTTTATACCTTCAATATAGATCTTCATCCGATTATACGTTTAAACCCAAGAAACGTGGATTTTAAAAGAATACTTTTTCAAAGACGACATGAAACCAAAAAAGCACCTTTATATACCCTCAGGCATATGGCTAGTGAGGGAATATATAATTTGTTCGGAGATGGATAATATCGGTCCTCTTCTTCTGTCTTCGGTTACCTCCCCACAAAAGGCCAAAATTTTCATAAAAAATATTGTACTGCACAAAAAGATAAAGGATAATCCGATTTTGCTTCAACTTTGAAAATCATAATTTTTGCATCAGTACAACGTCAGGTGCAAAAATGGGCAATATCGGTCTACTCCATAAATTACCTTCCTCACAAAGGGTAAACATTTTGAATAATTATACCTTTTATAAAACGTGATGTAATATCCAGATTGTCTTTAAATTACACACATCACAATATTTTTTTATCAACCCAAAGACTGGTGTGAAGATGGGATATATCGGTCCACTCCTTGTGGTACCTCCACCACAAAAGGTCAACATTTTGAGTACCCATGAAATTCAAAAAACGGGAAGTTAACATCCGATTCCATTCAGACTTGATACATCTCAATATTTCCATCAACACAAGATCTTCTGGTACCTCCTCCACAAAGGGTCAACATTTTGAATATCCGTGAAGCTCCTATAACCCGAAATTAACAGCCAATTCCCCTCAGATATCTCACCCACAAAAGTGTCAAAATTCTGAATATCCATGAAGCTCTTATAACCCGAAATTAAAAGCCAGATATTTCACCCACAAAAGGGTCACAATTTTCAATAATTTTATCTGTCATAACTTGCGAAACAAGTCAGCGATTCTTTACAACTTGTTATATCAAAATATTTCCTTCATCCAGAAACGAGATATGAAAATGGAATCTATCGGAATCTATGATTTCGCATAAAATTGGATATAAATTTTAGATTTTATTGTGATTTTGTTCATACCAATATTTTTATCTATATTTGTAGAAATACGAAAATGGAATACTGCCGTCAACTAAATGTACCTCACATACATTTTAACATTTTCTAAACATTTTCACATATATATCATATTTATTTAGGACGGATACAAAATGGAAAATATTGGCCTATTCCGTCGGAACCTACTCCAGAAAGGGTCAACAATTTCAATAATCATAACACAAGTCAAAATATATTTAAATAATCGAGCATTGGGTGAGGGTATATATTGTGTCGGCTTAACCGACTGATACCTTTTAACTTGTGTAACCCAAAACCGTAGATTCTTTAAAAATATATATTTCATAAAATTCTAGTATAGGCCTTAGAAGCTGTCAAGAGTCTAGGTCTTACATAAACTCTAGGAATTCATAAATAGCAAAAACCCATTTTAGGGTTAAAAGAGTACTTGGTGTGAGTTTGGGGCAAAGTCTCCAACAAAACATAACTTTAGCAGGATGACGTCAAAGACGAAATTATTCCTCATCAAATTTCGCTATAAGTCATCAAAAAACAAAAACCTCCATTTACATTATTTGTCAAAGAAATATTTGCATCAAAGTTCCAAAAAAATATTTTCCTCAATCTTTTTTTTATCAATTTTTCTTCGGCCTTTTTTTCAAGTAGACACCTGAAAGTAACATAAAATTTCATTTAAGACAGAATGTGTCAAAGAAAGAAATATTCTTCATTAAATTTCACTATAAATCTCAAAATAAATCAAACATCTAGGTACAATAGTTTTTATGAAAATTTAATTGAATGCTCCCAAAAAAATAACGAATACCAAAACCCCATTTTAAGGTTACAACAGTACTTGGTGTGAGTTTGTGAGAAAGCCTCCAACAAAACATCGATTTAGAAGGATGACGTCAAAGATGAAATTATTCCTCATCAAATTACACTATAAGTCATCAAAGAACATAAATCTCTATTTTTATTGTATATCAAGAAAATATTTACATCAACGTTTCAAAAAAAAAAAAAAAAAAAAAAAAAAAAAAAAATCGCAAATTTTTTGATCAATTTTTCTTCGGATTTTTTTCAAGCAGACACCTGAAAGTAACATAAAATTTTGTTTTAGACAGAATGTGTCAGAGGAAGAAATATTCTTCACAAAATTTCACTATAAATCTCAGAAGAAACTATATATCTAGGTACAATAGTTTATATGAAAATTTCATTGAATGCTCCAAAAAAAATAACGAATACCAAAAACCCATTTTAGGGTTAAAACAGTACTAGGTGTGAGTTTCTGGCAAAGTCTCCCACAAAACATAATTTTAAAAGGATGAAATTAAAGACGAAATTATTCCTTATCAAATTTCACTATAAGTCACCAAAGAATAAAAATCTCTATTTTTATTCTATATCAAAAAAATATTTCCATCAATATTCTCAAGAAACAAAGAAAACATTTCGCTAAATTTTTGATAATTTTTTCCTCGGAATTTTTTCGAATAGATGTCTGAAAGTAACATAAAATTTCATTTTAGACAGAATGTGTCAGAGGAAGAAATGTTCTTCACAAAATTTCACCATGAATCTCAGAATAAACTATATATCTAGGTACAATAGTTCTTATGAAAATTTCATTGAATGCTCCCAAAAAAAAAAATAACGAATACCAAAACCCCATTTTAAGGTTACAACAGTACTTGGTGTGAGTTTGTGGCAAAGTCTCCAACAAAACATCGATTTAGAGGGATGACGTCAAAGACGAAATTAATTATCATCAAATTTCACTGTAAGTCATCAAAGAACAAAAATTTCTACTTGCTTTGCTTATCAAAAAATATTTGAATAAATGTTCCAAAAAAAAAAAATCGTAAATTTTTTGACCAATTTTTCCTTCAACTTTTTTTCAAGTAGACACTTGAAAGTAACATAAAATTTCGTTTTAGACAGAATGTATCAAAGGAAGAAATATTCCTCATTAAATTTCACTATAAATCTCAACATAAACCAAACAGGTAGATACAATAGTTTTTATGAAAATTACATTGAATGCTTCAAAAAAATAAGGAATACCAAAAACCCATTTTAGGGTTAAAACAGTACTTGGTGTGCGTTTTTGGCAAAGTCTCCAACAAAACATCAATTTAGAAGGATGACGTCAAAGATGAAATTATTCCTCATCAAATTTCACCGTAAGTCATCAAAGGACAAAATTCTCTATTTTTATTGTATATCAAAAAAAAAAAAATATATATATATTTACATCAATGCTCCAAAAAAATCGCAATTTTTTGATCAATTTTTTCTCGGAGTTTTTTCGAGTAGACACCTGAAAGTAACATAAAATGTCGTTTAAGACAGAATGTGTCAAAGGAAGAAATATTCTTCACAAAATTTCACTTATCAGAAGAAACTCTAAGTACAATAGTTTTCATGAAAATTCATTGAATTCTCCCAAAAAATAACGAAAATATTTATCTATTTTTTCATAAATTTTCCTCGGAGTTTTTTCGAGTTGACGCCTGCAAGTAACATACAATTTCGTTTAAGGCGGAAGGTGTCAAAGGAAGAAATGTTCTTCACAAAATTTCACTGTAAATCTCAGAATAAACCATACATCTAGGTACTCCAAAAAAAAAAAAAAAAAATAATAATAATAGTAATAAATAAAGAAAATGTTTTCTAATTTTTCGATAAGTTTTTACGCGGACATTTTTCAAGTAGATACCTGAAAGTAACGTAAAATTTCGTTTAAGGCGGAAGGTGTCAAAGGAAGAAATATTCTTCACAAAATTTCACTATAAATCTCAGAATAAACCATATATCTAGGTACACTAGTTTTTATGAAAATTATATTCGAATATTACATATACATTTTAGGAACATCAATCCTCTATTCCTATAAGTTTTTACTAAACTATTCCAAGGACGTTCTATCCCATATTTTCTTAAAAAAAAAATAAAATTTCTCTATTTTTCAGTTAGCCAATAACGCAATTTTCAAACACGTGTTAATATTTTGGCTTAATCATGCCACCCAATGGATGATTCATACGCAAAATGAAACATTTAGCAACATTATTTGCACAGTAGTAGCTGGGCCAAAGTGTTCTCTATGACTTCATAATAACAGGCAAGAAGACCAACAACAACAGAAAGATGGATGGATATGGTGTGATTTCGAATTGCACTGGGATTTCACAATGTGATTCAATATTTACATTTAGCAATACTTCGCCATTCATCCTACTCACTCTTCTAAGCCAAGAGTCGGGAAGACTTGAATAAAAAAAAAAACAAACCCAAAGGCAAACGAATTTGGATGACGACATAAAATATAACTAAATAATAATTTTGTATCGTCATTATGTTGAATGTATATTAGGGTGGTACGAAATTCTGATGGTAATTTTTAGGTTTCCTTTTTTCACAACAAATTTCAGATTATTAAGATCCACTCGAGAGACAGATATAAAACGAATAAAATTACGCGAACCGTGCAGAAAAAAATTTTAAATCGAAAAATCAAAAATTTGGAATAAAACAATTTTGATTTTTACAAAATTCTCAAAAAATATCTAAAATGCCCCTTATGTCCACATATCGTGGGTTTTATTTTCAAAACTTGACTAGGGAAAAATTTAATGCTAATTTTTTAAAAAAAAAATTCAAAAAATGTTTGGAAAACCCTAAGTTTTCACATTTGAAGTTCCTCCTGATCGGCAAAACTAAATATAATAATTCAAAATTTTTTATCAATAAAAAAAAAATAAATAAAAAAGCTGTAAATTCGGCCGGACCGAACTTTTAATACCCTCCACCATTTGAAACGAATTTCACAGTTTTCAAAACAAAACCCCTGTGTAAAATCTTAAAAATACCGAAAGTAGTCGTTATTTTAGGGTCTATGCGGCAACGTGTACCTGCATCATCAAAATACGAAATATAGGGAGGTACTAGTATATGGGGGCTATGGGAGAGGTACGTGGTACGTGGACATGCACAGACATTTTTTATCAATTATTTTCATAGGCTTAAGTATCCATTACGAACTTCAAATACCAAATTTTAAACAATTCCGGCGAAAAATATCGCTAAAATCATCAAAATACCGAATATCGGGAGGTGCCGTTATATGGGGGCTATACGAAGGCGTGGACCTGCATGGACAATTTTCTGTTGTAGGCTGTAGTATCTACTACGAACATCAAATACCAAATTTGAAGCAATTCCGGTGAATAATGTCGCTAAAATCATCAGAGTACCGAATATCGGGAGGTACCGCTGTATGGGGGCTATACGAAGATGTGGACATGCTGCACAGACACTTTTCTGTCTTAGGCTGTAGTATCCATTACGAACTTCAAATATCAAATTTGAAACCATTCCGGTGAATAATGCCAAAATATCGAATATGGGGAGGTACCGTTATATTGGGGCTATAACAGGACCTGCACATACAATCTTCTGTCATAGGCTGTAGTATCCATTACGAACTTCAAATACCAAATTGGAAACAATTCCGGAGTATAATGTCGCTACAATCATCAAAATACCGAATATCGGGAGGTGCCGTTATATGGGGGCTATACCAAAACGTGGACCTACATGGCCCATTTTCAATACCAAAAGTCCTGCAGACATAATATACATTTGAGTGAAATTTTATCAACCTACTTCATTTCGTTCGGAAGCTAGAGTGATTTCCACAGACGGACAGACAGACGGACGGATATCACTATATCGACATAGAATTGTATGCTGATCAAGAATATATTTACTTTGTGGGGTCTAAAATGTATATTTCGAGGTGTTAGAAACGGAATGACAAACTTAATATACCCTCCGTACCAAGGTGGAGGGTATGAAAAACACTTAACTTGCACCCTGCCGTGGAAAAGTTATTGTTGCGTAACCTACATTATTAATTTTTAAAAAAATTTCCCAAAAAATATTTGGAACTCCCATATTTTAAGTTTTTAAATTTTAAATTTAAAAAATACCAAGAAAAAAAATCTGAAACACCCTAATGTCTCCACATTTCATTTGAAGCTCCCCCTGACAGGCAATACAAAATATCCAAAAATATATTTTTTTTATCTCTAAAAAATACCAAAAATCTGAACCACCCCAATGTCTCCACACATATCGGATGTTTACTTTATAAAAATTGCTTTAACTTTGTTTATATGCGAAATAAATATTCCTTTATCGGATTGCGGTTTTTATGATTACGATGCTCGCTTTGTCTTTAAAATCACGTCATTATATCTGAAATTTGGGGTGGATGCGTCATTTTTTGATTGCCCCCTTGGGAATTTACGCGACACCCACCAACACAATGCGGACGGTGGCACTAAAGGGAGCTGCATACACAACATTATTATAATGATGATGTTAACAAATTTCGCACAAATAAATGAGAACTTAATTTCGTATTTCCTTTTATGGTAGGGGGGTTCATGAATGGCCGGCTGGATGGTTAGCTGGCTGGCGGTGGATTAACTGACCGCCATGAAATGCAATTCCTTTCATTTAAAGAAAGTTAAATAATTTCCGGTTTCGACAACATTGTGGTTTAAGAAAGATTAATGGTGTAAGCGAGGAATTATGTACAGAAACGGAAGTGTTGGGTTTTTTTAAAGATTATTTTTTTCAAGGACCAAAAGAAGTCGGTAAATAATGAAAGGTCCAACAAAGGTAGATTTTTTTTTTCGTAGAACTAACAATCGTGGCATTTTTTTAAAAATGCATTTTTTCAAAAAGTTTATAAATGTCGATATTTTCAAAGAAATAATATGGTTAAAAAAATCAAAGGCACAATAAAGGTGGATTTAAAAAAAAATTATTTTCTATCCAAGGACTAAAAATACCATTTTTTTAATATTTTCGAAGTCAAATGTCGTTGTTTTAATTGTTTTAAAAAATCATAGTTTTCAAAGAACCAAAGAATTCCTATTGAAGGACCAACAAACATGTTTTTTTTTTTTGATGTTTTCCTTCGAAGACGAAAGACTAATTTGTTAAAGGGCTACAAAAAAGGTGGATTTATTTAAAGAATATTTTTTGAAGAGCCAACAAGCGTTGTCTTTCAACACTTTTTGCAATAAGCTAATAGAAATTGATTAAAAAATGTTTTATCGGCATAAAATGTGATTTTACGCAGAATTCGAAAACCTTAAAAACGTGGAGTTTAGATTCTTTAAAAGAATATTTTTTTCAAAAGGGCTAAAAAGGTGGAGTTTGTGAAAGAATATTTTATTAAAGGCCCAACCAAAAATTGATTTTTTAAGAATATTTTTTGAAATAAAAAAACTAAATTTTTTTTAAATATTTTTTTGAAGGGCCAATAAATTGTAACTTTTTTAAAAAAATATTTTTTCAAAGATCGATAGTGGTTTTGTAATATTTTTTATTTTTTACGGACGGACGGCCCGGCCCGTAAGCAAGTATTTTTAACTTTTAGTAGAAGTTTGAATACATTTTTAGAAGGTTCTCTAGTAGATGTTTAAGAAAAAATTGGGTGGTCTTTTAGAACCAATAAATGGATTTTTCAACTTATTTTTCGGAGGTTCTTTGGACCTATAAAACGTGGATTTTTTAGAATAAAGTTTGAATTTCCCCCATGGATTTTTAAAAATATTTATGAAAGTTCTCCAGTGGATTATTGGAGAGCCCTTAAGGTCATAATTTTTTGAAAGTCCTTCAGTCCTTCCTTTAAGACCCATCGATGGAGGATTTTTAATTTTATTTTTTAAGGATAAGATTTTTAACCCATCAGTAGATGCTTTAATATATTTTTAGAAGCCTTCAGGTCCAACAAATGTGGGTTTTTAAGAGTAACCTTTAGGTCACAATTTTTTGAAGGGTCCCCAGCGGTTTTTTATTGGCAATTTTGAAGTTCCTTCAGACTCATCGATAGTGGATTTTTAATTTTTTTTTTGGAGGTCTTAACCCTTCAGTAGACGTTTGAATATATTTTTAGAGGACTCTCCGGTAGATTTTGAAGGAAACATTTGGAAGGTCCTTCAGACTCAACAAAAGGATTTTTAAATTATTTTTCGGAGGTCCTTTGGAATTTTAGAAATATTTATGAAGATCCTTTAGTGGTTTATCAGAGAGTCCTTCAGGTAATTTTGTCCAAACGAATATGAATTTTCCACAAAATTTTTCGAAGGTCCTTTTGAAGATGAATTTTTAGGAATATTTTTTTTTTGAGGCCCTTCAGACCTAAGCCTTTTTAGAATATTTCTTCAAGGTACTCTTGTGAAATATTATTTTTAATAATATTTTTTGAGGTCCCATAGACACAACAAGCATGGAGGTCCTCCAGTGGAGGATTTTAAAAATCTGTCTCACCAAAAAGTCCTTTATACCCAACCAATGTAAATATTTGAAAATTTTTCTAAGGACATCCAGTACATTTTTTTAAGAATAGTTGTTTGAAGGTCATTCTTTCTGAAAACGTAGATTTGTAAGAATATTTTTTGAAGGTCTTTCAGGGCCAACAATTATTTATATTTTTTAAAGGAAGAAAAGATTTTTAAAAATATTCTTAAGGACCGAAGGACCTTCCATAAATATTTATAATAATTTAAAGTGGTTGAGTCTAACTGAAATTATTAGAAATATTTATGGAAGGTCCTTCGGAGTGGAAATCGAAAATATGGGTCATTCAGACCCAAATTGGGTGAATTTTTAATATTGGTACTTGGATTCAGATCCAAAACAAAAATTTAAGAATATTTTAAAGGAATTCGAGGAATTTAAAAGAAGAAATTATTTCGATTTTAAAGAAAATTTCGATTTTTAAAAAATCCTTTGGACCCCAAAAACTTGGATTTTTAAAACTATTTTTTAAGAGTCTTTGGGAAGGGGTCGATTTCTAATGAATATTTTCCCCAAAGCTTTTGAATATAAAAACGTGAATATTTTTCAAAATATTTTCTTGAAAATTCCGAAATTGAATTGCATCACTTTGTAATGACACCATCTAACACTTGAAACAAGTGTGACGCTGGGTCTACGTTATCACGCGGCCACCATACGCATATATGTATGTCATACTCAACTCAATTCGACAGCATTTGCAAAAAACCAATTAATTGAATTATATAAAAAGTAAGAATAGCAACAACAACAACCATATCGCCATATAATTAATAATGTAATTTATTAATGATTACACTAATACAGAGAGAGACCCTCAAACGTGAAGGGGAAGAGTTGCAAAGAGAGGAGTGTGAGACTTAGAACCATTTTTTATTGGAGGTATGGGTTGTAAAATTGATTAGCAACAAAGAAGAAGTGTTGTTTTTTTTTTCAAAACAGGGTGAGTGATTGACTGCCATTGGGTGGCTGATGGTGGTGGTGCTGTTCAATGATCCATCCCTCATCACGTGAATTGGAAATGATATTTTTGTTTCGCCGCACAAACTGCGGTCAGGAACGGTAATCATTTCAAAAAAAATACTGATTTCAGAAAATCGTGTCAAAAGCAGTGATCCGATGTCAGGGAAGCCTCTGAGCAGGGGAAAGGTAAGTAGGATGAAATATCAGTGAAAAATTAAAATGGTTTGAACATCATTTCAATATTATATTATTTTTTTTCAGAATATTTATTTACATGTCATGGATGTGTGATAAATGTTTGTTCTCTCAAGCTAATCGTGTTGTTTAAAAACAACAACATTTTTGCTGTTGTTGTTGTTCTTGATATTCTGGTTGTTGTTTGCCCAGTTCCAACAAGAGATTCAATATCACATAAAAAAAAAATTGAAAAATAATTATTTTCGTTATGGCTTTGTTTCAAAACATCAAAAAAAAAAAGTATTTTTAACGATGACTTCAGAGTTTTGTTATAAAAAACGAAACAACAACTGATAAAAATCCAAACAGCAAAAGCACAGTAATTATTCTCTTTTGGCCGTTCTTTTGTTAATTATTTTGCAAGTAACGTTTTAAAAATAAAAAAACTGTATTGCATTAATTTTGAGAGACTTTGGACAGCTTTTAATTCTAGAAGCCGTGATAAAAATATAACAAAACTTTGTGTTGGAATATGAAATTTGATCTCGAAAATTCCTTTTGCAGTTTTTATCTATGGAAGAGACATAGAACAGGCTTTTTTGGTTTACCATTGATAACGAAACTTTGTAGACAAGGTGTAGGGAAATTTTATTTCTTTCAAAATCGGTAATATTATATCCATTCTTTTGTTATCACAAACAATTTATAGGTGATAATTTTTATTTAATCTTCGAATAAATTTTTATGACCATTGTGGTGATTAAATTTAATTTCGGATATTTTAATGACCTCATCTGTTTATAATATGGAACATTTATTTGACTCACTCTTCTGTCTGTATGTTTACACATGGATGAGATTTTTCCCAAGTTTTTTTTATGCCAATATTTTTTTTTCTTCAGACGAAAAAACAAACTTACCTGAAAAGAGAAATAAAATAATAAAATTATCTTTTTTTGGAACGTATTCAAAAGCTATATGCACAAATAAAACAAATATGAATACAATTTTTTTTATATTTCTTAATTATAGGCTGTGATGTCAAGTAAACAAAACATAAATAAATCACAGAATAGAAAAAAATTGAATTATTTAAACATATTTTTATACATACAAACAATAATCGTAGGAATATTTTTCAAACAATACCTGATCTTTTTTCAAACAATAGTGGACTTTTACTCTCATTTTTTTAAGAATTGTCAGATGAACTTGGATTTTTAAAGGATTTTTAATCTATTATTTTCAAGGAATATCAGACCTATAAACGTGGATTTTTACACTATTTTTTTAAAGGACACAGAGCTATAAACGAGGATTTTTAAACTAATTTTTTTCAAAGACTATCAGAGCTAATTTTTCTCAAGGAATTTCAGAGCTAAAAATTTACCAAACATAATTTTTTAATGGGCTATCAGAGCTATAAACTAGGATTTTTAAACTAATTTTTTTGAAGGACTATTAGAGCTAAATTTTTCAAGGACTTTCAGAGCTAAAAAATTACTAAATGAATTTTTTCAATTACTATCAGAGCTATAAACTTGGATGTTTAAACTATTTTTTTTTCAAGGACTAAGCTATTTTTTCAAGTACTATCAGAGATAAGAATTTACTTAATTATATTTTTTTCCAAGGACTATCAGAGCTATAAACATAGATTTTTAAACTATTTTTTTTTCAAGGACTATCAGAGCTACAAACGTGAATATTTAAAATAATTTTTTCAAAGACTATCAGAGGTATAAGCGTGGATTTTTAAACTATTTTTTTAAGGACTATCAGAGGTGTAAACGTGGATTTTTAAAATAATTATATTCAAGGGCTATAAGAGGTGTAAACGTGGATTTTTAAAATAATTATTTTTAAGGACTATCAGAGGTATTAATGTCGATTTTTAAAATAAATATTTTCAAGGACTATCAGAGCTAAAAACGTGGAATTTTTAAATAATTATTTTCAAGGACTATCAGAGGTATTAACGTCGAATTTTAAAATAAATATTTTCAAGGACTATAAGAGCTATAAACGTGGATTTTTAAAATAATTATTTTCAAGGACTATCAGAGGTATTAACGTCGATTTTTAAAATAAATATTTTCAAGGACTATCAGAGCTATAAACGTGGATTTTTAAAATAAATATTTTCAAGGACTTTCAAAGCTAAAAACGTGGATTTTTAAAATAAATATTTTCAAGGACTATCAGAGCTATAAACGTGGATTTTTAAACTAATTTTCTTCAAGGACTATCAGAGCTATAAACGTGGATTTTTAAAATAAATATTTTCAAGGACTATCAGAGCTAAAAACGTGGATTTTTTAAATAATCATTTTCAAGGACTATCAGAGCTAAAAACGTCGATTTTTAAAATAAATATTTTCAAGGACTATCAGAGCTATAAACGTGGATTTTTAAAATAAATATTTTCAAGGACTATCAGAGCTATAAACGTGGATTTTTTAAATAAATATTTTCAAGGACTATCAGAGCTATAAATGTGGATTTTTTAAATAAATATATTCAAGGACTATCAGAGCTATAAACGTGGATTTTTAAAATAAATATTTTCAAGGACTATCAGAGCTATAAACGTGGACTTTTAAAATAAATATTTTCAAGGACTATCAGAGCTAAAACCGTGGATTTTTAAAATAAATATTTTCAAGGACTATCAGAGCTAAAAACGTGGATTTTTAAACTAATTTTTTTCAAGGACAATCAGAGCTGTTAATTTTGATTTTTAAAGGACTAGCAGAGCTATAAACGTGGTTTTTCTAACTATTTTTTTTTCAAGGACTATCAAAGTTGTAAACGTGGATTTTTAAAATAATTTTTTTTTTCAAGCTATAAAGGTTGATTTTTAAACTATTTTTTTTCAAGGACTATCAGAACTGAAAACAGTGATTTTTTAATAATTTTTGAAGGACTATCAGAGTTATAAACGTGGATTATTAAACTATTTTTTTTCAAAGACTATCAGAGCTATAAAAGTGTATTTTTAAACTATATTTTTTGAAGGACTATTTTGTAAAGACTAACGTGAATTTTTTACTATATCTTTGAAGAACTATCAAAGTTATTAATGTGAATTGTTTAAACATTTTTTTTTTCAAGAACTTTAAAAAATGTAAATTTTTTTGGCTTCCAAACCTAAAGAATAAACTCTAATTAGTTTAAAAACCCAATAAGGCTTTGAAACTGATTTTTTAACAAATTTTCTACTAAGCCTACTTTAGGTCTCCAAAAGAGGATTTTTTAAAGAATTTGCGTTTTTGAGAACCCTAGAGTCCTCAGATTCAGATTTTTCTTCCTTACAGCTATTATAAATATTTTTTTCTAAGCCGTGAGCCTTCAAGTGTAGATTTTTTAAAGAATTGGCAAATTGGCAAATTTTCCGACAATTCTTAAGCCTTTCAGATGGCTTTTTAAGATTTTTTTTTTTTTTGACAACGCTTAAAGCCTTCAAACGTGGATTTATTTAAAACATTTTCAGGCAATCAAAAGTGGATTTTTATAAAAACGTTCAGGAAATCAAACGACGTGAATTTCTTTAAACTTTTTTCAGGCTTTTGCCAGGCTTTCAAAAGTAATTTTTTTAAACATTTTTCAATAAACAATTTAAACAATTTTTCGAACAACCCTTAAGGCCTTCCAATGTGAATTTTGGTACCAGAAAGAAACGATCAATGTACCCTATCTTCACAAAAGACTTTATGTAGGGTAAAATATATTCGGATGTTCATTTCGAGTTTTATGAGCTTCAAAATTCAAAATTTTCACCCATGGTGGGGGAGGTTCCAAAAGGAGTGAGCCGATATTTTCCATTTTCTCACACGACCTAAATATATTTGGAATTGCAAAGTTTTACCAAAATTGGATGATAATTTCTAATTCTATGAGGGGAATTATTTTCTGTGAAAAATGTGACCTTTTTTGGGGGTAGGTACCAATAGGAGTGGACCAATGTTGCCTATCTCAGAACTCGATCTAAGTTTGACAACTATGTACCATGTTTGGACCAAATTTAATTATCCTCTTCGGAAGTTATTGTGCGCATCAGAAATTACGACTCCAAAGGTCTGGAAACGGATTTAGATTACAAAATCGTTTTTTTTCGATGAGGCACGTTTTGACCGTTTCAAATGATATATACCCTCCTCTGTAATCTGTGTTGGCGGTGTGTGAAAAAAATTATTCTTTTAAAATTTTAATTAATATTGTCTCCAAAAAATCCCTCTCTAAAAATGTTTAATATTATCAAAATTAACAAATCATAAAAATATATATTTTTGTTTTAAATTTTTAACACTATGGCGAAAATAATTAGAGTGCAACGAAACTGTGATAACTTCCAATTAATTGGCAACCTCTGCAAAAATAGTTTCATTTATTGTCGCTAATTTTGGTGGCAAATTTATTGCCCTGCTAATAAATATTAATTACAGCATTGAGAAAAACGAAAAACAAACTTTTTAACAACTTCTTGTGTCGGTTTTGTTCTTGTTCTTGAAAAAAATATTCTTGAGAAAATCCATATATCTTAAAAAAAAAAAAAATAAATAAATAAAATAAAAAGTAAAATAAATAAATATTTACACAAAAAAAAAATAAAATAAACAAAAAACAAAATAAAAAATAAATAAAAAATAAAAAAAATAAATAAATTTAAATGATAAAAAAATAAAATAAAAAAAAATCCTCAAAAATCCCAGCTTCGTTGGGTCCTTAAAAGAAGTTTTTTATAAGTCGTAGTAAAAATTATTAAAAAATTTATTTTAAAAATCTGTATTTGGTGTGGGGTGTCTAAAAATATTCATTAAAAAATATTGGTTTTTTAAACTTTATTTTTTTCTATTTTAAATCCACGTTTGTTGGCACTTTGGTAAAAATATTCTTAAAAAAGTTCCCCTCCAATGCCCTTAAAACAATATCTAACAACACTCAAATTAACAGATCATAAAAAAAAATTATTTTTAAATTTTCAATTATTAACTTCATTACGAAAATTAGTGTGCTAAGAGAAACTGAGATAATTTCCAATCAATAGATAATTTCTTCCAAAATAGTTTCATTTTTTGTTGCTAACGAATATTAATGACAGCATTGAGAAAAACGAAAACCAAATTGTTAACAACTTTTTATGTTGGTTTTGTTTTTAATTTTGGAAAAAATATTCTTGAGAAAATCCATGCTTCCTTCAAAAAAAAAAAAAAAAAAAAAAAAAAAAAATATAAATAAATAAATAAAATAAATATATATTTACAAAAAAATAAAATAAACAAAAAAAATAAAATAAAAAAAAATAAAATAAAAAAATAATAATAATAAAAAAAATAATAATAATAAATAAATAAATAAACAAATAAATAAAATAAATAAATATTTACAAAAAAAATAATAATTAAAATAAACTAAACTACTAAAATAAAGTTTTTTAAAAGTCCGAAACCCAACTAATGTTAAAAAAATTATTAAAAAAAATTATAAAACAATTATTTTAAAAATCTGTATTTGGTGTGGGGTGTCTAAAAATATTCATTAAAAAATCATAGTTTTTAGGCTTATTTTTTTTATTTTAAATCCACGTTTGTTGGCACTTTGGTAAAAATATTCCTAAAAAGTTCCCCTCTAATGCCCTTGGAAAAAATATTCTTGAGAAAAATCCATGCTTCCTTCAAAAAAATAATAATAAAAGAAAGAAAAAAATTAAAAAAAAAAAATAAAATAAAATAAAGAAAATTATACGATAAAAAAAATAAAAAAAAAAACTTCAAAAAAAACCAGTTTCGATGGATCCTTAAAAAAGTTCTATAAAAGTCCGAAACCCAATTAATGTTCTCAAATTTTCTTAAAAAAATATCCTTCTGATGCCTTTAAAAAAATCTACCAAAACTCAAATTAACAGATCATAAAAATAATTCTCTTATATTTTTAAGTTTTCAATTATTAACTTCATTACGAAAATTAGTGTGCTTAGAGAAACTCTGATAATTTCCAATCAATAGATAATTTCTTTCAAAAATAGTTTCATTTATTGTCGTTGCTAATTTTGCTGGCAAAATTTATTGCCCTGCTAACGAATATTAATGACAGCATCAAGGAAAACGAAAACAAAATTGTTAACAACTTTTTTATATATATATTTTTGTGTTGCTGTGTATGTCATTTGTCGTTTTGAGATTTTTGGCCATTATTATTTTCCAAATGCGCCCCAGACTCGATTCATCCATCCATCCATCAATGGCCATAGTCAGCCATTGATGTCTTCATAAATTGTCTTTAATTGCATTAATTGTTTCCTGTTTTCAAAACTATTTTTGGTTATTCACAACTTTTCGAAACCAATTTTTTTCGTTTTGTCAAATTGATTTGGTTGCAATATTTGGTTTGAAGCTTTGTGATTTATTTTGCCACGGGCGTTATTGGCGATTTTCTTTGGGATTTTTTTTTTTTGGGGGTATGACAAGGAAATTATACTCAGTGAGAGTTTGATTTGGATTTGCTAAAATGAAATTATGTCATTTTGTGAAATTTCGTTTATGTAACAACATCAAGGTATGCAATCCCGTCATTAGTTCAATATTATTGAAAAAATTATTTAATTAATTAAAATAAATATCCCATAGCTCTACTATTCACTTTTTTATACCCTCTACCATACTATGGAGGGTATATTAATTTTTTCATTCCGTTTGTAACTTCTCGAAATACTCATATCAGACCCAAAAAATTATATATATTCTCGATCAGCGAAAAATTCTACGTCGATTTAGCGATGTCCGTCTGTCTGTGTGTCTGTCTGTCCGTCTGTCTGTCTGTTGTAATCACGCTATATTTTGAACGAAGTGAGGTACAAGGCTACAATTTAACAAGTAGGCAGGTTAAGTTCGAAAATGGGCCATGTAGGTCCACGTTTTCATATAGCCCCCATATAACGGTACCTCCCGATATTCGGTATTTTGATGATTTTAGCGACATTATTCACCGGAATTTTACAAAATTTGGTATTTGAAGTTCGTAATGGATACTACAGCCTATGACAGAAAATTGTCTATGCAGGTTCCCATCTTCGTATGGCCCCCATATAACGGTACCTCCCTATATACGGTATTTTTAAGATTTTAGCGACATTATTCACCGGAATTGTTTCAAATTTGGTATTTGAAGTTCGTAATGGATACTACAGCTTAAGACAGAAAATTATCTGTGATGGTCCATGTCTTCGTATAACCCCAATAAACGGTACCTCCCTATATTCGGTATTTTGATGATTTTAGCGACGTTATTTACCGGAATTGTTTCAAATTTGGTATTTGAAGTTCGTAGTGGATACTACAGCTTAAGACAGAAAATTGTCTATGCAGGCTCCACATATCAGTACCTCCCTATATTCGGTATTTTGACGAGTTCATGTACAAAACCCACCGAAATTGTTTGAGATGTCGTATTTGAAGTTCGTAATGAATTGTCTATGCTGGTCCAGGTCTTCGCACAGCTCCGATATAACGGTACCTCCCTATATACGATATTTTGATGATTTTAGCTACATTATTTCCCGTTTATTTCAAGTTTCGAATTTGAATATGGCAATGGCTTATGACAAACAATGCCAATGTAGGTCCACGTCGTATAGACCCCAATATAACGGCTATATTCGATATTTTTAAAATTTTAACAGAATTTTTTAAGGATTTCATTTTTTTGAAAAATTTCGAATTCGTTCCAAATGGTGGAGGGTGGATGGATAGGCCTCAATTTTTATAATAACCACAAAACAAAGGAAAAAAGCTTTCGTACCATCTACGCTAGATGTAAAAATATTAAAATTCTGCTAATAAACTCTAACGAATTGCGGTTTTTAGTTTACAGTTTTGAATTTTTTTTTCATCATTTTCTTTTGAAAAAAAAAAAAAACAAAAAAACAAAAAGAAAATAAACACTGGCCAAAAAAATAAACAAATTCGTACGGATTCATTTGACCATGAAAAGTGTTTGTTTACTAATATTCGGCTCTTTGTAAATCATCGGTGGCCAGGTGACTAGGTATCCAGACGGCAAGCTCGCTGACTCGATACATAGACACACATTCAATGAGAAATCATTAACAAAAATACAAAATTAATGAACAAATACGTTGCTTTACATTCCTTCACCTCAAACAGTTGAAAAAACAAATGGCGTGTGTTCGACAGAGAACACCAATGGTCATCGTTCATGTTTTGGTTTAGGTTTTTATTTTTTCATTTTAAATTTATTTTTTTCAAAAATCGATGATATAGTTCCGACTGTCAAAGAATTTTGGCATATTTAGACCCGATTTTCCGACCTAGTATAATTGAATTCATAACCCTGCGATGGAACAGATTTCTTTATTCCACCCTCAGCCATGTGGCCACAGAGGGTATAAATCATTTGATGCGGCCAAAACGTACCTCATCCGAAATAACGGTTATAGACGCTAGGTCTCTTTGGACCAAATGCGATTCAGGACTATTGGAGTCAATATAGGGATGTCTGTCGGTCCGTCTGTCTAGCTGCCCGCAGTGCAAGATAACTCTTAAAGGGAGTATTCGATTTGGTCCAAACGTGACACATCTTAATATTATTATGAAACTAATATCGAATTCGGAGATGGACAATATTGGTCCACTCCTTCTGGTACCTCCCCACAAAAGATCTAACTTTCCCAAGAAAACAATTTACTGCAGAGAAAGGCTAATCCGATTGTGCTCCAACTTCGCAAATCCTAATATTTGCATTAGTGCTAGGTCAGATGCAAATATGGACAATATCGGTCCACTCCATAAAGTATCTCCCCCACAAAGGGTCAAAATTTTGAATAAATATAACCCTTATAAAATGTAATGTAAGAGACCGATTGTCTTCAAATTATACACATTGCAACATTTTTTTTTTACCCAAGGTCTAGTGTGAAGATGGGTTATATCGGTCCACTTCTTCTGGTACCTCTCCCACAAAGGGCCAAAATTTTGAATACCCATGAAACTCATAAAACTCCAAAAAAAAAATATCGGATTTCATTCAGACTTGGCACATCTAACAACACAAGATCTGCTATAAAAGTGGTAGAGATCGGACCATTCCTTCTGGTACCTCCCCCCACAAAGGGGTCAAAGGTCATAAAATTCGAAACAGACATCCGGCTATCTTCATATTTCATACATCATAATATTTTTATTAACCCAAGGTCTGGTGTAAAGATGGGAAATATCGGTCCACACCTTCTGATACCTACCCCACAATGGGCCAACATTTTGAGTATCCATGAAGCTCATAAAACGCGAAATGAATACCCGATTCCATTCAGACTTGGCATATTTCAATATTTCTATCAACACAAGATCTGTTATGAAGGTGGTAGAGATCGGACCATTCCTTGAGGTACTTCTCCCCACAAAGAGGGCGAAATTTCGAATAACCAAAATGCAGATAAAATTCGAAATGAGCATTCGAACTTTTCTTTACTTCATACATTTCAATATTTTTACTTAAACAAGATCTGCTGTAAAGATGATAGATATTGTTCTACCCCTTCTGGTACCTCCCCCCACAAAGGGTTCCATATTTTGTATAACCAAAATGGTCATAAAGTACGAAATGACCATCCGATTCATTATAAACTTCAATCTATCTAATTTCCAATACTTATATCACTCATAACTTGCGGAACAAGTCAGTGACATTGGTATATCCGAATATTTCTTTGGAGAAGATATCTGATGTGAATATGGACCCACTACTACAAATATAAAAAAAATTAAAATTTCGGGATACCAGGTCTATCCTTAACCGAATAACAAATTTAGTACCACTTAGTACTTTTGGTACAAATAAAGGACGTATTTCGAAAATCACATCTATATCTTATTACAGACACCAAGAGTGAAATCTAAATTACATTTTAGGATTACAGCCTAACACAGATACCATCAGTAATTTATATATCAAATTTAAGAATTATATCTCTATCCCTTCACCCAATACCAAATGTTGTACCTTTTAGTACTTTTCGTACAAATAAAGGACACATTTGCAATATCACCTCCATATCTCAATTTCAGATATCAACAGAGATCGCAATATTGAATTTGGGAATACCAGCTCTATCCCTTAACCGAATACGAAATTTAGTACTGTATTGTACTTTTGCTACAAATAAAGGACGCATTTCCAAAATCACATCTATATCGTACCATACCATATCTTAATGTCAGATACCAACAGAAACCTTAATATCAAATTTGTGGATTCCAATGCAAAATTTGGCACTATTTAGTACTGTAGGTACAAATTTAGGAAATATTTCCAAATCTCCAACACAGATACCATCAGTAATCTAAATATCAAAATTTAAAAATTAATCTCTATCCCTTCACCCAATACCAAATGTAGTACCTTTTAGTACTTTTCGTACAAATAGAGGGGCACATTTCCAATATCACCTCCATATCTCAATTCCAGATATCAACAGAGATCGCAATATTGAATTTGGGAATTCCAGCTGTATTCATAAACCGAATTCGAAATTTAGTTTCGAACTTATTATAGTACGTATTTCCAAAATGAACTTCATATCTTAGCCACATGTACCAGGAGTAGCATCTAACAGCAATATTTAGTACTTTTCGTACAATTTGTACTATTTCCAAACCCAATTCCATGTATCAATTACAGGTACCAATACCAAATCTGAGGATTCCAGCTCTATGTCTTCACTTACATGAACATCGACCCTAATACCAAATTTAAGATTTTATGCACTGTATGCTTACTCAATATCAAATTGTACAAGAAATAGTACTATTTTGCACCTTTCGTACACTTGTAGTGCACATTTCCAAAACTACCTCTTTATCACAAACCTATTACCAACAGGGACCGCTAAATAAAATTTCAAAATGCCAACTTCATTCGTTCACCCTAAACCAAACTGTTCTAAATTTAGTACCATTTAGTACAGTTCGCACATTTGGTATACATTTCCAAATCCACCTTCATATATCAAATATACTTTCAAACCTTACGATTCTCATACCAAATTTCAAGTTTTTTAGCTCTGTCCGTTCACATAATACCAAATGGTACAATTTTAGAAGTTTAGTACTTGTTTAGAACTTTTCATAACCTTAAAGTTCGAATTTCCAAAAACCCTTTCGAACATCTATTCTGCTCTCCGTCAATGACTCTCATTCCAAATTAAGTACTTTTCGTAACCTTAAGTGTTCCAATTTCCGATAGCCCTTTGGTACATCTATCCTGAACTCAATTTGTGAATCTCATTCAAAAATAAGTACTTTTGGTAACATATCAGTACGAATTTTCAAAACCCCAGTCTCATCGTACGCCTTCGCACCAAGACTGGCCCTCGTGCGAAATTTCAAGATTCTAGCTTCAGCCGTTTCTTCCGGGCGTTGGTTCTCAGTCAGTCAGTTATTTTAGTACTGCTTTATAAATTTGGATAATAGTAGATCGGGTGAGGGTATACAAATGTCCGATACTTTTCTACTTCTTAAAAAAATTTAACCGATTATAGCTTTTATTGTTTTTTTCAGAGAATACTTATTCCAATTTCATCGAAATTTTTAAAAACATCCTTAAAGGACACGGTAAAGTTCGATTTGAAATATTTAAATTCTTGATCATTCACTTCAGAATTAAAAAAAAAAAAACTCAAAATTGTAAAACTCACTCTTCAGCGCTGAACATGCGACTTATGTGACGTTGCAAACAGTACGAGGCCTTGACGACAGCCGGTGAGGTGGCTGGCGATTGGGGTGGTGTCTGGTAGGGATGCATGGGTACATCATCGAAATCATCATCATAGAAACCAGAAGATGCACTGGATGAGGTGCGGGGATATTGGAGCATAATTTTAGCTTAGGACTTGAGAGATTATTCCCAAAATTAAATTTCAGAGAGTTTTGGGAACAAATGGCAAGAGGGGGCCAACGAAGTTCAAATGGCAAGAATGCAAAAAGGCACTTTTTGTGTTTTTTTTTTTTTCAAATTTTCAAAATAATTTTTATTTTATTTAATATTGGTTTTGAGATTCAAAATTATGGTTATTTTGAACTGCAGTTGAATGGATTTCTTTTTCTGGTGATTTTAAAATAATTTTTGATCAGGTATTTGATGCAATGGCACTTGTGTGTCGTGTGTGACGTAAAGTAAGCGGGATTTTTGATGTAATAATAATTTTTCAGGCTTTATCACAATATTTGTTGTGTAAAGAAAAAATTAAATTTATTAATTTATTATTTTTTAAATATGATTTTTTTAATTTTTGTATTTTTTTTTATAAAACACGTTTGATATGATTTTTTTTTCAATTTTTTATTATTTTTATATAGTTTTAATTTTATATTTTTTATTTTGGTGATAAATTTAGAATTTATTGGTGCACTAAACTGAAATTATTTTTAAATTTATTTTAAATTGTAAAATTATTTTTTTTTGTAAAAATAATTTTGAAGTATATTAATTATTTTATATATTATATTTTTTTAAAAAATAATATTTATTATTATATTTATATGTTATATTTGTATATAAAAAATGTTTGATATGGGTTTTTGAATTATATTTTTTGGTTTTTTGATAAATTTTGAATTTTTTTTATTAATTTTAAATTGTAAATGTATATTTTATAATTATTATTATAATTTTTTTAATGTGTATTATTTATCTTTTATATTATATATTTTTTTATTTTAATTTTTTTAATATTTTGTATTATAATTTTTTTAATGTGTATTATTTATTTTTTATATTATATATTTTTTATTTTATTTATTTTTTATTTTTTAAAATATATTTGTTTATTATTTTTTTATATACTATTTTTATATAAAATATGTTTGTTTTTTAATATATTTTAATTTTCAATAAATCTGCTGATAACTTTTTATCTTGTTGAGGCAGCACTTCATTCAATATTTTTTTTGTTAATTTTAATTTGATTTTTTTTTGCAACACTTCCACTGTGTTGTTCTATTCGACTTCCAGGTATTTCCAATTTTCAGAAAATGTATTTCACAAGATTTCACAATTTGTTGATATGCTTGGATTAAATTATTTATTCATACATTTATTAATTTTTTATTTTATTTATTTATTATTATTAATTTCTCATTTTTTGAGTAATAGAAACTCAATTTTTGTTTAAATTTTCAGATTCAATATTTTATAAATTGATGTTTATTATTTTTTTATATATTATTTTTTTTTTGTTTAATATATTATATTATCAATTTTTATATGTATTAATAATCACTTCTTTGTTTTTTTTATTTTTTTTTTTCAATTCACTTTTTTCCACGACGGATTTGTTTTAGTTATTCACGAATTTTGTATTTTTTTATAATAAAATTTATTCAGAAGAATTCTTTTAAAGTAAAAACTTTTTTTTTAATATTTTCCTCTTTCAATGTTAACTCAATTTTTCCGTTCAATTCTTTAACTTAATTTCCAATCTAAAATCACCTAAAAAGAAGACAAATTATTTTTTCTATTGGAAAACGTATTCCAAAATTTCAATATTTATTTTTACTTTCTTTCAATATCTTTTTTTTTCTTGTCGTTGTTTTCTTTTCGTTATTTGGGTTAGTGGTGCGCTGCTGCTACTGCCGCTTGTTTGTTGTAACTTTGTAACTAATTCGGCCTATTCACCTGTGTGGTGCTCTTTGCTCTTTGTAAAGAACACAACTCAGACATGTTGCTGTTGGCTGCTTGGCAAACAGGCAGCAGCAACACGTTGTTGGGGCTAGTTACTTGATTGTCCCTCAACAAAATAGAAAAGAAAAAACAAATACCCAACAGAGATATGGTGAGAAAACATACATATTTTCGTCGTTGAGATTTTCTCATGAGAATTAGGGTTGCCAACATACCACGTGAAAAAAGTGGTCGAAAATGTTTTAAAGAAAATTTCAAACGACTATCAGGACCATTAAATATAAAGACTACCACCAACATAGAGACTACCTGAGCCCTATGTGGATTTTTAAAGCATTTTTTCCAGGGTCATCAGACATTTTCATGAGAATCAGGGTTGTCACAATAAACGAAAAAAGGTATTTGGAAGACATTTTTGGACTACTATCAAGGCAATCAAATATAGAGACTACCACCAACATAGAGACTACCAGAGTCCTTATGAGTTTTTTTTAAAGATTATTTTTTCAAGCACTTGAACAGGATTTTTTCAGAACATTTTTTCAGGGACTACAAAAACTCTAATCGTAGATTTTTTTAGAAAATTTTTACATCCTCAGCCATTTTTAGAAATATATTCGGTGGCGCCCAACTTGGATTTTTGAAGAACATTTTTTGGAGACCAATGTGGATTTTTAAAAACATTTTTGAAAAAAAAAAAAAGAAACAAGGTCGAAAAAATTTGAATGACATTTTTGGACAACTGTCAGGAAGATCCAATATAGAGACTACCAACGTAGAGCCCCAAATGTGGATTTTTTTCCAATATTTTTTTTTTAATTTTTCCAGGGACTACCCTAATCGTGGGTTTTTAGAATATTTTTATACCCTCCGGCATTTTTAGGCATATTTTCAGTGGCGCCCTTGGGCTTTCGAACAATATTTTTTCTGGAGACCAACGCGAATTCTTAGAAACATTTTTGAGAGACCTGCCGTGGATTTCTTAGAAACTTTTTGATATACCTTCGATTTTTTAATCAGGAATGTTTTTTAGTATTTATTTAGCCGCCAAATTGGGGTATTACGTTTTCTTAATATTTCTCCGGGATCATCAGTCATTTGAACAGGATATTTTTAATAATATTTTTCCAGGAACTACCAAACCCCTAAAAGTAGATTTTTTGGAATATTTTTATATCCTCAGTCATGTTTAGGAATATTTTCGGTTGTCAACGTTTTTGTGGAATTTTTAAAAACATTTTTTTGGGAAACCTGATGTGGATTTCAACGAAACTTTTTGATGCACCCTTGGGGTTTTCAAGAACATTTCTCTAAGGGACCAACGTGGATTTTTTAGAACATTTTTTTAAGGGATGATATTAGGGTTGCCAGCTTGGACATGAAAATAAAGTGGTCGAAATGTTTCAAAAAAAAATTAAAACGACTTTCAATATTTTTTCAGGATCATTAGACACCAGAACAGGATTTTTAGAATATTTTTCCAGGCACTACCAAAACCGTAAATGTGTATTTTTTGGAATATTTTGTACCTTTCGCCATTTTTAGGAATATTTTCGGTAGCGCCCATCTTGGATTTTTGAAGAAAATTTTTTGGACACCAACGTGGATTCGATTTTTCAAGAATATTTTTCTTAAGGGCAAATGGGGGGTTTTCAGGATTTTTTTTGGAAGTATTAAACAGATATACAATATTTTTCTAAGGGGGAAATAGACTTTGAGGAGCTGAGCGTGGATTTAAAAAAATATTTTTAGCAACTATAAACGTGGATTTAAAAAATATATATTTTTAGCGACTATAAACGTGGATTTAAAAAAATATTTTTTTAAAGCGATAAACGTGATTTTTTTTTTTTAAATATTTGAGGTGGCTGTCGTGGATTTTTTTAATATTTTGTTGAGATGACTATCGTGGATTTTTATTTATTTTTTGGCGACCAACTAGGATTTTTTTTTAATATTTTTTGAGGTGGAGGGAAGGTTATCGTTGATTTTTATTATTATTATTATATTTGGCGAATATTTTTTAAGAATATTTTTTGAGGCACTGAACTTGAAATTTTCAAGATTTTCTTTGAGGTTCTTAGCGTGGGTTTTTAATTTTTTTTTTGAGTTGACTCTCGTGGTTTTTTTTAAATATTATTTTGAGGTGGCTATTATGAACTTTTATTCTTTTTTTTGGCGCCCAACATGGATTTTTGGAGAATATTTTTTTGAAGCGTCCAAAGGGCATTAATCAAGCATATATTTTGAAGAGGTCAATCTGTTTTTGTTTAGAACTAAAATTGAGTTCCTCAACATGGTTATTTATTATTTTTTTTTTTTTTGTGGCGCCTAATTAGGATTTATTTGGGCGCCATATTTTTTGACGCAAACTTGTGTTTTCTTTTAATTTCTTTTTGAGGCACGCAGCGTAGATTTTGTAAGAGCTCAGAGTTCGTAATTTAGCCATATGGCTACAGCCGGTATATCCCACTTGATACGGCCAAAACGTGACTCATCGAAGCAACCTAGTTTAGACCCTAGACATCTTTCGGTCGGACCCATTTCAGAACATTTAGAGTCGATCTAGTATGTCGAACCAATTTTATTTTTCATTTCTATCGATTTTCTCGACTGAAAACATTGAAAACATCTACACGACAACACTGGCAAATACTCCAAAAAAATATACACACCACCTTCAAAAAGTGGAAACCCTGCACCGAAAACCCAAGCCGCCTTCAAACCTTGAGAGAACGCGTTTTTATCACATTACTACGCACATTTTGTTTAAATGTTTGACGATAATATTAATAAAAAACACACACAACAGCGACAACAACAAAATTTGAAACTATATATTTTGTGTGTTGTTGTTTCTAAACAACTTTCCAATTGACACTAAACCCCTTCGAATATTGAATATTTGATTTTATTTAAATTTTTGTTACTTTTTAGTTAAACAAAAAGAATAAAACAACAACAACAGCAACACAAAAAATGTGAAGCGTCCGAATCAACAAAACACATACAACCACACAAGCAAACGAGGGCTGGCTAAGCAAGTTTGGTTGGCTTAACTAAAAAACAAAATTAAATTGAAATTAAATTCATTAAAAACAAATTAATTCGAAAACAATTTGAAATATGGTCTCACAGTCTGAGACTTTTTCGGCATATCTATAAATAAATTGCGGAGCGTTAAAACCGGTTACGGGGGAACTATTGATTATAACACTGGGCGACAAAATACATTTTTTCAATTTTATTGAATAATATTGCAAAAAGAGCCGGCAGATGTTGATATTGATATGGCTACAGAGGGCTAAAAAGTGCCTCATAGAAACAACGAGTTTAGAGCCCAGGTCTCTTTGGACCAAATCCGTTTTAGAACACTTGAAGTCGATCTAGGGTTTTCATCCGTCTGCCATTTTTTTTAATTTTCTTTTTTTGGGAAAATTTTAAGGGGCTGCAAATCGAACCAATGGGGTTTTATGAAAAATATTTTTGAAGCTTCTTAGTGAGTTTTGCAGGATATTTTTGAGGGTCTTCCAGTGGATTTGTAAGACTTTTCCTCAAGATCTTTAAAATCCTACAAATGTGGATTTTTGGAAATATATTTTGAAGATCCTTCAGTTTTTGTTTTTGAGGGTCCTGTAGTCATTTTTAAAAAATATTTTTGAAGGTTAATTGAACCTAACATACCAAGGGTTTCTCTAAATATTCTGCAAGGTTCTTTAGACCCACCAAACTTGGAATTTTAAAATTATTTTTCGAAGGCTATTCAGACGTGGCAAATGTTGACTTTTTTTAAATGTTTCGAACGTCATTCAGGTCCAACAAGTTGAGTTTTTCAAATATATTTTCGAAGGTCTTGCAGATCGATCAAATGAGCTTTTTAAGAAGTTTTATCAAAAATCCTTCAAAAAAAAAAAAAAAAAAAAAAAACAAAAAAAATGAAATGATTTTTAAAACGGTAGGTCCTCCTGGATTTATGAGGATATTTTTCGAAGTTCCTGTAGACCCAAAAAACGTGGATTTTTAAGAATATTTTATGAATGTCCTTTGGACTCAACACAAACGCTGATTTTTATGAATATATTTCAAAGATGCTTTAGGCCGAAAAAATGTGGATTTTTAAAAATATTATGGAGGACCTTAAACTCATTAGGAATATATTTTGAAGATCCTTCAGTTTTATTTAACTTTTTTTATTTATTTTTAAAAATATTTTTTAAAGGTCGCTTAAATCTATCATGAATTGATTATCTCTGTATATTCGGAAAGGTCCTTTAGACCCATCAAACTTGGAATTTTAAAATTATTTTTCGAAGGCTATACAGACGTGGCAATTGTCGACTTGTTTTCTAAATTTTCGAAGGTCATTTAGGCCCAAAAAATGTGAGTTATTAAATATATTTTTTGAATGTCCTGCAGCCATCAAATAAGAATTTCGAGAAGTTTTATTGAAGATTCTTTCGACACAACAAACAAGGATTCTTTAAAAATTTTAAAAAATTTCTTCATTGGATATTTCGGAATATTTTTTCAAGGTTCCTGTAGACCCAAAAAAGATGGATTTTTGAGAATATTTTATGAAGGTATTTAAAAATATTTTTGAAGTTCCTTCAGATCAAAAAACTTGATATATATATTATTATTTTATTTTTTTTTTTTTAAAGTCCTTCAGAACTGTCAGCCGTGGATTTTTAGTATTTTTTTTTCTTTTGAAGATCCGTGGACTTCAACGCAGATAAATTTTTTAAGAATAATTTAGAAAAAAAAAACAGTTTGAAGGGGATGCTGAAGTTGAATGGAATGCATGAAGTTTTAGATAACTTTAATATTCTATAAATGAATTGAATTCAGAACCAATAGACCTTGGTAAAAAATATTTTTTTCAAGAACTTCAGACCCTCTAACATGGATTGGGTGCGCACGATAAATGTCAAAGAGATTATCTGATTCGATCCAAACTTTGTACATCGTAATATTATTTTCAAACTTCGATCGACTTCGCAGATGGGCAATATCGATCCACACCTTCTGGTACCTCCCTCACAAAGGGTTAACATTTTGAATATTTATGAAGCTCATAAAAACGAAATTAATATCCGATTCCATTAAGACTTGGCACATCTCAATATTTTTATCATCTTAAGATTTGTTATGAAGAAGGTCGAGATCGGACCATTTCTTCTGGTAACCTCCCCACAAAGGGTCAAAATTTTGAATAATAAACATGATCTTAAATCCGATATAAGCATCCGGTCCTCTTCATATTTCACACATCCCATTATTTCTACTAATACTAGATCTGACGTGAAGATGGGATGTAACGGTCCACTCCTTCTGGTACCTCCCCCACAAAGGGTCAAAATGTTAAATGTTCATGAAGCTCATAAAACGCGAAATTAACATCCGATTTCATTCCAGACTTGGTACATCTCAATGTTTCGATCAACACAAGATCTGTTATAAATATGGTAGAGATCGGATCATTTCTTCTGGTACCTCTCCCATAAAGAGTTCAAAATTTTGAAAAACAAAACGCTCATAAACCGTGAAATAACTGTCCAATTGTCTTCAAATTTCACACATCCAAACGTTTTTGCTAACCTAACCGAAATATTGTGTATATGATAGATATCTGCCAACCCGTTCTGGTACCTCAATATGGATTTGGAAGATTATTTTTTCAAATATTTTTTGGGTCCATTCTTTAGCGTAAAGAAAAAAATCTCAATTCCCTTTCGGTATCCTCAAAACTGTTGTCTAGTGTAACTGATTTTTTTTATTTTTTGCTCCCTCATTACAACCCAATCATCGCACATGGCTATCTTCCCAACTTAAGCTTTCACCCTCCAAACTTTGCATTCCCAACCCCAAAGGCTATGGAAAAAAACATAAAAACACTTTTTTTTGACGCGAAACTCTTGAAAAATAATGTTGTTTTTTTACATCAATTTCTTGTCGTTTTTGTTGTTGTGCTTTTAAAAAAAATATATTTCGACACTCAAAAAGCACTTGAAAACGAAAAAAAAAAACATGGCAAAATGAAAGCTTGCCATTTTTTTTTTGTGGAATGAATTTATTAATTACAGATTTTTTTTGCTCGATTTCAGTTCTAAACAAACAATAAATTAAAAAAAAAACAACCGCTTGACAATTGCGAGTGTCAGCATCAAATCGAGAAGAAGAAAACAAAACCGAATCAACACTGCAATTTTGATAAAAAATAAAGAGACACAACAACAAATCGAATTTTAAGGCAACAACCACACCGCCGACGCGTCGAACAACAACAGCGAATTGAACCAGCAAATCTTATCAACTGACTGGCTGGCTGACAGCCGTATTGACTGTTAAAGCGTAAAGAGCAAAAACAATAACATCAACAATATATTGGTCAAGTAGATAAAATCAACGAAAAAATTAAATAAAAACCGAGAGAGAGAGACTGGCTGACTGACAGACGAAAAAATTTATAACCAAATAAATTGAATGGGATTGTTGGATGGTTGGTTGGGTGGTTCGTTGGTTGGCTGCCTGATTTGCTGGCTCTGACAGATTCAATGGTTTGATTGTAAGGTTGGGTGGCTGGTATTTTCTGGCGTTTTGCATTTTTTTTTGTTAAAAGTTCAGTGGGTTAAACACATGTTCGAAATGATTTGCTTAAGCGACCACCACCGAAAATCTGCTGCTGCTGCTGTCGCTGGGTGAGATAAAATAAATACTAAATGAAATAGACAAAACGGAACCAATGAACAGCAAATGAAAAAATCACTGAATAAAGAAAACGTTTCGAGTAGAGATATAAAATTTTTGTAAGGTGTTATTACATATAAAAGGAGAGGGGAGAATTTCAGAAAAGCGGAGGGGAAGGAAAATTGGTTGAGGCGATATTTTAGTACTCTCCATATAGGAAGAGAATTGGAATAGGTTATCCATGTCAAATATCTATAGATCTAGAGTCAGAAATGCCAGTTTAGAAATACATCGGGTAGGAAATAATGGAAAATGTCTTTAAAAATCGGGTTGCCAGCATAAATAGACCCCAAGTCTTGAAATCAAACTCAGTTGTTATCTGAAAATATGACGGAGAGGAAAGAGTGATTAGGGGGTATATAAAGGGGAAATTGGTCCTTCTCGATGTCACAACAAACCAGTAAAGGAAGTCTTAAAGCCGGGCGGGGCCGACTTTATGATACCCTACAACACTTTGCTAATTTAGTAGAGCTCCGCATTTAAAAGTTTTTTATTTTTTTATGGGAGAATTCAATCATACACGCTATGATTATAATTATAATTTAAAGTTCGAAAGACTAAATATGCCGAAGCATTTGTATCTTTTAAATTCGGACTTGTATTGCCCATTTGGTGCACAATTAACTTGAAATCGGATAAATATATGTATGGGAGCTATATCCAAATCGGAACCGATCTCGATAAAACTTGGCAAAGATATTTCTCAGCTGTATTTCATATATTTCCCTGAATATCGTTGTTACGGAGTGCATATTACGGCTGTGGGTAACAAATATAACTAATCGGATGAACAAGATATAAGGGAGCTATATCTGAACCGATCTTCACCAAATTTGACATACAATTCGGTCGTAAGTACCAAATTTCATCCCATTTGGGTAAATATTAGACGTTTGGTGCACAATAAAAGGTAAATCGGACGAAGTTATGTATGGGAGATATTTTCAAATCCGAACCGATCTCGATAAAATTTAGCAAATGTATTTCTGAGCTGTATTTGATATATTTCCCCAAATATTGTTGTTACAGGGTGCATATTACGGCTGCGGAGGACAAAAATAACAAATCGGATGAACAATATATATTGGAGCTATAGCTATATCTGAACCGATTTCGATTAAATTTGGCATACTTATTTTCAGGCCTAATTTGGTTGTATGTGCAAAATTCCATACTATTCGGGCTGATATTACAAGTTTGGTGAACAATAAAAGGCAAATCGGACGAAGATATATATGGGAGCTATATCTACATTTTTATCGATTATCTCCAATTTCAGTAGGGTTCGTCACTGGGCCAAACAAATGATTTGTGCAAAATTTCATCTGGATCGGGTAATAAATGCGAACTGTACTTTGTTCACAAAAATACATGGACAGACGGTCGGACGGACATGTATAAATCGACTCAGCATGTGATTCTAGGCAGATCATCAAAAGGAACTATGGGTCTATCTCTTTTCCTTTTACCTGTTACAAATAAATGTACACAGACATAATACCCTGACCACCTTGTGGTGTAGGGTATAAAAATAAATTTCCGTATTGTCTAGTGGTTAGAATATACTCGGCTCGAAGGACCAAAAGTGTGTATAGATATTTTCAAATATAATCCAGAAGCTAATTAGAAAATCGCTTCATTTATATTTCCCTCATAGATTCTTCTGAACACGTTCTCTGTTAGTGACTACTGTATTGTCTAGTGATTAGAATATTTTGCTCCAAGGACAACCTGTATTACAATTTTAATTGGTAATATAATACACATATCGATAAATCTACATAATATGACCTCTAAGCGGAAATAACTGCTACAAATTGTTAATCAACGAGTTTCGCAATTAACCTAAATTTTGTAATCAGATTTTTGTTAATTAGACTTGATAAGTAAAATGCTGTTCATTGGCCGAAAACTATTGAGAGGTATTGGAGTAGATTTGAATTTTGTTTCGTTTTTAGAACTTAGTTGATAAATATTTCAAAATCCATATTGGACTACTGCAACAGTCCTTAAATTTTCAAAAAATCTTAATGTTTTTCTTTCACAAATACACGATAGTTTATTTCTATTTAGTCTGCTATTGGTTTATCTTGGCAGCTTCACTATTATTTTTCGTTTTCTTATTTAATCCGTTTATATCCACCACAATTGCCACTCAGCTGATGAGTTTTTCTCTTCGATATTTTTTTCTTTTCTATGCCACTGACATTTTTTTCAGTTTTTATAGTTTCATCATCACTAACAACAAAATCTCGAAAAAAATCAGCTGTTTTGTTTTTGGTTGGAACAAAGATATGCTGCTACCGCTGACTGACTGATGAGTTTTGCTTGCCAAAAAAAGCAAACGATTGCTTCGTGCGATCAGACAAGAAAAAATAAAATCGAAAAACAATTTGGTTATTTTTAGAAGCGTATACCAAAACTCATCAACCACCCACCCACCAGCAACACTGAGTTAAGCAATTTTTTTTTTTTTTTTTGGTTTTTTGGCTTTTGTGAAAAAAGTCAATGAAACAAGCATATAATAAATATTTTATAATTAATCTTCCAAATAATATATGAAAGCAGCTTGAATATTTGCTGTATTGTTGAAATGTCAACATGAGGATGACATGAGCCAGCAGCGCACAATGGTCTTGGGAATGTTAAATACCCATTAACGAAAACTGGGAGATTTTAAAGCAAGCTATAGATAATACAGGAAAACGAAGTAACAAAAACCAGTTTTGGAATTTATGGAAATTTGAAAGTTCCAACAAATTAAATTAGGAATTTAGAAAAAGTATTCTCTAAATTAGGGTAGGGTAGGTTAGTTTTCTGTACAGAAAGAATCAGAATGTTATAAAAAAAATGTCTTAAAATTGATAGAGACTCAACTTTTCTAAACTATACTACCGTTTTCCATATTTTCAAGTGAAAAATAAAAGATATTTATCATGGCCTTTTTAAATTATTCTGAAAGACTACAAATAATTTTTACTCGAAGGACCAAATGTGATAATTTCAGAATAAATATTGCAAAACGTCATAGAAGTAATTTTCCCTTAATAACACGTTGCTATTCCTCTCTCTCTCTTCAATCACAAAATACCGTATTGTCTAGAGATTAGGATAATCAACTTTTTCTTAGGATTAGGTAGATTTTGAACTCGTAGGACAATACAGTAAAAGATTCCAACGAGAAGGCAAAATCTGTAGGTCTTCATACAAATATTTTCAAAGACAACTAATATATCTTCTCTCATTATGTTATATCCTCTTCATTGCAGCAGCAAGACTTGAATATATTACCGTATTGTCTAGAGATTAGGATCCACAGCTCGAAGGACCAATTTGTTATATATCCGAATAGATTTCAAGTTAGCAGTTTTCTTTTTCAAAATTTTCTAATTTTTATGCTGATACATGAAATGAGAATTTTTTCCAATAGAAGAAAAAATCCCATAATATTTAGAGGTTTGGTTATACACTTATCAGAGGACCAATTTGCCATATGGAAATTTTTAAAGGCAATAAATAAATCTGCTTTAAAGTTACAAAATTTCCATTTTTTCGTGGTAGAAGCTGAATTGAAAATTTTTCTAAAATAGGAGTAAAATTCCGTATTTTCTAGTGGTAATTTGGTCCTTCGAGGAGAGTAAAGGACAAAAGTGGTAGATTCTGAACCCGTAAGACAACAAGTGACAAGAAATATTATTTTTGTGTGAATTTATGATCGAAGCAGAGAGAATAATGTTTTTTTTTGCGCCAGCTCGAAGGATCAAATGAGGGTTCAATATTGGGAAACATCAAAGCTTGTTGCATTGAAGTATTATTAACTGCAGGTAATAAAAACGATGCTAGTTTTAAATACGAAACTTCAGTTATATTTGGTTCAAGAACTATTCTGCACATATCTGCAGAAGAGGCTATACAGATGGCGACTCTGCGATTTTTTGGAACTGAAGGACCAAATGTTTATGTTTTAGCTCGAAGGACCAAATCCACATATTTTAGAACATAAAAACTTTCAATAAAAGAAATCCCGTATTATCTGTGACTAGGTTAGTTTGCGGAGAAGTGATAAAATTTCAAAAATATTTTAAATAGCTATGGAATTTTCCAGAGAAAGAAATTTCTTGAGAAAAATTAAGGAATTCAAATTAACGAGGACAACGACCTCACAAAAGTCTTATTGGGGTATAAACAACAAACCTTTAAATTAAATTCTTGGGGGTTTAAAAATCATTCAAATGGGTGCGTCGAAGGACCAATAAAGTAAAAAAAAAATGAGCAAGCACTGTCTTAAATGTGTATTGACCTTTAATGTATATTAGACCAAGATTTTTCATTAATTGTCTGGTTTTTATAGGTATGGCTTCAGTCGCCAAAAGTAACTCTTCCATTGAAAAAGAATTTCCGTATTATGAATAGATTAAAATATTCCGACGGGAAAAGCAAATTTTTAGGTTCCCATACAAATGTTTTCAAAGACAACTATTATATCTTCTCTAATCTCCAGAGAACAGAAGTCGTTCTATATACAGAAGACAATTGGGAAACATTCTATAGAAACAGAAAGAGGAGTCAATTAAATGCCGTAGTTAATATAAATATTTTAAAATGAGTTGAAGGAAGGACTTCTGAAGGTCTTCTATGGGTAACAACAGAGAAAACGATCTCTGAAAATCTTTTCGGGATATAGACCTTAAAACTGTATTCATGGAATTTAGAAATTATTGACAGGTATGTTCTGGGAAAAGAAGACCTTCTATAGACATTTGAGGGATAGAAGAGCTGTGGAAAGATTTTTTGAAGATATATAAGCTACTGAATGATTTTCAAAGATTTTTTTTAAGCATTTTCGGCAAAATAACAGTTTTTGTGGACAGAATCATTTAAGAAATAATATCTAATATTTCAATTAGAAATTTTTCAATTAGAAATTAGCATAGCCTCAGCTAATAGGATCTCCAATTATTTTTCTTAAGCAAAAATATTTACGACGATGTTTTTTAACATTTAAACATTTCTAATTTATCAGTCGGACATTTCTGTATTATCTAGTGATTAGGATATCTCCAGCTCAGAGGAAAACTCATTTCCTTCTCCGGTGAAAAAAGCTAACGGAGATTTTTTTGATAATTTAAGCAATTGATCGAAGGACCAAACTAACTTTTAGGTTACCATCGGTACCATACATTACAAATATCGATTTTTTCAATTATTATTTTCGTATTATCTAGTGTTTAGGATATATTCGACTCGAAAGACCACTGATGAGATTATCAGATAGCATTGGCAACTTAACGAAGGACAAATTGTGAGTTACTGCAGGGAATTAAATGTAAGGCCAACATTCTTATCAGATCTAGCATACATTAAAAATACCGAATGCTTTATTTAAAAGTTTCCGTATTGTCTAGTGATTAGAATATCGCCTGCTTGAAGGACCGCTTACTTCATTCGGTGGTGGAAAAAAGTTATCGGAGAGGTGTAGATCACTTGGGAAACTGGTCGAAGGACCAAACAATTTTTTTTGGCCACCTTTAGTATGAAATATTTAATTTTTCAATTACAAATTTCCGTATTATCTAGCGATTAGGATATTCTCGGCTCGAACGACAGCTCATTTCTTTTTCTGATGGAAAAAAAATTACAAGAGATTTTCCAGTATTATCTAGTGGTTAGGATATCCTGTACTCAGAGGATTTCTGAATATTTTTCTCTTCTAAAAACTTTTACGAAGACGTTAGGATAATTTTGATAACTGATCGAAGGACCAAATGTGTATTCTTACATTAAATTTAATTAAAGGCCATCTGAATTAGCATATATTAGAAATATCGAATTTTTGAGTTAGAAATTTCCGTATTGTCTAGTGATTAGGATATCCTCTGCTTGAAAGACAACTTATTTCTTTCTATGTTGGAAAAAAACTTTACGGAGATTTTTTGATAACTTTGGCAATTGATCGGCGGACCAAACTAAATTTTAGGTTACCATCAGTATCGACATTAAAAATATCTAATTTTTCAATTTTGAAATTCCGGTATTGTCTACTGATTAGGATTATCTCTGCCACTTATGCTATTTTCAGATATTGTTGGTAGGCAACTGATCGAAGGACCAATTGAGAGTTTCTGCAAGAAACTAAAATTTAAGTCACCATTAATATCAGAGTTATTAAAAACATATCTAATTTTTCAACTAGAAAATCCCGTATTGTATTGTGATTAGGATAGTCTCGGCTCGACCATTCTCGATTCGGAGATTCTTAGATCATTTTGGCAACTTATTGAAGGACCAAACTTATTTGTGGGCCACTAACATTCATAACAACAGACAATTCCCGTATTTTCTAGTGATTAGGATATCCTCTACTCGGAGGAACTTTCTTTATTTTTCGCCGGTAAATCGATCGAAGGACCAAATATGTACTTTTGCATGGAATTAAATTTAAGGCAACCATTTGCATTAAAGTTATCGTATATATATAAAAATATCGAATTTTTCAATTAGAAATTTCCGTATTGTCTAGTGATTAGGATAACCACGGCTCCAATGACCGATCTCTGATTTATTTGTAAAACTTTTGTTATCAGCTTGCGTTCATTAAAAAATATTCAATCTTTCAATTAAAAATTCCCGTATTATATAGTGATTAGGATATCCTCTCCTCGAAGGACCACGTATTTCTTTCTGTGGTTGAAAGAAGATTTTTTCGAACATTTTTCAACGGATCGAAGGACCAAATTGATTTTTAGACCACCTTAGCATCAGAGTAAACATACGTAAAAAATTCAAATATTCAGTTAAAAATTTCCGTATTATCTAGTGATTAGGATATCCTCTGCCACTTAAGAGACGGCGATACTGTTGGAAGGACCAATTGCGTCTTCTGCAGGAAAGCTTTATCAATATTTAAATATATGTTAAAAACCGAATTTTCTATCAGAAATTCCCGCATTATCTAGTAATTGGGTTATCCTCGGCTCGAAGGACCATATAATGTTAACCTGCAAATTAAAAAAATAGAATAAAAATTAAATAGCTCTTCATTGTGTGAAATAAATTTCAATATTGCCAATAATTCTAAGGCCTTTTTTTTGATAACTGATGGCCCAGAAATGATATCCTTTATGGTAGTCCTTGGTGTGGCATGCAAAAAATCAATTTCAAATTCAATTATCCTAATAGCTTTCTGATCGAATTTTTTTCTTTCCTCTATTTTTTCTTCGTTTTTTCTCTCTCTCTCGTCTTAAGGGTTAAATGCTTTATAGATTATCAATTAATCTTACAATACTCAATCGACGATGTGCGTTTTCTCAAGCAATTTATGGTGTTCGGCTGGTTTTACGTAAGGCCAGTAGCAGCTATAAAACATAACAAAAAAACGTCATTAAAAGTAGAAATCAACTACAACAAAAAAATGCTGTTCGAGACATCGTTGAAGAATAGAGCAACACAAACAAAGGCGATAAGACCACAAAGAAAGAGGCTACACTAAAGTAGAGGCCCACAAAAAAGTGTAGAGTTTTGAAAAGCAGCACCGAGCATTTTCGAAATTAAGACAGTGGCAGAACAAACGGACTTATCAATAAGATTTTTGTCTTTGTATTATCATCCAAAAAAAAAAAAAAAAAAAAAAAAAAAAATACAAAAAATACTAAAATTGGAGGCAAACAACCTCAAAATTTTCGTTTTGAACAAAACTTGTCAAAGCAAAGAAAAAACAATTTTCAAGTTTTATTTTTTTTTGTTTTGCTAAAATGACAAATTGCCAGATAATTTTGTTGGGTGGGAGGAGAAGTACCTTTAGTTAGACAAAGAGGCAGCTAGTCAGGGTCTCTTTTGGCCTGTGTTTTTCTGCCATTGTCAAGGTGTCTAATAACAAACTATTGTCATTGAAGTGGTGTTGTTGGGCCATCACAAGACATACCCAAAAAAAAAAAAAAAAAAAAAAAAAACTTCTACAACAACGACAACAAAAAGCATATTGAAAGAAAACCCTGTATTGAAAACTATTTTCCAGGCAGCAACGAACAAAAAAAATAAATTAGTTTTGTAAACTAAGACAAGGTCAGCCAAACAAATCAATGGCATAAACTCTAAACAAAAAAAAAATCCGCTTCCGTTCCGCGTACTTAAGAAAAACATGGCGAGCGAAGAAGACGAAAACAAATCAACAACGGACTTTATTCATTCCAAAGATTCAATGGCTGGGGCCCGGTCCGGCTAGCCATTCAATGTGGCCAATAACAAAAAAAAAAACACAATCCGAGAATATTGTATTCGATTTTGAATTCTTTGAAGATTTAGTTTCCAACACAAAATAGATGGAGGAGAAGGAAAGAGGCAGAATAGAAGACGACGTAAAAAATAAAAAAAAAATCCAAAACTATGCCAGAAAATAGTTTTCAATTCGGCACACGATGAGATGAGAGCTAAAAACATACGACGGCAAACATTTGTTCGTTCGGCTTGTCTCTTGACTAGTTTTTTTATTTTTCAATGCCAATGAGCTTTGAAGAGGTTCATTTAACTATTGATTTTGGCAAGAGGGCGATTGGGTATTTTAGATTTTTTTTTTTTGATTTCCAAAACAATTACACGATTTTTATTTTTATTGGATTTTAATTTAGGATTTTTTCTAAATTTTTTCAATATTTTTTCTTAATTTTTTTCAAATAATTTCTTTTTGTACGAGCGTGATTCTTCCGTAGTAAAAAACACTTCCACGTAGAAAATACACTGACGCCGGCGACAAGTTTTTGTTTACTAAAACCAGACGTCGTTGGCTGTGTGCTGCCAGCCAGCCGGGCTGAGCACACGCTCTGGGACGATGGCGTTGAAATGTCAACGCTAACGGCAACGAGAGCGTTTTCCCCCCATTCCATTCAATTTGAAATAGCAAAACAATATCAGAAAACGAAGACAACGAAGACGTTAACGGTGTTACCTTAGCGGACGTCGACGCAGACATGGGCGTTGACGTCAACGTCGCTGAGTTCACCAACGAAAAATAAATATATATTTTTCGAAAAAAACAAAAAAAACCAACATCCCAATCCCGCTGAAAATATCCAAGCATTCTTCGGTGGGTCGGTCATTAGTAGCCAAAGTGGGAATGTCATTCGGTGGTGTTAGGCGACAACAACGACGAATGCAATGCCAAAAAAAGAAAAAAAAAAAACCAAAAACAACAACAAAATTGGGTATTCGAAAAAAAAAACAACAACGCTCGCGTAACAACAAAATTTCACACGAAAATATTCACAGCAATGAAATTTGTTTTTCGGCTATTGTTGTTGGCACTGTTACTGCTGCAGCGTCAACCGCGACTGTAATGACGTTACGATTGTTATCATTATTATTAGCCAAAAATCGAAAATGCCAACAACAAAAGGCATGCTAATAACCACAAAAATTAAGTTATTCAGCCGACAATCGTAAATAAATGATTTTCCAATGTTCGTTTTTTTTCTTTTCGTCAAATAAAAACACAAAAAAAAAAAAATGAAAATGACCAATAAAATCGCCATTTAAATGCAAAACTTTGTGGTTATGGCAAGCAGGGTAGGCGAGGAGGAAAGGATTGCCAAGTTCTTAAAAAATAATAATTTTTTGATTTCTGGAAAATAAATCAGAAATACCAGAGATATCTTCAGGGATATTCAAATCAAAAAAAAAGAGATGTCAGAGATTTTTACAATTTTTTACTCTGAGATTCAGATCTGAAAATTTGAAATTTTAAATGTTGTTACTTAACAAAAAAATGTATTTTTGCAAATATCTCCTCCTACTCAACCTTTCTTCTCTATTACTATTTTCTCACACGAATCAAAAAGTTTGAGTTTTTTCACGTTAAACACCAAAATTAACAAAAAATCAAATTTTTAATCGGAATTTCCTGTATCAACTAGTAATTCGGACATTCAGTACTCGAAGGACCATTCTTGACATATTTCCTGTTGGTTCAGGGATTTTTTCATATCTAATCGAAGGACCAAATATGTTTTTTTTTTTTTTTTGAGGTAATTAATTCTTTATCCACTATTAGTGGCAGAATTCGAACTCCAATACTAATGGAGGACTCATTGAAATATATCTAATCTTTGAATTATAAATTCTCGTGTTTTCCAGTGCTTTGGATACCCTCTGCTCGAAGGACCACTCATTTATTTTCTTTAAACGATTTTTAAAAGATTTTACTCTCACTGGAAAATGGAAAAATTCTAATCGCTCTTCTCCGCGTGGCACAGGAAAGTAGAGGGAAATTTCTTTATTTGAATTCGATGCTGCTCGAAGAAGAGCGAGTAGGTTTTACTAGTTTCCGGCTGAGAGTAAAATCTGCTTGAGATCTTTACTCTTGTCGAGTACTCATTACAGTATTTCGGAATTATGGTTTCACCAAACTCTCGAAAAACATCCCAGGGTAGTATCAGGGATATAATCATACGGCCAGTTTTAGTTGTAGTATTAGAGTTTGAAAAAGTTTGATGTCTTGAGCTAAAAAAAAAACTCTGTAATCTATGAACAGAGAGTACTAGCCGGCTATAGACAGAGAGATTTCAGAGAAACAAGAGTTTTAGTGAAAATTTTTTAAATAGAACCATTTGAAAAAATATTAAAAATAAATTCAGAGTCTGAATCAAGTCAAATAAAAAGCGCTCTGACCACCGTCCGGGGATAAGCCTAAAAGATCTCAGACCAATGGTACTCTCAATATATGCAGTTATGGTTCTGGGAGACTGTCACCCCATTCAAAATCTACGACAATTAAAATCGAGAGAGAATGTATGTAGTTTGTTGTCATCACCTCTCCGAAAATACCAAGAAAATTAACACCGAAATAATTCAGAGAGAGGAATGTGCCCAGCACTTGGGGAAGATCTTGGTGTAAATTTAGAAAATGAAATCTGGGTAGACTAGGGACTAGGACAAGAGTCAGGGAAAGCTTTTGGAATTGAGATAGACAAGATATTTGACAGGAATCAGATAGACCTATTGGACTACACTCAGAAAAATATTTCAGACCAAATTTAGAATAAAAAAACTCTGAATAAAAATAAAGCTTGGTTAAGGTGAGAGAAAGACCCGCGTATACACAGATCCCCGATTAGATTCAGAGAAGAGAAGTATCTCTCACTCTAGAATTGGTGTTAGAGAATAGGAGCCAGAGAAAGCTCTCTGAATATAGTTTGAAAAAGATCCTTTAAATATTTCTATTTAGAGGTGCAAAAAATCTCAGATAGTTTCAGAAAGATCTCTGAATGGAATTGGAAACTTATATGTGATAAGAGTTAGGAAAAGATCTTGGACTGCAGTAAACTCAGAATAGATTCTTGGAAGAAGAAGAGAATGAGAGATAAATTTCCGAATAAAGTCAGTTAGATTCTGAATATCTCTGAATGATCTAAGACCAGAGTCAGAGGTCGCTGACGATAGTTAGCGATGAGAACGAGAAAAAAATTTGTACGAAGTCAGTTAGATTCTGAATATCTCTGAAGGAAGTCAGAAATATTTCCCAGATGTTAATTCAAAAATGAATTCTTAATAAAGTCATATAAAAATGTGCTATTAATAATAGATAATAGAAAGGTTCCGTCTAGAGTCAGGGAATGACTTCTAGAGAAGGTTCGTTTTGAAATGAAGTCAGACTGACTGCAGGAAGCAGAGATTGAATTGTGGATAGAGTAAAAGGAAACAGAGAAATATTTCTGGCTACAGCCAGAGAAAAATATCTAACGAGAATCGGAAATGGATGACAGATGAGAAAATCTGAGAGAGAGAGGGAACTCTGACTAGATTCTGAGAATCATTTTAGAGAAGTATTAGAAATAGATGGCTGACGAGAAAATCTGAGAGAGAGAGAGAGAGAGAGAGAGAGAGAGAGAGAGAACTCTGACTAGATTCTGAGAATCTTTTTTTCAATTTCAATCAGAGAATACTAGATATAATTGAGGATCTCTGACTAGAATTCGAGAAAGAAGTTTTACTCAAGTCTTTTAATTCTCACTGCCTAGAGCCAAAAAAACACTTCTGGCAATTGGATAGAAAAAGATTTTTGAAAAGAATTTCTTATCAAAACGATTGATGGCAAAAGAATCGATTAAAAAAGGCAGAAAAATATCTCTGTGATTGATCGGAGATAGATGTGTGATTCAATACAACTATATCTAATTAAATTCGAGGATCGACCTCAGACCAGGGTCTATGAGGCTCTAACTAAAGTCAAAGTTTTATATCGGATCAGAGTCTGGGCAAGATTTCTGGCGAGAATCTGAGAATCATTTCAATCACAGAATGATCCTCGAGAGTGATCGCAAGAACGACAGAAATATCACTGACGGAGTCGGAGTATCATCTCAGATAAAAGAGAAAAAAATATCTCTGTGAATGATCTCTGACCTGATATAAAGATTTTTGCTTTAATTCAGAAACAGATATTTTAGGTGAGGCTCTAACTAAAGTCAGATTTTCATCTCGGATCAGAGTCTGGGCAAGATTTCTGGCGATAATCACTGGATCATTTCAATCACAGAATGATCCTTGATAGTAATCGCAAGAACCACAGAAATATCACTGAAAAAGATATCTGACTAGGGTCTAGGAATGTTTCGCCTAACGTCAGAATTTTCTTCTGACTACCTCTGACTAGAGTCGGTGAATTAATTCAAGCTAGAAGCAGAGTTTGCTCTCAAACGAGAGTCTAAGAAAGTTCCCTGACGAGAGCATGAGAAAGATAGCTTGAGTGTAGGAGTTCTCTCTCTCTATTTTTAGAGGATAACCTCTGAACGGAGAGGAGAAAAATATCTTCCTCCAATCTGAGATTTATCTCAGAAAACGATTACTAATTGGAATCAGCGAAAAATCACTGGAGTCAGAGAATGATAGATCTGAAAACAGAATCATACAATGATTTATTTTTGAGTCGGAGAAAAATCTTTAGCTGGTAACAGATATTGATCTCTGATTGATTGCTAATTGGAGTTAAAGACGGATTTCTGATGGGCATCAATGAATCATATCTAACTGAGAAAAGTTTCCACCAACTGGGTTCAGTGAAAAAACCTCCAGAAGATGTTATACAGGGTATCCACAGCTTTTCATATGTGTTCTATAGATAAGGTAAATGTTGATAATTTATTGAGCCTATTTTGTCTTCTATAGATGAATACCCTTTCACAGTCTTTCTATTGAAACGAAAATCATGACGGGTCTCTTATAGCTCGAAAATTCACCTAGGGGTTCCTTTGACAAAAGACCAATCATAAATCTACTAGTGATAGAATAACCTTCACATACCTTCTGTGGATACAATACACTTCATACTTCTCATGGAGATCCTATTGATCGAAGGATGTTTCACAGGACTTCTCTGGAGGGAAGATCTTTCACAGTTCTTCCAGAGAAAGAATACCTTTCATAACTTCTATAAGGGTTCCATATTCTTCGAAAGTCTAAATGAATACCCTCTAACTACAGCCAAGGAAAATCAAAGAAGAAAATTTGTAGGAGTCTCTATTTTTTTTTTTTTTGAAAAATTGTCACCATTCGAAAAACTTGGCAACCATAAAACATACGTCTGTTTTTTTTTGGTAAATTCATGGCATAGCTAAACATAAAAGGTATTTTTTTTAGATATTTTTCTCTTTTGTTTTCGTTTGGTTATCTAAATTCTATGATCTAATCGCTAAATGATTATCAAAATATTCTGTCAATTGTTGTTGTTGTTTTCTTCTTCTCGAGCTGAACGGCGATTAATGTCGTCTGCGACGCTATATACACATGTTGGTCTGTACTGTGTATATAAATTTGTTGAAAACTGCCAAAAGAGCAACAACAACAACAAAACAACGAAAAAAAAAACTAACCGAGTGAATGACTTTCGAATTAAGAAAACAAAAAAAAAATGAACTGAAGACAGACGGCAAACAAGAAATCCAACCATCAAAATTATATCAGGGCAAAGATAAGACGACGATTTCTTTATGGCTATATAGGTGGGGAGTGGGAGAGACTGGGAGAGAGAGGGAGAGACGTCACTCAAAATTCTTCGTTGTTCTTTTGGTATATAGGTTTTGTTTCATTTTGGTGGCCGAGAAGGGGGTAACTAATAGTTGAGGGTTTAAATTGTAGGTCGAATGGCCATCAAAACAGCGTTATCGCCGTAATCATCAGAGAACGACGTTCGGAGGCTACAACAACGTCGAATGCTATCAGAGTCGTTTAAGAATAAAAAAAAAAAACGCTGGAAAAAAGCCACGCACCGCACCACATCACCTCCATTGAAAATATGTGGGGGGAATGAATGCCAGACTGAGGTACAAATTTTGAATCGATTTGAAAAGAAAACAGATTATCATTTGATTAATAACCCATGGACAGTGGGACCCCTTCCCAAAAGGAGACTAGAATATATTTTTTAAAAAATTTCAAATTTCCAATTCTAATAGAATTCGGGTTTTTGTTAGGGTATTTATATGGTGCCCATGTTTAGAGTTGTCAGAGGACAGTGGAACCCCTTCTCAAAGTAGATCAGAATATATTTTTTAAAAATTTCAAATTTCCAATTATATTAGAATTCGAGTTTTTGTTAAGGTATTTATATGGTGCCCATGTTTAGAGTTGTCAGAGGTCAGAGGACAGTGGAACCCCTTTTCAAAGTAGAACAGAATATATTTTTGAAAAAAAAAAAAAAAAAAATCAAATGAAACGAAAAATGTTATTAGGAATTGAGTTCTTTCGATATCTCCATATCTCGCTCATATGTAGTGGACAGAGGTCCCCCTGTCCACAATAATAACTTTATGAATATGTAGAACAAAATTTCATATGCGAACAGTTCAATGTCTATAAATTATAAAAAAACACTAAAAAAACGCATAAAGTTATTAAGCCTTAGGTGTTGTTCGCCATAGAAAATGAATAGAAAATTTGCTAAAAAACTGATATACATCAAAGTATATACAGACATACGTACGTACACATATACATATGTGTGTGCGTGTATGTGTGTGCATATTTGAACAACACCATGTCTAGAAGTGTTAATTTATGGGGACACGTCCGATTAGTTTTAAGTGATTATTTGCTGTCTATATAAGTTTCGTTCGCCGTTTTTATTTTTCAATTCTGCCTTTTGTGATTTCGAATTCACACACACACTCACATACAATATAGGTGGGCCCGCTGGGCAAATTGAGGAACGAATGATGGAATGCCAGCAGTCGTCTAGAATACAAAATACAAAAATAAAGGAGACAAAAAGAAAATCGACCATTATGGGATAATGGCAGATTCGTAGAAAATTTGCCAGACAATGGGGCACCAATAATCGGTTTTTAATGCTTGAAATGGTAAATGGATGTAATATTAACTAGTCAAGCACTTAAGACCTGTAAAGTCATATATTTCAAGAAAATCGTGAAAAGGTCTTCTATCCCGAAAATAAGTCCTCATAATCTACTGCCCTAGTTTATATCCTTACATATCCTTTGTGTCCAGAGAAGACTCTTTCAAGGTCGACCATCCCTAAATTGGGGATGGGGATCAAGGGTGTCTGTTCTAAAGGGAAAGATTACAAGGAAGTCCGATGACCAAAAAAATATGTTTCAATCTTTTGAAAATCAAAAAAAAAAAAAAAATCAAAATCTGTGGTTTCCGACCTTAAAAAAGTCATCTAGAAATCAAACCTTTCAACCTATAGAACAACCATTAAAGGATGTTAGACCCTGAAGAATATCTAGCGTCTACTGCCTCCATAAAACCACGTTCAAAATAAAAAAGCTCTTCCGTTCAAAGACACAGGAAAAGGGTTCCACTTGAAGCAGCGTTAGGCATACGCAGGACCTCTCTCAATAAACGAAATCCTGAAAGCACTCAAAGTCAACACCATTGAAAAAATAAAAACTAAATCAGAAACTTAAAGTTGGGAGTACATAAAGTGTGACCCTCTGACTGGCTCTAATTTTGAGTTAGATGGGGAGAGAGATTCAAAGAAACATATAACCGCAGACGGTGGAAAATGTCTGCAAGGAGACAAGCTTATGTGTCTGACTAGAGCAGCGCCAGATAAATTCAGCCCCGAATGGCTTCAATGAGCGTAATTTTCTCCATACAGCATCAGAACAATGTAATCAGACTGTAAAAAAAAAAAAACATGGGAGAATATAAAAGTGCGGATCTCTGTCCGGCCCTGGACTAGAGTTGGGGAGAGAGATCTAGAGAGATACAGTCAGAGATATATTTCACCTTAGCCAGAAAGAGTTTGAGAAAGATCTAACTAGAGCCAGAGAGAGAGAGAGAGAGAGATCTTACTGGAGTCAAAGGGGAGGAAGAGACAGATCTTGCTAGAGTCAGACAGAAAGAAATCTCTCGACTAACTTCAAAGAAAGAGGTGGAGAGTCAAAGTGAAAGAGATTTGGCTAGAGTCAGAGAGGTCTAACTATATTCAAAGAGATGGGTGGAAAGTTGGAGAACTCTGTAGCCATAGTCAAAGAATAATTTCTGGAAATAAAGACCAGCTGGAGTTGGAGAGAAATCTTACATTTCCGACCATATTTGGCGAAATATATTCTGGTAGATATTCAGAGAAATATCTCCAATTACATGCTTAGAAACATATCTGACTAAAAAAAATCAGAAAATATAAGAGGTTAATCTTTGATTGGAAAGTCAGAAAATTGTCTCTAACAGGGGTGTATCTCTGACAGGAGGAGTCAGGTAAGTTTCTCTGCCCAGAGAATGGTCTTGACTAGTGAATCATAGTATGGCCTCTGACTAGATTTAGACAATGGCCTTTGGTACGACTTAGAGAATTGACTCTAACTAGACTCAGATAATGGTATCTAAGTAGAATCAGAGAATCGCTAACACTCGAGAATCGTCTCTGAGTGCAGTCGAGAAAGTTCTCCGACTAGAGTCACTTATGATGATGATCACTGAATAGAGAGTGAGAGAGATAGATTGTAAGAGAAAGAAACATCACCGGCTAAAGTAACAGAAAAATTTCACAGGTCCATAAAAATTCAATACGACGTCTACAGTACCCATAAGAGATGGGAAAGACTATCAGAAAAATGTCACCGGTCCAAAATAATTCTTTACGACGTTTTCAGTACCCATAAAACATGTGGTAGGGATCTTCTGCATTCATAGAGCACGTTTCGGTTGACTTGAATTCTCAAAGATTTTTTTCTGCACCCGTACATAATTTTAGATGTCTCTCGACAATAATCCATAAACAGTTCTTCACTCCCAAAGACAGCCTTTGGAAGCCGTTCAATCATCGAATTTCTAGAATGATACCTTTTAAAGGTGGACGTCTGTCGATATACCAGCTTTTGAGGAACTTTCTTAAGGTCCTCCATTTAAAGAATACAAGTCAAAGGTTTTCAATCTTTAGGTTTAACCGGTAAAGGCTTTCTATCTGTACACCTCTTGAAAATTGCCTTTCCGTATGAGATCTCTGAAAGGTCCGCTCTCTGTAGAAGGCATCTCAATTGTCTTCGTTTAATAGCAGAGCCTTTAAAGGTGTTCGATATATGGACGTCCTCCCAAATCTCTAGCAGACCTTTAAAATGTCTGTTGTCAAGGAAGACCTAAAAAAAGTCTTCGGTCTTTAGAAGACGTTTTCGGTCTATAGAATACCATTTTAAGGTATAATGTCCATATAAAAGCCTTTAAAAGGGCTTCGGAACAACTCTAGTTTAGTAAAAACTCTTAGATTTTTTCGAAATTTTTTCCAGAGGTAGGTATTTTTACCCTGATCCCGGGAAACTATTTTTTTCTTGGGGGACGGACCCGGGACCCCAGATTTTTGACCCAAAAGTCCGGGATCAAGACCCCGCCTGGACCCGGATCCACTTACCCGATATAGACAATATGGGTATCGATTGAAAGCTTATGGAAATACCTATCCAACAAGTGTTCACATGAAGGGGTAAGATCTTACGATTCGGAAGTTATAGTCAAATTATCGATTTTTTGGACCCGGATTTTTTATGAAACCCCCAAAAAGTCAAAAAAGGGCCCATTATGGGGGACAACAAAATTGATGCCAAATTATAGCTGACACTTCTACCTTTCCTTTGGAAGACGAATTCGAGTAATTCGATCTATGGAAGGCCGCTTAAAATTTTTCGATCAATAGAAGAGTGTGTCATCGGAAAATCCTTTGAGTGTTCTTAGTCTATATAGATCCTGATCCCTGATCCTGAAGACCCTTACAGTCTACACAGATCCTTTGAAAACATCCATTGAAGGTCTTGGGAAGACAAATATGTAATACGTTTGAAGGTATATAATCTAAATGAAACCTCTTAAAGGCATTTGGTCTATAGAAGATCTACAAGTTTTCGATTTAGAGAAGACCTCTGATTTAAAGAAGACCTCTTTTGTGCCTTCGAAAAAACTTGCAATGGTCCTAGGTCTCCAAAATAACGCTTTAGGGGTCTTTGTATTATAAGATTCCGCGCAGGAAAGCTTTCATTGATCCATTGAAGGTCTTGGGCAGACAAATATATAATACGTTTAAAGGTAAATAATCAAAATGACATAACTTAAAGGCATTTGGTCTGCAGAAGATCTTCTAAAGGTCTTTCGATTTAAAGAAGACCTCTGAGGACCTCCAGCTAAGTCTTTTGTGCCCACGAAAAAACTTGTAATGGTCCTATGTCTTCAAAATAACGCTTTAGGGGTCTTTGTATTATAAGATTCCGCGCAGGAAAGCTTTCATAGATTATATTCCCAAACAAGATTTTTTAAGATCCTCTTCTAGGGAAGGTTTCTTTTTTTGTTCCAGCGGAGAGGATCCTTAAACTCCTCTTTTCAAGAAAAAAGTATTGATTTAATGTTACATCCCGAAAGACCTACTACCCACATAGACTTTTAGGAAAGGTCTTCTATTTTTGGTCTTCTATATGGGAATTCTGTTGTAGCATTTGTCAAAAATTAGCAATTTTTACAAAGATTTTGCAACAACATTTTGCTACGTCTTGGCCTTAAAACTGCAAAAACTTGGCCTACATTTTTGCCGTTTGATAAAAATGTATCTTTTTTTTATACGTCTGTCTTTTTGGCGAATATTTCTAACATCAATCTTTGTTTCGGGCGATAAGATATTCATCGTGTTTTTTTTCCGTTTTGTTTCTTTTCTTTTTGCTGTTGTTGCTCTGACTCTATTTACTATATTTATATTCATTTATTGTTTTATAAACAAACAATTATCTTTAAATATTGTTTTGTTTTCTTGGCTTTGTCCGCACAGAAATTTACGAGGTGATAATGTTTAAATGCGACAAGCTATACGATTTTGATTTTGTTTTATTTTTTTTTTTTTGCAAAACACAAAAAAAACCTGTCAAATTTTTTGGCAATTTCTTCGAGTGCCGGTATAAATTATTATTGGTCGTCTTGCTGGCTAGTAATTACTGGATTTAATTGATTGTTATAATTATTATTGTTGTTTTGTTTTGCCTTGTTTGGTTAATTAGAGAAAGAACCAGAAAGAGATATTCAAAAAGTTGATGATAGATGGGAAAATAAGCGCCTTAAACACCATCGATAATGGGGGAGATTTTAAAGTTCATAACAAGGTACAATAAACGGGGTATATTTTATTTTTAAATATTTAAATTTAAATATTTAAATTGAATTTTAAAGATTTACAAAAAATTAAAATGTCTAAACATTTTTGCTCTTTTAATTTATTTGTGATGCACCATTCATAGTCCGCAATTCACTTTCATTTTCGTTTCTGATGTCATTTTTTGTCTTTTTTCGCTTACCTTTCAACATTTTACTCTCAAACGAACAATTTGTGTGTGCTGTTCATGTCTCGCAGGAATTTCTCTTGTTTTCTGTGCAAACATTTCGAATAATAGAAGGACTGCTTGATGCCATTGTCTGACCTTGAATATTTTATTTTTATGATAAATGACTTCAATGTGGCCACCACCTGCAGTTAGCACAACACTAAAGGTAGAATACGAAGAAGAAGAAGAATATTCTAACAATAACAATTATCCTTAGGGAGCTATACAGGGTAAGATGAAAAACCTGCAACCAACTTTAGACTGCTGTCGTTCCTAAGCCATTGAAGTGCAAAGAACTAACACCGCAACAGAAAGAAAATTGACTCAAAACGAGCTAAAGATTTGCTCCGCTTGGCTGAAAGTGGTGAACTGCCGAATTTGGCGAATGTTTTCTCCGATGAAAAAACATTCGTTGTCCAGCAATTTGTAAACAAACAAAATGATCGTGTTTACTTGCCAAATAAGTCAGCTGAAAATGTGCACCTTCGGTTGGCCACCAGAACTCAAGCGACGGCCATGGTGATGGTGTGGGCCGCCATAACAGCCGATGGTCGTTCTCCGCTCGAATTAATCGACCGTGCCATCAGGACTCAGCACCATCGCTCTCAGCACGCGCCACCCAAGAATTGTTACAATATGAGGTTCCTCGCTTCATTTCCAGCGCACAATGGTAACTAAAATCTCCGGATATCAATCCGTTGGACTATTGTGTCTGGAGTATTTTGGAAAGCAAGGTTGGCACTACAAATACAAAAGGTGCCGATCACCTAAAGCAAGCGCTTCACCGAAAATGGACGAAAATACCGCAGAGCAACATTCATTGCCCGTTTGAAGGCCATAATTCGTGCCAAAGGTGACCAAATCGAACAAATCTAAAATTATTCTAAAATTTGATGCTATTTCCGACATTTTTGCTTTCATTCGAGAAAATTTAAAAAAAATTTTAAAAGTATGGCGTTTGACTTTGTTGCAGTTTTTTATCTGACCCTGTATATATTTTAAAACAGGCCACTTCTATTCTAATAAAGAACTTTAAAGGGTCAACCATTCGATTGCAGTCGGAAGTCTTTTATTCTATAGAAGAACGGGTGTCTTCTATTCTATAAATGGCCCTGGAGTCTTCTATTCTATAAACGGGGGCCTCTACCCCATATAAGGCGGGGGTCTTTTATTCCATAGGAGACGGGGATCCTCTATTCCATTAAAGACGGAGTGTCTTCCATAAAGATGGGTGGGTCTTCAATTCTATAGAAGACGGAGGGAGGGTCTTCTATTCTATAGAAGACGGAGGGAGGGTCTTCTATTCTATAGAAGACGGAGGGAGGGTCTTCTATTCTATAGAAGACGGAGGGAGGGTCTTCTATTCTATAGAAGACGGCGGGAGGGTCTTCTATTCTATAGAAGACGGGGGAGAGTCTTCTACTCTATAGAAGACGAGGGGAGGGTCTTCTATTCTATAGAAGACGAGGGGAGGATCTTCTATTCTATAGAAGACGAGGGGAGGATCTTCTATTCTATAGAAGACGAGGGGAGGGTATTCTATTCTATAGAGGACGGAGATCTTCTATTCTATAGAGGGCAGAGATCTTCTATTCTATCGAAGACGGAGGTCTTCTATTCTATAGAAGAAGAAGGAGGTCTTCTATTCTATAGAAGACGGAGGTCTTCTATTCTATAGAAGAAGAAGGAGGTCTTTTATTCTATAATTCATAAATTGGAAGGCCCGGACTTCTATTCCATAGAATTCTGGGCCTTCCTATGGTTCTTTTATTTTCTTTAGGCGAACTTTCACTCGGAAGACTCACTATAGAAGACCATAGAAAATCTCATATTTAATTCTTTTTTAATTCCACGTCGTTGAAATCCTCAAATGAAATAAATTCTGTATTAATTACATTTTCTGTCCGTAATAATGCCAATATCAACGCTAATTGATAGTTTCCGTGTATTGGAAATTGATCTTGCCACTGAAATACGCCACAAAAAAAAAAAAAAAAAAAAAAAAAAAAAAAAAAAAAAAAAAAAAACAATGACAATGACAATTACCATAAATCGGCCACAGACCATTTAATTGACCAATAGAAAGAAAAAGGCTTTTGTTCTTCGTCAGATAGACGATGACGCAAATTCATGTAAAAATTTGTTGCTAATTTTCAACAATGTACGAGTATGACAAAAATTATAGCACACAGCAAAACACTTAATTGCTTATTGAAGATGACACCACTACCGTCCCATCTATGGGATTATTTTCAATTCAAAATCAGATAAATACAAGCCATAAAATATCATGGCCAATTAAATTTTACCTTCTAGAGATTATCTACAAATCTTGAACCTTTAGAGAATTGTAAGCATATTTTTTTCTTTTTGGTCTTTCAATTATCTACAGTAGATTTATTTTGATTTATAAAAGTGCTAACCCCAATGGCATTGCGCTAATTGCCGAAAATGTGCATTTCTCTGTCAGTCGTAATTGGCATATCTATATTTTTTCGAAATTATTTATGAGTTAATGTGCCATTAAATGTATGATTTTTTGATGATATTTTGAGGGACTTCTGCAACAAAAGACGAATAAGGAGGACAAGGAAATTAAGAGTGAACTCAGTTGAAACGGTGAATAAAATAATTAACTATAGAAGGATAGAGATTGATATGGGAGCCCAGACGATTTTTAACATTGTATACATCAAAGACTAATTTAAAAAAAATTTAAATTTAAAAATTATTTGTTAAAATTTATTTTGTACATCTAGTTTTCGGAAAGAGACACCAATCCTCCTTAGTTTTCTTGATGGCTCTCTCCGAAACCTAGGTGTTTTCAGGCTCACACCCTGGCAAACATTACAATCGTTATCCACTACTAATAAACAAATGTTGTTTTTATAAAAACAACAATAATGGGATTAAGCCTAACTATTTTGAAAACAACATTTATTTTTTTATTTTAAGAAAAATAAAAATTTAATTTCCAATTTAAATTCCAATCAAATGGCAAAATGTTTTCATTGTCATTTCCTGTTTTTTGGTGGTGCCCTACAGCTTAAGGCGAAGGAAGAGTAATTCAGAATTGCCTCATTTGAAACCCAAAAATAAATAAAGACAAAAAGACAAAAACTGTTGAAAATAAACAGATATCGCTATTTGCAATCGATTACAAAAAAAAAAAATAAAAAAAAAATATTTATTGAAAAATAAAGATAAATATTTAAATTATATATTTTATTTTAATTACATGAGAATTATTTCTCCAATATATACATCTGTATTAAATGGCAGAACATATTTTTACGTTTTTTTGAAAGTAATTAAAGGATCGGTATCAAGAACTAGAATATTTGGTTTGCTCTAATGACAGATAACTTTCACTATGTAATCTAGCGCCTTAGGGTATGCTATAGTTTTTGGATTTCATTAAAAGAAAAGAAAAACTACAATCTCAGACTCTGCACTAATTACTAAAAAATCATCGATTTCCATGAATGGTTTGTTGGCAATGAGAGAAAAAAGACCCAAATATAACTATGTACGATGAGGCCTCCTTTGGACAACATTCAATTTTAGGCTTATCAATAGAAAATAGGAATGATTTTAGGTATTTTATATAAAAGAAAACGTCTCATAGATCTTATATAGTACACAAGACATTGGAGAGGCATCCTACTGAATAAAAAAAGATCCTCGAAGATTCTAAATTAGGTTGAAAAAATTATATACATTTTTTTTAGAAAGGATTACCCCCCACAGCCCTCAAATAATGGATGGTTCCTTATAGAAATCATAATCTTTGAAGTCCTGTAAACCACTCTATTGAGAAGGGGCATTTAGTTTTCTTAAAGAATACTTTTTAAAAACCTTCTTTAGAAAAAAAATATGGATGGATAAAGGATGGACGGGATGAATTAAAAACGTGAAAATTAGCTGTTTAGAATAAAGAAACAATTTTAAAGGTATTAAATAGAAAATAGGACCCCAAGCCCTCTATATAATGAATGACTTTTCCAGAAATAAAGTTCTTTGCAGAAAAAGCGTTAACTTTAAAAAATGATGACTTTCTGCAGAAAAGTAGGCATTTAAAACTCGGTAGAATGGATAGGCTCTTCAGAAAAATTGTACTTTATAGAAGGGTGAATTTTGAAAGTTATGATACCTTGGGAGACCTTATTTTACTATATTAAATATGAAAGGAAATGTACTGACCTTCTACAGAAAATACAACCCAAAGCCCCTTTAAACTGGGGATGGCCTTTCAGAAATCAGACCTTTTATAAAAAAAATGTAAATAATAATGGCTTTGAAGATATTTATGGACTTCAAAATATCATTGAAATTAACCTTTATTTAGGCATAACATTTAAAGACAGTCTATAGTGGATCCTCAAACCCCTATAGAATAGATGACCTGTGTAGAAATAAGATTCTCAGTAGAATCAAGATCCTTTGAAGCTATAATGACTTTGAAGGGATTTGAGGACTCTCTATGGAATAAAAAATAATTAAATTTGCAGATTTTGAAGATAAATAAGGTCATGTACAGAAAAAGGAAAAAATTGATGTTATGATGACCTAGTATACCTTTGTGAGATCTCCCTTCAAAACAGAATAAATTTCGAAGATAGTAGCATGAGGCTCCTTTACAGATAAGGAGACCTGATGACTTAGGAGACCTTAAAAGATTGTCTGTAAAGTAAAATTCAATGTTTTGAAGAAAGGTCCTCCCAGTAAAGACTTGAAGTCCCAATGGTGTCACTTTGATGTCATTATATGAGCTCACAGGTGGTCTTTTCAATCTAAAATGTTGGTAGTGATTTTTTTAACTTCAATAGAAAATTATATTATTTTACAGACACCTAAAGCATGGAATGCCTGTAAAGGTTTCCGAAGAATGTATTCAGAAGTACTATTACAGAACAGAAAATGCTATAGAAAATTATTTCCTTCAAAGGTTTTCATAAGAAGGCAATGACAATTCTCCATATATAAGGATTAGTTCAAGTATTGTCATCTATCAAAAAATTTAAAATATCAAATTTGAAAAAACTATGTGGTTAAATGTGATTAGGATTATCGAATTACCGAATATTGGTGGGTAAATACGAATTTTTAGACAAACCCATGAAAAAATTTGGCAAAAATCATCAAAATACTGAATATCGGTAGATACCGTTATATGGGGGCTATACCAAAACGTGGACCGATATATCTCATCCTAGATACAATACAAATTGTTCTGCTAAATTTTGACGCTCTACGTCAAATAATGTAGGCTGTATCGTGATTTCAACAGACAGACAGACAGACGGACATCGTTAATCGATGATTTATAAATATATATAGACTTTATGGGGCCTACGATGAATATTTAGGGATGTTACAAATCTATGCGAATAATCCGTTGTAAAGTGGACCGAGCCATGCGCAACTGCTGAGAACGGCGTTTTTGGGATGTTCTTGGGGACCTTGGGCCTTGATCGACTTTTATATGGCCTCTTCGATTTAGAAAGAGCCTTACCAGTCAAAAATTTTTTTCGTATAAACGCTTAATGGTGCTCTTAGAAGGCGCACTTCTCACATTTTTTAATGTTTTAAAAGGACGTTGAGTTTTCACAATTGACTTCTTCTGTTGAATGTTAATTTCAGAGCGCTCGCGTGGCGTGTATTGGTTGATGGTAAAAATCTGCTTGGACTGACGCTTCAAACGCGGTATGTCATAAGGCGATGTGACATCTCTGTCAAAAGTTATGGCGTTGCCAGATGGGTCCGCCGAATATGGGCAACCCTATATAACCAGCGGTTGTAAATACCGAAAGGCATTGTTTGAACTGAAGACGTAAAATCTTTTAAAGTGTCTTCAGATTTTCACGAGAGACTTTCTCATACTTGCAGGATGTCATATACAGTATAACTTTTAAAGACCTCCCGCCATGACCCTTTCGTCTTTTATTAGAAGACCCATGGGATTTCTATTTGAAGATTTATTAGCATAAACCTTTTAAAGAACTCCATGGGCGGAAAGCTGTTTTAAGGACCTATATGGATTAGGAGGGCTTTATATTGGCTTGTTTAATTGTTTATTTTTTTTGAAGATTTTTTTTTAAATTATACTGCGGAAAATTTGATCTTAAATGTTAACTTATTTGCGATAGAGTGCCGTTTTAGAAATCGGCACTCAGCATTACTACTCTATTTTTTAAATATTTATTAAATAAATTTACATACATACATATCGATTCAACTCATTGCAATAATTACCTGAAAAGAAAAAAATCGAAAAAAATAATTATTAGCATATTGAAAGATGCATATTTTTTGAATTTGAAAATTAATAAGGATTTACGCTTAATTAATAAAAATGAATGAATATGGCCTCATCACACGGCGCAGAAGGTCTCTCAATTAAAATTTTCATTTTTTAATAACAAACAATATGAGAATTAAATGAAACGAAGAAAAAATTCGCAACAGGAAATTAGCTATCAAAATTTATCATGATTCAATTAAGAAAAAAAGGAGGAAAAAATAACACAACATGACAATTATTTAAAGATTATAATAAGGTATTCAAAACAAATGCAGGGAAGCGGATATTAAAAATTGTCAAAAGATTGCGATATCTGGATATACAATTCGTAGTGAGTAGACTTCTATTCTGGCAGGGCTGCCACTTTAGGCCATTCTGATAGAACAGAGGTTCTGTTGGAACAGCAAAGAACAAATTTGATGTTCTTAGAGGGAGGGGTTTTATATAGAAAACTTAAAAATTCGTTTGAAAAAAAATTAATTTTAAGGTATTAGAAGTAAATTCTGAAAATGGATCCAAAAACGTGAAATTCAAAATTTTTATTTCAAAAAAAAAAAAAAAAAAAAAAAAATAAAAAAATAACTGCGACCAACTATTGAACACATTATTTGCTAATCATCAGCATGCTAACAATGCTAATTTTCACAACTAAACAAATAAAAGTTATGCGAAAAAGCTCCCCTTCTTCGTCCATCAATAGAACCGACCCGGAAACCAGCCATAGAAAATCAAACACATATCTGAATTTAGTAGCCTCATTCAAATATTTGCCAAGCAAACAAAATAAATATATAAATCTTGTCATTTGAAAATCCCTCGTTTCCACGCCAAACCAAAAGATGGTGTTGCTGATGCTGAGGAGGTACACCACACACCGCCCAACAACATACCAACCAAATAAATATCTAAAACGTCAAGAAACGGATATTTATGTCGCGATTGGCAAGATGTTGATTAACACCGATAAGCGAAAGCCAGAAAATATTTTTTGGCAAACAATCCGACCGAAACGGTAATAAATCGAATTTCAAATACAACATTTGTTTATTGAAGAAATTCTTTTGCTATTCAAACAGTTTTTCTGCGACCGATGACGAATATAATGGCTAAAGAGATGACAGCCATTGGGCCGGCCAAATGACTCAAAGGAGGGGAATGAAAAATAATGAAGAACACACGAAGTGGATTTAAAAAAGGATCTCTGAAGACCCACTGGTCTTCTAGCGAGAAGACCAATTTAGTCTTCTATGGAGAAGACCCATTTGGTCTTCTATGGAGAAGACACCATTGGTCTTCTATGGAGAAGACCCATTTGGCCTTCTATGGAGAAGAGCTCTTGGTCTTCTATGGAGAAGACCCATTTGGTCTTCTGTGGAGAAGACCCCATTTGGTCTTCTATGGAGAAGACCCAGTTGGTCTTCTTAAAGAAGACCCAGTTGGTCTTCTACGGAGAAGACCCAGTTGGTCTTCTATGGAAAAGTCCCATTCGGCCTTCTATGGAGAAGAGCTCTTGGTCTTCTATGGAGAAGACCCATTTGGTCTTCTAGGGAGAAGACCTATTGATCTTCTAGGGAGAAGACCTACTGGGCTTCTAGGGAGAGACCCATTCGGTCTTCTATGGAGAAGAGCCATTTGGTCTTCTATGGAGAAGACCCCTTTGGTCTTCTATGGAGAAGACCCATATGGTCTTCTATGGAGAAGACCCCATTTGGTCTTCTATGGAGAAGACCCCATTTGGTCTTCTATGGAGAAGACCCATTTGGTCTTCTACGAAGAAGAGTCATTTGGTCTTCTACGAAGAAGACCAATTTGGTCTTCTACGAAGAAGACCCATTTGGTCTTCTACGAAGAAGATCAATTTGGTTTTCTACGAAGAAGACCCATTTGGTCTTTTACGAAGAAGACCCATTTGGTCTTCTACGAAGAAGACCCATTTGGTCTTCTACGAAGAAGACCCATTTGGCCTTCTATGTAGAAAACCCATTTGGTCTTCTATGGAGAAGACCCATTTGGTCTGCTACGGAGAAGACCTATTGGTCTTTTATGGAGAAGACCCCACTTGGTCTTCTATGGAGAAGACCCCACTTGGTCTTCTATGAAGAAGACCCATTTGGTCTTCTATGGAGAAGACCCCATTTGGTCTTCTATGGAGAAGACCGATTGGTCTTCTATTCAGAAGACCCATTTGGTCTTCTATGGAGAAGACCTATTGGTTTTCTATGGAGAAGACTTATTGGTCTTCTAGAATCATTTGGTCTTCTATGGAGAAGAACCATTTGGTCTTCTCTGGAGAAGACCCATATGGTCTTCTATGGAGAAGACCTATTTCGTCTTCTATGGAGAAGACCCATTTCGTCTTCTATGGAGAAAACCCATTTGGTCTTCTATGGAGAAGACCCATTTGGTCTTCTATTGAGAAGACCCATTTGGTCTTCTATGGAGAAGAACCATTTGGTCTTCTATGGAGAAGACCCATTTGGGTCTTCTATGGAGAAGACCCATTTGGGTCTTCTATGGAGAAGATCCATTTGGTCTTCTATAGAGAAGACCCATTTGGTCTTCTGTAGAGAAGACCCATTGGTCTTCTATGGAGAAGACCCATTTGGTCTTCTATGGAGAAGACCCATTTGGTCTTCTATGGAGAAGACCCATATGGTCTTCTATGTAGAAGACCTCTTGGTCTCCTATGTAGAAGACCTCTTGGTCTTCTATGTAGAAGACCTCTTGGTCTCCTATGTAGAAGACCTCTTGGTCTTCTATGTAGAAGACCTCTTGGTCTTCTATGTAGACGACCTCTTGGTCTTCTATGTAGACGACCTCTTGGCCTTCTATGGAGAAGAGCTCTTGGTTTTCTATGGAGAAGCCTTATTGGCCTTCTGTGGAGAAGACCTGTTGGTCTTCTATAGAGAAGACCCATATGGTCTTCTTTGGAGAAGACCTGTTGGTCTTCTATAGAGAAGACCTGTTGGTCTTCTATAGAGAAGACCTATTGGTCTTCTATAAGACGACCCATTGGTCTTCTACGAGAAGTAATTTTTGTCTTTTATTAGAACACCCTTTGGTGTTCTCTAAGAAGACATATTTCTCTTCTATCTGACGGTTTCCCATTGGTGCTGTTTTGTTCTGAAAAAGTGCCTTTCTATCTCAATTTTCATGCACCACTGTGCATAAAATCCCGACTGATTAGGTGTCGAATGAAATAAATTAATTTCGCCTTCCCACAAAAAAAAAATTCGTGACATGATCAAGTGACGAGCAGAAAATTGGCAAACGTTTAAAGGAAATTCATTTCATGGTTAGAAATGTGTGAGGTTGATGGGGGGAGGGTATTTATGAGGACCTCAACGAGTGACAAATGGCCAAAGATAGCCACAAAAGATATACCTGCACATCTCACATAGTGTCAACCAACCATTACAGATTATTGGCAAGCCAAGTGAAATGAAAGGAAATGCAAATAGAAGGGATGGAGGGGAAGAGGACTTGCGAAGAAAAAAAAAATATATTTCAGCTGCAGGTGTACAAAATCTCAAGTGATGAGATTTTAATTTGAATTTTCGCAAATGTTTGCCTCTCAAGGTGTTCACAAACAGATGTTGCAACAATGAAGTCCCCCTAAATATTTCGTCAGAACCAAAAAAGACGAATTGCTTTTCATGATAATTTGAAATTTCAATGCAAATTTGGTTTTTTTTTCCCGCAGTGTAATATTTGGATGTTTGGTTGTGGGCACCCACACCAAAGAAATTGCCATTTTGTCTACTCAAAAAAAAAAAAAAATGATTACAAATACCTTTGAAAGCGAAAATTGTGAAAACTCACATAGATGACTAATTAAGAGTAAAAGCCAAAATAATGGCCATGTGAAAATTGCTCATGTGCCTGGCTGGCAGAACAAATTTTAAAATGTTTCATTAAAATTCTAGAAATTGAAAATGTTCGTTTGTTCAAAACATTTGTAATTAAATTAAACATTTTCCCTGCCATGGCGTAACTAATTTGATGTGAATACGTTTCGAGAGGATGCCCTCAGTTAATTTCACTTAAAAGAATGAGAAAAAAATAAGGAAAGAAATAAAAACATTTTAAAAGTGATGATAGAAAATGAAATCACTTTCGAAAATAATGTCAGGTGTTGAGTACTAAACAAAGAAGTGTCCCCCCACCACGAGAGAAGACATCATATTCCATACCAGAGTAGATGAAAGACATGTCTAAGTAATTTTTATACCCTCAGCCATATGGCTTGAGAGGTTATATATATCATTAGATACGGCCAAAACATGCCTCATCGAAATAAAGGTTTTAGACCCTAGGTCTCTTTAGCCCAACATCCGTTTCAGGACATTTGAAGTCGATCTAGCGATACCCGTCCGTTCGTCCGTCTGTCTGGCTGGTTGGTGCTCACGATAACTCTCGTAGGGAGTATCCGATTTGCTCCGAACTTGCTACATCGTAATATTATTATCAAATTTAAATCGAGTTCGGAGATGGGAAATATCGATCAACTCCTTCTGGTACCTCCCCCACAAAAGGTCGACATTTTCAAAAAAATATATTTTACTGCACAGAAAAAGAAAGGCTGAACCGATTTTACTCCAACTTTATAAATACTAATATTTGCATCAGTGCTAGATCAGGTGCGAAAATGGACAATATCCGTCCTCCCCCACAAGGGGTCAAAATTTGAATAATCAGAACTCTTGTAAAATGTGATGTAAGTGTCCGATTGTCTTCAAATTACACAATTTAGAATATTTTTATTGACCCAAGGTCTGGTATGAAGATGGAATAAAGCGGTCTCGTCCTTCTGGTGCCTCCCCCCACAAAAGGTCGAAATTTTCAAAGAAAATATTTTGCTGCACAGAAAAAGAAAGGATGATCCGCTTTTACTCCAACTTTGCAAATCCTAATGTTTGCATCAGTGCTAGGGCGGGTGCGAAAATGGACAATATCGGTCGACACCATCAAGTATTGACCTTACAAAGGAGGGAGGGGGTAATGAAACCCATAAACGGCGAAATTGATATCCGACTCCATTTAAACTTGTCACATCTCAATATTTTGGCCAACTGAAGATCTTTTACCATTCCTTCTGGTACCTCCCCCACAAGGAATCAAAATTTTCAATAACCAAAACGATCCTAAAATATAAGCATACGATTCTCCTCACATTTCACATATCCCATTATTTCTACTGACATAAGAACTGCAGTGAAGAAAAAAAATATCGGTGCACTTCCTCTTGCACCTCCCCAACAAAGAGCCAACATTTTGAATATTCAAGAAGCTCATAAATCGCAAAATTAATATCCGATTCCATACAAAATTGCCACATTTGAAACCTCCTATCAACACAAGGTCTGGTGTGAAGATGGAGTATATCGGTCCATTCCTTCTGGTAACTCCCCCACAAAGGGTCAAATTTTGAAATAAACGAAACGAGCATAAAATCCGAAACAAGCATCCGGATCTCCCTCATATTTCACACATCCTATTATTTCAACTAACACAAGATCTGCTGTGAAGATAGGATATATCGGTTCACTCCTTTTGAATATCCATGAAGCTCATAAAACGTGAAATTAATATCAGATTTCATTTAGACTTGGCACATCTCAATATTTCTATCAACACAAAATATGTGGTAAAGATTGGACCATCTCTTTGGTACCTCCCTCGCAAAGGATTCAAGTTTCGAACCAAAAACGGTTATAAAATCCGAAATAATCCGATTCCATTCATATTTCACACATCCCATTATTTCAACCAACACAAGATCGGTTATAAATATGGTAGAGATCGGACCATTCCTATTGGTACCTCCCCTACAAAGGGACAACGTTTCGAATAACCAAAAACGGTTATAAAATCCGAAATAAGCATCCGATTCACTTCCACCACATCCCATTATTTATACTAAGACAAGAACTGTTATGAATATGGAATATATCCGTTCACTCCTTCTGGTACCTCCCCCACAGAGGTAACATTTTTGATTATCCATTAAGCTCTTAAAACGCCAAATTAAGTCCGAACTCATTCGAACTTTCGACATCTCAATATTTCCATCAACACAAGATTTGTGATAAATATGGTAGAAATCGGGGCACTTCTTCTGGTACTTCCCCCGCAAGTGGTCAACCTTTTAAATTACCAAAACGATCCTAAAATCCGATATAAGCATACGATTCTTCTCATATTTCACACATCCTATTTATTATACTACCATAAAATCTGCTTTGAAGATGGGGTATATCGGTTCACTCCTTCTGTTACAACTCCCCACAAAGGGTCAAAAATTTGAATATCAAAAAAGCTCATTAAGCGCGGAATTAACATCCGATTCCATTCAAACTTGCCCCATCGCAATATTTCTATTAACACAAGATCTGTTATGAAGATGGTTCAGATCGGACCAATTCTTCTGGTACCTCCCCCATAAAGGGTCAAAGTTTCGAATAACCAAAATGATTATTAAATCCGAAATAAGTGTCTAGTTCTCTTCATATTTCACACATCCCAATATTTCTACTAACACAAGATGTGAAATATCAGACCACTCATTCTGGTACCTGCCCCAAAAAGGGTAAAAATTTTGAATATACATGAGGGTCGTAAAACGTGAAATTAACATTTGATTACATTTAGACTTAGCATATCTCAATATTTCTATCAACACAAGATCTGTTATGAAGATGGTAGAGATCGGACCACTTCTTCTGGCAACTCCCCCACAAAGTTTACAGGTTTGGAATAACCATAACGGTTATAAAATCCGAAATAATCATCTGACTTCCTTATATTTCACACACCCTAGTATTACTACTTGCACAAGATCTTCTGTAAAAATTAGGTTTACTGGTCCTCCCCCATAAAGGATCAACATTTTGAATATCCAAGGGGCTTATAAAATGCGAAATTGACATCCGATTCCATTCAGACTTGGTACATCTCAATATTTCCATCAACACAAGATCTGTTAAAAATATAGTAGAAATCGGACCTCTTCTTCTGATACCTCCCCCACAAAGAAAGCGAAATAAGCACTCAACTCTCTTCAAATTTCACGCATACAAACATTTTTGCTAACACAGGATGTGTTGTGAGGATGATACATATCTTCAAACCCCTTCTGGTACCTTACCCACAATTTTCAATATTTTTATCTGTCCTTACTTGCGAAACATGTCCTCGATTCTTTACAACTTCCAACAACTAAATATTTCTCTCAACTAGAAACCTGAATAAATACGGAATTTATGATTTCGCATAAAATTGGATATAATTGTTCGATTTTCTAGTAATTTTGCCGATACCATTATATTTATCTGTTTTAGATGAATTATGAAAATGGAAAACTTCGGTCGAGTATATTGGGTACCTCACATACATTTTAATATTTTCTAAAAATTATCACATATCTCATATAAAGTGAAGGAAGTACTCGATATAGTCCAAACCTGGCAAGTCGCAATATTTATATCATATTTATTTAGGTCCGATACGAAATTGACAATATTGGACCATTCCTTCCCAACCTTCTCCATAGATGGTCTACAATTTGAATAATTATAACACAAATCAAAATAAATTTAAGTAATCGAGCATTGGGTGAGGGTATACATCTGCCGACTTAACAGACTGATACTTTTTAGCTTGTTTTTTTATTGTTCTTCTTTAAAATATCCATTCTTGACATAATCAATAAGAACTGTCCGCTGAGACTTTTTATATTCCCTTGTATTATTTCCCTAAACCTACCTAAACACTTAAAAATATATTCTTTATTTTTAAAAATAATTTTTTTATTTTTTTTTTTATTAAAAAAATGAAAAAAAAAATTAAATCGCCCCCGGGTGGGCTCGAACCACCAACCTTTCGGTTAACAGCCGAACGCGCTAGCCAATTGCGCCACGGAGGCATATGTCAGATGTCTCCGTTACAACACAGCTGAGGTAAAGTTTAGCAGATGGTTTGTGTGTTGGTATTGGTGTGGCTGTGCGAGCTTTCTCCGGCAAGTAGAAAAAATATGAAACGATTCTATTTTTAGAAATTCACCATAAAACAAATAATAATATATATTTGTTGCTATAAAGAGCACAGTGGAGGAAAATTTTGCAAGAGTAACACATTTTTAAGAATATAGGAAAGAAGGAAATATATATGAATTTTTAATAATAATAACAATAATAATAATAGTAACAATAATAATAATAATTATATGTAATGATGAATCTTAAGAGGTCTTCCAAAAAGAGAACAAATTGAAAAAAAAACGTTAAACCTTTCGAATAGATAATCTTTTGCAAGGTCTAGATAAGGTAAAATATCGTCAAAATTCCCTTAAAAACGTTAAAAGACCTTTAAATTAAAACTTTTTAAAGGCCTCCTATACGTTACTTTTTTAGTAAGTGAACGATAAATTAGAATAAATTACGATTCAAAAAGGCTTCCATAGAACAGAAGACCCTTGAAAAAGGAAGGATACACCTCTCAAATCGAGGAATTCGTAATGGTGTTCTAAACTTTTTAAGTGTTAAAATATATACCAGAGCTCAGATTTGTTCGACTTTGCCAGCGAGTGAAAAATACTTTAGGAAGGAGTACTCGAGTAAGAATTTTTAAAGTTTGCTCTACGCTTTTTATGTTTTATATGAAAATTCTCGCGGGTACTCCTATTTGAAAAATAAGAGTGGGAGTCAAAATGTTCGAAATAGAGCATAGAGTAATTCGAACGTAGAATGCAAATGCAAATCCAACCAACTAAATTGTGTAGTATCGCAATATCAAAATGTGAATTTGTATAGCATAACAAGATGTCTTATGTTCTAATATAATCCTCAAGAAGTAATTTTTTAATTGAGTTAAGTCTTATGTATATAAGACCATAAAGACATTCTTACAATAATAGTCCTCCCAGAAGCCCTAATAAACAAATTGGGTCTTTAAGGGTGTCTAAGATGTATATTCTACCTGTTATATGGCTTTCTTCAATACTTAGGAGATCTTGTCAAAAGATCTCCAAGGTATGGACGACCTCCATAGAGTCCTTGAATACATAAAAAAAAACATCTTTAAGATGTCTTCTTCACATAGAAAACCCTCAATAGGTGTTGTGGAAGTAGACAACCTTCAAGAAATAAGAGAACACTTCTCAAAATGTTTTCTGCACATAGAGCTCTTCAAGAGGTATTTTATAAATCGAATACATTTTTAAGAGGCTTTCTACAAACATAAGAAGATTTCTGGACACAGAGGTCTTGAAAATAAAACTCATCTCAAAGATATTCTACACATAGAGGACACTCTCTCGAGGTCCTTGAGAGGTCTACTAGAAATAGGTGGAGATAAGTCCTCTGAAGGCAGGAGCGCTTTTACAGATATTCTAGCGATAAAGGGGCATTTCGCAGGCTTTATATGGACAAACATGTTTAAAAGGTCTATAATAGAATAGGGACTCTTCATTGGTTATCTTTGCACTGGTCTTGTTTCTAGGATGAATTCAGTTGAAAATGTCAAAATTCCGTCCATTTGGGCTTATATTAGCCATTTGGTGCACAATAAGCCTGATATATGTGAGAGCTATACACAAATCTGATCAGATCTCGATAAGATTTGACTGAGGTCTATAAGCTCTACAAGCGAACCAAATATCATTCCTGTGGAGTGCATATTACGCATGTGAGGGACTTAAAACCCAAAATCGGAAACATATATGTGGGAGCTATAGGCATATCTCAACCAATTTTAAGTACTTGCTTCTACAATGAATACGGTCGGATGTGCCAAAATTTGGACTGATATTGGCCATTCGGTGCACAATTAACCTGAAGTCGGTTTAGGACATATATGGCAGCTATATCTAAATTTGAACCAATTTAGTGTTCGTCCTTAAGCCAAACACATATTGTTTGGAAAAGTCACCTGCATTTTGTTTACAAAAATACATGAACAGAGCATAAATCCGCTCAGAAAGTGATTCTATGAAGATCTTCAAAGGTAAATATGGGTCTATCTCGTTTCCTTCTCCTTGTAACAAACAAATGCACATGTAGCCTTTGGCAGAATGGAAAATCTTTGATAGGATGGAAATGGAAAATCTTTGATAGGCATTAGGGAAGAAGGCGGTTTTAATAAGTCTTTCATAGGTGGATAACCTTTCAAGAGTCTCATTAATATAGAAGACCTTTGACAGGACAGTAGGGGGGATTATCTCTATGAAGATGAATCACAAATCTACTGTCTTTAGGACATAGCAAGAGGTGCGGCTCTGAATACCTTATCTTCTCTGAAAGGTCAATTTTATATATTTTCTTTACATTTTGCCTCAAAAGCCATTATTTCTCCGTTGGGCTCAAACCTGAAATTGGTTCGAGAGGCATTTCTGGCTACGCCGGTTTTATGGAACTTTTGAATGTTTTCTACACAAATAAAACTTCTTTAAGAAGAAGTAAAATGGCTTCTATATTTCGGTAGTCGGTTAAATGATCTCTAGAAAGGCGATTTGAAATTTTCCATCTCCAGAAAATTTTTAGAATTATTTTATCCAGAGCTAAAAAATGCTCGTTCGAATTTAAGTAAAGAGTTAAACTCAGTCAAATTAAGGCGGAGTACTTCTGCGTGTTAAAAAAAAATTTAACATGCTTTACTTTTCCATACCATTCCAATAAAAGCAAGTATGCGCTGCTCATTTCTAAGTGGGAGGGAAATGCGCTCCTGCCTTTAGTTGGTTTGCCGTTGAGTTTTTGTGAGCATGTGTATTTTTATACCCCCAGTCATATGGTTACAGAGGGTATATATAATTTGATACGGCCAAAACGTGCCTCACCGAAATAACGGTTTTAGACCCAAGGTCCCATAGGTCCACCCCTTCTTACCTTCTCCACAAAAGGTCAAAATTTTTATAGAAAATAATTTTAAGACAACAACGGATCATCCAAATTGAAGGGTTTTCCATTCGAGACCCAAAATCTCTTATAGGCCTACTAAATGTGGAAGACCATTTATGTTTCGTTGGATTTTATAGGATTTTGATGTAGAAAATACGAGTAATTTGTTTATAAAAATATTTATTACTTCTAATATCAAAATTTTTACAACAAAGGCCATCACTCTACAACAACAACAAGAAAAAAATCCAAGCATTTATTAACGGAAAAAACTACTCGTGATAATGGATGACTTTCTAACAGGGAATCAGAATTTCCAAACAAAGTGAAATGTGGATGATAAGAGTACGAATTCGAAATGGAGGTGTTTTGGCCGAGAGATAGTGAAAAAAAAAATGTCGCTGATTAGATTTGGAAAGCTAATGGAGTGGGGGGCAGGGGGGGAGGTATGGAGATTTTAAATGACTGAGTTTATTTTTGTTGTGTATTCATGTTTGTTTTCTAAAAAGCAACTCAGAGCAGCAACAAAAGCAAATAAATAGGCAAAGTAAAAATTCTGACAAAAAGCAAAATGGAACAAGGACAAAGATAAAAAATGGAGAAAAAATTGCAACGGAATTTCATGGTGGTAAGGAGCATTTGGGTGGAAAAACACCAAAACCGCCTGCCCCTACTTACCCTATGAAATCTTTGATAAAACAATAAACCTTAAAGAGGCCGCGATCATTATTGAGCAAAACATCCGGCTGTAGCACTGGCAAATAACAGTTGCAACAATCTCCCCGGTGCTCGGAGTGTTGTTGCAAATGGGGTGCAGCATGCGTGTGAGGCGCAGCATGGGTGTAGGGCAAAGACGACGATGAGGGGGCAGCAGATGACGACGACAGAGATGGTGGTACTGCTGTCACTGGTAGTGGTAGTGGTGCAGAGTTGGAACAAGAAGCAGTAGCAGCAGCATTTGTTGCATGATAGAATTGTTGTGGCTGTGGTTGTTGTAGTTGGAAGTGGTGTTGGTGGTGCGGATGCTGGTATTGAAATTGTTGATAGTGTTGCTGTTGTTGGTGCTGTTGCGGCTGTGGCTGTTGCAGCTGCAAATTAAGTGTCTCTTGTTGCTGATGATGGAAGTGATGAGCATGACTGTTGCTTGCAAGTGGTTGCTGCTGCAGTGGTTCTAAGCTGGTGGGCCTAAACGTTGCCATTGTTTGTTTGAAGGCGTCTGAACGTAGCTAGCCTACGATTAATTGAGCATCACGACTTGGGTGCGAGCGTTCGATACTCGAAGCATAACTTTTGCCAAATTATTGTTACAGAAGCAATGGCAAGGTAATTAATATTTTTTATTCAATGTTTCGGGGTGGAATGTTCTTTGGTAAGGCCACCCACCATTTTCTTTTGGAATCAAAGAGTTTTCTTTATTTGTTTTACAGATTTTTTTACATCAAAACACTTCGTTTTCTTAAGTCTTTGATATCAGCGCCTTAAGAAAGAGTTTAGAAACATTTTTTAAAATAAAATGTTCAGTTTGAATAAAAATTATAAATAAAAAAAAATTCTAATTAAAAAAAAATTATAATTCAAATCAAATTATGATGTTTAAGATTTGAAAAAAAATATTTTTAATTAAAAAAAAATTAATATAATAAAATTTTGATTTGTTTGTTTTTCATTGTTGTTTTGCATGAGAATGAATGGAAAATTTACATTGTATTATTCAGATAAAATGCAACTACTTCAAACATTCATGCATATCTATATTATTTGTATGTGTTTTTTTTCTGGTGTATTATGTATGTAATTATTGTACAGTTATGATTTTATTTGAAATTGGACAGAGAGATGTACTGGAAGAAGATTCCAATGAATATTCCACAATGATATATTTTTCAAATTGGTTTTCAAGGACCTACAAGAACGTTGATTTTTTTTTAATATCTTTTGAAGGACTAAAAATGAATGTGGATTTATCAAAAAAAAAAAAAAAAAAAAATCAAGACCTATCACGAACGTTAATTTTTTTAAAAATATTTTTAAGGACCTAATACCAAACGTGGATTTTTTAAAAATATTTTTTAAGTACCTAATACCAAACGTAGATTTTTTTTTAAATATTTTTAAAGGACCTAACACCAAACGTGGATTTTTAAAAATATTTTTTAAAAACATAATACCAAATGTAGATTTTTTAAAAATATTTTTAAGGAATTAATATCAAACGTGGATTTTTTAAAAATATTTTTAAAGACCTAACATCAAACGTGGATTTTTTAAAAATATTTTTAAAGACCTAATATCAAACGTGGATTTTTTAAAAAATCTTTTTTAGGGCCTAATACCAAACGTGGATTTTTTAAAAATATTTTTAAGGACCTAATATCAAACGTGAATTTTTTAAAAATATTTTTTAAGGGCCTAATATCAAACGTGGATTTTTTTAAAATATTTTAAGGACCTAATATCAAACGTGGATTTTTTAAAAACATTTTAAGGACCTAATATCAAACGTGGATTTTTTAAAAATATTTTAAGGACCTAATATCAAACGTGGATTTTTTAAAAATATTTTAAGGACCTAATATCAAACGAGGATTTTTTAAAAATATTTTAAGGACCTAATATCAAACGTGGATTTTTTAAAAATATTTTAAGGACCTAATAACAAACGTGGATTTTTTAAAAATATTTTTTAAGGTCTAACATCAAATGTGGATTTTTTAAAAATATTTTTTAAGGTCTAACATCAAATGTGGATTTTTTAAAAATATTTTTTAAGGTCTAACATCAAATGTGGATTTTTTAAAAATATTTTTTAAAGACCTAATATCAAATGTGGATTTTTTAAAAATATTTTTTTAAAGACCTAATATCAAACGTGGATTTTTTAAAAATATTTTTTTAAGGTCTAACATCAAACGTGGATTTTTTAAAAATATTTTTTTAAGGTCTAACATCAAACGTGGATTTTTTAAAAATATTTTTTTAAGGACTAACAATAAACGTGGATTTTTTAAAAACATTTTTTTAAGGACTAACAATAAACGTGGATTTTTTAAAAATATTTTTTTAAGGACTAACAATAAACGTGGATTTTTTTAAAATATTTTTTTAAGGACTAACAATAAACGTGGATTTTTTAAAAACATTTTTTTAAGGACTAACAATAAACGTGGATTTTTTAAAAATATTTTTTTAAGGACTAACAATAAACGTGGATTTTTTAAAAATATTTTTTGAAGAACTAACATCAAACGTGGATTTTTTAAAAATATTTTTTGAAGGACTAACATCAAAAGTGGATTTTTTAAAAATATTTTTTTGAAGAACTAACATCAAACGTGGATTTTTTAAAAATATTTTTTGAAGGACTAACAATAAACGTGGTTTTTTAAAAAATATTTTTTGAAGAACTAACATCAAAAGTGGATTTTTTAAAAATATTTTTTGAAGAACTAACATCAAACGTGGATTTTTTAAAAATATTTTTTGAAGGACTAACATCAGAAGTGGATTTTTTAAAAATATGTTTTAAGGTCTAACATCAAACGTGGATTTTTTAAAAAAAATTTTTTTTGAAGGACTAACATCAAAAGTGGATTTTTTAAAAATATGTTTTAAGGTCTAACATCAAACGTGGATTTTTTAAAACTATTTTTAAAGTTCCTTTAAGGACCAACAACTAAATGTGAATTTTTTAAAAATACTTTTTCCACGGAATTTTTATAGATCCTTTTTCTAAGACCAACAATCGTGGATTGTATGAAAATGTTTTTTAAGGAATTCTTAAAGATTTTTTTAAGGACCAACAATCAAACGTGGATTTTTTAAAAATGTTGTTTTTTAAGGAATTTGCAAAGATCCTTTTTTTACGGACCAACAATCAAACGTGGATTTTTTAAAAATGTTTTTTTTTTTAAAGAATTTGCAAAGATCCTTTTTTAAGGACCAACAATACAAGGAATTTGCAAAGATCCTTTTTTGAGGACCATAAACAAAACGTGAATTTTTTAAGGAGATTTTAAAAATCCTTTTCTAAGGACTAACATTATATGTGGATTTTTAAAAAGGGTTTTTCAAGGATTTTTTAAAAATACTTTTTAAGGATCAACAGTGTGGATCTTTTAAAAATGTTTTTTTTACAGACTTTTTAAAGATCCCTTTTTATGGACCTACAATAAACGTGGACTTTTTAAAAATATTTTTCTAAGGAATCGGAATTTTTAAAAAGACGTTTTTTTATATCCTATTTTGAGGAACTTTCTTTTTTAAGGAACGTAGATTTTTAAAAAATATGTTTTTGACGGAATTTTTTAATATTCTTTTTTAAGGACCAACACTCAAAGGTAAAGTTTTTGATAAACTTTTTTTTAAATGCCATCTATAAATATATTTTAAAAAATATATATTTTTTGAGGGACCAACAGAAAATGTAGATTTTTTCAATTGCCAATTTTAAAACAAATTAAGAGAACTATCCAAAAATGGATTTTTTTTTGAAAAATTATTTAAGATAGGAGCCATTAGAGTCTAAACAAAAGGATTAAAAAATATATATTTTTTAACGAGCCTTTAGATTATAAATAGGATTTGAAAACATTTAAGAGCCTTACGAGTCAAGTTTTTTTTTTTTTTTTTTTTTTTTTTTTTGGAAAAACAATTGAAGAGCCATTAGAACCAGCTTCAAACGTAAATTTGTTAATTTATATTTTTGAAGGTGAACAAGCGTGCACGTTAAATATTGTAATGTATTGAAAAAACGTGGATATTTTAAAATTTGTAGAATTTGTTAGAAAACATTAGGTGCTAAAAAACGTAGAAGTGTATAATTTACGAAAATATTTTCAAAAGTCTGAGAAAAATTGTAATTTCTAATTATTTACCGTAGTTTGACAAGGAATGTGGATTGTTTTAAAATATCTTCTTACAGTTTCACAGTCAAAAACGCAGATTTTAAATATTTTATCAAATATTTTTTTTATAACATTTATTAAAACTATGAAAACCGAAAAATCTGCTTTAAAAGGTTCGCACTACAAAAAAAGCTTTGGCTGGTTTTTAATTTTTTTCGAACGAAAAAAAATTTTAATGCTATTTTTTAAGGGATTCATTCAAAATCAAAAATATTGGTGTTTTGTATACATTTTTTTGAAGACCAACAACAATAGAAAAATTTTCAAATTTTTTAGGATTAAAATTTTAACAAAAATTTAAGATTCTAATTTATTTCCATTCACTACACAAAAAGTCCATTTAGTGTGTTTGTCACACACACACACGAAAAAAAGGATATCCTTTCAGTTATCCTTCTTCTCCTAAGGCCTCATAAATGAACGCCATAAAGGAACCCCATATGTGTATTTATGATGACACTAAATGACAGTGACACAAGTGACATATATTTGTATTTTATATACCATGTAGACAACAAAAGCGGCGACAGCAGTAAGGAGAGCATAACAACACAACCGCACAACCACATTGTGACATTTCAAAGACCACCAACAACGACAACAATAATGTCATGTCAAAAAATGTTAACACAGAAAACCAACAAGTTGCTGGTAATATTCATAGCTGACAGTAATCATCATCATCACCATCGCCAGCACCACCTGAGAGGGCGAAAGAGAGAGAGAGAGAGAGGAGAGAAAATAAATTACACATAGCCTTGATAAATATTGTTTGGCCTCGCCACAGAAGACAGCAACTAAATTGCTTGGCTGCTAAGAGCGAACTTAAGAAGAACAACATGTTGATCAAACAACATATGGTTCGAAGAGGAGAAGATATGAGACTTTTAGGATGATAAATTATTTTAAAGGACATATATATCGCTCATGTGGGTGAAGAAATTGTTGAGAGCGTGAGAGAGATTATGAAAGAAGGAATTTTATTTATGACTTCAAAAGTTATTTATTATTATAAATATTAATTATTAATAAAAAAAATTGGAATTGGATTTGGAAAAATGGATTTTTAATAACTCAGTGCGGCAGAATTAATTTTTTTCAAAAACACTGGGCAACACAAAAAATAATTATGGGGACTTGCAATAAACGTGGATTTTTTATAAATATTTTTAAAGGACTTGCAATAAACGTGGATTTTTTAAAAAAATATTTTTAAACGACTTGCAATAAACCTGGATTTTTTAAAAATATATTTAAAGGACTTGCAATAAACGTAGATTTTTTAAAAATAATTTTAAAAGATTTTCAATAAACGTGGATTTTTTAAAAATATTTTTAAAAGATTTTCAATAAACGTGGATTTTTTAAAAATATTTTTTAAGGATTTGTAATAAACGTGGATTTTTTAAAAATATTTTTTAAGGATTTGTAATAAACGTGGATTTTTTAAAAATATTTTTTAAGGATTTGTAATAAACGTGGATTTTTTAAAAATATTTTTTAAGGATTTGTAATAAACGTGGATTTTTTAAAAATATTTTTAAAGGATTTGTAATAAACGTGGATTTTTAAAAATATTTTTAAAGGACTTGCAATAAACGTGGATTTTTAAAAATATTTTTAAAGGACTTGCAATAAACGTGGATTTTTAAAAATATTTTTAAAGGACTTGCAATAAACGTGGATTTTTAAAAATATTTTTAAAGGACTTGCAATAAACGTGGATTTTTAAAAATATTTTTAAAGGACTTGCAATAAACGTGGATTTTTAAAAATATTTTTAAAGGACTTGCAATAAACGTGGATTTTTAAAAATATTTTTAAAGGACTTGCAATAAACGTGGATTTTTAAAAATATTTTTAAAGGACTTGCAATAAACGTGGATTTTTTAAAAATATTTTTTCAAGGACTTGCAATAAACGTGGATTTTTAAAAATATTTTTAAAGGACTTGCAATAAACGTGGATTTTTAAAAATATTTTTTCAAGGACTTGCAATAAACGTGGATTTTTTAAAAATATTTTTTCAAGGACTTGCAATAAACGTGGATTTTTTAAAAATATTTTTTCAAGGACTTGCAATAAACGTGGCTTTTTAAAAATATTTTTTCAAAGACTTGCAATAAACGTGGATTTTTTAAAAATATTTTTTCAAGGACTTGCAATTAACGTGGATTTTTTAAAAATATTTTTTCAAGGACTTGCAATAAACGTGGATTTTTTAAAAATATTTTTAAAGGACTTGCAATAAACGTGGATTTTTTAAAAATATTTTTTAAAGGACTTGCAATAAACGTGGATTTTTTAAAAATATTTTTTCAAGGACTTGCAATTAACGTGGATTTTTTAAAAATATTTTTTAAGGACTTGCAATATACGTGGATTTTTTAAAAATATTTTTTCAAGGACTTGCAATAAAAGTAGATTTTTAAAAATATTTTTAAAGATCCTTTTTTAAGGACCAACAACCAAACATGAATTTAAAAAAATATTATTTTCAAGGAATTTTTAAAGATCCTTTTTTAAGGACCAACAACCAAACATGAATTTAAAAAAATATTATTTTCAAGGAATTTTTAAAGATCCTTTTTTAAGGACCAACAACCAAACATGAATTTAAAAAAATATTATTTTCAAGGAATTTTTAAAGATCCTTTGGAAGGACCAACAACTAAACATGGACTTATATTTTTTTTAAGATTTCAATTTTTTTTCAAAAACACCTTGCAACACCAAAAATAATAATGCCGCAGGAATGTGCCAAAATGCCGCAGAGCAAAATTCGACCAGCGTGTGACTGTTTCATTGGCCGTTTGAAGGCCATGTTTCGTGGCAAAGGTGACTAATTCGAATTAATCTAAACTTATTCTAAAATTTGATGCTATTTCCGACATTTTTTCTTTCATTTAAAATAATTTAAAAAATGTAAAAATTATGGCGTTTGACTTTGTTGCAGTTTTTTTTATCTCACCCTGTAGTACAATTTAGTACTTTTCATGCACTTTTAGTACACATTTCGAAAACCACGTCTTTATCACAGGTCAACCACCAACACGGACTCCAATATCAACATTTGAAATTACCAGCCTTTTCCGTTTACCCAAAACGGAATGGTGCCAAATTGAGTACCATTTAGTACAGTTCGCACACTTAGTACACACTTCCAAAAGCAGCTACTTATATCAAACTTATTTCCTCACCCTGAATTCTCATACCAAATTTCAAGTTTGTAGCTTTACCCTTCTATATTATACCTAATGGTACCATCTTAGAAGTTTAGCACCATTTTAGAACTTTTCGTAACCTTAAAGTTTAATTTTCCAAAAATCTTTGGGTACATCTATCCTGCACTCCATCAAGGACTTTCATTTCAAATTTCAAAATTTTAGCTCATTTCGTTCTGTCCAATAAAAATTATTAAATTTTTTTGTACATTTTAGTACTAAAAACTAGTTGGTAAAAATTATAAAAGTTTAGTACCAGTTTAGTACTCTTCATAACCTTAAAGTTGGAATTTCCAAAAACCCTTGGGTATAGCTATCCTGCACTCCATTGGTGACCCTCATTCCAAATTGCAAAATTTTAGCTCATTCCGTTTCTCCAATAAAAATTATTATTTTTTTTAGTTCATTTTAGTACTTTGCGTACCCTTTGTAGTACGGATTTCCAAAAACCTTATGGTACATCTATGCTACACTCCATCAGAGACTCTCATTCCAAATTTCAGTTCATTCCTTTTATCCAATACAAAGTACTTAATTTTTGGTACATTTTAGTTACTTTAAGTACACATTTGGTACGAGTTTCCAAAAACCCATCCTTTTTTATTTTTTTGCTAGATCTCCATAGTCATGACCTTAAAAAGACCTTGTAAATAAACTTTTCCAAGTAGCTTAGAACAAAATTTTCCTTCTTCATATTTCTCCTCGAAATTTCAACACAGCCTTGCAATTTCATGACTGATATGAATTCTTTGTTTTTTTTTTTATTTTTTGCCTCCTAAAATCATCAACAATTTCTGTAAAATAAATAAAAACAAGCGAAAAAAACGACTCAAATCTTAATGTGAATATTTGCATTTCAAGGAAAGAACAATAAAACCTAACAGCAGAGCAACAACAACATCAAAAAACAGTCAGAGTGAGGAATGAGACAGATCAAGCTGTTGGCGTAAAAGACATAAATGTTTTTCCATTGATGATACGCTGCTGAGGGGTACCAACAGCCCATCGGCAAACGAAAAAAAAAAAACAAAACTAAATGGAGGTCACGCTAACTGAGCAAGTAGTTTGAATAGAAAGTTATGACGGGGGGTTGGGTAGTCTTAAAATACTGCTAAACAATGTTTACATTGAAATAATAAGAGAGGAGAGAAAATTGGAGGTAAATGTTGGTAGTTCATATAAATGGTTGCATATATGATGCATACTTTTAGGAGTTCAGAGGAAAATGCTATAGAAAGTACTTTTATGCAAATACCTTCTGAGATCTCCAACATAGAAAAAATTTCTATTCTATATAAAAACCGATAAAAATAATTGCATTGAAATAATAAGCGAGCATAGCAAAAGTTGTCACTTTTTGCTGGTGGTTTATATAAAAAAAATCGCATGCTCAATGCATATTTTTAGGCGTTTGGGAGGGAAATACTATAGAAAATGATATTACATTTATCAAAAACCTTCAATGTCTTTGGAAAGTCTTCAAAATGGGGATCCTCGATGTTCCTCAGCACTATAACCCAAAAGAACCAATGCCTCGGGTAGTCTTTATAATGAAGACCCGTGAAGAAACCCATAGGAAAGGCTTTCTTTCACATGAAATACCTTCTGAGATCTACAACATAGAAAACATCCCATGATGGCCTTTTAAACAATACTTTTTGTATGGGGTTTTAAACGACAGAAAGTTGCCTACTAATAATGTTCCTAAACAGGTCATATTTGACATAAAAGACCGTCAGGAGGTCCTCTACACTTAAACAATTGTAGGCAGTCTTACAGACATAGAAGTGATTGGATTTCTATTATATATAAAAACCGATAAAAATAATTGCATTAAAATAATAAGAGATCAGAGAAAAGTAGTCGCAAATGCTGGTAGATTTTTATAAAAAAAATCGCATGAATGATGCATACTTTTAGGCGTTTGGAGGGAAATACTATAGAAAATGATATAACATTTTTCAAAGGCCTTCAATGCCTCGGGTAGACTTTATAATGAAAACCCGTGAATGTACTGAGCATTTTAGTTAAAGATACCCATGGAGAAGGCTTTCTCCCACCTGAAATACTCTCTGAAATCTCCAACACAGAAAAAAAAAACCCTTCTAAACAATACTTTTTTTGCAGGGTTTTACACGACAGGAGGTTGTCCACTACTAATATTAATAAACAGGTCATCTATGACATAAAAGACCGTCAGGAGGTCCTCTATACTTAAACAGTTTTATGCAGTCCTACAGACATAGACGTGATTAAGTAGAACCCAATTCCATATAAAAATCCAGAAGCATAAAGATGGGATAAGAAATACACAGCCAAACTATTGCCAGCAGGTGAATTTACCTCTGTTGTTGTGATGAAATATAGCAGTTCACTCCTTCTGGTACCTCCTCCACATAGGGATCAACATTTTGAACACTCATAAGCATCCAATTCTTTATGAACTTCACACACTCCCATATTTCTACTAAATGGCCAACACTTTCTGTGTCTTCAAGGTACCTTTAGTCGATCTTCCATCTATTAAAGATCCTCTATAGACATAATATAGGTCCTATATGCATACAATAGACCCTTAAAATGTCCTTCATTGGATTTTTTTCTGTAAACCAAAGCTCTTTAGGATAGTCTTTCTATAGCCCAACTTGAGAGGGTCTCCTATATATAAGCCCCATGGATCTTCTATGTATAGGAACCCTATAGAAGTCCCATATTGGGTATTTTGCCAGTAGAGAAGCTCTGTAGGATATCTTCAAATTGTATCCGATCTAAAAAAGTCCCTAGGAAAGTCCCATAGAGCTCCTGTAAATAATAGGCCCAATAATAGTTTCATATTGAGTATATTGGCTACCGACCGCCTCTGTAGGGTAGTATTTCTATAGCCCAACTTTTGAGGGTCACCTATCTATAAGTCCCAGGTATCTTCTATGTATAGGGTCCTATAGAAGTCCCACATTGGGTCTTTTGTCAGTAGACAAGCTCTGTAGGATTTTCTTCTTAAAAGGATAGTTCAAAATGGTATCCGATCTATAAAAGTCCCTAGGAATGTGCCATAGAACTCCTGTAAATAAAAGGCCCAATAATAGTTTCATATTGAGTATATTGGCTAGAGATCGCCTCTGTAGGATAGTCTTTCTATAGCCCTACTTAAGAGGGTTTCCTATATATAAGCCCCATGGATCTTCTATGTATAGGGGCCCTATAGAAGTTCCATATTGGGTCCTTTGCCTAAAGGCTACCATTAGACTGTCTCCAATCTATAAACGTTTCTAGAGAAGTCCCGAAGAGCTCCCGTAAATAAGGGGCCTGTGGAAACCTTATATTGAGTCGTTTGTCTGTAAACAAACTCTATAGAATCGTCTGCCTATAGGCAACCTTGGACGGTCTTTTATGCATAAAAGTCTCCAGAATAGTCCCATTGACCTCCTACAAATAAAGATCCTATAGAATCCAAATATTTTATCTTTTGTTCCCACCTTCTTCCTTTAAAAGTCCCCAGAATTATCTATTCATAAAAGGACTCCAGAAGCCCTCTGTGTTATCTCATGTCTGTAGGAGGGATCTTTTTCCAATGGAACACCTCCAAAAGTACTTTTGTGTATAGGTATTAATTAATTATTCACTTGCATTGATGTGTGTTGCATACTTTTAGGCTACCTCCCCCCCCCCCCCAAAAAAAAAAGTGTCACAGGAAATTTTCAAGGCAAACCTCTTTGTCATTCTTTCTTTTGGAAAAGAAAATATATTTTCAAAATTAATTTGCATTTTTGTGGACTACCGCCCTGCAGATGCCTGTACATCTATGTAACTACATTGGGTTGTATGTGTGTGTGGGGAGAGAGAGAGAGAGGAAGGGAAGCCATCTTTCCAAAGGCTTTGCTTTACAAATATAGGATATTTGATAGCTTGCAACAAACAAAAGAGAGCTCTTACAACAACGACAACAAAAACAACAAAAAATAGTCCAGTGCAAATATTGAATGTCACAAAGTGTTGCTATTGTTGTTGTTCTTGTTTGTTGTACATCATGCTGATGGAATATCTGGTGTCTTCCACAATGACGTCGTATGGGAAACAAAGCTTAGCCATGTAAAACGCTGAGTGACACAGAAGCCCATCTTCAAGACGAAGACAACGCGGGCGAAGTAGAACAAAAAGGAAGATTGCTTGTTAGGAAAAAATATATATGGGCCACTGATGGTGGGCTGGTGTGGAGGTAGGCACTAGTTTTCATTTTGCAGCTTGGCATGCCAGTAGCTGTGGAAAAAGAAAACCAAACAACAATCAACTCTGACAGAAGAGAAGAAAAAACAAACTGAAACACACTTTGTGTTTTGTCTTGGCATTTTACTCGGAATAAAAGACCAGATACTTTAGACGACGACATCATCATCACCAGCAGCAGCATTGCTTTGGCTACTCTTGCAGTAGTTTGTTTTTTTTTTCTTCCATTTTCTTTCTTCTTCTTTCGTTGCTTTGCTTTGGTTTCTACATGAAAATGTAAACTTAAACGTGCAGAAAGATACAACAAAGTTGCCCCAAAACATGCGGAGGCCCCTCTCACCCACCCACCATCATCGTCGGCAACTGTATTTACCAAATGCCAACAACAACAATTTAGATATTGTTGCAACTACACCAACAACAAAAACATCGCTAGCGCAGTACATGGCTTTTTTTCGTGCTATTTTTCCAGGTCAAGGTTGACTGAGAAGAGAATGGTTTGGTTGGTTGATTGTGTGCCTGTGCGAGTGTGTGTGCATGTTGAGTATGAATGACTGAAAAACACAAACACACCAATACGAACGAACACATCCACAACCAACCATGCGTTTGCTACAACGTGCAACTATGCGAATAACGTTTGCAGCAAAAATTATCAGCAGCAGCAGCCAAAGTTGGGGATATTGTTGCGCTATAAATATTTATGTTTGCTACACGATGTCGGTACGAACAGGCATACAAACATACGTACCTACATACAATCATGTATTTCGTTTTTCGCACAATTGATGAGAGTCTATTTTTCCACGAAAAGGAAATAAAAATAAATGTTACAAAGAAAAAAGAAGGCAAAATTGAAGTGGGAGGGGAAAAATCATGCCGAATTGAAAATTTATGTAAATTAAATACGAAATTATTTATTTATGAACACACACATACATACAAGGAATGTATATATGTAAATTTGCTCATTATTTATTATTGAAGCAGAATACCATGTGTATTGAACATTTATTGTTAATACAAGTAGTAATCGATTGGCTGATTTTAAGTAGAGCGAATTGGAACAAATAACAAATCAGATGAGCAGTATATATGGGAGCTATAGCTATATCTGAACCGATCTTCACCAATTTTGACATACTAGATTCTAAACTCAATTCGGTCGTAAGTGCCAAATTTCATCCCATTTGGACAAATATTAGACGTTTTGTACACAATCAAAGGTAAATCGGACGAAGTTATATGTGGGAGCTATATCCAAAGCTGAACCGATCTCGATAAAATTTGGCAAAAATATTTTTGAGCTGTATTTGATTTATTTCCCTAAATATCGTTGTTATGGAGTGCATATTACGGCTGCGAAGGACAAAAATAACAAATCGGACGAACAATATATATGGGAGCTATAGCTATATCTGAACCGATTTCGATCAAATTTGACATACTAGCTTCTAGACTCAATTCGGTCGTAAGTGCCAAATTTCAACCCATTTGGACAAATATTAGACGTTTGGTGCACAATAAAAGGTAAATCGAACGAAGTTATATATAGGAGCTATATCCAAATCTGAACCGATCTCGATAAAATTTAGCAAAGGTATTTCTGTGCTGTATTTGATATATTTCCCTAAATATTGTTGTTGCAGAGTGGATATTACGGCTGCGGAGGACAAAAATAACAAATCGGACGAACAATATATATGGGAGCTATAGCTATATCTGAACCGATTTCGATCAAATTTGACATACTAGCTTCTAGACTCAATTCGGTCGTAAGTGCCAAATTTCAACCCATTTGGACAAATATTAGACGTTTGGTGCACAATAAAAGGTAAATCGAACGAAGTTATATATGGGAGCTATATCCAAATCTGAACCGATCTCGATAAAATTTAGCAAAGGTATTTCTGTGCTGTATTTGATATATTTCGCCAAATATTGTTGTTACAGAGTGGATATTACGGCTGCGGAGGACAAAAATAACAAATCGGACGAACAATATATATGGAAGCTATAGCTATATCTGAACCGATTTCGATCAAATTTAGAATACTTATTTTAAGGCCTAATTTGGTTGTATGTGTAAAATTCCATACTGTTCGGGCTGATATTACACGTTTGGTGCACAATAAAGGGCAAATCGGAGAGAGTGCTATATCTAAATTTTGACCGATTATCTCCAATTTCAATAGGGTTCGTTCTTGGGCCAAAGAAATGATCTGTGCAAAATTTCATCGGGATTGGGCAATAAATGCGAACTGTACTTTGTTTACAAAAATACATGGACAGACGGACGGACGGACGGACCGACATGCATAAATCGACTCAGAATGTGATTCTATGCAGATCATCAAAAGGAACTATGGGTCTATCTCGTTTCCTTTTGCCTGTTACAAAAAAATGCACATAGACATAATACCCTGACCACCTTGTGGTGTAGGGTATAAAAATGCATATTTCGGCCGGGCCGAACCTTTAATACCCTCCCCGTTTGAATTAAAACGTTTAAAAAAAAATCATAAAGTGGGGGAAGCCGTTGTATGGGAGCCATACCAAAATGGGAACCTCTATAGACAATTTTATACTTCAAGGATTGTCATCTACCAAATCTTCTAAAATACCAAATTTGAAAGAATTTCGTGGGTAAATGTGACTAGGATTATCAAAATGCCGAGTTTCGGTGAGCATCGATTGGCTGATTTTAACTAGAGCGAATTGGAACTTAAGATTCGCCTCCCAGGAAAAATGATAGAATTCAAAGACTCTAAGAGTCTTTTAGAGTTTTAACTCTCAGCCATGTGGCTAGAGAGGGTAGATATTATTTGATACGGCCAAAATGTGCCTCATCGAAATTACTGTTTTCGACCCTAGGTTTCTTTGAACCAAATCCATTTCAGGACATTTGGAGTCGATCTAGCGATGCCCTTCCGTCCGTTTGAACTCTCGAAGGAAGTACCCGATTTGATCCAAAGTTAGTACATCATAATACCAATGTCAAACTTAGATCGAGTTCGGAAATGGGCAATATCGGTGAATCGGTTAGAAAATATCAGTCGATTTTGCCGACAAATGTATTCCCTCAGCCAATGTTCGATTATTTAAATATATTTTGCCTTCTGTTATGATTATTCCAATGTTTATCCCTCTATGGAATAGGTTCCGAAGGAATAGACCCATGGTACATTAAAAAGGTTAGGTAGAGCTCCTAGCTGATTACAATTTTTTTCTAAGTGTGCCCGACATCTGCCAATTTTGTATATGTATTTGTTGTTTTGAAAAATAAATACAAAATATTTTCAAAATCAATGATTGGAAGAAACTTAAATTGTGGGGCGCGCATTAAAAATATTAACCGGATTTGCCAAGGAATTGAAAAATTGAACACTTAGGATCATATTCTTGAGAGAACATCCAGGTATTTTATTCACCTTTCGCGCTATTTGACTCATTTTAGAAATTAACAAAAAATATGAAATAAATGAAAACAACTTGTTGCCCATAATTTTGAATAATTCTGACACGATGCGGGCATAGCCTCAGGGCTGTTTTTCTGTAGTTTCACGAAGCTGCTCTACCTCCTCATTGTACCATGGAATAGACCAATATTGCCCATTTCGATCGGACCTAAATAAATATGATGTAAATATTGCGAAGTGCTAGATTTTATTGATTACTTCGTTCACTTTCGTGAGCTGCGTGATAATTTTTAGAAAATGTTGAAATGTGCATGTGGTGCCAGATATAGTCGACCGAAATATTCCTTTTTCATACTTCATCTAATAAAGAGAAAAATATTGTTATGGACAAAATTACAAGAACATCGACCACTTGCATCCAATTTTATGAGAAATCACAAATTCCATATTTATCCCAGGTTTCTAATTTAGCGAAATATTTAGATATAACGATTTGTAAAGAATTGCTGAATTGTTTCGCAAGTTATGGCAGGTAAAAGTATTGAAAATTTCGACCCTTTGTGCCTGAGGTAACCGAAGGGGTTTGCAGATATACAGGCTGAGATGAAAAAACTCCAACCAACTTCGAGCTGATGTCATTTCTAAGCCACTCGTCCGACAGCTCTTAAAATTATTCCAGTGATAGCTCATTATATTATATACAAGCCGTCAAAAGCATTCGGGTGAGAATTTTCCAGAAAAAAATTTATTCGTGTTGGAATTCATGCGTGATAGTGTGATTTATTTATATTTAGCTGGAAAACCACAAGTGGCAATCGTTAGCCAAGCACTCCAGCATTTAAATGTGAATAAATCTTATGTGTCTCGTACCATCGCTCATTACCGTGATACTGGCTAGTAGTGCAGCCCGACGTCAAGGAAGTGGACGGAAGAAAACAGAAACATCAGCAGAAATGGTTCGAAAAGTATAGAAGCGACTTGATCGAAACCCACGTCACAGTGGCCGAAAAATGACTCGTGAGCTGAACATATCGCAATCTTCCATTCGGCAAATATTGAAAAATGAGCTCGGGGTAAATTAATTGAAATTCCAAAAAGTGCAAGAACTTACAACGCAACAGAAAGAAAGTAGACTCAAAAGAGGTAAAGAGATGCTTCGCTTGGTCGAAAGTGGTGAACTGGCGAAATTGGTCGTGTTTACTTGCCAAAGAGGTCAACCGAAAATGTGCACCTTTGGTTGGCCACCAGAATTCAAGCGCAGGCCATAGTGTTGTTGTGGGCCGTCATAACAGCCGATGATCGCTCTCCGCTCGCTCTTATTAATCGATCGTGGCATCAGAATAAATGCCGAATATTATCGCAAAAATATTCTGGAGGGTGTATTAAAGCCTTGGGCACGCAAACATTTTGGGCGCAGACCTTGGACATTCCAGCAGGACTCAGCACCATCGCACTCAGCACTCGCCACCCAAGAATGGTTGCAAATTGAGATTTCTCGCTTCATTTCCAGCGCAAAATGGCCACCAAAATCTCCGAATACCTATCCGTTGGATTATTGTGTCTGGAGTATTTTGGAAAGCAAGGTTGGCACTAAAAAATACCAAAGTGTCGACCACCTCAAGCAATCGCTTCGCCGAGAATGGGCCAAAATACCGCAGAGCAACATTCAGACAGCGTGTGACGGTTTCATTGGCCGTTTGAAGGCTATAATTCTTGCCAAAGGTGACCAAATCTAAACTTATTCCAAAATTTGATGCTATTTCCGACATTTTTTGCATTCATTCAATAATGTTAAAAAAAATTAAAGAGTTATGGCGTTTGACTTTGATGCAGTATTTTTTTATCTCACCCTGAGTACCTTGAAATATTTTTAAAAATTAACGTTTTGAGGTCTTAAAGTTCTTTGGAATTAAACTCTAAAGATCTCATATAAAACCACATTTTCAATTTCCAAAAAAAAGAAGATATCCTTCTGATTGTTTTAACTCAGCGTCCCCGGCTACGTTAGTCGCCGAAAAAACAAATCTTTAAAAATTTGCGTGTTTTAAAAAATTTATGCATTAGGCGTTAATAGGTTGTTCTTGAAAAAAAAAAAAACTAAACGTTCTTGGGTCCTCAAAGTTCATTAGAATAATACTCTAAAAATCCCATTTAAGTCCCTTTTATACCTTTTCTTTTGCGTGTTTGCCTATTGTAGGCGTTAATAGGCAGCTCTTGAAAAAATATGGTAGATGTTTAGTTTTTAAAAATTTACGTCTGGATATGGAGCTTGAGAAAATATGTTTCAAAATCCAAGTTTATTGGTGATGATTGAATGAATATTTCTCCTTATAAACTACGTTAATAGACAGAGCTCAGTATTTAGGGTTTCAAATCAATTATCAATTGGCCAAGAAAATAAAAAATTAAAAATTAAATGTTTTGGCTGATGATTAACCTTGAAAATTTTTTCCCATGAAAATATTATTAAAAAACTAATTTTTGGCTGATGATTATTCTTGAAAATTTTTTCTTAATATCCAACATTTCAGCTCTAACAGCCCATGAAAATATTCTTCAAAACACACATTTTCAACTCTTCCTTTAAAAATCCACGATCTTGGCGCTAATATTTATTGAAAAATATTATTCAAATCCTTGAAAATAGGTCCATTATGGATTATTGCCTAATATTTGGAAATAATAATTTTTGGCAAAATTTTGTTAGTTGCCTTGCCTGTCGCTATTTAATATTTTTTTGCCACACACAAAGGCTAATATCCAACGTCATTAAGAGATTATCGATAATTTTTAATAGATTTTTATTTTTATGTGGGTCATAATGGGTTTTTGAGTGTGTGTGCGCGCTGGCAAGTTAATTATATTTGGGAGTGTATTATATCATAATATGTTTTCAAAATGTGATGTAAATTCCAATGAAATTGATATGCAAAAAAACGATTGTTTGATATTTTGTGTGGAGTTTTGACGTAGGAGAATATCGAGAATTGTTATAGAAAGTTTTGATTGAAAATTGTAGAAAAGTTTTGGTTTTTTACTCACACTAATTATTTTCTGTGTTTATATCTCTCTTAAAATGGCAAAATATTAAATATAGGAAGGGATATATTTAAAAATATTATTTTAATAAAATAATCAATTTTTACTCTCACTAATTATTTTACATATATTTCTCTCTTTTTAAATGGCAAAATATTAAATATAGGAAGGGATATATTTAATATTTTGCCATTTAAAGAGAGAGAAATATATGTAAAATAACTAGTGAGAGTAAAAATTGATTATTTTATATAAATAATATTTTTATTTAAATAAAAATTTAATTATTTCAACTGTAAGTTTATCCAAAAAAATATTAATAATTTTATTTAAATAATATTTTTATTATTTTATTTAAATAAAAATTATTTTTTTTTTATATAAATATTAAAATTAATTGATTTTGGCATTTTTTCGGTAGAATATATATTTTGGTAGAATATCTTGACCCTTTAAAAATCCCACAATTTTTTTCCATTAAAAGGGGCACCCATTTGTAATTCGATTCTGTTTCAACAACATTAACCCCATTTTATTCCTTTGCTTGTTTATTCTATCTCTTATACATCATCACCATCGTCTTCGTCTCCTCTTCATGTATATAGTAATGTTCGTTTTTTTACAAATAATGTAGAAAAACTTTTATAGTTGAAATAAAATTCTGGCACGTACATCATCCATTATCAATTGATGTCTGGGTGTCCTCTTTCACACGTCCGTTCGTTCCTTCCTTCTTGTTTTTTTGTTTTTGGTACGTGTTCCGATTTCAGTTTGGCACAGTTAGCAAGTGGCACTCTTCTGCTGCTGGAGCCATTATCATCCTCAACATTTTTAGGAGAGAGGGAGCCAAAATAAATCTTTTTGTAGTAACACAAGAAAATATTTGTTGGGGAGAGGTGATGCGGGAAGAAGGGAGGAAAGGATGTTTACATAATGTTTACATAGTAAATTGCATGAACTTGGAATGTAACATAAATAATTTTTATTAAGAGCTGAAAAGAATTGGATTTTTAGTATTTTTCAAGGACATTCAGAGCCAGCAACCGCGGAATTTTTTTAATAATTTTTTAGGGACTCTTAGACAAAAAACGTTATTTTTTTTAAGGACTATTGACTTGGATATTTAATAAGTTTTTTTTTAAAGCAGATTCAGAGGCAACGAAATTATGTTTTTGTAGTTTTCAAGGTCTACTGAGGCGTTATTTTTTTAAATATTTCTTTGGAAGATATTCAATCCCAGCAAACGTAGATTTTTCATAATATTTTTGCAAGAGCCAACAAACGTGGATTTTTAATAATTTTTTAAGGACATTCAATTTTACCAGAAATTGATGTTTAATAATGTGTTTCAAGGACTATCAGAGAAAATAAATGTTGATTTTTTTAAATATCTTTTAAAGATCTTCGGTCTTTACTTGAATTTTAATAATATTTTGCAAGAACTATTGGAGCCAAAAAAGATGGATGTTTAAAAATATTTTCTTGAGGAATCTCGGATCAAAAAAAAAAAAAAAGTAATAATAAAAAAAATTATTTTATGTATTATTTGAATATATGTGATTTTTTTTAAGATTTTTTCTTCCAGGACTGCCAGAGTCAAAAAGACGTGATCAGAGTCAAAAATGGAGTGAGGTACCAGAAGGAGTGTTAGTGGAAATAATGGGATGTATGAAATATAAAAAGAGAACCTGATGCTTATTTCGAATTATATGCTTGTTTTGGTTATTCAAAACTTTGACCTTTTGTAGGAGAGGTACCAGAAAGAATAGTGCGAATGGTGCCATCTTTATAACATGTCTTGTGTTGACGGAAGTATAGAGATGTCCCATGTCTGAATGGAATCGAATTTTATTTTCGTGTCTTATGAGCTTCGTGGATATTCAAAATTGTAACCCTTTGTAGGGGAGTTACCAGAAAGAGTGGACTGATATATTCCATCTTCTTGGTTTAATGAAAATATTGTTATTCGAAGACAATCGGACTCTTATTTCACATTTTATAATTATTCGAAATTTCGACCCTTTGTGGGGGAGGTACTTGATGTAGTGAACCGATGTTGTCCATTTTCGCACCTGACGTAGCACTGATGCAAATATTAGGTTTTGCAAAGTTGTAGCAAAATCGGTTTCTGTGCAGTAAATTCTTCTTATTGAAAGTTTCGACCTCTTGTGGGGGAGATACCAGAAGGAGTGGACCGATGTTGTCCATCTCCGAACTCGTTCTAAGTTTGACCATAATATTACGATGTACCTAGTTTGGGTCAAATCGAATACTCCTTCCGAGAGATATCGGGCACCAGCCAAACAGACAGACGGACGGACATCTCTAGATCGACTCCCAATGTTCTGAATCGGATTTGATCCAAAGAGACTTATTGCGATGAGGCACGTTTTGGCCATATCAAATGATGGGTGCCCTCTTTAGCCATGTGACTGAGGGTATAAAAATAGTTACATATTATTTAATAGGGTCAACGTGTCTCATAGAAATAACCTAGGGTCTAGGTCACTTTGGACCAAATACGTTTCATGGGGGTGTTCATCCGTTCGTCTGTCTGTCAGTCAATCCGTTGTGCTCGATAACCCTTGGGAAGGAGTATAAAACTCGAAATAAGCTGTCGATTACTTTCAAATTCGGCACAACCAAAAATTTCATAAACACAAGATCAGGCGTGAAGGTGGATAATATCGGGCCACTACTTCTGGTACCTCTTCCACAATGGGTAAACATTTGTGAATAAATATAAGTCTCACAAAACGCGAAATAAGCATCTGATTCTCTTCAAATTTCACACAAAAAAAAAATTTCTACTAACAAAAGATCTGATGCAAAGATGATAGATATCGGCCTACTCCTTATGGTTTAGAGAACTATTTCTCTGAACAGGAGATTTTGTTTAAATTGTTTTTTTAATGTTCAAGTACGTTCCGATATTTTCTAGGGCCATCAGTCAGCGTATACTTTCTGAGTTTTTTTAAAGAATTACCGGATTTTTTAATTATTCAAGGACTTTTTAATTTTAAAGAAATTTTTCAAAAACAAAAAACAAAAAAAAAGATTTTCTGCAAACATTTTTGAAGGACTATAAGCTTCTCTAAAGAATTTTTGCAAAGATTATCGACTGTTTAAGATTTTTTCAAAGACTTCGAGAGTTTTTAAATTTGTTCAAGGACTTTGTGATTATGGATAATTTTGTGAAGGAATATCAGACATTTTTCGTGGATTTTTAGGGACTTTGAGCTTTTAAACAATTTTTAAGGGCTTTCAGATGTTTTGAGGGCTATCAGGACCATAAGTAGTATTAAGATTTTTTTCAAGGACTATCAGATTTTTAATGAATTTATTTAACTGAAAATTTAAGTTTTTTTCAACTGAATAAGCATCTGTTTCTCTTCAAATTTCACACAACCAAATATTTCTGCTAACAAAAGATCTGATGTAAAGATGATACATATCGACCTACTTCTTATTTTTAAGAGAAGTATCTCTGAACAAGAGATCTTGTTTAACTTGTTTTTTTTCTTCATGTTCAAGTACATTCTGATATTTTCTAGGGTTACCGGATTTTTTTTTTTTTTTTTTTTGATTTTCGCGGACTTTTTGATTTTAAAGACGATTTGATTTAAAGAAATCAGATTTTCTGAAATTTTTTGGAAGGAACATAAGATTTTCTAAAGTATTTTTGCAAGGATTATTGGCATTTTTGAGATGTTTAAATGGACTTTCAGAGCTTTTCAATAGGCTCAAGGACTTACTGATTATTGAAAAAATTTTTGAAGGACTATCAGATTTTTTGAATTATATTTTCAAGAACTATCACATTTTTCGTAGATTTTAGAGGACTTTTAGCTTTTAAACAATTTTTAAGGGCTTTCAGATATTCTAAAATTATTTTGAGGACCATCAGGACCATAAGATGTATTAAGATTTTTTCAAGGACTATCAGATTTTTAATGAATTTATTTAACTAAAAATTTAAGTTTTTTGCACCTGAATATCTGGATTTTTAAGAATAATTTTGAAGGGCTATTACATAAAGCTAACGCAGATTTCGAAGGACTTTTGGTAAATCAGAGCACTCAAACGTAGATTTTTAAAATCAGCGCCAAAGACTTTGGTTTTTAAGAAAATAGATATTTTATAATTTTCAGGACTACTTGAGTCATGAACTGAATTTTTTTTATTTATTTATCCGTTTTTTTGACAATTTCACTATTCACAAAAAAAAAAAAAAAAAAAAAAACCCCACCCTAATACACATCCATAAAATCTATCCATTGAATAACAAAATCCTAGCAAAACTGCATTTAAAGGTCAATGGGTAATAAGGACATTTCAATATCTATCATCATTTATTTACTATTCCCTTGTTCTCCTATTCCCCAATCTTTAGATAGCATCGAAGGAGACAAAAAAAAAAAACACACACACATAGAATCCTTTTCATTTTATCTCCAACAATAAGATGACAATTTATTTTATCCCATCTTCCATTAAATTGCATTTTTGTTGTTGGAATCCGGGAGAAGAAATAGTCACAGCGGAAAAAGTGCCGAGTTTTTCTCGGTAACAGGATTGGTTTTCCTTGGCAGATTTGAAAATGAAAAAAAAAAAGAAATGACGCCATGACTTTTGCATTTTCATTTCATTGAAGCAGCAGCAGCAGCTGTTATTGCTTGTCAAATGGCTCCATCATTTCTTTTTGTGAAAGGAGGTTAAGAGTGCTTGAAGTCATAGCAAAAGAAACTCGTAATGTTTAACGAAAGAAAAGCACCCACTCGTCGTACAATTCATATCCTTAAATGCGTGGGTTGTTCTTTTGAGGGGGCGGAAGAGGGATATGAGGACAGTCAGTGTTTTTTTTTTTTTTCTTTAATCCGAATTTAATGAAAAAAGAGACAATTAAAATGAAGTAGACTAAGATGTCATGATTGTGGAAGCGACGTGAATATATTCGAGGAGAAAATTTGTTTTATCCAAACCTCCATATCCCCTCAACAATTTCTATATTTAACTTTTAATTTAACATATTTCGAAAGATATTTAAAAAAAGTGACTCTAATAAAAGCTACAGAGTTCGTGCCAAACATTTCAATTTTCAAACAAGAAAAACGCCATCTATAGTTCAGTTTTAAATTTACTTTGTAGCATTTTTAATGCATACTTTTCGGAGACGAACGATGAATCCTTTCAACCACCTTTCTACTGGAGGTGTGATTACCAGAAGGAAAGGACCGATATAACCCATATTCGCAGCAGATCTTGTGTTGGCAGAAATAATGGGATGTGTAAAATATGAAGAGAACTGGGAGTAATTTTGGTTATTTAAAACTTTAACCCTTTGTGGGGGAGGTATCAGAAGGAATGGTCCGATCTCTACCATCTTTATAACAGTTCATGTGTTTATGGAAATATTGAGATTTGTCAAGTCTGAATGGAATCGGATCTTAATTTCGCGTTTTATAAGCTTCATGAAAATTCTAAATTTTGACCCTCTATAAGGGAAGTACCAGAATGAGTGAACCGATATATGCCATCTTCACACCAGACCTTGGGTTAATAAAATATTGGGCTATGTGTTATTTGAAGACAATCGGACTCTTACATCACATTTTATAAGAGTTATAAATTATTCAAAATTTTGACCTTTTGTGAGGGGGGTTCTGATGGAGTAGCACTAATGCAAATATTAGGATTCCCAAAGTTAGAGAAAAATCGGATTATCTTTTCTCTTTCTGTGCAGTAAACTATTTTTTTCTGAAAACGTTGATCTTTTGTGGGTGAGGTACCAGAACGAGTGGACCGATATGGCCCATCTCCGAACTCGATCTAAGTTTGACAATAATATTACCATGTGCCAAGTTTGAATCAAACCTAATATTCCCTTCGAGAGTTATCGTGCGCAACATGTGACAGACGGATATTGCTAAATCGACCCCAAATTTCCTGAAATCGACTCAAATGTCCAAAGAGACGTACGGTCTTAAACCGTTTTTTCGATGAGACACGTTTTGGCCGTATCAATACTATATATACCTATACTTTAGTGTAGTGTCCAGGCAAAGACATAAAACTATGAAAATTTCACCTTCAATGTCTCAATCAGGCAATAGATGGCCGACGACATGCAAATAATGCATTGGAAATATTACAGAAATATGTTATACTGAAATCGACGAAAAATGGCGGAAAATCCGCAGAGAAAAGCATCAGATATGATAGACATGGTCTCAACAATGTATTCCAGATTATTTCCTTTTTGATTGAATCGATAAGAATCATCGATAAACCCTATAAAAGTGTCAGCTCACGATATGGTGACGTAACATATTTTTCCCTACCAACGATATCTATTGAATCAAATCAACTATAAAATGTCCTATATTATTACATTATATGTCTTTGGTTCAGATATATATTTTTTTGGGTAGAACAATTAGATCAGGTCTAAGTTAAACAATTCTACGAAGATTATGGCTAAATGGTTGTAACCAAAAGACTGGAATTAATATCTGCCACAATAAAATTCACGAGAAAGTGCAAGCAGTTTTCTCGAGCGCCAATATATTCTCAAAATATTCTTAAATGATAGACAATATAAATAAGAACAAGTAAAAAAGAAGCTAAGTTCGACCGGGCCGAACTTTTAATACCCTCCACCATTTCGAAGGAAATTGAAAAATTTAAAAAAAAAATCTGAAAACTGTCATTTAAATGAAAACCGTTATATGGAGACTATACGAAGACGCATGCGAAATTTTTTGTCATGGACTGTAGGGCCCATTGCGAACTTTAATCACGAAATTTGTTACAATTACGGTGAATAAATAATGTCGCATAAATCATGAAAATACGGAGTATCGGGAGGTACCGAAGACGTGAACCTGCACGGACAATTTTCTGTCTTAGTTTGTAGTACCCTTTAAGATCTTCCCGTACGAAATTTGAAACAATTTCGGTGAATAATGTAACTGAAATCATCAAAATACCGAATATCGGGATGGATCGTTATATGGGGGCTATACGAAGACTTGGACCTGCATAGAAAAATTCTTGGCATAGGCTGTAGTACCCATTAGGATCTTCCAGGACTAAATTTGAAACGATTCCGGTAAATAATATCGCTAAAATCATGAAAATACCCAGTATCCGGAGGTACCTTAATATGGGAGCTATACGAAAACATGGGCAGACACGGTCCATTTATGAACTTAACCTGACTACTGGTAAACTATGCATATATTCTAAATTTTAGCCATCTATCTCAATTCTTTCGAACAATAGCTTGATTGCAACAGACGGACATCGCTAGTTCGTCTTAGAATTTTACGCTGATCCAGAATATATATACTTTGTAGGGTATATTATGATTATTTCGAAGAGTTACAAACGGAATGACAAAGTTAAAATACCCTCCATAGAATGGTGGAGGGTATAAAAATCTGTTATGATGGCCTTTCTGAAATTACTACCTTTAAAAGCTGATGCCCTCAGGATTGGTGAGCAAGTGTTAGTTTTTATAAAGCGCCACCTATTTTTCAGTTCTCATAAAATTCTTTGCTGAATTTGTAACCTTTTTGGAGGTAGAATGCACAACAATGGCCATGTTAGCTTACCCATAATACGAATGTACCCGATTTAATTGGGTGATATATTGTGTTAATTGTTTTTTAGAGACTTAAATATCAAATTATTGACATTTAATACTCTAGCCATTTAATCAACGCCATCTATACTTAACTTTTAAATATTTTTTTTGGCATTAACAATATTGCTCATATTGTTATTATTATCATCATTGTGATATACGAAATGTATATACAATATCAATTAAAATAATTGTAGTAATAATAATAATAAATTAATAATAAAATAATAATAACAAAATTGAAGTGCAGATGGCGTTTTATTGGCAGTCGCTTTGTGTACACTTCAGTGTAAAAGGTTCCATAAATGGTAATTAGAAGAAAATCGACAGCTTCGAAACTCTGTTTTTGAGAGTATTTTATTAATATTTATTTCATGAGATGTATCTACCACTATTACCAATACCCAATTCAAGATCATGAATTGGAAAGCTTTTCACGATTATTAATGACGCTGGTTAAAAATACATGATCCCAAATCCCTAACATCTTTTTTACTAAGAAATACAATGTTCGTCATCTAAATTTCATTTTGAAATAATTCTACAGAAATGAGTTACAGATGGCGTTCGTTACGACGTTCGTGGTTTTATTTTTATGTATAATTCAGGCACTTTTATATAGTACTATAATTTGACCTTAATTTTTAAAAATTAAAATATACATTTTATTCCAATATGAAAGTTAAGCTTGTTAATATTAAAATATTAAGAGCATTATGTAAAAGAAAGCTTACAAAAATTGTGATTGTATAACTATATCTATTCTCTAATACTAATACTTTCCCATTCATTCCGACATATTTGCCGGTTGACTCAAATGTATGAGTAATTCTTTTTCATCATATCCGATTATTTTTCCTTAATTAATTACATAGAAATGATAACAAATAAAAAAACAGTACTACAACGTAAAACTTGTACAACAATTAAAAATTGCAATAAAATTGATTTTCAAATAAATCAAAACATTTCGAAGTTGATTGAGCTGTTAAACAAGTTGGATGGGATAAAGTAAAATGTATCTTTGATTTGCTGGAGGTTGTATGAACCAAGAGTCAGTAGAGATGGAATTTAGTATGCTCGACTGGAAACAAATAAACACAAGCTATGCCTATTTTTAGAATTCTTAAAGTAATTTGTTCTTAAGCATGCAATAAAATCTCAAAAGATTTCCTCCCAAATACATTGCACAATTATAGGCGCTCCAAAAAAGTTAGGTTCAGAAGAGCTGCTATTTTTCCTGATCAGGCGGAGTTATTGTTTTATGTTTAATTGGATATTAGGTACTGTTTTCAACCCAAACAACACTTTGAAGTAATTGAACCATCCAAATTCGTGATACATTTAAGAATCATCATTGAATGGGGACTGTTTTTTCCTATTTTATGAGCACCAATCTGATATTTTTAATAAAAATTAATGAAAAAATTAACTACTTTCCCATTTTTTTATTTTTTTATTGTAGGTCACAATCCGCTATTAAATAATTTCACATCATAAGAATGGCGATCTTTTCAAATTGAAATCATTTCATATCGCAATAGGATCCATATTTCCTACAAATTCAATATTGCCAATGAATGGTGTCTACTTTCAGGAGTCTTAAAATAATTTCTGCACATCTCAGAGGGAGTGTGTGTTGACGGCGTCTTTTTCGAGAATGTTGAGAGTGGTACAAACGTCCGCTCCCACGTTGCCTACTTTCGGGCGTTTGAAAAAATGTTTTCTTGCCAAGGCCTTTAAGTTCAGTAAAAGTTGTTAGTTACTTGGTTTTACAATCTTAATAGGTAAAACACGTCCTCGCTAAAATTGTTATATGGTGCTTGTGGTTTTGGAGTGACTTTCACATTGAGGTCTCCTCTAATAATGGACATTTTAAAGGTCTTACCTAAGAATTTTTAACTGAATAGCGGAATTAACACATCGACTAGTAAAGAAATTCCCAAATTACAAGAATTGTGACTACAACCGATTCATTTTAACTGGCTTCCAATTCAAAACATTCTGTCAAAGAAGAAGCCATAAGCCTCTTCAGAAGAGGTATATTTTTTCGTAATCGTATTATTTTGACCCTTTATCTCCCACAAAGGGTACCAGAAGGGGTGGACCGATGTATTCCATTTTCTAACCGGACCTTGTGTTAATAAAAATATTGTGATGTGTGTAATTTGAAGAAACAGGATGCTCTATTCGTATTTTAAGATCGTTTCTGTTATTCAAACCTTTGACCCTTTGTGGGGGAGGTACTAGATGAAATGCCCCGATCTCAACCATCTTTATAACAGGTCTTGTGTTGATGGAAATATTAAGATGAGCCAAGTCTGAAAGGAATGGGAGGTTAATTTTACGTTTTATGAGCTTCATAGATATTGAAAATGTTGACCCTTTGTGGGGGAGGAATCAGAAGAATCTTCACACAAGACCTTGGGTTAATAAAAATATTGTGATGTGTGTAATTTGAAGACAATCGGACTTTTACATCACATTATTTATAATTATTCAAAATGTTGACCCTTTGTGGGGGAGGTACTTGAAGGTCCACTCCTGATGCAAATCTGTGCAGTAAATTATTTTCTTTGAAAACGTTGACATTTTGTGGCAGAGGTACCAGAAGCAGTGGATCGATGTTGTCCATCTCCGAACTCAATCTAAGTTTGACAAAAATATTATGATGTACCAAGTTTTGACCAAATCGAATACTCCCTTCGAGATTTATTGTGCGCACCAGCCAGCCAGACATACAAACGGACGGACATCACAAGATCGACTTCAAATGTCCTGAAACGGATTTGGTACAAAGTAACCTATGGTCTCAACCGTTATTTCGATGAGCCAGGTTTTGGCGGTATCAAATGATATATACCCTTCTCTAGCCATATGGCTGAGGGTATAAAAAGGACCAAAAAGTCCCCTGTGGTGACTAGCTTGAGGGTAAAAATCTGAAAGAATCCTTGCATTATTATCAATAATATTACAGAAGAGATTATATATCTGGTACGCAAGAATCCGAAGAAATCTTCGTCCAAAAATTTGGAAGAGGGGGATCTTGGCCCTTTAAATTAGATTACTTTGCGAAGTGAACAAAACACCGATACATATGTCTTCCTTCTATTATTAGCTCTATTGTCTTAATCTGCTGTGAAATTGGCAAAAAATGATGTCTACCATAAGGCTTAATGCAAATTATGTCTAGAGACTCAAATGACTTTAGCTCGGGAGAATTATATTAACCCAAATTCGAGAAATGCATTTCAAAAGCAATTTTGAGGAGCAATTAGAAAATATTTAACTTTTCCTATAATTATGTAAAAAAGTGGCAGAAAAGTCCCATAACGGCGAGGTATCGGACCACTTTCCCTGTTATCACTCCTCGAATATTTAATGATGCATATTTTCAGGCTATATAAAACTATTTATTCACCAACATAATACCCTGTAAGGAATTTCAGCGTAAATATTTATTTATTTTTAATCTAAATATTTTCCTGTCCTCAGAGGATCTTTTTGAGGAAGAAGAAATGCTTTTATTTAGAGAGTGTTGGAAGGACAGTCTAACTCGTCAACCTTTCCAAAACGATGTCTACTTTCAGGCATTTCAATATGTTAGCTTTCCAAGAATGATGCACACTTTTAGGCGCTCTAAAACAATTCTAGCATATATAGGATTTGTTTTGCTTTCACTTCGAAATGTTTTGATTTATTTTTGTAAAAAAAAAAATAAAAAACTAAAAAAAAATAAATTTTAATAAAACCAAAAAAATGAAACAACATGACACAGGAACATACCTTTTGATAAAAATATTTTTACTTTTAAAAGCAATTTCTAAATTATTTTTTCTTTCCATATATATTGCTTTTTTTGTTATTGCCACAAATCAAGAAAGAGAGAGAAAATGATGGTGAAGAGAATTGAATTTTTAATTTTTTCAAAGAAAAAAATTAAATTAAATCCGATCCAAATGGAGAAGTGTTATTGCTCGGTGTTTTTGATGAACAGAGAGTCCCAACAACGTTAAAATCGCAACTGTTTGCCGTACGTCGTTTTGTGTCAGGTTGTAATGTTACCAGTTATCACAAGAGAGAGGGGTTCGATTGGTTTTTCGTTTTTCTGTATATTTTTTGTTGTTGTTGTTTTGTTTTTGGCGATAATAAAAGGCGGGAAAAAGTAGTAACGTCAGACGAGTTTCGTGTTGGTTTTTCTGTTTTCAAAGTTTGTTATTTTTTATTTATGATAATATTTATTTTTTTTTTTTTTTTTTTTTGTTTATTATTTATGTTTTTGTGCTATTTTTTCGAGTGGGTTTCCCTTTTCAATTTTTGTTTCCTTTGTTTTTTTGCTTTCGATATTAACGAGAACGCGTGTCTCTGGGAAATTTATTCATTGACGGATGACGTAGTCCGCCAGCAGAGGGTGGTGGGGTTTAGTTTTGTGTGGGGGAATTTGTTATTCCCGTTTTGTTTGTAGTGGTGGTGGTCGTGGTGGTGACGCTATCCTTTAAACTTTCAAAATATATTCCCGGGAAACTTAATATATATACATACACACACTCATATGCACTATTACTTCACTTGTGTGGGAGTGGGGGGTTACGCACTACTTTTTTTTGTGGAATTTCTTGCTGGTAGTAGGGATGATTTGCTGGGTTATTGTTGTTATTGTTATTTTTTTTTTTCGTTTCGTTTCCTTTGGCTTTGAAAAAATAAGGTTAGTGGTTACTTGGGAGACGAATATCTATTTTTTTTAGATTTATTTTTTTATTTATTTTTATTTATTTATTTTTTGTTTTAAATAAAATATTTGGGCACTTGGGTTTATTTTTCGCTTGAAATTGATTGCTTGAATTTCCTTTTTCTTTTGGTTGGCTTTGAAAAACCCAAGGTTTTTCTGAGGGAGGGAGAGGTGGTGCAGAAACTTGTTATCACTTCTTTTTTCAAAATAATTTCAATTTTTCTTTTGACTTAATTTTTTTTCAATATTTTTTTTTCCTTTGCACTTTTTTCACAACTTCCTTTTTTTGATTTATTTATTCTTTTTTAATAATTTTTGCGCTATTTTTTTCTTTTGTACCAGAATATTGCTTTGAATTTTTTTATTTATTTCTTTTTTTGAGGCTTTGCTTTTTTTCCTTTGCAAATCAAGAAAATCGGAGATTTTTTGTAATTTTAACAAATTTTAATTTAATTTTTTATAAAAAAAATATGTATTTTTTTTGCAAAAAGCAGCAGTCGTCGTTCGGTCGTATCAGTGGCAGCAGCAACTGAATATTGGTTACGTTGGTTGGGTTTGCGTGGTTTTTGGTGATTTCGGCGAGAATTGGTGCTGGTGTTGTTGATGTTGTAGATTTTTCTTGCACAGATTTTATATTTCGTAAATATTTTATTCAAATCGATTTTCTGAATATTTTTTTTTTTCATTAAAAACTATTGAATATTTTTTTTCGATTTTTTTTTTTGTTTTTTTTTTTCAAAACTTTTGTGTGTATATAATTTTTTTTTTCTGTTTTTTTGTTTTGTCTTCTTTGGTGGTTATAGTAAGAAGCCAAAGTGTATATTGAAAACGTTGTCCGTCTCTCTGGGCAAGCTGAGGGTTGCTTTCCACAAGTTTTTGGTATACCCGATGCTAGAATGTTGCTGCTGTTGGTTCTGTTTTTGTTTTGTAGAACAGAAAAGGTTGAGTGGCAGCAAAAAGTTTTGCTGACTGGCTGGCTGGCTGCACGCTCGCTCGCTCTTCTCGGGCTTTTTTGCTCGTTTTCTTTATAGCTGACTGCCTGGCTGGCTGGCTGTTTTAGATATCTCTGTGCCTCTGCTCTTAGCTTGTATCTTCTTCTTCTTTTTCGGTTTCTGTTTTTTTGTTGTTGTTTTGTTTATTGCGATTATTTAGCAGAAAAAGATTCTACAAACATTAGAATAAATACCCCGCCGCATGTTATTATAGCTTGTAGCAGCTATCCGAGAATATGTGTGTTTGCGGCAGCGAGTAGTTGTTGTTAGGTACGTGGTGGTATGTGGCAGAGAACGCTCTGGGAAAAAATACTAACAAATAAAAAAAGTTTTAGAGGCAAACAAACGCCAAGCAAATTGCTGATTCTCGTAATTGTTGTGTCGTGCCGTTCGTTGCCACACCACCACCACACCATACATACACTCAGTAGACGACGTTGAATAAGTAACCAGCAACCAGCAGCTCTAACGAGCGGACAGGCCATACAATATGAGGGAACAGTGATGTCAACATAAAAAAAATTTGTAGTACTAAGGAATATATGCTGCCTCGCATCGCATATTTCGACACAGGATTTTTAAAATTATTTTTTTCAAAGGATCAAAATGGTGATTTCAAATCTTGTCAAAAAATTTTGAAATTAAAAAAAATATTTATAAAATTTTCAACAAACGTGAACTGAAAAAAAAATATTTTTTTTAAATTTTCAAGGTGATATAAATATTAAAAGGTGCTAGATTTGGCCTATTTTTTTTTTTTTTTTAAATGTTGAAATGTACTTAGTGATTTAATTGATAAATATATTGAAATATAAAAATTCTCAAAGAAAAGCGAACATTTATTTTCAATTTTTTGCGACAAATTATCAAATTTGTAACCTTCTGTGAGGCAGTTACCAGAAGGAGTGGGACGATAATCTCCATATTCCCATCAGATCTCTGATTTAGAAAATATTTTGATTAACAAGTTTGAAAATAATCGCTGACTTGTTTCGCCATTTATGAGATTTATATGTACTGGAAATTGAGACCCATTGTGGGGAAGGTACCAGAATGGGTGGACCGATCTCCATTATCTTCATGTCAAATATTGTGTTGGTAGAATTATTGGCATGTGGGAAATTTGGGAATAAACCAATGCTTAATTCGCATTTCATAAGCCTTCTATCCTTCATGCCGCAAGCACCAGAAGGAGTGGACCAAATATTCCATATTCACCCCACATGTTGTGTTGGTAAAAATAGTGGGATGTGTGAAAATGCAAGAGATTCAGAAGTTTATTTCCATTTTTGTGATCATTTTGGTTATTTAAAATTTTGACCTCTTTATGTGGGAGGCACCAGAAGGAGTAGACCGATATATTCCATATTCACCTCAGATATTGGAATGTGTGAGATTTAAAAAGCAATCGGGTGCGTATTTCGAATTTTATGATAATTTAAGTTATTGAAAATGTTGACTGATTGTGGGGGAGGTTCCAGAAGGTATGGTCCGATCTCTACCATCTTCATAACAGGTCTTGTATTTATAAAAAATATTCAAAAATGTGAAGTTTAGAATGAATCGGAGACTTATTTCGCATTTTGTAATCATTTTGGCTATTCAAAGTTTTAACCCCTTGCTGAGGAAGGTACCAAAAGGCGTCAGATCAGATCATGAGTTAATGAAAATATTGTGATGTGCCGAATTTGAAAAAATTTGGAAATTTTAAACTGCTGTGGGGGAGGTACAAGAGGCAGTGAGCCGGTATATCCCACCTTCACACCAGATCTTTTGTTAGTAGAAATACCGAGATGTGCGAAAATTGAAGAGAATCTGATGATTTTTTTCGCATTTTATTGGAGTTATAATTATTCCAAATTTTGATGTGTGGGAGGTACATGCTGAAGTGGGCCGATATTGTCTTTTTCGCATCTGACCTAGCTTTGCCAAAAATATCAGGATTCGCAAAGTTTGTACAACATTTGATAATAATTTCTTGTTCTATATGGTGAATTATTTTCTGTAAATATTTTGAACTTTTTTGGGGGAGGTACCAAAAGGACCGATATAGGCCGTCTCCAAATTCGATCTAAATCGGATACTCCCTTCGAGAGTAATCGCGCTCACCAGTCATACAGACAGATGGATGGACATCACTAGATCGACTCGATTAGTTTTCTAAGGGATCGTAGGTCACAATATATTTTGTTATTGCGTTGACTTGAAAAAAGTGGTCGAAAAAAATTTAAAAATAGAAGTTCGTAAAATAATTTTTCAAAAATTTAAATTTATGAGCTTAGAAATGCTTAAAATTGGAGTTAATAGGCCGTAAAATCTGCCAAAGAATTAAAAAAAAATCCATGATATTCAAGACTACATTTATTGTCCTTAAAGGCTTTGTAAATTTTGTACATTTAGAGACCTCAATAGACTTAAAATATTTAAAATATTCACATTTAAGATCCTTGAAGTCCTTCACAAACATTTAAAAAATATAAATTTAAAGTCCTTGAAAACATTCCAGAAATTATTTAAAAATCTACGCTTAAAGTCCTAAAAAATATAACAAAAATTCACATTTGCGACCCCTGAAGTCTTAAAGAAATATTTTGAAAAATCCAGAATCCAGACTCTCTAAACGGAGTCAGAGAAAAATCGCTAAAAATTGGAATTGAAAACACAGAAAAATATTTCTGGCCAGATTCTGAGAAGTACCTCTGACTAGAGACGAAGAAATATTTCAGATTTCAGTCTGAAAGAAGTCAGATAATATCTCTGTTAAGGATCAGAGAGATGTGACTGGCTAGAGTCACAAAATTGTCCCTGGTTAGAGTTAATGAAATATTTCTGGCAGAGAAGGTAAATTATATGACTTTTTTTCATATGTACCTCTGACAAAGAAATATTTTAGTCCAAACTAGGAGAGAAATTTCCTGGGGAGATCAAAAATAATCAGGTTTTTAAAATATCTCTGACTAGAGAAAATAATATTTCCTTATCAGAGTCACAAAAGTATTGGGGATCGAGGTAAGAAAAAGATTTATGAGTAGGATCCAAGACCAATCTCCCCTAAGCCTATGAAACTCATATTATCAGAGACAATGAAATGATATGACCAGATACTAAATCCCTTGTGAAATGAAAAAAATTATAGAGAAATGGAATATCGCATTCAAATTCTTATTGGGGATTTTTTTAATTTCATTTTCTCATAGGACAAGAATAGAGACACAGAATTATAGAAACATTTTTGACAGAATTGATTAAAAACCAAATAAATACATTCCAAGTGTAAGGACCTGAATCAGATAGATATCTTTCAATTTTTCAATACTTCTCAATAATATGATCTTTATTTTTCATAGGTATTAATTTACCGACTCAATTCCGAGTTACATAAATTTGCATATTTTGAGACTCCTATTAGCAACACAAATCAAAGAGTCTAAGAAACCCTCAGAAGCCGAGCAGAGATAGTGAGAATTATGAAAAACGCTTTGGGTAATATTTTCATCCGCAATGGTTTAGCAAGTGTTTAACAAACTCGTATTTCATCTTCTTGCCGATGGAAACCAATACGACTTTGAACTGGAAGAGATAACTACATTCTTCAAAAAAAAAAAAAAAAAATAATAAATAAATAAATAATTTTTCATTAAACGATGTAATATGTATCTCAAACGCTTTTTATCTACTTGGCGCGTTAGAGAGAATTATCAACAACACTTTGGATAATATTTACATCCACAATGTTGTAGAAAGTGTTTAACAAGCCCTTGTTACATCTTCTTGCCAATGGAACCCATTACGACTTTTTATTAAAAAAGATATGACTACTTTCTAGAAATTCATTAAGGGATGTGATCTGTTTTTCTAGCGCTTTTTGCCACCTTAAAGTTGTCATCACTGAATAGAGCAGCCATAAAGTCTGCATATACACAACTCACACCGGAATTTGTCTAAAAGCGTAGGTCTCTAACTCTCCACTTACCATACACTCTCTCTTTCTCTCACACATTGTATAATTCCTTTTTCCTCCCTCTCTTTATAACAGAATAATATCCATTTGATTTATAGCTTCAATAAACCTAAAGCTCAGACTCTCTTATAAAAATACCACATCATATCAAACAATGATAACATGAACTCTCACCCAAAATTACCCACCACCCCATTTGAATAGAGCAAAGGGAAATCATAGAGCAGGGTTGCCACAAGTGTGGGAAAAAGGTGACAAATTCAAAATAAACAAAATGTGAATGAGGAAAAGATTTGAAGATTACATCGATATGAAAATAACAGTTGAGAATGATTATCGGAGAGATTACAAATATTTTCATGATTATTGAAATATCCTGTGAAATAGGAAGATATCTTAAAATGTGCTAACCTAATTTTCAAAATATTTATTTGATTCAAGTAAATTTTTATAAAATAATCTACAATAACTTGATATACTAGTGGCTGCCTTGAAGGTTTGAAAATGTGGCATCATCACGGTAAAGATATAGTATAAAATAGGAAATGTTCATAATATGAATCAATCAAAACTTTTAATTAAACTTTTTGCAAAAATGTTACATTTGCCCTGTTCCAGAACCTGCAAGAATCTACTATTTTTTCGATTTTCTTCGATATCACAAAGTCGGTTATCGTAGTAAAGATTGCTTACCATTTCAGTTCTGAAACAGATTAATTAAGTTTAGCATAATGTGGGTGCCTGATGTGTAATTGCAAATAGGTGGCAACATCTTGCACATCAAAATTACAATGCCATTGCAAATTTGGGAGCAAGAGAAAAATCATGTAGCCATCTCGCGGCGTGAGATAAACACCAACCTGACGTGAGTTGCAAAAATTGTGCTGCAGCCAGCGTAAAGGTGAGAGAGAACAGATGAGAAAGAGAGAACTCAAATGTTGAATAAGCTCGCGCGCGGGAAAATATTGGTTTGTTATGCAAAAAACATTGCGCTATAATAAACAATACAATTTGTATTGGGAAACTTCTGGTAAATTAATGGGGAAAACACACACCGAAGTACACAAACAAAACAAAAACAGAAAAAAAGGTTAACTCTGTGTCTGGCTGGAGATAGTGGATTTACATGGTGTTTGTTTTGTTATTATTTGGAAAACATTCCATGTATGTACCTACATAGATTTCAGTTAACAGTGTTGCCATCATTGGAAACCGATAATAGAGATAACCAAAATACAGAAATTTTACGTCACTTAGTCATAAGGCCCGCCATATCGGCAAGGAATTAAAAAAAATGTATGGGAAAAATACAGATTCCGCACATGCACTACTAAATTACAAATAATAAATGCTCGTTTTGAGAACACAGGGAAGCTCAAAAACATATATAAAAAAACTTGGGTAATCTTCAAAAAGTTTTTAAAAATTCTACAAAAATATATATAAAAAAATCCACATCCACAAATATTCTATAAAATCCACGTTCTTTAAAATCCAAATCATGTTGACCTATGGACCTTGAATTTTTTTTTTTTTTTTTTTTTTAAACGAAAGTTATATTGATCTTGAAATGATATTTTTAATTTAATTTATTATATAGGTATTGAAAAGCTTAATCTTTGCAAGTGGTTGCTGGTACCAGAAGTCATTATTTGGTAATGTCCATCAGTCGAATTCACGATACAGCCCTCATTTTTATACCATCAGCCACATGGCTACCGAGTATATATCATTAGATACGGCCAAAGCGAGCCTCATCGAAATAACGATTTTAGGCCATAGGTGTATCTGACCTAATCCGTTTCAGGACACTTGGAGTCGATGTCTGTCTGTCTGGCTTGAGCGTACGATAACTCTCGAAGGGAGTATACGATTTGGTCCAAACTTGGTACATTGTAATATTATTATCGAACTTAGATAGAGCTCCAAGATGTGCAATGTTGGTCTACCCCACCTTGTACTTCTTCAACTAAAGATCAACATTTTCAAAGAAAATATTTTACTACACAGAAAGAGACAGGACGATTTTGATCCAACTTTGGAAATCCTTACATTTTCATAAGGGCAACGACAGGTGCGAAAATGGACGTAACCAGTCCAATCCATCAAGTACCTCTCCCACAAAGAGTCAAAATTTTGAATAATTACAATTCTTAAAAAATGTGATGTAAGAGTCCGATTGTCTTCAAATTTTACACATCTCAATAATTTTATTAACCCAAGGTCTGGTGTGAAAATAAAATTTATCGATCCACTCCCTGTGGTACCTCCCGCACAAAATATCGAAATTAAAAAAAATATATATATATATATATATTTTCCGCACAGAAAGACAAAAGCTAATCTGATTTTGCTCCAACTTTGCAAATCGTAACATTTGCGAGAGTACTACTTCATGTGCGAAAATGGACAATGTCGGTCCACTCCATCAAGTCCCCCCCCCACAAAGGGTCAAAACATTGAATAATTACAACTGTTACAAAATGTGATATAACAGTCCGATTGGCTTGAAGTTTCACTCATCCCAATATTTGTTTTCAACCCAAGGTATGGGAATGCATCGGTCCGTTCTTTCTGGTACATCCGAAACAAAAGGTCGAAATTGTAAAAAAATATTTTTTGCACAGAAAGAGAAAAGATAATCCGATTTTGCTCCAACTTTGCAAATCCTAATATTTCTATTAGTACTACGTCAGTTGCGAAAATGAACAGTATCGGTCCACTCCATCAAGTACCTCTCCTTATAAGAGTCAAAATTTTGAATAATTACAACTCCTATAAAATTTGATTTAGGAGTCCGATTGTCTTCAATTATCACACATCGTAATAATTTTATTAACCCGAGGTCTGGTGCCAAGATGGAATACATCGGTGCACTCCGTCTGGTACCTCTCTGCACGATTTTGCTCCAACTTTGCAAATCCTAATATTTACATCACTTCTAGGTCAGGTGCAAAAATGAATAATATCAGTCCACTCCATCAAGTTCTCCTGTACCTCCCCCACAAAGGGTCAAATTTTTGAATAACCAAAACGTTTATAAAATTCGAAATAAGCATCAGGTTCTCTTTATATTTCACACATCCCATTGTTTTTACTAACAAAAGATCTGTTGTGAAGATGGGATATATCGGTTCACTCCTTCTGGTACCTCCCCCACAAAGGATCAAAGAAAGCAAGATAAGCCTCCAACTCTCTGTCAATATCACACATCCAAACATTTTTAATAACACAAGATCTTTTGTGAAGACGATATATATCTGCGATCCCTTTCTGTTACCTCACCCACAAAAACTCACAATTTTCAATACTTTTATCTGTCATAACTTGCGAAACAAATCAGCTATTCTTTACAACTTGCTATATCTACATATTTCTCTCAACCAGAAACCAGAGATGAATATGGAATTTATGATTTCCTATAAAATGTTCGATATTCGATCATTTTGCCAATACCAATTTTTTATCTGCATTAGATGAAGTATGAAAATCCTTGAAATGCCTGAAAATGTTCGGAAATTTTAGCTAAAAATCATCTTGACTAGAGGTATATTTATTATGTCAAAATGCAAAATTGTCGCATTTAGGGCTCGCTAACCCCGAAAATTATTGCTGAGAAGCATTCCCAATGTGGAAATATTTGGTGTGATTTATGGGCCGGTGGGGTCATAAGACCTTACTTTTTCGAAAATGATGATGTTTTTGGTCGGGGTTGTTTGGAATTGATCCAAACAACGTGACGTGGGACAAAAATACAATGGGAAATGTGATCGCAATTGGCCACTGAGATCTTGTATTCTAAGACATTGCAACTTTTACCGGGCCACTTCAAAGATAAGTTCTGCGATGACAGCCCAGCGTCAAGAAGTCGAAGATATCGAGGAATAGAAAATTGTGCAATTTATATGGCAATTCGAGCCGATTCCCTAAGGTCCTTTTTTGTTTATTATATCCGATCCCTCAAATGATTTTTTCAGGCCCTGGTAATATTTTCACAATCACACTTTGGGTATGTATTTCAAATTTGCCCAGATTATTGAAATTTTTGAAAAGCAGTTATGACATTGATGCTTACTTACTTAATATCCAGAAATTACCGATTTTTTTGGAAATTAAACAATTAAATTATGTATATAGATAATTTAATTTTTTCAATCTAAACGTATCGGTTTTTATCGGTTCCATGGATTTTAACAAGAACCTCAATCTTGAAAATCAGCCTGTGTTGCAGTAATCATTACTTCCGTATAATATAATGATTTCCAATGCTCAGCATCCCTGGTTAATGTTTTGGTCTTGCAAAATATTTTTCTCAGCAAAAACAGGAACCTTGGCGGAAGAAAACCCCCCACAACAACTTCATCTCATGCTCCGCAAATTATTTCGGGTGATTCTCATTTTCTCGCTTTCTCTCTTCAGAGAAATGTGAAATTTATCAGACGCTGAATGAGGACATGCGCTTTTTAAAACATAACAGGAGCATGAAAAATTGCTTCTGCATGTGTGTATATATGAGAATATATCAGCATGCAAGTGTGTGTATACACACACCAACAAACAGAGAAAAAAATGAAAATATTTTGAAATTCTTGAATTAAAATATGAAACGAAAACCCCATGAGGATAGGAGAAGAAAAGTGTAAGGGGGGCATATTACAATGCCTCTAACATAAATGTGCAGAATTTGAGATAAAGCGAAAAACAACAGCAACAACGGCACTAAAACTTATTCAAAAGTTAGCTAAGGCAAAAATGTTAGACATTTCAAAATTACAAGTGTAATATGTATGCATGTCACACAGTTCGGTCGTTAGTTCGTTTTGGGGAAATATTTTGCATGTGTGTATAGGTGTGTGGGTGTGAGTGCGTTACAAATGACAATAACATAAATGATTTATAAGTGGGAAATGCACTACCACACACATATTTCCTGCTCTTCATCATACACTCACACTCACACACACGCACACAAGCACATCTACCCATTTGAAATTTCGCCCACAGGAAATGAGTTATTTCAGAGGAAATACAAATTCACAAAACACATGGCGTCGTCGTTGTCGTCCTCGTTGAGGAAGAGGCAAAACTAAACAAAAACAATAAAATTAGGACACAAGTAAAAGGTTACGACGGAGATGTGTACACTAGGGTGGGGTGAAAATTAAGGATTTTCCTTTTAAAAAAGAAATCAATATAAATGAAAGGATTTTTTCTACAGGAAACAAAAAAGGGTCTTCTATGGATTTTTTTAGAAAAAGTACCATCAATACAAATCTGCATTTCTTTAATTGCGACAAAATACAATTTTGTTCAATAATTACAGGAACAATCCAGTAGATTATCATAGTAGAGCTGAAAATCGAAGACATGTGTATCGGTGTTTTGAAAGTATACATCTCCAAGTAACGCAAATAAAAAGGGAAGGATACCAGAATAACATACAAACGTATTTTTTTTAAATACACATATTTTCATGGGGGCAAATGAAGTGGATTTTATAAAAATATTTTTTTTTCAAATGACAACAGGCCTAGATTTTCTAAAAATAACTTTTTAAAGGATCAATAGACGTGCATTTTTTTAAAAAAAATATAAGGGACCAATAGATGTAGTTTTTTTCAAAATATTTCTTCAAAGGGCAAACAGGGGTGGATTTTCTAAACATTATTTTTTAAAGGAACAATAGCGATAAACTTTTTAAAAATAATGTTTTTAAAGGGTCAACAAATGTGGATTTTTTTTAATTATTTTTGTAAAGGACCAATAGATATGGATCTCTTAACAAATATTTTTTTAAGGACAAAATGATATTTTTAAAAATAATTTTTTTCAAAGAATAATCAGACGTAGATTTTTAAAAATTATTTTTTCAAAGGACTAACAGACGAGGATTTTTTAAAAAAAAATATTTTTTTAGAAGTCCAGAAATCCAGATTTTTTAAAATATATTTTTTTGAACAGTGTTGGCTTGTTTGTTTGGAATACCGTAGTATTTTTTTGTTGCCAAATGTTGCAATATTTTTTTTTTGTTCAAAGCACCAATAGAGTTGGATTTTTAAAAACATTTTTTCCAAAGGACAAATAGACAAATATTTTAAAAAATTATTATTTTAAAGGAAAAAGAGACGTGATTTATTTTAAAATTTATTTTTTTAATAGACCGATAAAGGACTACCGACGTCTATTATTTTTTTTTAAAAATATTTTTTTTCAAAGGATTAACTGACGTGGATTTTTTAAAAAATATTTTTTTCCAAAGGATTAACTGAAGTGGATTTTTTAAAAAATATTTTTTTCCAAAGGATTAACTGACGTGGATTTTTTAAAAAAATATTTTTTTTTCAAAGGATTTTTTAAAAAATATTTTCTTCCAAAGGATTAACTGACGTGGACTTTTTAAAAAAATAATTTTTCCAAAGGTTTAACTGACGAGGATTTTTTAAAAAATATTTTTTTCCAAAGGATTAACTGACGTGGATTTTTTAAAAATAATTTTTTCCAAAGGATTAACTGACGTGGATTTTTTAAAAAATATTTTTTTCCAAAGGATTAACTGACGTGGTTTTTTTAAAAATTATTTTAGCAAAGGATCAACAAACGTGGATTTTTTAAAAATGATTTTTGCAAAGGATCAACCTACGTGGATTTTTTAAAAATTATTATGGCAAAGGATCAACCTACGTGGATTTTTTAAAAATTATTTTTGCAAAGGATCAACCTACGTGGATTTTTTAAAAATTATTTTTGCAAAGGATCAACCAACGTGGATTTTTTAAAAATTATTTTTGCAAAGGATCAACCAACGTGGATTTTTTAAAAAATATTTTTTCTAAAGTTGTAACTGACGTCGATTTTTTAAAAAATATTTTTTTCCAAAGGATAAACTGATGTGTATTTTTTGAAAAGTATTTTTTCTAAAGGATAAACTGTCGTGGATTTTTTAAGAAATATTTTTTTCCAAAGGATTAACTGACGTGGACTTTTTAAAAAATATTTTTTTCCAAAGGATTAACTGACGTGGATTTTTTAAAAAATTATTTTATTTTTAAAATTTTATTTTTTCCAAAAGACGTGGATTTTTAAAAAAATTATTTTTTTCAAGGACCAACAGACGTGGATTTTTAAAAAAATTATTTTTTCCAAGGACCAACAGACGTGGATTTTTAAAAAAATTATTTTTTCCAAGGACCAACAGACGTGGATTTTTAAAAAAATTATTTTTTCCAAAAGACGTGGATTTTTAAAAAAAATTATTTTTTCCAAAAGACGTGGATTTTTAAAAAAAATTATTTTTTCCAAGGACCAACAGACGTGGATTTTTAAAAAAATTATTTTTTCCAAAAGACGTGGATTTTTAAAAAAAATTATTTTTTCCAAGGACCAACAGACGTGGATTTATAAAAAAATAATTTTTTCCAAGGACCAACAGACGTGGATTTTTAAAAAAATTATTTTTTCCAAGGACCAACAGACGTGGAATTTTAAAAAAATTATTTTTTCCAAGGACCAACAGACGTGGATTTTTAAAAAAATTATTTTTTCCAAGGACCAACAGACGTGGAATTTTAAAAAAATTATTTTTTCCAAGGACCAACAGACGTGGAATTTTAAAAAAATTATTTTTTCCAAGGACCAACAGACGTGGATTTTTAAAAAAATTTTATTTTTAAAATTTTATTTTTTCCAAAAGACGTGGATTTTTAAAAAAATTATTTTTTCCAAGGATCAACAGACGTGGATTTTTTAAAAAATATTTTTTTTCCTAGGACCAATAGACGTGGATTTTTAAAAAATATTTTTTTCCTAGGACCAATAGACGTGGATTTTTAAAAAAATTATTTTTCAAGGGTCCAACAGACGTGGATTTTTTAAAAATTATTTTTCAAGGGAGCAAAAGACGTTGATTTTTTAAAAATTATTTTTCAAGGGTCCAACAGACGTGGATTTTTTAAAAATTACTTTTTTTAAGGACCGCCGAATATGGATTTTTTTAAAAATATATTTTTTAAAGGACCACCGAATGGGGATTTTTTAAAAATATATTTTTTTAAAGGACCGCCGAATGTGGATTTTTTAATTTTTTTTTTCAAGAACCGTAAAACGTATTTGTTTCAAGAACAGTAGAAGGAGTTTTTTTAAATACCAATAGGACCAATAGAAGTGGGTTTTTTTCTCTATGAAAAATGTCAACCTCAGTAAATGAGGATGTGCCTCTATATTCTCTAAATTCTCTCCTTCCGTTCTGAAGCTCGTTAACAAATACCAATTCTCCTTATATCCTTTCGGTTGCATGCCTCAAAATAGCTTTCCAATTTATTATTTATGTTAATAGAATGTGTGGCAGTCAACCTGTAAAACATTTGTTGAATGGGGGTCCGTAGCTGTTGTTGTTGAGACCACGACGGTTGGATGGATGGATGTGTGTCCTTTTTTGTTATGAAAAACAACAAAAACAAAACAAAGTTCAAATCAATGTCATTTAAAGTTGTTAAATACAAAAAGCCATAGAGAACTTTGGAGTGTCGCTGTATGTGTCTGTGTGGAAAATTGTATATTTCCTAGAAACCCAAAGGATGAACTTGCTGTACTCACACACACCAACACTAGTCTGGGCCATGTAACCAATAATGTCCTTATAAATTATAAACTTTTTTCATAGTATATAAAATAGCTGTAAATATGTGTGTCGAGTTGTAGTCTTTCTCCAACATCTGTGGTGGATTATTTATGTGACCCCCGGCGGTGTCCTTTCTGGAGGTTTCTTGGTCGAGTTACACTGAAATTGGCAAGATAAGCCATTTTTTGCCACTGTCAACGCCACCACAAATCGTTTCGATAATTTATATGGTCAATTTAAAAGGTATTTAGTGTGAACTTTATAGCCCAACGTTGTCAGTCATTGGCAAGGCAAAAACGGATTTGAGTATGAATGAGAAAAGGAGGGAAGAGAGACAACATAAAGAAAGGGTGATGGAATTTATGGGAGACAGATATATGGGAGACAGACAGATAAATAGAAGGAGCACAGGTCTTCGATGTCAAGAAGACCTTTTTTCGTATAGAAGACCCCTAAGACTCTTCCTTACATAGAAGACATATATGTCTTCTTCGCCTAGAAGGCCTCTAGATATTATTCTCCTGGAAGACCTCTAGATCTTCTTCGCCTATAAGACCTCTAGGTCGACTTTTCCGTCTAGAAGGCCTATAGTTCTGCTTGGCCTAGAGGGCCTCTAGGTCTTCAAAGGATCAGCGAACGTGGGTTTTTTAAAAAATAATTTTTTTGGAAACTTCTAGGTCTTCTTTACCTAGAAGACCTCTAGGTCTTGTTCGCCTGGAAGGCCTATAGGTCTCCTCCGCCTAGAAGGCCTATAGGTCTTCTCCGCCTAGAAGGCCTATAGGTCTTCTCCGCCTAGAAGGCCTATAGGTCTTCTCCGCCTAGAAGGCCTATAGGTCTTCTCCGCCTAGAAGGCCTATAGGTCTTCTTCGCCCAGAAGACCTCTAGGTTTTCTTCTTCGCCTAGAAGACTTCTTGGAAATCTCCAGGTCTTCTTCCTCTAGGAGACCACTAGGCCTGTTTTCCATAGGAGATCTCCAGGACTTCTTCGGATTGGAGACCTTCAAGACTTCTTCTTCGTATAGACGACCCACCGTTTCTACGAAGTAATGAAGTGGGTCTCCGAACCTTTTAAAAATTCCCATCACCCCACCAAAAATCCATCCATTTTTCTCAATTACGTTTTACACAATTTGCCTTTATTTCTTTCAAGGACTTTTATTTCCAATTTTGTGATTCCTCCTCATGGATGGGGGAGGAAGGAAGGGGGGTTCTTCAACAAATCAATGAAATAATAGTGTCAGTGACATGAACAGCAAAAAAACCCCAACCCATGGTGGTAGGTGGTGAGTGAAACCCCCAGCAGTTCGGGTGTATGCGTGTTCGATTGACTGGTTGGAAGGTTGTATGGCTGGTTGGTCAAATGGGGTCACAGACAAACATGTCGTTTCGTTTAATTAATGTCATGTTGTTAAGTCCTTCAGCCTGACACAGCACAGCAAAGGCTACAACAACAAAAACAACGGTAATATATCATGGCTAATTGCGTTGTAGAATCCTTCATTGGTTGCCGTAAATTAATTTCACATTGAGGAAAAAGGACTTTGTCACAAAGTTCTGTGTGTGCGCGTTTTTTTTTTCTGTGGCTGTAAATGAATTCTAATTAATTTGATGAGAGAGCGGATGGAGAACGGCAACAGGTCCACAATTTTCTTGGTGTTTGGTTTTGGCTAATTAACAGATAAAATATTTAATTGTCATTTGATTTGATGGGTCAAAGTAAACAAAAAACGAAGCAGAAAAATAAAAGCAATTGACAGGATTTAAGGAACAAAAAGCTTACCCATCAATTAACAAAAGCATTTGGCATTTTTTTTTGGATTAAAAAAAAGCGTAAAAAATAGGTGAGGGAATTAAGCGTAAAAAAAGGAACATACCTGAAATGAAAGAGAATTCTGAAATTAATATACAAAGAAAAATTAATAAATAAAAATTCTTAGATTAGCAGGAATTAAGGGAACAATAATTATGAATTTTTATAAAATATTAAAAATATTTATTTGATATATCTAACACATATATAGAGTAGATTTATCCAGGTCTAAAATTTTTAAGAAAATAATTTTTTTTGGAAGGATTAACAAACGCGGATTTTTAAAAAATTATTTTTCGAAAGAACGAAACAAAGTAGATTTTTTAAAAATTATGTTTTTAAGAACGAATCGACGTTGATTTTTTAAAATTTATTTTTTGGAAAGGATCGACAAAAGTGGATTTTTTAAAACTTAATTTTGTGAAGGATCAACCAACGTGGATTTTTTTAAAAATTATTTTTTGAAGGATCAGCCAACTTCGAATTTTTTAAGAAAATATTTTTTTAAGGATCAACCAACGTCGAGTTTTTTAAATTATTTTTGTAAAGGATCAACCAACGTGGATTCTTTTAAAAAATATTTTTGCAAAAAATCAACCAACGTGGATTTTTTTAAAAATTATTTTTTGCGAAGAACAAACCAACGTGGATTTTTTAGAAATTATTTTTTGCGAAGAACAAACCAACGTGGATTTTTTAGAAATTATTTTTGCAAAGGATCTACCAAAGTGGATTTTTAAAAAATTATTTTTGCAAAGGATCAACCAACGTGGATTTTTTAAAACTTATTTTTGCAAAGGATCAACCAACGTGGATTTTTTAAAATTATTTTTGCAAAGGATCACCAACGTGGATTTTTTAAAAATTATTTTTGCAAAGGATCAACTAACGTGGATTTAAAAAAAAAAATCTGTAAAGGATCAACCACAGTGGATTTTTTAAAAATTGTTTTTGCAAAGGATCAACTAACGTGGATTAAAAAAAAATCTGTAAAGGATCAACCAAAGTGGATTTTTTAAAATTTTTTCCTAAAAGATCAATAAACGTGGAATTTTAAATTTTTTTTAAAGAATCAATAAACGTGGAATTTTTAAATTTTTTTTTTAAAGAATCAATAAACGCGTATTTTTTTAAAATTATTTTTGGAGAGGACTAACAGATGTGGATTTTTTAAACATTATTTTTCAAAGGACTAACAGACGTGGATTTTTTAAACATTATTTTTCAAAGGACTAACAGACGTGGATTTTTTAAACATTATTTTTCAAAGGACTAACAGACGTGAATTTTTTTAAAAATTATTTTTGCAAAGGCTAAAACAACGTGGATTTTTTAAAAAAATATTTTTTTAAGGGATCACTTAACGTGTATTTTATAAAAAAATATTTTTTTAAAGGATCACTTAACGTGTATTTTATAAAAAAATATTTTTTTAAAGGATCACTTAACGTGTATTTTTTAAAAATTATTTTCCAATGGGTTAAAAGACGCGGATTTTCTTAAAAAGTGGATTTTTTAAAAATATTTTTCCAAAGGGTTGACAAACGCGGATTTTCTTAAAAAGTGGATTTTTTAAAAATTATTTTTCCAAAGGATTAACAATCGCGGATTCTCTTAAAAAGTGGAGTTTTTAAAACCTATTTTTTTAAAGGATCAATAAACGAGAATTTTTAAAAAATTATTTTTCCAAAGGGTTAACAAACGCGAATTTTCTTAAAATTTATTTTTCCAAAGGGTGAATCCGCGTTTGATTTTCTTAAAATTTATTTTTCCAAAGATTTTCTTAAAAAGTATTTTTAAAGGATTGAAAAAAGCTTGTAAGTTCGGCCAGGCCGTCATCCCCCATTTGGAACGGATTTGGCAATTCTCAAAAACAATAAAATCCGTTAAAAATTCTGTTAAATTCTTAAAAATACCGAATGTAACCGTTACATTAGGGTCTGCACGATGACCTTGGCCTGCATAGGTAGATTTTGTCATAAGCCATTACAATATTCAAATGCGAAACTAAAATCATCAAAATAACGAATATCGGTAGGTATCGTTATAGGGGGACTATACGAAAACGTGGACCTGCGCAGCCACTTTTCTGGCTGTAGTATCCATTACGAACTTCAAATACTTAATTTGAAACATTTCCGGTGAATAATGTCGTTAAATCATCAAAATACCGAATATCGGAAGGTATCGTTATATGGGTGCTATACGAAGACGTGGACCTGCACAGACAATTTTCTGTCATAGACTGTAGTATACATTACGAACTTCAAATATTAAATTTGAAACATTTCCGATGAATAATGTCGCTTAAATCATTAAAATACCGAATATCGGGAGGTACCGTTATATGGGGGCTATAAGAAGACGTGGATCTGCACAGACAATTTTCAGTCATAGGCTGTAGTATCTAATACGAACTTCAAATACCAAATTTGAAACAATTCCGGTGAATAATGTCGCTTAAATCATCAAAATACTCAAAATAGGAAGGTACAATCATACCAAAACTTTGACCTACATGACCCATATTCAATACCAAAAGTCCTGCGACATAATATACATTTGAGTAAAATTTTACCAACCTTCTTTATTTCGTTCGGAAGCTAGAGTTATTTCCACAGACGGACGGACATCGCTAAATCGACATAGAATTTTATGCTGATAAAGAATATATATACTTTGTGGGGTCTGACAAGAGTATTTCGAGGTGTTACAAACGGAATGACAAACTTAATATACCCTATGGTGGAGGTTATAAAAATTTACTTTTTTCAAAGGATCAAAAAATGTGGTTTTAAAAAAATTTATATATTTTTTTAAGGCTCCAAAATTAATGTTTTTTATTTCCCTTTTTTGTAATTCCATCCCTCATTTATGACCCTTCTGCAATCCCACAATTTCCTATCTTTTCCAGACTAATTTCTCATATCAGCTGATTGCATGTGAAGAGGCATATAATTTCGAAATTTTATTTATTAAAAAAAAAAATAAACTTTAAAATAAAACAAAAACAAAAAAAGCCAAACAATGCAACTTTGTCGTAATTTTCCTACATGTCGAAACTGGTATTACAACAATCAGAGAATTAAAAAACAACAACAATTATCACACACGATAACATCCCTCACGATAACATCGAGATTACAAACACAACCTGAAAGTCTAAAGTACGAAATTATGATAATTCCCTGACAACTGAACTGTCAGTTAGGCAGCCAGCCAGTCAGCCTGACGAACAGTTTAGAATAGGAATAACAATAAAAATCAAATAGAATCAGTCAGTCCAGTAGTCAGTAGATTAAACTTGCACAATAATCAGACTGAGATAGTAATGCGACAAATACACAGACACACATACACTTATACACTCACATGCGACAATGATATATAGAGAATTATTAACTGCATTATCTCTTCCAATTTAAATTGGAAATGAACAAAAAGTAAAATAAATGAAAATAACAATTAATTGAACTGGTTGTAAAATCACTTTCCGTCTCTCCGCGCCCGCTTATTTGAAGGGGAAAAATATTGTCAGGTGTGTAAACACAAACTGATGTCGACTAAAAGGTCATACAAACCGGATTACAAGAGAGTTGAATTAATTTAATACGGTATTAAATTGAAAATGATGAAATCGAGAATTACAAAAGTACAAAAGAATTAAAAAAAATAATTTTAAATAATTAATATTATTAGAAATATTGTTTCAGGATAAATAAAGATAATCAAAACATATATTTTTTATCAAAATTGGATTTATTATTTTTTTTTTTTTCCAAGGCGAACAAAAGTGGATTTTTAAATATTTTTCACAGACTACACCTGGGCCTCAATTCTTGTTCTATGAAAATTTGAAACGAAAACTTTTATAGAAGAAAAAATTGTCAAATGAAAAATATTATAAAGGAAATTTTTTTCATTTCATATTTTAATAGAACAAGAATCCAGCCTCTGATCTTTTAATATTATTTCCAAAATACAGGAGGCGTGGATTATTTTAAAAATATAATTTATAAAGTCCAATAAATTTTCTTAACATATTATTTTTTAAAAAAGTCAATTGACCGACCTTCCCCGATTTTAAAGAACATATTTCTTTTAAAGACCAATAAAATCATTTCTAATACACTTAGCCATATGGCGTATCATTTGATACGTCAAAAACGTGCCTCATGGAAATAACGGTTTTAGGCCCTAGGTCTCTTTGGACAAAATCCGTTTCAGGACATTTGGAGTCGATCTAGCGATGCCCATCCTCTAGAAGGAAATATCCGATTTGATCAAAACTTACGTACATCGTAACATTATTATCGAACTCAGATCGAGTTCGGAAATGGACAATATTGGTCCACTTCTTCTAGTACCTGCCCCAAAAAAGGTCGAAATTTAAAAAAAAAAATGTTTTCTGCGCAGAAAAAGAAAGGCTAATCCGTTTTTGCTCCAACTTTGCAAATTTGCATCAGCGCTAGGTAAGCTGTAAAAATGGACAATATCGGTTCACTCCATCAAGTAACTCTCTCGCAAAAGGTCGAAATTTTGAATAATTATAACATGTATAAAATGTGATGTAAGAGTTCGGTTGTCTTCAAATTACACATATCACAATATTTTTTACCACAAGGTCTGGTGTAAAGTTTGAATATATTGATACACTCTTTCCGGTACCTCCCCCCATAAAGGTACAACATTTTGAATATCCTTGAAGCTCATAAAACACGATATGAGTATCTGATTCGTCTCAAAATCAGCACATATAAATATTTCGATCAGTAAAACATCTGTTATAAAGATGGTAGAGATTGGACCATTTCTTCTGGTACCTCCCCCACAACGGGTCAAAATTTTGAATAATCATAACGATTATAAAATCCGAAATTAGCATCCAAATCTCTTCATATTTCACACATCCCATTATTTCAACAAACACAGGATCTGCTAAGAAGATGGAATACATCGGTCCACTCCTTCCGGTACCTCCCCCACAAATGGTCAACATTTTGAATGTCCATGAAGCTCAACGCGAAATTAGCATCCGATTCCATTTAAACTTGGCACACCTCAAAATTTCGATCAGCAAAAGATATGTTTTAAAGAAGGTAAAGTTCGGACAATTCCTTCTGATACCTCCCCCACAATGGGTCAACATTTTGAATATCCTAGAAGCTCATAAAACGCGAAATTAACATTCGATTCCATTCAGACTTGGTACATCTCACTATTTCCATCAACACAAGATCACAAGATGGTAATGGATTTGGATTGATTGTTTAAAACATTTTTAAGGATCTTGTAAATGTGGATTTTTATAAATGATTTTCAAGGAGCAAAAAAGACCCGCAGGCGAACTTCATAAGGTATTGGTAATATAGAAGCATCCGGACGGATTTCTATAAATGGAACGCCTCCAATTAATATTGGAAAGCACTCTTAATTATAATATCTTAGAATGCCTCCAGGTTTTTCTATATACACTATGTCTCCCAATTTATTGTTGGTGTTCAAAAATAAATAAAAATGAAGCTAAGTTCGGCCGGGCCGAACTTTTAACTCCCTGCGCCATTTTGAAAGAACCTAAAAAATTCCAAAAAAAAAAAAAAACAAAAAACCGTCGAAAACTGCCGGTTAAAGGAAAGCCGTTTCATGTAGGCTATACGAAGATATGGGCCGCCATAGGCAATTTCTTGTCATAGGCTGTAGTATCAATTAAGAACTTTACATACGAAATTTGAAACAAATCCGACAAAAGTGTCGCTAAAAACATCCAAATAGCGAATATTGTATGGGCAATACACGATATCGTGGACCTTATACGTGGTGCTGTATGATGACGGGGACCGACTTACATGAACAATTTTCTGTCATAGGCTGTAGTACCAATTACGAGCTACAAATATGAAATGTAATAATGTTCCTAACATCATCAGGATGCCGAATAAAGAGAGGTTCCGTTATATGGTTGAAGCATCCATTACGAGCTTCAAACGAGAAATTTTCAACAATTCCGGTGAATAATGTTCTTAAAATCATCAAAATGCCGAATATCAGGAGGTGTCGTTATTTGGCGGCCATACGAAGACAATTTTTGTCATAGGCTGTAGTACCCATTACGAACTCTAAATACGAAATTTGAAACAATTCCGGCAAAAAATTTTGCTGAAATCATCAAAATACCGCATATAATGAGGTACCATGGGGGCTATACGAAGACGTGGACCGACATGGCCCATTTACGAAGTTAACCTGCCTACTGGTCAACTATGCATGTATGCAAAATGTTAGCCTTCTATCTCAATTCGTTCAAAAGATATCGTGATTACAACAGACAGACAGAGACGCAGGCAAACATACGCAAATCGCTAGATCGTCTTAGAATTTTACGCTGATCACGAAAATATATACTTTGTAGGGTCTATAATTAATATTTCTAGGAGTTACAAACGGAATGACAAAGCTTATATACCCTCCATAGAATGGTGTAGGGTATTAAAATCGATTTTTGAATGATGGACTCGATTTGTTGGTGGAAACAATCTCAAAGTTAAAGGACTCTTCTCTGGATGACGATAGGTAAGTGATTGCAACAGAATGACACAATTTTCAAGGAATTAAAAAAATGTGTTCTTAAAACATGCGTGGAATTGTGTTTTTTGTTCACATTCAGATTCGTATCATTATGCTGAGAACAGGGTCTAAAAGTTGAATTTCGTCTTTGACTACGCATCCCTAGGACTTCTATATTGAGATTATCATAAGGTCGTGTTTCTTTAGAACACCTAAATGTCTTCAATCTTTATTTATAAAAAATCTTCCACTGGCCACTGGAATCAAAAAAACAATTCACTTTTGAGTGGAAATCACTTGGTTATCTTCAAAATATTGAGAGAGAGAGGGAGAGTCCAAGAAGAGAATGAGTGTCGTATAGCAATGATCTCACTCACAAACAATTGTTTATGAGTGGTTATGGAAAATGTGAATCATCTACTGCGATGAGAAATGTGAGAGAGAGTGACAATCTCCCTCTGTGAGAGAGACCGGGAAAAATAAACACACCTTTGATTCAGACGTTGTTCGATTGTGGCAGCGGTGGTTTGATGATGTTGAGTGTTTCTTTGTGGGACCAATACGACAACACAATACAATACAATAATAATAACAACAAAACAACGTTAATGCTGAAGAGAAAATAAACAAATGGCCAAAGAAACAGAAACACAACAAAAACAAGTTAACACCAGACCAAGACTTGAAATCATTCAGTCAGTCGTTCAGTACGATTGTAGACGACGGCGTAATAAAACGATTGAGTTTTGAAAAAATAAAAAACAAAGGAAAAAATATATATATTTTTCTTAAAATAAATAAAAAGAAAGTGAATTATTGTCAAGAAGTTTGAAAAAAACAAAGAATCGAAAGCAAAAAAATTCCTCGAGAGAAAAAAAGTGATTTTTCTTGCCACCTAACTTACCAATGTTTGAAAAAACTGTGCTAAATTTTTCAAAACAAAAACAACAACAAAAACCACGTGTTGGAATGGTGAACATTTTGAGCAACAACCAACCTCTTCATCATTGCCATCAAACACCACGAAATTGTGGAGCTGTAAAGGAACTAACCTGTTGTGTTCGGCATATTTCCCATATGGTGTTGCTTTAACCCATCGAGTGTTGGGCTGACCTTTGGACTGTTCAATATTTTGTTCGTTTTTTTTTTTTTTTTTTGAAAAAAAAAAAACACAAACGGATTGTTTTGCCAGTGAAGAAATTAAAAATAAAACAATTTTCGATAAACCAAAATTTGTGAATTCAAACACGTAAAGGGTGAAAAACAAATTATGGCAATTTGAAGAACGATAACAAAACAATCAATCATCAGCAGTTTGTGTGAAAATAGATAGAAGACGAGCAATTAATTCCGGGAATTAAAAAAAGAACACAAAAATATTATTTTGCCGGCCAAATATGGAAGTGTAGCAAGAAAAAGAAAAATAATCAGCAACGATTAAAAAAAAGAATTAAAATAAAAAAAACAGAAATTAAAAAAAAATTGGAAATAAAAAAAAGCAAAATTTAAAAAAAAAAAATAAAAAAATAAACAAAATTAAAAAAAAAACAAAAATTAAGAAAAAAAAACAAAAATTAAAAAAAAATTAAAATTAAAAAAACCAACAAAAATTAAAAAAAAAAACAAAATTTAAAAAAAAGTAAACAGAAATAAAAAAACATTTGCAGTGCAACTCAATTTTTATCATTTCCAACCCGAACACAAAATTGGTTATCAAAATCTAAAAATAGAATTCCGCATGAAAAAACAAACAACAAAAGCAAATAGGCAAAGAAACTCAAATCCGAGACGTTGGAAATAAATAATAAAACTGAAAACCAAACTATTTTGGAGGTCAACAACCAGCAAAGATTGAGCGGTACTAATTGTTACCTGGTTTCTTGGAGAAGAAGTCAAGCAACCAAACTTCCACAAATAATCAAAAAAAAAACAATTTTTGGATCTCTTAACGAAATTGAGTCCGTCCATACCCCAAACCCAGCATCACCGAGAGCAGCTGTTGGCAGTATTAATTTTCGAAAAAAATTAATAATCATCACAGCAACAACTACAACAACAAATCTCATCTGAAAACCAATTCCATATTTTTTTTGCCAAAAACAACAACAACAACAACCAAAATGACTGAGGTAGCCTGTTTAATGTTTATTTGCCCTTGGTTGGCCGTTGTATTAATTTTAGTTTATGCCATGACTGTGTTATAAAAAAACAACAACAATGTTAGAAAAAAAATTAAATTTTTGTATATCTCCATTTTACAACAACAACAAACATGTAGCCCAAAATATAGCTTTAATAAATTATGTTTATAATTAGTTTTGCCGTCTCTTTGTCTATTAACTAAAAATGACTTATAATTTAACATGTCAGACATGGAGGAGGAAATGGTGATATGCCATTTAAGCCGGTTAGGGGTTTGGTTAACATGGTTCGAGGTAGACGACCTCACAACGGAATACTCAAAACAGTCACATCCAGATCCAAAACTTTCAAGAACTTTGAAGGGCAACCAGATTTTGTGAAAATCGGAGGGTTACTCGTCATATATCAATCAAATGAGGAACTTAGACAGGCAGACAACCTCAAAACAGTCACATGGAGATCCGAAATTCTCAAAGATTTAGAAGGGAAACCAGATTTTGTGAAAATCGGAGGGTTACTCGCGATTTATAAATTAAATGAGGAACTTCGGCAGGCAGACGACCTCAAAAGGGAATATTTTAAACAGTAGCATGTGGTTCCAAAATTTTCAGCAATTTCGGAAAGAAAACTATTTTGTGAAGACTGGAGGGTTACTCGCCACATATCAGTATAATGTCGTGTAATGAGATGTTGCAATACAACAACCGACCCTTTCTTTTACAATTTCACAAATAGATAGACGATCAGTGGAAAAAATCCAAACTCGACTTTTTTCCGATTTCGGAAACATCAACTGGTGCCGGAAACACCAAGTTGTGCAGTCTCTCATATTTTAACCACTAGATAGAAACAGGTTAAAATTCCATACAAAGAAGCCCTTAGTTACTCCCCATGTATCCAATGAGATGTAAAGGAACGCCATCTAGACGTGACAATACTACAACCGACATTTTATTTTACAAGCAGATGGAAGACCAGAGTAAGAGAAGGTGAATTTTGTCTGTGGAAAAAATAAATCCAAAATTGTCTTTCGCTTCGATTTTGGAAACACCAACTAGTGCCGGAAGCACCAAGAGGTGAAGACTGCCACAGTTTCAAAACTAGGTACAACTTATATTCAATAGGTTAAAAATTCAGAATATGTTATGGCAATTTTAAATTTAAGTACTTGAGCGCTTGGAGCCCTTCGTTACTAGCTGTTGATACATCTATGATCTAATTAAAGAAACGCCATCTAGACGTGAAAATATTATAACATACACTTTCTTTTACAATTTTATAAATAGATGTAAGACCTGAGTAAATGAAAGTGACTTTTGTCTGTGGAAAAAATAAAAAATCGATTTCCTTCCGATTTCGGAAACACCAACTAGTGCCGGAAGCACCAAGAGGGGAAGACTGTCACAGTGCCAAAACTAGATACAACTTATATTCATAGGTTAAAAATCAGAATATGATATGGCAATTTTCAATTAAAGTACTTGAGCTCTTTGAGCCCTTTCTTACTCGCTACTGATTTATCAATGAAATCTAATGAAAGTAACGCCATACTATAACCGACTCTTTATTTTATAATTTTTCAAATAGATGGAAGACCTGAGTAAGTGAAGTTGACTTTTGTCTGTTGAAAAAAATATAAAATCGATTTCCTTCCAATTTTGGAAACACCAACTGGTCCCGGAAATACCAAAAGAGGTGAAGTCTGTCACAGTTTCAAAACTAGCTACAACTTAGGTTAGAAATTCAGAATATGATATGGCAATTTCCAATTAAAGTATTTGAGCTCTTAGAGCCCTCCGTTACTCGCTATTGATACATCTATGAAATCTAATTAAAGAAACGCCATCTAGACATCACAATGCTACAACCGTCACTTTCTTTTACAATTATTCAAATAGATGGAAGACCTGAGTGAGAGATGGCGACTTTTGTCTGTGGAATCTAAAAAATCGAAAATCGACTTTTTTCTGATTTCGGAAACACCGAGAAGTGCAGTAATTTACAATTTCACCACTAGATAGCATCAGAAAGAAAGAAGCGCCATCTAGACGTGACTATACTACAACCGACACTTAAGAGAAGGTAACTTTTGTCTGTGGAAACAAAAAACCAAAATCCACTTTCTTATGATTTCGGAAACACGAACTGGTGCCCGAAACACCAAGAAGTACAGCCATTTAAAATTTCACCACTAGATAGCAGCAGGTTAAAATTCCATACAAAGTAATGAGCACCTGGAGCCCTTAGTTACTCCCCATCTATGAAATGAGATCTACTGAAAGTAACGCCACCTAGACGTGACTATAACACAACTGACATATTCCTTAAACATATTGCAGACATGTCTAAGAGAAGGTGAGTTTAGTCTGTTTTCGGAATAAAATTCCAATAACTCATTTTTTCCGATTCAATAGTTTAAAAATCCAGACAAAGAAAGTGATATGACAATTTTCAATTAAAGTACTTGAACACTTGGAGCCCCAGTTACTCCCAATATGTCAAATTAAATCTAATGATGGAAACGCCATCTAGAAGTGGCTATACAACAACTGACACATTCCTCAATAATTTTACACCATCTAATTTTGGAAAGGAGACAGTAATAAAAACTGACATATTTTTCACAATGTCACAACTTGGTAGAACTTATATTCCATAGGTCAAGAATCCAGACAAAGACTATGGCACGACACTTGGAGCACTTACTCCCCATCTATGAAATGAGATCTAATGAACGTAACGCCACCTAGACGTGACTATAACACAAATGAAAAATTCTACAAATATATTGCAGACATGTCTAAGAGAAGGTGACTTTTGTCTGTTTTCGGAACAAAATTCCGAAAACTACATTTTTCCGATTTCGGAAACGCCATCTACTTTTGAAAATAAGACTAAGATTTAATAACTTGATGAGATGGGAGCCCTTCGTTATTCACCGTATATCAAATGAGATCTAATGATAGGAACGCCATCTAGGCGTGGTTATACAACAAACCTCAAGAATTTTACAAATAAATGGAAGACGTGTCTAAGTGAATGACACTCTTATCTTTGGAAGACAATTTTCAAAATGACTTTTTTCCCATGTCGGTAACGCCATCTATTTTTGTCACAATTTCACAACTAGATGGAGTTTATGTTCAATAGGTTAAAAATCCAGACAAAAATACGAAATGGTAATTTTCAGTTAAAATACTTGAGCACTTGGAGCCCCTCGTTACTCGCCATTTATCAAATGAAATCTAATGCCGTCTAGAAGCGGCTATACCACATCCGAAATGCTCCTCAACAGTTTTACAAATGTTCAAGAAAATATTCCTCTTGACTGTGGAATAAAATTCAAGAATTGACTTTTTCCCGATTTCGGAAACGTCATATAACTTTGGAAATCAGCCAGTAATGAAAAGATACGAAGTCTCTCACAATTAGGTTAAAAATCCAGAGCAGGAATATGAAAAGACAATTTTTAATTAAAATGCTTGAGCACGTGGAGCCCCTCGTTTAGCGCTCTATGAAATCTAGTGAAAGCAACGCCATCTAGACGTGACTATACCACAACTGATACAAATAAAGGGACTCTTTACAAATAAATCGAAGGCATGTCTAAAAATAGGTGACTTTCTCTGTGGAAAAAAATCCAAAATCGAATCATTTACGTTTTCGAAAACGCCATCTTCTTTTGGAATTAAGACAGCAAATGAAAGCAGACACATTCTGTCATAACTTCACACCTAGATGGAATTTATGTTCAATAGGTTCAAAATCCAAAGAATATGATATAACTGTATTCAATTGAAACACTTGAGCACTTGGAGCCATTCCATCTAGACAAAACTTTAACCATATACGACATCCACAATCCGAACTTTCACATCTAGGCTCTAAATCTACAATTTCAACAATTTCAACTGTCAAACAAAAGTAGCCTAAAAGTATGCTCATTTAATATCGATCGATCTTAATTACTTATCTATTGTTATTACAAGGGCATATCACATCTTTAAATATTACAAAACTAAGGTCTCTTGTACGTTTTTAGAACGGGTTTATCAAGGACAATTTTGTAAGAGCTCTTAATATTTCATATTTTTTATCTTTTATACCTAAACTACTTTTTTAGGCAATAATATAAAAAAAGGCATATTGATAAGGCACCTAGCGCCACCTATAGTTAAAATTTTGGATTATGAAATGTTCAACTTTAAAGTATTGATTACTTTTTTTTGCGTTGACCTATTCATTGCTTAAAGTTAGCTATTCCAGATAATTATCAATTGCCTAACTAAAATTAAATGAAGTATAGATGGCGTTCTTTATTCATGTGGTGCAAATCCGAGGTTCTTTTGGACACACCAAATCCTTCTGGAACACATTTTTAAAATGCCTTTTCCTAACATCAGCTTTCAGAATAAAAATCCCTTAGCAAAAATTTCAAAGCTGTCTAAAGACAATTGCATAAATCTTCAGAAATTTTGTTGTGGGTAAAAAACACAATTTAGAGGTTGTGTATATCTAAAAAATAAATAAACCGAATTCCATTACTCTAAAGCCCCAGTTAATATAATCCAATTATATTTCACACAGTGTGATAATTTTTAATTTTGTGATAGAAATCTTTGAAAGAACTGTAGCCACGAATGGCATACACACCCTACCTCCCTCCACGAAATGACTTCTCCTAATGCTAATTACCATACAATAAACAACATTTAATTTACTTTACATACAAAGAGGTATATATATATACTTGTACATATAGATATATGAAGCAAATGTAAAATGGTGTTAAAATTCGTGTGCCACAATCGCAATGCAATGGATGGCAATGGGACACTGGAAACCATGAGGCAATAACTAATTATAAACATAAATATTACAGTCACGTATTTAAGCTAAAATAAATAAATGAAAAATGTGTAATAAAATTGAAACTTGTTATGTACCTCCTTCCAAGCAATCCAAAATTGTAGTTATTTATATATAAAAAAATAAATAAAATAATAATAACAATTAAAAATAGAAATAACAACTGATGGCATTTAAAGAAATTAAAAATGTGTATAATATAAAAAAATATTATAAAATTGCAAGATGAGCGCAAAATTTAATAATGTTGTTCTAAATGTTATGTGGGCAATGTGTTCTAGAAGCGCTTCTGTAGAAATAAAAAAAAAATACAAAGACGAAGTAAATAATGTCACAAAATTAATTTGCTATCTCCTGCCCTTAGTTAAGTATTATATTGCCGTTTATAAAAATTGTGATTTAGAAATCTAGTTTATTAAGAGTCAGTTTCTGTATGTCAAATTAAGTTTGGCACACGAGATGGTAAACCACCTAGCGCCATCTATATTTAAACTTCTAAAATATGAAATGGGCAATATAAATAATGTATTTTATTTATTTATTCAGTGTTGACCTATTATTTGCTTGAAAAAAGCTTTAATTTACGTTATTGTTCCCAGGCAATTAACATTTTGATCCAGAGTAAAGAAATTAAGTGTAGATGGCGTTTTTTTTTAATTCATACAGTACCTTTCCGATTTACTACAAAGACGAATAAAAATCCAGCCCTATTCCGTTATGAGCACAAAATTTCTGTATATCAAATTAAAAAAAGAGGAAAGGAAAGATTTCACACAGATTTGCCTCAATTTATTTAATTTTATTATTTAATTACTTAATTTAATTCTGTGATTTGTATGTAACAACACTTCCCAAACATTTCGAGAAGAAGATGGCGCTTCTGTATGCCAAAGTTGATTTTTAGTGTTGATATTGAATCTAAACTCGCCTCAAAAGTTCTCGACAGGTTGCTTAACTTCTTTGTGGACTTTTGGCCAAATGGTAACTATTAATTTTGTAAGATTTACCCAGCCTTGCTTGTAAGTACTTGGTACTGCCGAAATTGCTTATTGTACCGATTACTTGGCAAAGAGTTTTCTTACAGAGAAATAATTCGTTTGATATAGGGCAATGACTTCTGGAGAAATAATTTTGAAGACAATTATGAATAACTCATTACAAGGTAATGTCAAAAGCCAATCTCTTTTTGGGATGCGCCTTGTAAAACAAAGTGGGTAATTGGTTATGATTGAAGAAAGCTGTTTAAGAAACCTATTATTTGATAATGAGTTTGTTTTCTCAGAATTAAATAGTTTGACATACAGGAATGACATTTAGAGACCCCATGCTGAATAAATTATTACAAGATAATCTAAATGAACACCCTTTTCCATTACCAGTAAGATAAAAAATAACGAGTTACTCCATACGACATTTAAAAGGCCAAAAAGATTGCTAGAAATTTAACCTAAACAGTCATCTTAACTGTCCTAAAAATAGGTTAAATGTTGGGAAAGCCCCTGCAAAAAGAATGGGTGATTTATAGGTGGTTACGAAAGCCGAATACCGGTTCGAAAACCCAATATTTAGTAATGATTTTCTTCGTTGAAAATTAATTCGTTTGGCACACAGAAACCGCCTATAGAGAATAAGAGAATAATAAGAGAGAATAAGAAGAGGTGGTTCATTTACATAACAATGGAACAAGTTCGAACAACTCATTACAAGGTTATGTAAATGAACCAACTCTTCCATTATCAGTAGGTTGAATAATAAGCAGTTATACCTTACTTCATTTAAATGGAATGGTATTTTCATCTCAACTGTGTTTTTGTGTTATTTAAATTTCCGTTTATGTTTTTAAATATTTTAAGACTAAATATATAACTTCGAAAATTATCATATCTTTTTGAAGGTTCATATGTGATTTATTAAAGAAATTCTCGTCTTCGACATACAGAAACCAATTGCTATTCTCCAGAAAAATCATTGCTTCCATTAAAATTTTGTTATAAATTATATTTCTAAAATATTTTTTATCTCATATTTATTTTTCTATGAATTCCCTGTATTTTAAAATATGTCAAGTAAAAATATTTATAAGTAAATTGTGATGTTTTTTTTATAAAAAATGTAGTGACATTGAAATAAAGTTATTGTTAAAAAATTGCTTAAATAAAATAAAATAATATATTTTTTTTATAAAAAATTTATAAAAACCAGAAAGAAATTTTTTTATTTTTGGTTTCCTATTTTGGGGCTGATGAAAGAACTATAAAGGAAATTAAAAAAGAAGGTACTTTTTTTCTTAGAAACAAATGAACCAATATAAAATATCATTACCAAGTAATGCATACTGCAGCAGTAATTACTTACAAAGCATTCACATAATATCTTACTTAAACATGGATATCTCATGGGAAGTATGTGTTTACAAAACTGCATTTGCTGCCTATTGTACTTCTCAGATACAATTTTGAAACAATTTGAACCCTACACAGCAATACTTTACCTAGCATTAACTACTTACAAAATGCCTTACAATATCCATGTCATTGAAGTTAAACATTTACACAACTGTTTTCAAGAGTCAATAAATGCGCTAAAAATATAATTTTTTCAATTTTCAAAATAGTCATTATTTCTGGCCTGCTAGTAATGCAGAAGGTAAGTAGTTGATAGTAGTAAACTGGGAATTGGATACTGTGCCACCCAATAAATTTTCAGGTTTTTTCATTTTTTTTTTACTGAGGAATATGATGCCTAAATTTAAAAATCTCGGTTAATAGAAATGCCAAACAAAAGTCCTATGTTGAATCAAAAACCAAAATAGAATCAGCGCTTTTTTTTTATTTATTCAAATCAAAGCAAAACATTTTCTATAAAATATTAATCGAAACGTTTATGCAGATTTGATATTTGTCATACCCAACCTACTTTAAAAATATGAAGAAAAAAAAAAAATAATACCACAACACATTTTTTGTCCTTTTGCTAAAACAAAATATTTTTTTCTCAAGTTGATTATCCAAAATTCCATCATGTCAAGTGGTGTTCGAATAAGCCATTCATTGAATGCATACTTTAAAGCGATTTTAAACAAATATTTTTGTTAATGGCCTAAAAAAAGTCAATTGTTATGTGGTTCACATTTTTTAATTTTTTTTCTGTTCAAAATGAAGTATGGAAAAATTATACAAAAAATGCAAAAAAAGAAAGAAATTAATTTTGGCAAAATGACATCACTTTCACCGGCATGTGTTGTTTTGTTGATTTTTTTTTTTTTTTGTTAATTATGGGTTTATTTTTGTTGTTATTGTTGAATTTCTTGTTTTACACATATACTTTTGTTTTCTTGTTGTCAAAAATAAATTAAGAAACAAACAAAACCATTTAAAATGCAAATTTTTTTTTCCCGGGCTTAATATTCAATATTACACAGGGTGTGCAAAGAAAAAAGATGGCAGATTTTGATATTTGTTTGGCAGTTTTTGGATCAAATGAAAAAAATATTTTTTTGTTTTTGGGACAATCTAGGGCCCATTTAAACACAAAACCGAAGGTTGTAACTTGGAAACTCATTGACGAAAACCAAAAAAAAATTTACTTGATGAATTAGATTCAAGACCTACAACAACCCTTTATGTTCACAACAGAGTATGCGAGTTCAATACCGGCAGCAAATAAAACAAAAGCAGGGTAAAAGGTTTTCCAAAAATAAAGCGAGTAGTTTTTTCTACTTATTTGTTGACTATTAGTGCCCAAAGAATAAGTGCTTACTTCATGTGACATACCCTTGTAAAAATAATGGATCAGTAGGTTGATTTGTAATAGTTGCCAAGAATTAGGTTGCAAGCTCATTATTTGGTAATTGACGCTTTTGCTAGGAATTGTTCTTGAAAACAAATTAGTAAAAACTATTTCTAAAAAAATAACGGTTGCTAGTCCAAAAAAAATTTAATGGCCTACGCTTGCTGGCTCTGATATTTCCAGGCCTTGAAAAAAATATTGAAAATGTTTTATGTTTGTATCCAATAATAATAAAATTATTGATATGTGATAAATTTGAAGAAAATCGGATTCTTACGTCAAATTTTATAATTACTCAAAATTTTGACCCTTTGTGGGGGAGGTACCTGATGGAGTGAACCGATATTGTCCCGTTTCACACCTGACCTAGCACTGATGAAAATACTACGATTCGCAAAGTTGGAGTAAAATCGGATTATACTCTTTCTGTGCAAAAAATATTTTTTTTGAAAATTTCGACCTTTTGTGGGGGAGGTACCAGAAGGAGTGGACCGATACATTCCATTTTCCAGACACCAGACCTTGAGTTAATAAAATTATTGTGATGTGCGAAATTTGAAGATAATCGGACTCTTACGTCACATTATATAAGACTTGTAATTATTCAAAATGTTGACCCTTTGTGGGGGAGGTACCTGATGGAGTGGACCGATATTGTCCATTTTCACACCAGACCTAGCACTGATGAAAATATTACGATTCGCAAAGTTGGAGCAAAATAGGATTATCCTTTCTCTTTCTGTGCAATAAATTATTTTCTTTGAAAATTTTGAAATTTTGTGTGGAAGGTACTAGAAGGAGTGGACCGATATTGTCCATCTCCGAACTCGATCTAAGTTTGACAAAAATATTACGATGTACCAAGTTTGGACCAAATCGGATACTCCCTTCGAGAGTTATCGTGCGCACCATCCAGACTGACAGACAAACGGACGGGCGACTCCAAATGTCCTGAAACGGATTTGGACCAAGACCCTCTGTGGGCACATGGCTGAGGGTATAAAAACGACGTAATATGGCTCTGATATTCTGTAGGAATTTTAAGCCCTTGGGAAATTTACTTAAGAATATTTTATTTTTTTATTTTAAAAAATTTTAAAAACTGTTAGAGCTAATAGTTTTTGGGAGGATTCTTAAAAAATCCACGTCACATGGTCCTTTAAAATTTTTTCCAACGTTCACATTCAATTTTTCAGGCCCATCTTCCTTATAGATTAAAACAAATCTCGTCTATTGACTCTGATAGTCCTAGGAAAGATTATTTAAAAAAATCCACGTCAGGAGATCCTCAAATTTTTTTTCCGGAGTGCCCATATAATAGCTGTGAGTACTCTGTGAAATGATTAAAATTTGAAGGCATGATTTTAATTAAAAAAAAAAAAAACAAAATGTTTGTTACTTTCATAAATCTACACTATTGATCCAGATCGGCCATGGACTTGACCACTGTTAGGTATTCTACATATATTTGATTGACATGGGGACTTAAGTTTACATCTATGGTGTCTGACAAAGAAGTAACGCGTTTTTATGTAGAAAAATATACCATGAAACTATATGGACTAATTTGTCCTCCTTTAGATATAAAGCAGATAACGATTCTGAGAGCTTTTTCTTTGCGGCAGTAGTAAAATATTTAGATACATTTGCGTATTTCCATAGAAACATCGAAACCCAAAAATATTTGAGTTCTGGGACCTGTAAAGAGTTGAAGTAATTTCTCTAGAAATTCAAATCCAACCATTCAATATTACATTCAAATATTCCCCCCAAAAGAGCACCAGTCCCCACATTAACTGCCATTGCAGCGAAAATATTTTCCAGACAGTTTGCAATGACAGCACTGCCATCATCGACACCATGCAGCAGCAAGGCATTGGAGGAAAAACAAACATCTACAAAAAAAAAACAAAAACATCCTAGGTACCATCGTCAAGCCAAGTGGAAATTTTCCCGCCACAAGCTACTGATATTAACTAAACATGCAACATAAATAGGCAGAGGCAGGCAGACGAGCAGAGAGATATTATTTTTTGTTGATGTTGCCACAGTAACCCGGTGACTGACATAGAGACGAAACACACACACACACCGTACACAACATGTTGTAAATCAAAACACTGTAAAGTGTAGTGGTGTTCCACGAACCAAAGAAAAGGATATGCATGCATACATGCAACTGTAAATAAAGCTAGAGATAACGAGAGAGGGCGGAGAGGAGAGGGAGGAGAGAGAGTGAACGTATGAAAAGCAACAGCATGTTGCTACAAAACTCCAACAAAACAGGAAATGTAACATTTGCATGCAAATAATATTGTAATAATGTGGGGGGAAAAAGGCGAAAACAACAACAACAGCCACTAACAACAACAAGAACAACGAAAAATCATCACAAAGCCGAATGGCTTAAATATCTGTTTACTGTGCAAGTTTTTTAGGTTAGCTTTTGAATTATGCGCCAGCAAGCCAGGCGGGCCAGAGTGAGGGGCATTGCTGGTGCTCCGGAACCCAAAGGAGATAAACAAAAACCCAGCAAAAGTTTAGCATATTTTTCTGAAGAGTCCTGTTTCTTGCTGTTGATTTTTGTATGTTAAAATTAGTTGCCTACTTTTAGGCAACGATGGGCTAATGTATTCCAACGTTGGTGGGAGTGTGTGTGTGTGTGTGAGCAGGAGCTTTGAACGGAAATAAAAGAGGAAATAATGACTTTGTTGCAAATGGGGTCTTATGTTTTGCAAGTATTTACTTTAGTTTTAACCCAAATAGAGGTTGAATAGAATTTGATGATGGGTGAGAGCAAGGCAAGCGAGTTCTTGCACGAAGGGGAAAATAATTAAATTGTTAATAATTTAACAAATATAAATTTTTTGTTATCTGAAGGAAATTAAATATTTCGATTTTTTTTTTCAAAATATTTAATTTCGATTTTTTTTTTTGTTTTTTGATAAAGAGAGAGAACTATTTCCGAATTTAAACTTGTTGTCAAAATACGTATTGCGATTTCAATTTTGAACGGATCGAGATAAAAACTATAAAATTTGCTATGAGAATTAAGATTGAAAAGTAAGTTTAATATATCAAAGGGGGTTTGGAAAGGTGTACTAGGCGTACGAACTGTATTAAATAGTACTATATGTGGAGTTTGGTTTAGGGAGAACTGAGAATAAAGCCGGAATTTTGAAATTTTTTGGTGGTTGATTTGTAATAAAGAGGTGGTTTTGGAAATATGTACTACAAGTGTACAAAAAGTACTTAATAGTACGATATTTGGTATAGTTTGGTATAGGGTGAATAGATAGTGATTGAAATCTGAAATGTATTATTTGGGTCACTGTTCATATGTAGCCTGGACATATGGAGGTGATTTTGGAAATGTGTACTATATTTGTACGAAAAGTACTGAATGGTACTAAATTTTGTATTGGGTAAAGGGAAAGAGCTGAAATCCTCAAATTTGATAGTGAGATCTCTGTTTGTGTCTGGAATTGAGATATGGAGGTGGTTTTGGAAATGTGTACTATAATTGTACGAAAAGTACTAAATGGCACTATATTTGATTTTGAGTGCAGGGATAGGGATAAAATTCTGAAATTTGGTGCTTAGACTACTAATTCTATCTGCGTTTGAAATTTAGTGGTGGTTTGGCAATGTGTTCTATATTTGTACGAAAAATACTGAATGATACTAAATTTGGTATTGGGTAAAGGGAAATTTGATATTGAGATCTCTGTTGGTATCTGAAATTAAGATATGGAGGTGGTTTTGGAAATGTGTACTACAATTGTACGAAAAGTACTAAATGGTACTATATTTGTTTTTGGGTGAAGGAATTGAGATAAAATTCTGAAATTTGGTGCTTAGATTACAGAGTCTATCTGTGTTTGAAATTTTGTGGTGGAAAAGTACTAAATGGTACCAAATTTGGTATTCGGTGAAGGGATAGAACTGAAATCCTCAAATTTTATAGCGAGATCTCTGTTGGTATTTGGGATAGAGGCGTGGAGGTGGTTTTGGAAATGTGTACTATAATCGTACGAAAAGTACTAAGTAGTTCCAAATTTTGGCACTGGTTCAAGTGATAGAGCTTGAATTCCGAAATTTGATATTGAGGTCTCTATTGATATCTGTGGTTGAGATATGTACGTGGTTGTGCAAATGAGTGTACTAATATTGTACGAAAATTACGAGATGGTACTAATTTTGGATCACTGTTGGAGTCTGGGGTGGAGAGATGCAGATTGTTTTGGATACGCGGACTAAATGTTACTAAATTTTGTATTGCGTAACGGGATAGAGCTGAAATTCTGTAATTTGATAATGATCTCTCCGGAATTGAGATATGGAGGTGGTTTTTGAAATATGTGTACCATAATTGTACGAAAAGTACTAAGTGGTACTAAATTGATTATTGGGTAAAGGAATATATCTGAAATTTTGAAATTTGATACTGTGGTCTCCGGAATTGAGCTATGGAAGTGGTTTTGGAAATTTGGTAGTGGTTGAAGGGATAGAGCTGGAATTCCGAAATATGATATTCAGGTCTCTGTTGGTATCTGGAATGGAAGAATACTGGAGACGTTGAAATAGTTGTGTACAGAAAAATTGGATGTGGGTCCATTGTGCAATGGTTCTACTGATATCCTCCTCGGAAAGCTTAAAATTGAAAGTTTTTATTGACTTTTTGGTAACAACATTTCCGTGTTTTAATCTGCCATATTGACGACGACACTATATACATAAGATGCATGGATTCCGGGTAACCTTAATCCGAAAATTTCCCAAAGTGTGAAAGAGGAGGGAGGGAGCCCCGTCAATTTTGGTTATTTTGGGATGTAAACTTTCAAAATGTCTTCTTTTTTATACCCTCCACCATTCTATGGAGGATATATTAGGTTTTTGTAACTCCTCGAAACATTCCTAATTGACCTTACAAAGTATAAATATTCTGGATCAGCTTAAAATTCTTAGACGATCTAGCGATGTCCGTCTGTCTGTCTGTTGTAATGACGCTATTGTCCGAACGAATTGAGATAGAAGGCTTAAATTTTGCACACATGTTTATTTTTTCAGTAGGCAGGTTAAGTTCGTAAATGGGCCATGTAGGTCCACGTTTTCATATAGCCCCCAGTATTTTCATGATTTTAGCGACATTATTCACCGGAATTGTTTTAAATTTCTTATTTGAAGTTCGTAATGGATACTACAGCCTACGAAAAACATTTTTGTATGCAGGTCCACGTTTTCGAATAGCCCCCATATAATGGCATCTCCCGATATTCGTTACTTTGTTGCTCTTAGCGACATTATTCACCGGAATTGTTTCGAATTTGGTGTTTGAAGTTCGTAACAGATAATACATCCTATGACAGTCTGTGCGGGTCCACGTCTTCTTATATCCCCCATTTAATAGTACCTCCGGATATTCGGTATTTTGATGATTTTTGCTACATTATTCATCGATTTTTTTCTTCAAGTTTCCCATTTAAATATTGTAATGGCTTATGACAAGAGTTGCCTATGCAGGTCCAAGTTGTCGTATAGACCATAATATAAAGGCTAAATTCGGTATTTTTAAGATTTTAACAGAATTTTTAACGGATTTAATTTTTTTCATATTGTTAAATTCGTTCCAAATGGTGGAGGGTATTCAAAGTCCGGCCTGGCCGATCGTACAGCTTTTTTTCGTTTTTTTTTCAAATACTCATAAATTGCAACCTTAAGAATTCTGATTATTTTAAGAACAAAACGAAACAGAATTTATTTTGGCTACTTTATCACATAATTGCTATAATTACAATGGATTATCTATAGCCTCAATTTCAAAAATTACCCACCAAACCACTTCTAAATTATTTTTCTAAATAAAAAAATATTCCGTTTTTAGATATTATCTACATAATACAGAATTATATTTCTTCTTCTAGCAAAGATACTGTAAATTAATGTACTCAAATTAAGGAATTTTTTAAAAATTTGGTTTCAGGTTTATTTACCAACTGGTCTTGTCACCTCTTTGTTGATCTCAGATAAGTTTTTCATTAATGCTTTAACCTTTTCGTTGGTTAAGCGGGTTTATTCTGCTTTTGTAATTCATGGTCAAAGTGACAAACTGAGAAAAAGCAAAACAAAACTCAAACAAGTCGCCAACAAAACATCATTAACATTTTGGTTAATTGCCGGCGAAGACTTTCACTTTTAACGAGAGTGTGAAGTAAGTTACATGGGGGAAAGGTGGGTTATTTGGAAAACTAATTAAAGTGTAATTTTATTAAAAAAAAAAAACAAACATGGAGACTATATGTAGAGAATCACGTGATGGCCGGGGGAACCGAAAATTATGTAGAAAAAATTCATAATTACCTCGAAAGGTGAGAAAATATGTGTGAGGAACGATGGAGATCTAAGAGCATATTTCAGGCCGGTAAATGAGCGGTTATATATAAGAGACCTGTGGAAGATTTTCCAACTTTAGAGAAATTATAATATACAGCGTGAGATGAAAAAACTGCAAACCAACTTCAGACTGCTGTAATTTCTAAGCCACGCGTTCGACAGCTGTTAAAATTATTCCAGTGACAGCTCATTAAATTGTTTACAAGCATACAAAAGCATTTTGGTGAGAATTTTTCAGAAAAAAAGTTATTCGTGATGGAGGATTCAAGCGTGATAGTGTGATTTCTTTATATTTGGCTGGAAAGCCACAAGTGGCTATCGTTAGAGCACTCCAGCATTTAAATATGGATAAATCTTTTGTGTCTCATACCATCGCTCGTTATCGAGATACTGGCTGGTAGCGTAACCCGAAGTCAAGGAAGTGGACGAAAGAAAATAGTAACCTCAGCAGAAATGGTTCGAAAAGTAAAGAAGCGACTTGATCGAACACCCGTGTCGCAGTGGGCGTAAAATGGCTCGTGAGCTGAACATATCGCAATATTCCATTTGGCAAATCTTGAAAAATGAGCTCGGGGTAAAGCCATCGAAATTCGGAATTCCAAAAAGTGCCAGACCTTCCCTCCGCTAAAGAAAGAAAACAGACTCAAAAATGCTAAAAAGTTGCTTCGCTTGGCCGAAAGTGGTGAACTGCCGAATTTAGCTTCTCAGCTGAACATATCGCAAAATTCCGGTAAATATTAAAAAATGAGCTCGGGGTAAAGCCATTGAAATTCCAAAAATTTAAGAACTTACACCGCAACAGAAAGATAATAGACTCAAAAGAGCCAAAGAGTTACTTCGCTTGGCCGAAAGTGGTGAACAGCCGAATTTGGATCGTGAGCTGAACATATCGCAATATTCCATTCGGCAAATATTGAAAAATGAGTTCGGGGTAAAGCCTTTGAAATTCCAAAAAGTACAAGAACTTACACCGCAACAGAAAGAAAATAGATTCAAAAGAGCTAAAGAGTTGCTTCGTTTGGCCGAAAGTTGTGAACTGGCGAATTTGGATCGTGAGCTGAACATATCGCAATATTGCATTCGGCAAATATTTAAAAATTAGCAACAGAAAGATAATAAACTCAAAATACCTAAAGAGTTGCTTCGCTTGGCCGAAAGTGGTGAACTACCGAATTTGGGTTTCTCCGCTCCGACGAGAAAACATTCGTTGTCCAGCAGTTTGTAAACAAACAAAGTGATCGTGTTTACTTGCCAAAGAGGTCAGCTGAAAATGTGCACCCCTTCGGTTGGCCACCAGAACTCAAGCGCCGGCCATGGTGATGGTTTGGGCCGCCGCCATAACAGCCTATGGTCATTCTCCGTTCGTATTAATCGACCGTGGCATCAGAATAAATGCCGAATATTATCGCGAAAATATTCTGGAGGATATATTAAAGCCTTGGACACTCAAACATTTAAGCCGCAGACCTTGGACATTCCGCACAGGACTCAGCACTATCGCACTCAGCACGCGCCACCCAAGAATGGTTACAAATTTAATTTCCAGATTCCTCGCTTCATTTCCAGACCACCAAAATCTCCGGATACCAATCCGTTGGACTATTGTGTCTGGAGTATTTAGGAAAGCAAGGTTGGCAATAAAAAAATACCAAAATGTCGACCACCTCAAGCAAGCACTTCGCCGGGAATGCGCCAAAATATCGTAGAGCAACATTCGGGCAGCGTGTGACGGTTTCATTTTCCGTTTGAAGGCCGTAATTCGTGACAAAGGTGACTAATTCGAACAAATCTAAACTTATTCTAAAATCGGATGTTATTTCCGTCATTTTCTGCTTTCATTCAATAAAATTAAAAAACAAAAAAAAAAAAAACAATTAAAAAAGCTGGAAGTTCGGTCGGGCCGATCTTCGAATACCCTCCACCCCTTGGTACAATTTTGGAATTTTTCAAAAAATTAAAATCCATTAAAAATTCTGTTAAAATCTTAAAAATACCAAATGTAGCCGTATGTTAGGGTCTATACGACGACGTGGACACCTGCATACGCAACTTTTGTCATAAGTGTGCACAGACAATTTTCTGCCATAGGCTGTAGTATTCATTACGAACTTCAAATACAAAATTTTAAATAATTCCGGGAAATAATGTCGCTGAAATCATCAAATGCCGAATATCATGGGGTACCGTTATGGGGGCTAAAAGAAGACGTGGACCTGCACAGACAATTTTCTGCCATAGGCTGTAGTATTCATTGCGAACTTAAATCATCAAAATACCGAATATAGGGAGGTACCGTTATATGGGGGCTATACGAAGACGTGGACCTGCACAGACAATTTTCAGTCATAGGCTGTAGTATCCATTACGAACTTCAAATACAAAATTTTAAATAATTCCGGTAAATAATGTCGCTAAAATCATCAAAATACCGAATATCGGGAGGTACCGTTATATGGGGGCTATACGAAGACGTGGACCTACATGGCTCATTTTCAACACCAAGTCCTGCAGATATAATACACATTTGTGTAAATTTTAATCAACTTACTTCATTTCGTTCGGAAGCTAGATTGTTAAATCGACATAGAATTTTATGCTGATCAAGAATGTATATACTTTGTGAGGTCTAAAAAGTATATTTCGAGGTGTTGCAAACGGAATGACAAACAATCCATGCTATGGTGGAGGGTATAAAAATGTAAAAATTATGGCGTTTGACTTTGTTTTATCTTACCCTGTATATAAAAGACCTGTTGAAAATTTCCCAACTGTGAAGGAATTATAATATATTTTTGTTATCCGAATAAGATCTAGAATAAGATCTTAGAAAAATTTGTAAAAAATATTTCAATGGCAGAGGTATTCAATCTTAATAGGCAGAGGTATTCAATCTGAAGAAGACTCATGGGGACTTTGTTATCTAAGAAAGACCTATGGATGGTTCTCTTCATAATACCCGATATAAGTGGATAACTATAGAAGTCTTCTATTTTTAGGGGGCCTATTGAATATCTTGAGTAAGTGGTTTAAATTTTCATAGAATATCGGAAATTTATATTTTTGGAGAAATTGAATTATGAAATCGAATATGAATTTAATATCGCATATTGCATTTATGCATTTATTTAATTTATTTTCAGAATCCTCCACAATTTTGTCTAATCAAAAAGCGATTAATTTTCTAAAAAAAAAAAACTGCAAGTGTTGGCAATACCTAAAAAAGGTGAAATAAACAAACATTGGCATGTGATAACCTTTTTATGGCTGATTAACCTAAAAAATGCACACCTTGATTTAATGGTCTCTCTCTCTCACTCACACACACACGCCAAACACAAGTCATAAGTTCTCCAAAGATTAATTGAAATCGAAAATAAAAAATATAAAAAAAAACAATCACAAAGATGATGAAAGACTATCTCATCAATACCATCATCATCGCCATTGTCTACAACCTTCGATTTTCTTGACAAGGGCAATCCAAACGTATAGGCAGGCATGCAATCGAATTACAATTGCTTTTTTGCAAATCCAAATCAGCACTGAATTTGTTGAAAAATTATAGCAAATTAATCATCTGCCATAATCTGTTTTGAAAAATGTTCGGCAAATCTATCATGCAAATGTAAAATGACTTAATGATAATATTCCTTCATGGAGGAGTTAAAGACGATTCATTTTAATCTGATTGCAAATGATACGATAATTAATCAAAATTATGATCATATTTTTGGAAGGAGAATCGAAATGATTTATTTTTGTAATAATTTTTAAAAGGTTTGTGTGTCAAGAACATCGGCATTTCACCTTTACACCTTTAAAAAAGAGAAAAAATATTTTTTTCAAAAAATTTCTCGGAGCAATTTTCTCCTTTTCCACCGCTGGGGATAGAATTTTTGCCATAGAAAAAATTGAGGATGCAGCAGGTTTATGGGTAGGTCATCTATGGAAAACAGAGGAACTATAGGTCTTCTATGAACCATAAAGAACCTCCAGTTCGTCTATGAACTATGGAGGACCTCCAGGTTCTCTATAGGCAATAGATGACCTCCACGTCGTCTATGTGCAGCAATGGAAGACGTCCATGTCATCTATAGATAATAGAATACCTCTATGTCCTCTATAGGCAATATAAGACCTACAGGTTGTCAATGGACAACAGATAACCTACAGGTTTTAAATAGACAAAAGGGGACCTACAGGTCTTCTATAGATAATATAAAGCCTACAGGTCTTCTATGAACAATTGAAAACCTACAGGACCGCCAGGTCTTCTATGGACAATAAAGGACCTCCAGGTTTGCTATGGACCATAGAGGAGTAGTAAAGGACCTACATGTCTTCTGTAAACCATAGAAAACCTCCTGGTCTCTATGGACAATAGAGGACCTACAGGTCTTCTATGGACAATAAAGGATCTTCAGGTCTTCTATGTACAATATGTCTTCTACAGGTCTTTAATGAACAAAACAGGACATACCCATCGTCTATGGACAATAGGGACACTTCAGGACTTCTATGGACAATTGAGGACTTCTAGGTCTTCTTTTTACAATAGGGGACCTCGAGGACTTCTAAGGACAACAGATGACCTTTAGAACATCTATGGACCATGGAGGACCCACAGGTCATTTAAAGACAATATAGGACCTAACGGTCTTAAATGGACAGGAGAGAACTTCCAGGGCTTCTATGGGCAATGGAAGACCCACTGGTCTTCCCATACCCATAGGACATACCCATCGTCTATGGACAATAGGGACACTTAAGGACTTCTATGGACAATTGAGGACTTCTAGCTCTTCTATGGACAATTGAGGACTTCTAGGTCTTCTTTTTACAATAGGGGACCTCCAGGACTTCTAAGGACAACAGATGACCTTTAGAACATCTGTAAACGACGGAGGACTTACAGGTCATTTAAAGACAATATAGGACCTAACGATCTTAAGTGGACAGTAGAGAACTTCCAAGGTTTCTATGGACAATGGAGGACCTACATGTCTTCCATGGACAATGGAGGACCTCAGGTCTTCTACAGATAATAGAGGACCCATAGTTCTTCTATAGACAATAGAGGACTCATAAGTCTTCTATGGAAAAATAGAGGACATCCATGTCTTCTTTGGGCAATAGAGGCCCTCCAAGTCTTCTATGGACAATAGAGGGCCTTCTACGGAAGGGCTTACAGTGAAGGGCCTACAAGTCTCCTGTGGACTATATGTTACCTCCAGGTCTTCTATTATTAATAGACAATTGAGGACCCTCAAAAATTCTATGGAAAAAAGATGTTCTTCTACGGACAGTGGAGGACCTACAATATATAATATAGACAATAGAGGACCTCCATGTCTTCTGTGAACAATAGAAGTCCTCCAGGTTTTCTATGGACAATGAGCCACAATAGATCTTCAGGTCTTCAATGGACTGTGGACAATAGACGTATAGAGGACCTCCAAGTACTCTATAGCCCATAAAAGACCTTCGGCTCTTTTTTGAACAATTAAGATCCTACAGATAGTTTATGGACAATAGAGCGCCTCCAGTGAACAATATAGGTCCTCCATGTCTTTTATGAGCCACGATAGACCTTCAGGTCTTCCACAGCCGATAGAGGACATTTATAACATATAATAACAGGACCTTCAGTTTTATAGCAAAATACAGGATCTTTAGGTCTTCTATAGCCCATAGAGGAATTTCAGGTCAGTCACAGCAATTAAAGGACCTTGAGGTCCCCTACAGCCGACATAGGACCTTCAAGTATTCTACAGCCTATATGGGACCTTCGGGTCTTCTATAGTCAATAGATGACCTTCAGGTCTTGTATAGCCGAAAGAGGACTGACCTTTAGGTCTTCCATAGCCGATAAAGGACCGACCTGCAGGTCGCCTACATCTGATAGAGGACCGACCTTTAGGTCTTCCATAGCCGATAGAGTACCGACCTTCAAGTACCCTAAATACGACCGAGGACCTTCAGGTCCCCTATAGCCGTTATAGGACCTTCAGGTCTCCCCTATAGCCGATAGAGGACCGACCTTCAGGTACCCTATAAGCGATAGAGGACTTTCTTTCAAGTCCCCTATAACTTTTAGAGGACCGACCTTCAGGTCCCTATATCCTTGAGGTCTCCTATAGCCTATATAGGACCTTCAGGTCTCCTGAACTCGATATAGGACCTTCAGGTCTCCTAAACTCGATATAGGACCTTCAGGTCTCCTAACCCCGATAGAGGACCTTCAGGTCTCTTAAACCCGATAGAGGACCTTCAAGTCCCCTATAGCCGATAAATTATCTGCATGCAACTTATAACCGACAGAGGACTTCCAGGCCCCCCATTGCCTATAAAGGTCAATTAAACCTTCAAGTCTTCTATAGCCAATGAAGAACCTTCCGCCCCTAAGGATAATTTTTTCCATAAGCAATACTCATATTATTTTCTTGAGAAAAATTCTCACCTTTTTGTATTTCCTCATACCTAAGCCTTAGCAGTTTCTTCTTTGGCCGATTATTATTTCTTTTAGTGCAAATAAACTTAACATTCAAGCTAGACATGAAGGCGTCAATTTCGATTTTCCTCTTTCGCTAAATATGCCATAGTTATTCCACGAAAAAGACAGATGACAAAGAAAGACAAGAAAAAAATTAAAACTTGTCATTAGTCAACCACAATATGCCAGCCATTTCATTGCTTCCTTCATTCTACGACTACTGGCTGCCGGGCTGTCAACACAATGGGTTTTAAAATTTTATTTTGTCATCAGAAAGCTTAAATGGCCGATTACATTGTGGAAGCATATTGTAAAGGAATGTAGTAAAGGGAAGAGGGGGAGGACGAGGGATCACCACCTCCAAAGAACAAATTGACAAACTAGATACCGATTATACGTCACGACGAGTTGGGAGGCTTCGTCACATTTGCCGCCTCCCTTGGCTAAGGTTAGTTACCTTTAACATTATTTTTTGTTCTGCTCTTTGTTATTGTTGTAACACAACAACAACAAAAATATCAATAAAACCCAGAACCATACGACAAATTACATTGTTGTGTTTATATGGTTTTGCAGCTATAAAACTCTTGCTGGGTAGTAGCGTTGTTTTATGGGTTCATTTGCTTCAGTTGTCGATGGATGGCTGGTGGATGGATGAATGGTTGGGTGAAATAGCTGGGTGGCGGATGGTGGTACCGTGCTTCGCTGTGTCGTTAGCTCTAGGCCAAGCGAGCGTTGTAACTCATTCACCTTTAAATAGAATTTTCCGCGTAATACCTGAGCATATCCCACCATCATCCATATCCCCACACACACTGCCATAGACATTGTATAGGCCAGCCAATCTATGACTCTATTTTTGTTGCGATTCGTTTTTTCGTTCGCGTTCTGCATTAACGAATTCATTCACTCTTTGGATGGTGTGCCGAGTGCAGGCAGGCAGTCAGTGCACGAGTAAGTGAGCCGGGTTACTATGGAAACCATATAATATTCGAATATATGGGCGCAGTTGAATGCGGCAGGTTTTCCTCCAAGAAGTTTTTCTTTCTGCAAAGCAACATTTAGTGGCAGAAAACGGACGGACAAAGTTTTCCAAGTGTCACCTTCACCAGGGACACACTCAAACGAAAATGTTCGATTAAACGGGAGAAAAAATAAAAAAATCCAAATTTCAATAGGTGCGAAAATACGCATCCTCTATGGACCTTCAGGTCCCCTATGGACGATAGAGGACCTTCAGGTCCCCAATGGACGATAGAGGACCTTCAGGTCCCCTATGGACGATAGAGGACTTTCAGGTCCCCGATGAACGATAGAGGACCTTCAGGTCCCCTATGGACGATAGACGATAGAGGACCTTCAGGTCCCCTATGGACGATAGAGGACTTTCAGGTCCCCGATGGACGATAGAGGACCTTCAGGTTCCCTATGGACGATAGAGGACCTTCAGGTCCCCTATGGACGATAGAGAACCTTCAGGTCCCCTATGGACGATAGAGGACCTTCAGGTCTCCTATGGACGCTAGAGGACCTTCAGGTCCCCTATGGACGATAGAGGACCTTCAGGTCCCCTATGGACGATAGAGGAGCTTCAGGTCCCCTGTGGACGATATAGGACCTTCAAATCCCCTATAGACGATAGAGGACCTTCAAATCCCCTACAGACGATAGAGAACCTTCAGGTCCCCTATGGACGATATAGGACCTTTAGGTCTACTTTGGACCATAGAGGACCTTCAGGTCCCCTATGGACGATAGAGGACCTTCAGGTTCCCTATGGACGATAGAGGACCTTCAGGTCCCCTATGGACGATAGAGGACCTTCAGGTCCCCTATGGTCGATAGAGGACCTTCAGGCCCCTATGGACGATAGAGGACCTTCAGGTCCTCTATGGACGATAGAGGACCTTCAGGTACCCTTTGGACGATAGAGGACCTTCAGGTCCCATATGGACGATAGAGGACCTTCAGGTCCCATATGGACGATAGAGGACATTCATTTCTTCTATGGACAATAGACGACCTTCAGGTCTTCTATGGCCAATAGAGAATCTTGAGGTCTTCTATGGCCAATAGCCGATAGAGGAACTTCAGATCTTCTATAGACAAAAGAGGAACTTTAGGTCTTCTACTGCCAATAGATGGCATTCAGGTCTTCAATAGCCGATAGAGGACCTTCAGGTTTTCTATAGCCAATAAAAGACCTTCAATATACAATAGAGGATCTGAAGGTCTTCTATAGCCAATAGAAAACTTTTAAGTCTTTTATGGCCAAGAGAGAACATTCAGGTCTTCTCTGGCCAATGGAGGACCTTCAGGTCTTCTATGGCCAGTAAAGGACCTTGAGGTCTTCTATGGCCAATAGAAGATAGAGGACTTTCAGGTCCCCGATGGACGATAGAGGACCTTCAGGTTCCCTATGGACCATAGAGGACCTTCAGGTCCCCTATAGCCGATTAAGGACCTTCAGGTCCCCTACAACCGATGGAGGACCTTCAGTTCTTCTATGGCCAGTTTGAATACATTTTGGGCTTCTTGAGGAAAAGCGAGAGATTAAAATTTCAATTTTTATTGAAGAAAAATCCGAAATCTGATACTAGACTTATGCTCCCAACCATAGTTCTTTGGCATCAACCATATATTTCTCCTACTTCTCAGGAAAAATTACGAAATTTTACAAAGCGATTTATAAAATATTTTTGTTTGCCAGAGGTGAAGAACTCGGAGAGGTACAAGGATTTATTTCCCATCAAATTTAATTGCCTTTTAAATTGATTACCTTTATCTCCCACATTGCCTACAGTGCCATAATGACACATACATAGCTCTCTACGTTGAAGTGACCATCAAAAGTCAATCACTTCGTAATTGCAATTTATCGTCAGTAGATGGAAGGGTATCTGGGGGCTGTGTTCGGTCGGTTGGCCGGCCGACTACTACTCGAATGCAATTTATGGCATTTCATGAGAATTTGATCATCTTTTGTGTGTCAATGGACGAACATGAAAATAGAGGAGAGAGAGTGTGTGGGTGGGCGGATGGATGGGTGGGTATTCTGAGTGGATTTGCTTTGTTTCTCGGAATTCATTCAATGTTTTTTTTTTTTTTTTTTTTTTTTTTTTTTTTTGTAGTGAAATTTAAGCTTTAATTTGTAATACCGCAATTAGCGACACGTGTTGCACAATTGAAAAACAATTCGATACCAATGTGACATCAGTTTTGGGAAGGGGCGCAGGGCAAGGGAGAACAAATAAATGTAACTCATAAAGGGTTTTTATAGGAGAGGTACCATTTTTAAGGTCGTCTGTACAGATTAAATTTTTTCAAGAGGCTTTCCTCCTAAGATACGGATATATTAAGACACGACCTTTTAATAGTCGTATTCACCTCTTACTGACCTTATATACAAATACCCCATATAGGATATTTGGTACATAAGGAATAGAAGCTGATTGAGAGACCACAGGTTGCAGATAGTGGAAGGCCGGATATATATTTTGGGTAGCTAAGAATTAAATAAGGAGTTGCGAAGAGTCTATTGGTGAGAGTGAGAGCATCTCGAAGCAAATAATCGGGTCCAACGATGTCTAGTTTTCACTGATGACGGATATCTCCGTTTCGGATAGTTATATTGATATCACACTAATCCCATTCCACCAGCATTTACGGCTTCGAACCAAACTCTATTCAACAGGGATGCAATATATATGTGGGGGAATCCAAACTTACTTCCAAACCTTTGGAGAAAGCAGTAGGCATAGGTCTGATCCAGTAGAATGTCCAAAGCGACTGATGGACGACATATTTTGTTCCGATTGTGATATGAATATCAAGTTAATCTCAATAACACTGGAGGATGAGGAGGAAGAGGGTGGGGTTGAAAATCTCCAAAACTAGCATGGAGGCGGAATAAAGTGAAGAGGAGAGGTAATCTGTTTTCTCCCTTGCATGGAAGAGCTGCAACAGGTCTGCCGATCAAGTTACAGTGCACATACAACGGCACATGGGAGGACCGACGCTCTTTAGCCTACCCAAACTAACGCCGTAAAGACATCGAAATCGAAAAAAAACCAAAAGTCATCCGACTCATTGGGGACGCGAGGCAAGATCCATGAGAGGTGTATGACCCTAAATAGTCATTCTCTTCTGAGACAAAGATGCGTACAAAAACGCTGCAAAACCGGAAGGACAAGCCAAGCTCCCTCCAATGAGAGAGCCGAAAAATCCGATTCTAAAGACGTTGAAGGCCTATCAATCCTTCAACCCCTCTGGTTCTGCTTTACGAGACGAATATGAAGATATCCTTACAAAATTGACTTATTTCTATAAAATTTACATGGCAAAATAATATCCAGCTACTAATGAGAATATCGCAAGTTCAACCGCATCTTCAGGCGAATAAAAGTACAATTACAAAATCTCGTGATGAGATTTTTGCGTGGGTAGCGTCTGCAAAAACGGGTAATTGAAATTTTGCAGTGGGAAGAAAAAGCTCACCCTTTGGCTAAAACCAACTAACGAAATAGATGGTCATCTGAACGAGGTTTTCAACTCTGAAGAGGCGTATGGAACTAGGGCGTTGTTCGGAAAGTAGGACGGGTGCCTTAAGATATTCAACTGTCAGAATTAGGAACCTAGAGATTACCTCAATAGGCATAGTCTATGGTATTGATGACCTATTACAAAATGTTGATAAGTTGCGGTTTTGAGTCCGAAAGAAGATCAAATGGAGGCCCCTTATCATAAGGAAACCCTAAAGAAAAAACGTATGGGTCTTCTATAAAAGCGAAAATCTCTGATCTTCGAAAATCTCTGAGTGATCTTCTTTGTAAGAGAAGAAAGATATATCATAGATATGAAGACTTGTCCTGTACTCCATAAAAAGAAAGTGTCTAAAGTGTATGAAGGGTTTTCTCTAATACACGGAACATCTGAGGAGACTTCTATGGAGAAGAAGACGTCTGAGAAGTTTTCAACAAATTACAAAACCGTGGAAAAATCTACTAAATTTGAAACTATTCCGGTTAATGTTGTCGCCGAAAACATCAAAATACCGAATATATAGAGGGAGGTACCGTTATGTGGGAGCTATACGAAGACCTGGACCTGCATAGACAATTTTCTGTCACAGGCAGTAGTACCCATTACGAGCTGCAAATACGAAATTTGAAACTATTCCGATTAATATTTTCGCCGAAAACAGCAAAATGCCGAATATATTGGGAGGCACCGTTATATGGGGGCTATACCTAAACGTGGACCTATATAGTCCATTTTCAATACCAAAATTCCTACAGACGAAACACACATTTGAGTAAAATTTTATCAACCTACTTCAATTTGTTCGGAAGCTAGAGTGATTTCCACAGACGGTCCTGACTTAATCGACAAAGAATGTTATGTGGGGGTCTACAATTTATATTTCGATGTGACAATCTTAATATACCCTACAATCTTAATAAACCCTCCATACTACAGCGGAGCTCTGCTATAAAAGAGAAGGCCTCTCAAATGAACTCTATAAAAAAGATCTCTTAAGCTTCGTTTAAAATAAGAGATCTCTGACGGGACTTCTGGGGAAGTGCGTGAAAAAATCTTCCAAAAAGTCCTCTTCAGACTTGTATAGGATATCAAATCTTTGAATCGCCTTGAATAAATGAAAGATCTCTGAAGCTTCTTTTTAGTTTGGAAAACCTTCGTAGGATCTTCTATTACAAAGAAGATTTCTGAAGGCTGTTTCAAGATAAAAAGGAAGATAAAAAGAAAAATCATAATAATAATAATAAATAATAATAACAATAATAATAACAATAATAATAATAATAATAATAATAATAATAATAAATAATAATAATAACAATAATAATAATAATAATAATAATAATAATAATAATAATAATAATAATAATAATAATAATAATAATAATAATAATAATAATAATAATAATAATAATACTAATAATAATAATAATAATAATAATAATAATAATAATAATAATAATAATAATAATAATAATAATAATAATAATAATAATATAATAATAATAATAATAATAATAATAATAATAATAATAATAATATAATAATAATAATAATAATAATAATAATAATAATAATAATAATAATATAATAATAATAATAATAATAATAATAATAATAATAATAATAATAATAATAATAATAATAATAATAATAATAATAATAATAATAATAATAATAATAATAATAATAATAATAATAATATAATAATAATAATAATAATAATAATAATAATGATAATAATAATAATAATAATAATATTAATAATAATAATAATAATAATAATAATAATAATAATAATAATAATAATAATAATAATACTAATAATAATAATAATAATAATAATATTAATAATAATAATAATAATAATAATAATAATAATAATAATAATAATAATAATAATAATAATAATAATAATAATAATAATAATAATAATAATAATATATACATATAATATAATAATACACAAAAATTACAAGAATTAGACATTTCTGATTTATCCAAGTCCCAGAATTCCTACCCTACGAAACTCCCCACTTCGTAGGTCTTTCATAAAATATTTTATATTGAATATGTGATATATCAATTGAATATCTATTGTATATTGCCTCTAGTATATTGTCTCTACAGCTCAAAGTTCATGATTGACATATTATTTCATGCATGTTGAAGCAAAACAGGAAAAAAATATAGCCAGCAATAATAATTAAAACAATTATTTATGAAATTCTATAGAATTGTTTTTTTTTTCCTTTTTTGCAATTAAATAAAAGTTCTCAAACCAGCGACAGGCAGTCTACAACAAAATTGCCAACTCAAATATTATCTTTAGATAGTTTTTTTTGTTCTCAGAAAAAACGATAAAATCAGTTACTGAACCGCTCTCTTAGAAATTCATTAGAAGTCAGTCAGCTGAGTTGAATTGAATGATGAAATTCGAATGTATGGGGGAAAACATATAATGACACAATGATGGATTGACCTTTTTGTATTGTATTGAAAATGTAGTTTCTTTTAATTGAAATGGACACGGAAGAAAAATTAAGTTCAATACTATTTTTTTACTTGGAAAACAAACGAGTTGTTCTATGATTGGTATTAAAGGGGTGAGGAGAGCGAAAAAGTAAAATATAAAGTAAGAGTGAAATATACGGCACATGTAAACCCTCAGCTAATGTTCGATTAATTAAATATATTGTGACTTCTGTTATGATTGTTCTAATGGGCCAATATTGTCCATTTCGTATCGGTAATACCATATGGATTACTTCCTTCACTTTATATGCGATATTCAAAATGTTGACCCTTTTTGGGGGAGGTACCAGAAGGAGTGGACCGATACATCCCATCTTCACAGCAGATCTTGTGTTAGAAGAAATAAAGGGGTGTGTGAAAGAGTCAATCCGACTCTTATATCACATTTTATAAGAGTTATAATTATTCAAAATGTTGACCTGGATGGAGAGGACCGATATTTTTACACCTGACCTAGCACTGATGCAAACATAAGGATTTGCAAAGTTGGAGCAATATCGGATTATCCTTTCTCTTACTGTGCAGTAAAATATTTTTTTTTTGTTTTGTGAAAATTTCGACTTTTTTTGAGGAGTTACCAGAAGGTGTGTAGCGATATATGTCATCTTCACAGCAGATCGTTTTTTAATAGAAATAATGGGATGTGTGAAATATGAAGAGAACTGCGCGCTTATTTCGGATTTTATGCTCGTTTTAGGTATTCAAAATTTTGACCCTTTGTGGAGAAGGTACCAGAAGGGAAGGACCGATATATTCCATTTTCCCATCAGACGTTGGGTTTATAAAATTATAGTGATGTGTGAAGATAATCCGACTCTTACATCACATTTTATGCAAACATTTGGATTTGCAAAGAAGGAGCAAAATCGGATTATCCTTTCCCTTTCTGTGCAGTAACATATTTTTTTGAATATTTCAGTTTTTGTGGGGGAGGTACCAGAAGATTCCATCTTTACAGCGAATCTTGTATGAGTAGAAATAATGGGAGTGTGAAATATGAAGAGAAATGGGTGTTTATTTCGTTTTGGTCATTCAAGATTTTGACCCTTTTTGGGGGAAGGTACCAAAAGGACAAGACCGATATATTCCATTTTTCCACTGATATTGTGTATTCTCGCACTTGACCCAGCACTGATGCAAACATTAGGATTTGCAAAGTAGGAGCAAAATAGGATTATCCTTCCTCTATGTGTGCAGTAAAATATTTGTTTGAAAATATCGATCTTTTGTGGGATGAGTGGACCGATATTGCCCATCTCTGAACTAGATCTAAGTTTGATAAGAATATTACGATGTACTAAGTTAGGAACAAATCGGATACAGCCGTCGAGAGTTAACGTTATTGCGCTAGCCAGACAGACGGACATCGCTAGATCGGCTCCAAATGTCCTGTAACGGATTTTTTTCCAAAGAGTCCTAGGGTCTACACCCTTTATTTCGATGAGGCACGTTTTGGACTTATTAAATGATATATACCGAGGGTATAAAATCTGTAATTTCGTACTTCGTCCTCTTTGAGTTTAGATTCACTCCTCGAAAAAAAATATGTAATGTGGCTCCACTTTTAGGGATAATCTTTTTGGTCTTAAGTCAAGTAAAGAGGGAGGTTGGACCAGGCCCAAATTATCACCACATTTGGCGACAACAAGAAGAAGAGGAGCGGAAGTTGTTTTTCTTTTACAATTTTCAAATAAAACAAAATATGTCACACAACAGCTGTTAAATTTAGAAAACTATAGTTCGTGAGAATATCTATGGACCCGAAAAAAGTATTAGCACAAATGGTACCATTTTGGAGAGGTAAGAGTGTCAGCTATAATTTGGCATCAATGTTGCTGACCTCCATAATGGACCCTTTTTCGTTTTATTTATTTATTTTTTGTTGTTTTTTTTTTTTTTGGGTGGGGGATTAAAAAAAATACGGATCCAAAATTTATATATAATATAATTTAATAATTTATACTTTGACCACTTGTTGGATAGCAATTTTCATAAGCTTTCCAACGATACCTATATTGGGTAAGTGGATCTGGGTCAAGCCAGGTTCTTGATCCCGGACTTTCGGTGCAAAAATCTGGTGTCCCACCCCAAGAAAAAAATATTTTCCCGGAATCAGGGTAAAAATACCTATCTCTGGAAATTTTGAAAAAATCGCAGAGTTTTTACTAAACTAGAGTTGTTCCCATGGTACAATGAAGAGAAGGTAGGCCAAGTTTGAAAAAATTGCAAGTATAGAGGTCTACCTGTTTGGCTTGTAATGTCAGAATTAGTATCAAAACAATAAAAAAATCATACAACTTGTTGCATTTATTTTGAATAAATAATTGAAAACCGCGAAAACTGAATGAAAGGTCAACACTTCTTTTCAAAACCAGGTTCTATATATCTATAAAGGATTATTTCGCTACAAAAACTCTAGATTTTGTTGATGCATGCTTTGAAATAAACATTTTGAAAACATCCGAATTTGAATGTTTTCTGAACAAATCTTTTGTTATTGAAAAGAAAACGCATACATAAACAAAAAAAGATGACATATTAAGCCAAGAAAATGAAAAAATTGAAATCATATGGTATCATAGCCCTACCTTGATATCATTGTACCATGGTTGTTCCAATGTTAATCAGGGTGTATTAAAGTTGTGTTTTATTTATTTATTTATTTATTTATTTTGATCAAGTCTAGCACAATGAGAATGATTAAATTCTTATAAACTAGTGCTAGTGGTATATCGTAAGTACATTAGATTGGAAGATTATAATGACATTAGTTTATTAAAAATGAACAATAACAATATTTATGGAGTATTTACACTGTAGAATTTTTTTAATTCAAGTTTAAATCGCAGGTTGTTGCATATTATCTGTATATATGATGGAAGGCTATTCCAAAGACGAATAGTTGGTATATAAAACTGTTTTTCCGACTTGGTGGTTTTGAATTTGAACTGAATTATTTTCTTTCCTCTATTCGAGTTGGCAAATTTAATACGATCTTTCAAGTATGATGGTTCGTTGTTTGTTAAAATTTTATGCAAGAATACAAGGCTTCTGTATTTAAGATAGTCCTCAAACCTCATTTTGAAAATGTGAAAGGCATGTGCCGATATGCGATCATTGCGTCCTTTGTTAAAAACATATCTTGCAATGTTATTAAAAGCAATTTTTAGTTTTGATTGGTCGGAAGCGTCGCAGTTGTAAAACACTTCAAGGCCATAAAAAAGAGTAGGAATTAAGTAGGTTTTGGCCAGAAGCATACGAATTTCCAATGGTGTTGAGGATTGAACGGCCCATAGGTTACGTAGCATTCCGTGCACTTTTCCAACAGCAGAACTGACGTGGTTAGACCATGAAAGTCTATCATTAAAGATAACTCCAAGGTTAGAGGCAGAAGAAACGTAATCAATAGTAGATCCATTTATTTTCAAATTTTCAAGGTATTTAATGTTTTGCTTATTCTTAGAAATGTAAATGCATTTTGATTTAGATGGATTTATAGTTAATTTGTTGTTTGAAGCCCAGTTATTGACTCTATTTAAATCATAGTTGGTTCTCCGAATACTGTTTTGACAATCTTGTGAATTGAATCCCATATACAATTGGACATCATCTGCATATATATGTAGCTGACAGTGTTCTAGAGCTTCAGGAAGATCATTAATATAAATGCAGAACAGCAAAGGCCCCAATACTGAACCTTGTGGGACACCATTGTTTATTGGTAAAGGTGTTGAAAATTTATTGCAATGAAAAACGGATTGTGTGCGGTTACTGAGGTAGGAATTAATGAGACGACAGGCCGGTGAGGAGAAATTAAATATCTTTTCAAGTTTTGTCAAAAGTATTGAATGGTTCACGGTATCAAATGCTTTACTATGGTCTAGAAGTATTAAGAATGAGTCTCTCATATTGTCCATATTGCTTCTGAGTTCCTCGGTGACATCGATTAGGGCAGTAACACAGCTTCTATTTTTCCTAAAGCCAGATTGCCGCTCAGTCAATAACTTGTTGGAAGTAAGATATTGGTTTATCTGTTTATATATAAGGTTTTCCATAACTTTAGATAACAGGGGTAATATCGATATAGGACGAAAATCATTATTTGATTTAGGTAGTGGTACAATCTTTGCTTTTTTCCATGCATCGGGGAAAACGGATTTCGTGAGAATGGTGTTGAACATGTATGTGATAAAAGGCAAAAGTATTGGCAGTATTATTCTCAGAAGTTTGGGATGTATACAATCCATTCCGACAGCATTTGATTTAATTTCTTTGAAAATAGACAAAATTTCGTCACGATCAGTACATCTAAACGAGAACTCATTATCATTTCTTGCAACACTTAAGTTCAAGTAGACATTTTCATTGTTATTTATAGAGTTAGAACAAACAAACTTTTTGTTAAGGTCCTCAACATCAATATCAATATTTTTAAGGGATTGCTGTTTTTGGCCAATGCCAATTTCACGAATTTGCTTCCACTTGCTTCTGCTATCCACCGCTGTAGAAAACTTATTTTTGAAGTATGAAAATTTGGCTTTATGAATAGATTTAGTGACTTCTTGCCTTAAGGATTTAAATTGCGAATGTATCTCAGGTGTTTTGTACTTTTTCCATCTTTTATATACGCAGTCTCTCCGATGAATTAATTGTTTGATCTTATAAGAGAACCATGGCTTTTCTTTATTCTTTGGTACGATCGATCTCAGCGGAACAACTTCATTCAAGATATCATTACATTTATCTTGGAAAAAAGCAACTTGATCATTAACATTTACTTTGTTGTAAATTTCATCCCAGTGTATTGTGCATAGTTGTCTATACAATAGATCATAATTAAGCCTCTTGAAGTCTCGAAAGGTAATTGTTTCTTCAAAGGTGGCAACTTCCCCTGCTACACCTCTAAATATTTTTCGGAGATCTTATAAAGTAAATATTTTCATGTTCAGCATAATATACTTTAGCCATCTTTCTGTCTGTTGAAATCGTGCTAGAGATCGCACTATAATAGATGAAGCCCGGAAATTGCAAGGGCTGAAATTAGCCGAGGAGGTTTGTTTGTGGATTTCGGCCTTAATTTTCAACAAAATGAGTTTTTTCTTTGGTAATCTCAGCGATTAGCTTAACTCCATTCAGCAATTTTTTTTGAAAATTTTTTAGGATTTTCAAAAAAAAAAAAAAAAAAAAAAAAAAAAAACAATATCTCTCAGGAAAATTATATAAGCCAATAAAAATCAGCACATCAAGTCATAACCATTATCTGTGATAAGTCAAGTCCTCAGAATTAAATGTATAAAAGCGGGTAACCCTCAGACCTTTTCGTATATTGCATATTAGAGATGGTTATATATTTTAATTAATTAATTAATTTTTTTAGTTTAAACAATTTTTTTTAAATTTTTTTTAAGAACTTACTTGTCATGATCTAAAGTTAAGTAAAATTTTTCTTGAACATACCTGGAAATAGAAAAAAACATTAAAATTAGTAAACGGGAATTTGCACAAAAAATTTCAACAGATTAGACACATAAACACTCAAAGATTTGAAAAGGAAAAAAAAATATTGAAAATTGAAAACTAAACACCAACTAAAATCTAAAACCAACACCAATCAATAAACCATTGGAAAAATAAAAGACATAAAAAAATATTTATGAGTTCGGATGCCATGAATGAATTGAAAGCATGAGCGGGTTAAAGGGAGCAACTTATTTGGCGTGGCAAGTACTTTGATGTAATTTACAAGAAGTGAAAAGGATGTCAGAATCAAAAAAATAAAAAAAATAAAAAAGCAGCTTAGTTCGGCCGGACCGAACTTTTTATACCCTCCACCATTTCGAAGAAAATTGAAAAATTGCAAAAACAAAAAAAAAAATCCGAAAACTACCACTTAAATGAAAACCGTTATATGGGTACTATACGAAGACGTGGTCCTGCATACGAAATTTTTTGTCACATGCTGTAGTGGCCATTACGAACTTCAAATACGAAATTTGTTACAATTCCGGTGAATAATGTCTCTACAATCATGAAAATACTGAATATCGGGAGGTAACCGTTATATGGGGGCTATACAAAGATCTGAGAGTGCATACAAAAAATTTTACCATAGGCTGTAGTACCTATTAGGATCTTCCAGTACGGAATTTGAAACGATTGCGGTGAATAATGTTGCTGAAATCATCAACATACCGAATATCGGGAGGTACCGTTATATGGGGGCTATACGAAGACCTGGACCTGCATACAAAATTTTTTGTCATAGGCTGTAGTACCCATTACGAACTTCAAATACGAAATTTTAAATAATTCCGGTAAAAAATGTCGCTAAAATCATGAAAATACCGAATATCGACAGCTATCGTTATATGGGGGCTATACGAAAACGTGGACCATTTACGAACTTAACCTGCCTAGTTGTAAACTATGCATGTATGCAAAATTTTAGCCTTCTGTCTCAATTTCTTTCGAAGGATAGCGTGATTACAACACAAAGGGACGGGCATCGCTAGATCGTCTTAGAATTTTACGCTGATCCAGAATATATATCCTTTGTAGGGTCTATTATGAATATTTCGAGGAGTTACAAATCGAATGGTGGAGGGTATAGAAAAAAATCTATGATATCACATTTTCTTACGACCCACCCTAATGTACAAAATCATTTCATGTATCCGAAAATGAAATCGAAAATTTGCAAACGTCACAGTTTCAATTTTTTAAAACTTCAACAGCTTTCAAAGTTCACATAACCACCAACATGGCATGAAACATAAAAAAATGCATTTGGCGCAAATTAGTTTTTTTTTTTTTTTTACGAAAAACCCATTATTTTCAATTATTAAATGAAAAAAACAAAACGAAGCAAAACAATTCGCAGAAATATTTTATTGACTGGAAGAGGTATGGGTATGGTAGAGAAGGGGATTTTTTATTGCCTCTCCAAACCATTTGAAATGAAAATTTAAGAGAGAAATCAATTATATTGCTCCGCAGCAAACAATTCATTTGCCACAAAATAACCTTGAACAGCATCCATTTCAAAAGAAGAAAAAAAAATCACAAATGAATGGATTCTAGAAAAAACTCCACTCCATGGTGTTGAAATCCAAATGGGAGTTATTTGGGGTGCTATATACTACTGCCGCCATCTACCTCTGAGATGCTGAGCGGCGATTTGGTGAATGGCAATGCTGCTGGGTAATTACAAACAATTGCTGCCACCAATTCGGTTGGTTCGGCTTGGAACTAATGGTTCGCCATGTAGTTGAATGCATTTATTAAATGACTTGGAATACAATTGATAATTAAATTTATTTTTGAAATAAATTTTTGTTCATAGCCAAGTGACTGACTGGCTGAATGACTGACTGAAGTGTTCAAAAAATTTGAACAAAAAGCCGAAGAAAAAAAAAAAAAAAAAAAAAAAAGAAACGACTTCACAAAAATTGCTGTGGAACTGGTTTGGCTTACAAAGCAAATGTTTTGTGGGACCATTAAGATCGGTAGTTTCTGATTTTGTACAATTGAGATTTGAAAATGGGCTTCGGTACCTAACTAAAACAATTCTTAAAAAGTTTCACACGAAGGCGAAGGTATCTCGAATGAAGAAACTAATGCTAATACAAAATTTTAAAATTGATGTAGACTCAATATAAAACTGGACATATTGAGAACATTTTAAATGGAAAATAATCAATAAAAGGATTGTGGAAGAAATAATTTTTAAATATTAAAAATATGAATTAGATTCTTGATGAATGTTTTGATTTTATTGCTATGCAGTTCTTGCATGAGATGTCAAGAGATGTCATTAGCTGTGCGCCATCTACCTGTCGTATTAGGAAGATACAATTCTCAAATAGATTTCTTAAAACAATGTTGTCACCAAACCGCGACAATACTCAGATATCAAATAAAAAAATATGACTACCAAACCTACATTTGTTTGCTCTAAAACTGCCAAAAAATTCGTGATAGTGCTGTACTTAGGCTTAAGAAATTATTCCTTCAAAGAATTATTAACGATCGTGTCTCAAAAACAAATTTATCACTTAAATGTAAGAACCAAGTCAGCTAATTTATGCTATTGGCTATGAGTTCAGTACAGAGCGCCATCTATTGTTTTTAGCCAATATTTTAGGTTTGCACGATAACACCATAGATGTGGTCAACATCTGCTTTAGATATATCCTAAATCCGGGGAAGATAGTAGACAATGCAGTGCGCCATCTGCATTTCGTATCAGAAAGTTAAAAATTCTCACATATTGGGTTCCTTTAAAAATCCTTAACAAATTATGATTATACTTCGTATAGGCATCGAAATATCATCTAGAAAGAACTTTTTGATCTGGTAGACCCTCTAACTTATCTTAAAAAATCGAATTCTACCAGCAAATATATGCTATTGTTTCTAGGTTATGTAAAGCGCCATCTACTGGTCAATGTTTTGCTTTGGTCACTATTTTAGGTTTGATAACCGGATTAATATAGTGGAAAGCTGTGTAGAGTATAAAAAGTAGGGGAAGATAGTAGATAATGAGTTGCCCCATCTACGTGTCGCATTAAAAATACGAAATTTTTAAAAAAGTTTCTTAAAAATTTACAATAAATGTTCTGATAGTTGCCAAAAACAAATATATAAAAACTAGCAAAAAGTTATACAGAGCGTCGTTAACTTATCAAAGGTTTGATTTAGTCATTACGCTCAAGGTTTAATCTGGGAATGTTAGTCCACAATACAGTGCGCCATAGGTGTCTTAAAATATACTCATAACAGCAACCCAAGATTACGTTCTGGTAGTACCTTAAAAAATCCACATTTGGTTACTATAAAAAACCTCTTAAAAACAAATTTATGATCCGGCAGTACATACAAAAATAAAAAAGGTATTGCTTTAATTGCCTTTAAAATTCACTTCTTCAGGTGTTCTAATTATCCTTACAAAAATGTATATAATAGATGGAGTTCACCGCTGCAAACAATAAAGTGTTCATGGAATCCAACAGTTGGGAAAAATATAGTACATAATGGTGCGCGCCATCTACATGTCGCTTTAAAAAGCCAAAAATCCTCACACAGATATTTTGTTAAAACATTCTCTTAACAGCTACATTGGATTGAACTTCAACAAAAAAATCCACCTTTGGTTACCATGGAAACCCATGACACTGAAAGAATTAAAATCTGGTAGTTAGTCGAAAAATAATAAAAAAAAACTAAAGCAAACGGTCAAGTGCGCCACCTACATGTCGTATTAAAAAGTCTAAATTCTTGCAAATCGGTTTTATAAAAAACAGAGCACCATCTACTGACCAAGGTCTTGATTTAGTCGCTATATTAGGTTTGCATGATAATCCAGTAGATGTCGTTAACAACTGCTTAAGGTATCCGAAATTTCGAAAATTTTTCATTTCAATTTCATCTTTCAAATGTTATACTATTCTATATGTTATATGAAACTATACAACGAAATCTACGATCATCGCTCAGGTTGATCTTCAACAAGCGGTATTAATACCAAGGTCCAATCTTTGCCAGAAAGGCTCTCCCAAAAATAATCTATTTTCTCTCAAAAATGATCTATTTCTTCACTCAAAATATTTTTTAAACAAATGACGGTTATTGGTAGTCTATTGTTTCTCCAAATAAATCCTAACAAATCTACGATTGTTGTTAAATCAATTTTTCAAAAGTGACCTAAAAGTATGCTTTTGCAGACAATAATATAATATTTTACCACTAAAAACCATATTTGAAGTATAGATGGCATTTTTTATTAAAAATATTTTTCAATAATGGCATGTCACTTTTTAATGGCCGTGTTCTGTTGGTTTTAGATAAGGTCTTCAAAAAAAGGTTAAATAAATCCCTTTTGATCTGAAGTACCAGAACTGCTGCCATAATTGAGGCAGAATGTATTCTAAGCTCCTTTAAAATACTATTTGAAATATAGATGGCATGTGGCGTACATTTTGGTTAAATATATTTTTGAATAATGACATCTGAAATGTTCACAACAATGTCCTGTTGATTGGACATTATTCTTCATTCATTCCCTCTAACATATCATCATTGAATCTAAACTGGTGGGATAGTTGAAACAGAAGTAAGCAAACTTATGTTACTCAGGAACATTAGTTGAAGTATAGATGGCTCCTATTATGGATTCTGTTTTAAAAGCTCAATTGTTGGTTTAACAATCTATTACCGAATTTTTCCACAAGCGGTATTAATACCAAGGTCCAATCTTTGCCTGAAGTCGGCAAATCAGTTTTCTCCCTCCACTAGTCGCTAACGACATTTTTATACCCTCCACCATAGCATGGAGGGTATATTAAGTTTGTCATTCCGTTTGTAACACCTCGAAATATACATTTTTGACCCCGTCCGTCTGTGGAAATCACTCTAGTTTCCGAACGAAATGAAGTAAATTGATAAAATTTTACTCAAATGTAAATTATGTCTCCAGGACTTTTCGTATTAAAAATGGGCCATGTAGGTCCACGTTTTGTTGTAGCCCCCATATAACGGTACCTACAGATATTCGGCATTTTGATGAATTTAGTGACATTATTCATTTTGAGAATTGCCAAATTCGTTCCAAATGGTGGAGGGTGTTAAAAGTTTGGCCTGGCCGAACTTACAGAGTTTTTACTTGTTTAACTTAATGAACTCATTTATGCGATATAACCACAAATTAAAACTGAGAAATATACAATAAATACGACATGTAGAGGGAGCATTTAAAACTTCAATTTAGTTATTTTTCTAACAACATCTTTTCAAACCAAGAAGCTACTTCTAATGTATTTTCTTTCCACAAGAAATGTTCACTTAATTATTAATTTATGAAGGCACTAGCCGAAAACAACAATTGAGAAACATAAAAAATTTATGACATGTAGAGGGAGCCCTTTAAATTTCAAAATAATGACTTAATATCTCCATTAGTGACATCAAGGAAACGTTTTGCTTTTTTTTTCAAACATGAGGTTCAGCCTTCTATGGGCTCTATTGCACCCATAAAAAATCTATAATTATATCTTCTAGTAATCAATTAAAAAATGACTATCCGAGCTGAAATCGTCGAATTTGTGTGAACATTTCTTGAGGAACCTTTATTGTGCATTAGATTAACCATATTTTACAAAAAACAGTAACACATTGTTATATTATATTTTTAAGCAATTCCTGAAAATGTTTGCCAGCTTTAATTCAATTTCAGCCTTAATGGTCAACAAGGACCCTTAATTAAAATCTCGAAAAAAAACATCTCCCCAAAAAAATATAATTCACTTATGGCGTCATTTTGGAATTTCCAGACACCTAACCATCTTCGGTAGTGATTTTATTTGCGCATTTCGTTTGTTTTATGACCAATCCTTTTAAGTAACTTAAGTGTATAAAATATATATTTTTTTGGTTCTTTGCTGAATGTCAAGAGCAAAGAGTAGGAGAAGAACAACACGAGTTTCCATTGCATGCAGCCGTCAGTCAAAGTTAATATTTTTTGTTTGGTTTGTATTTTTTTTTTTTTTTTTGGGGGGGAAGGCAACAAACAATTTTTCAAAACTTTTGCAGTGGATGTGTTTGTTATCATTAATTGCGTTGCAGTCATTTTATTATGGAAGTTTTGAACTTTCTGGCAAACATTTTTCGTATGCATCAGATTTTATTTTTGGCACAATGACGTCGTCGTTTTCGTGTATTCTTCAACAAAAAAGTGGGTTTTTTTCAGTGGTTGTTCGGCTTCATTTTTAAACGATATAAATTAACTTTATCGAGATGTTGCTTTATGAGAGGAGCAATAATGCTTTAGTTTATTGACTTTGAATTTTTTTTGGAAACAGCAAATACAAGTTTTTATCACATGATGCAGAAATCAAGTCCAGATGTCAATTTTTTGAAGCAATAATTATTGAAAAGTTTTACATAAAAAAAAATCGAATCGTTTTGAATATTTTTGAGAATAATTTTCCTGGTTCCCCCATAGGCATCAATTTTTGAGAATATTTAGTCCCACAAAACGTTGATTTTTAAGAATACTGTTTCAATAATCTTCAGAGCCAATAGTTGTAGGTATTCAAATTTTAGGAATATTTTTTTCAAGAGTTTTTAGAATCATAAAACTTAGACTTTTAACAAAAGTTTTTCAACCACCTAACGTTGTTTTCAGACACATTTATCCTTAAGCTATCCGAGCCCTTTTTATTTCGTTTCTAAAGCTTTCAGAACCATCAATAATTAAGAATATTCTTTGAAAAATTAAAATTGAATTTTTAAGCCTATTTTTCGAGAGATTTCAGACCAATCAAACGTTTATTTTTAAGCATGTTGTTCAAGAGCCTTCGGGGCCATCTAATGTAGATTCTTAGGAATATGTTTTACGAGCTTTCCGGGATATCAGACTCAAATTTTTAAAGAATATTTTTTTAAAGGTCATACATTGCCATAAAGTGTAGATTTCAAAGAATATTTTTGTAGAGCTTTCGGCTCCATTAAAATTGGATTTTTAGGATTTTTTTTTTCGTGACCCTAAAATGTGGATTTTAATGAATTTTTCTCAGCTACCTAATATGGGAATTTTAAAATGCATCAAACGTAAATTTTTAAGCATATTTTCAAGAGCCTTCGGGTCATCAAATGTACATTTCGAAGAATATCTACAAAGCTTTTAGGACCATTAAAATTAGATTTTTAAGAATATTCTTTCTAGAGCCATATTTTTTAATGATTTTTTTTATTTATCAAACGTGGAAAATTTAAAAATATTTGTTCAGCCACCTATCGTGGATTCTTAAGAGTATTTTCCCTGAGGCTTCGGGGCCATCGAATATAGATTTCTAAGAATATTTTTGAAGAGCTTTCAGGACCAATAAAATTGGATTTTTAATAACATTTTTTCGAGAGCCAAAAATGTGGATTTTAAGGAATTTTTCTCAGCTACCTAACGTGGAAATTAAAAAAAAAATGTTCAGCCACCTAACGAGGATTCTTAAGAGTATTTTTCCCTGTAGATTTCTAAGAATATTTTTTGAAAAGCTTTCAGGACCATTAAAATAAGATTTTAAATTATATTTTTTCGGGAGCCATAAATGTGGATTTTAATGATTTTTTCTCAGCTACCGAACGTGGAAAATGAAAAATATTTTTTCAACCACAGAACGTAGATTTTAAGAATATTATTTTAGGAATGGATTTTTAAAATATTTTTCCGGAGCATTAGGAGGATGAGGATGTTTATTAATTTTTTTCGGCTACATAAAGGGGATTTTTAGGAATATTATTGGACATTTCACAATATTTTTTCATGGCCAAGAAAGACGGCACCAGATGTGGTTTTTAAGAACATATTTTAGAGGCATTAAAAATATTTTTGCAAAGACTTTAGAGCTACCTAACGGGGATTTTAAAAAGTGTTGAAAAGCTTTTAGAGTCATCCAGAGCCACCTAACATGGATTTTCATAAATATATTTAGCATTGCGTGGAGTTTTTGGAATAGTTTTTTAGCCTCCTAACATGGATTATTTGAGGTCGACAGAGGCACCACATACCTGGATTTTTACAAATATTTTTAAAGACATTTTACGTGGATTTTTATTCATATTTTTTTCATGACCAACAGATGTACTAAACGTGGTGTTATAAAATTACATTTTTTTTCAAGGACAAAGCGTTGGTCCTTGAGACCCACAAAACGTGTTTTTTATCCAAAAAAAAGTGTGGATTTTAAAGACCGAGGCAATGTAAATTTTACGATCCACAAAACGACGACTTTACAACCCATAAAATATGAATATGCGACCCATAAAACGTAGATTTTAAGACCCACAAAATGTAAATTTTACCAACCCAGGACTCAAAGAAGGTAGAATTTTAGAAATCCGAACATATGGATATTAGGACTCAAAGAAAGTGGATTTTAAGACCCAAAAAATGCGGATTTTGAGATAGACGATATGTGGATTTTGTGACCGACAAGTCGTGGATTTTAGACCAGGACAGAATACGGATTTTTTACAATTCACAAAAAGTGGAATTTAAGATACGCAGCATGGGGATTTTGAAGACGCGCTAAATATGATTTTTTAAGACCTAGATAATATGGATTTTAAGCTTCAAAGAAAGAGAATTTTTTTCAATTTTATTTTAAGAGGTACCAGCCAACGTGCAGTATTTAAATATTTCAGCATCCAAATACCTACCATACCCTAAATGTTTAAAGAATATTTTTGATGGTCTAGAATTTTACAGGAATACTTTTTGGTAAGCGTGGACCGACTCTGAAGAATAGAATTTTAAATAATGTTTGTAAAGGAACTGCCATGGCATTAATCTGGGATTTTTAAGAATATTTTTGCAGGGACCGTACACCTACTTTTTTAATATTTTTTATTAAGACTTAGAATCACCAAACTTGTATTTTTGAAATATATTTTTAGGCTCCCCAAGCCGGGGATTGTTAAGGGAATTTTTAAGGATAATTGCAGCTTAATGGATTTCTGACACTATTACTTGAGGGGTTTTAAGAACCCCAATCATGGACTTTTTAAAAATGTTATGGAGTATTTGTTTGCTGTTGCAAAATAGTTAGGCTCAATTCAATTGTAATTGCTTTTATAAAAAACACGGATTTTTGACGGGTATCAAAACTATAAGTATTGTATCCACAAAACTTAGATTTTCCCAAAATATAAAAAAACAAATAGGAGATAAACTCTTTTCAATTTTTGGCAATATTTTTGAGGAGAATTCGTTATAGAATTCTTTGTAATATTCTGCAAAGCCCTGCAAAACATTAAAAAGGCTTTTCAATGTGCTCTTGTTAATGGTTAAACCAATTTTAATTCTTATCATATCCAACCTAAAAAGGCAACAAGACAAATTACTTTCCCGGTTTTTTATTTTTTTATTACCGCAAAGAAGCACAGCCGAACCAGTTAATGAAGACTTGGTTCGTTGCGCATGTCTTACAAAAAGTAAATCTCGCGCTAAAAATAACAATGATGTCATTTTTTGGCATTCATCGAAAACAAAAATTCCCCCAAAAACCCTTAACCAAAACAAAGATGTTGGTGGTAGAGTTGGAGTTGAAAAAAGCGAAAACGTTTTACAAAAAAAAATAAAATAAAAATAAAAAAAACCATTATCGTTGTGCAGAAGCAAACCCGAAATACATAAATATTTTGTGATGGCAGCAGGTCATCATGACCCGCCAAAAAAAAAGAAAATAAAAAAATGAAGTTTTATTAAAAACCCTACAAGGAGAGAATGAATGAAATATCATAAATTTATTTTGGCAGTTTCTTTGCGAATGGAGTTCTTTCTTCAGTCTTTTTTGTTTCGTTTTCCTTCCTTTCTCCACACAAACAACATTTGGAGTTGATGCAAAAAAGAATAATTTTGGACAATGACGTTTTGGAGTATTTTTCTTTGGGCAATGAAATTTGTCATAACTACGGGAGGAAGTTGTTTTTTTGTGGGGAAAGGTGGAAGTGAGGGTGGTGTGATAAGGAAAGGAATTTCAATTCAATAAGAACTAGCGAGTTAACTTTACAAAAATTATTTTCAGGTCATCTATAATATAACAGGGTATATAGGGTGAGATGAAAAAAAAACTCAAAAAATCAGGCTGCTGTCATTTATAAGCTACTCGTCCGACAGCTGTTAAAATTATTCCAGTGACAGCTCATTATATTGTTTACAAGCCTACAAAAGCATTTTGGTGAGAATTTTCCAGAGCATCAATAGAAATGGTTCGAAAAGTAAAGAAAAGACATGATCGAAACCAGCGTCGCAGTGGCCGAAAAATGGATCGTGAGCTGAACATATCGCAATATTCCATTCGGCAAATATTGAAAAATAAGCTCGGGGTAAATCCATTGAAATTCCAAAAAGTGTAAGAACTTACACCGCAACAGAAAGAAACAGGACTCTGCCGAATTTGGTTTTCTCCGCTCCGATGAGAAAACACTCGTTGTCCAGCAGTTTGTAAACAAACAAAATGATCGTGTTTACTTGCCAAAGAGGTCAGCTGAAAATATGCACCTTCCGTTGGCCAACAGAACTCAAGCGCCGCCCATGGTGATGTTGTGGGCCTCCATCCAGCTGACAATGACCACCGAAATCTCCGAATACAAATCCGTTGGACTATTGTGTCTGGAGTATTTTGGAAAGCAAGGTCGGTACTAAAAAATAACAAAGAGTCGATCACCTCAAGCAAACGCTTCTTCGGGAATTGGCCAAATTACCGCAGAGCAACGGGCAGCGTGTGACGGTTTTATTGGCCGATTGAAGGCCATAATTCGTGCCAAAGGTGACCAAATCGAACAAATCTAAACTTATTCTAAAATTTGATGCTATTTCCGACATTTTTTGCTTTCATTCAAGGAAATTTAAAAAAAATGTAAAAATTATGGCGTTTGACTTTGTTGTAGTTTTTTTATCTCACCCTGTATATCATTTGATAGGACCAAAATGTGCCTCATCGCCTCATAACGTTTATAGACCCTATGTCTATTTGGACCAAATCCGTTTCAGGACATTTAGAGTCGATTTAGCGATATCCGTCCGTATATCGGTCCACTCCTTCTGGTACCTCCCCCACAAAGGATCTAAATTTTGAATATCCATGAAGCTCGAAATTAACATAAGATTCCATTCAGACTTGGTACATCTCAATATTTTCATAAACACAAGATCTGTTATAAAGAAGGTTGAGATCGGTGCATTCCTTCTGGTACCTCCCCCAATAAAGGTCAAAGTTTTGAATTATCCAAACGGTTTGTAAAATCCGAAATAAAAATCCCATTATTTCTACTTACACAAGGTCTGCTGTGAAGATGGGATATATCGGTTCAAACTCTTTCCGATTCCTCCCCCACAGAAAGGTCAACATTTTGAATATCCACGAGATTTGTTATAAAGATGGTAGATATCGGACCATTTCTTCTGGTACCTCCCCCACATAGGGTTCAAGATTTCGAAAAAAAAAAAAAAAAAAAAATGCTCAAAGAAAGCGAAATAAGCATCCAACTCTCTTCAAATTTTATACATACAGACAATTTTGGTAACACATGATCTGTTGTAAAGATGATATAATTACCTGCGATCTCCGTCTGGTACCTCACCCACAAAGTTTCACCATTTTCTATAATATTATCTGTCATAACCTGCGAAATAAGTCAGCAATTTTTGTAAAAATGTCCACATAAGGGAAGGAAGTGATGGAAGTAACCAATGTAGTCCAAAACGAAATGGACAATATTGGTCCATTCCTTCGGAACCTACTCCATAAGGGGGTCAACAATTTGAATAATCATAACATAAGTCAAAATATATTTAAATAATCGAACAATAGCTGAGGGTATACATCCGTCGTCTAAAGTGGCTGATACTCTCTTACTTTTTAAAAACATGTTTCGAAGTTCCCTAAATCCACAAATGTTCTTCGGAGGATTTTTTAGAATATTTTTTTAAAAAAAAATTGAAATTTTTGAAATTTGCAGTCCCTGAAAAAATAATTGAAATAAATCCACGCCTAATGTTTGAATTCATCTTAAACATATTTTCAAAGATCCCCTCCTGAGCTTTGAAAAATATTTGTCTAAATTTCCAAATCTCACGGTAATTATTGAGTTACCCTCCTTTCGTCTTTTGCGTTGCAGAATAAAAAAAAAAATGACAAAAACCAGTCAAGCAATTCCATGAAAGTACCAGCATTACGAAGAAGTTTGTTTTACACAAAAAAAAAATGTTGGAAGGGAATTCTACTCTTTTTGCAAGTTTTTTTTCTTTCTCTGTTTTGGGGTTTTTGACATGTCCATGATTTTTTTTGGCAAAATAATTAACCTTGAACTGTTGGCAAAGCCAAGATACGTGTACAAAACACGGATGCAGGCAGTTGATGATGATGATGGTGGCGGTATGATTAGGTTTGTTTGTTTTCGACCACCAGCATTGGTATGAGAAGGCATCATCAGAGTTTGTGTTTTGAACTCTCCTTTTCGAATATTATTTTCAATAATGAAAAGATTGCATGCATGACCAAACCCTGATGGCATGCCAGAGTCCTGTTTGTCACGACGTATTCCCCAATTTGTCAGTCGCTGTTCATCAAAAGTGAAAAAAACATACCTTGGACTTGAACCTGCAACGGCTGGATAATTGATTTGAAACGTCTCCAAGACATCGAATGTGATTTTTCTGATGTTGAGTTCTTGGCCCGGAAAAGTCAATAAATTTTTGAGATGGAGAATGGTTAGAGGATTCGTAGACATTTGCAATAATGAAATTTTGAAATTTAAATTAAAATATGGATGATCTTCAATCACTTTTCATTGAGAATAAATACTAGTTTTAAAAAATTTAATAGACAAAAATTCAATAATTTGAGGTCGAAGAGAAAAAATTAAATAAAAAAAATTTTTGACTGAAAGACAGTTTGGAAAAAAAAATCGGAGTGCTAGGGTTGCTTTAAAATTTTATTGGAAAAAATATATTTTTGGAAACAGGGTGTTTATGGATCTGTCATTACAGGAATAGTATTCTTAAGTTAGGCAGTTTTTAAGTCAAGTAATTATTTTTTAAGTCAAAATATTCTTCAAAATAAAGATGACCTCTTAAAAAAATATGATTATTTACTAAAAATCCACATTTGGTCCTTGAAAGGTTTTTGATAAAATCTTTAATATCTTGGTCCTTAAAAAATATGCTTTAGGAAGTATTCGTACAAAATATAAAATTGAAGACTTAATTCAAGAAAAATATTCTCTAATTATTTGAAAGGCCTTCTGGGTTGAAATTTTCCGACCCTCGACGGGAACTCTTCGCAAGATTTTTTGACCTTTTGACTACAAAAGGGCCACAGGAGGCCCTTTCGTTACAGGAGATCAATAAAAGCTTTTCCAGCCACCAAAGGTCCTTAGAATTTGTTATAAGTAGAGAATACTTTCAGAATTCCTGAAAGTCATTGAATACTTGTAGAAGACCTTATTGTCAATGACATTTGGCGGGTCCAGTAGTCTTAGAGTGTAGTATTTTAGCCATGGAATACCTTCAGAAGGTCATGTAGCTATAGAACACCTTTAGAGGCCCTACGAATGTTTTGTAGCCACAGACGACCTTTCGTAGAGATTATTATACTCATAAAATACCCTTAGAATATCGGGTATCCATTGAAGACCTAATCTTTTGACCTCCATTGGGCACTCTAGAAACAAACGATCTTCAAAGGTCCCTAGAGCCGTAGAACATCCTTACAAGATCCGTTGTCATCAAAAACCTTTTAGAACGTTTTCCAGCCTCAGTGGGGTTAAGATGCCTTGCAAAATGTTCCTTAATAGCCATACGTGGTCATAGGTGATCCTTTGGTTACGGAAGGTCTATAAGCCTTCAAGCGAAAAGAGACCTTCAGAGGGTCTTCTACCCAAAGCAGTCGTAAAAAGTTTTTTTTAGCCTTGAAGTACTATTGGAGATTATTCTAATCATAAAATACCCTAGAATGTCGGGAAGCCATTGAACAATTCGAAGGCTCTTTAAAATTTTTTGTCAATAAAAATACATCGCATGGTCATTGGTGTATAGAGGAATTTCAAAAAGAGTTCAGTCCATAGAAGTTCTTCACGAGATATTCTTAAAAACTTTGGATTACCAAGGAAATATTTTTGATCGACCTCCTAATAATATAGAACCTGTATAGGGTTTTCAGTCATGAAAGGGTTTTTAGTGGTTCTCATCGACATAGAAATCTTTGAAGGGGTATTCTAGTCATATATGATTCTAAGAAGGTCCAGGGAAGAGATCTATAATACCTTTAGAGGTTTTAGAAGCAGAAGACTTTTTTGGGAGATGATCCTCTTAACTTAGACGACTTCTCGGCAGGTTTCTCGTTTCAGAAGACTTTACACATATGAAAGACTTTGAAGGCCTGTACTTATAAAGGTTTTAGAGAGTGGTTGCCCTCGGATAAAATATATTAAATTTATTCCACAAGCTTCGATTGGGAGATTTGCTATATGGACTTTACTTACCCCTTGGTAAGTGAAGGGTTGGAACTACTTCCAATTTTGATTTCATTTGACATATTTCGATAACAGAAACTTCCAGCTTTTTATACCCTCAGCCATATTGCTAGAGAGGGTATATATCATTTGATACGGCTAAAACGTGCCTCATCGAAATAAGGGACACTTGGAGTCCATCTAGCGTCGATGGAGCCGATGTCTGTCCCTCTGTCTGTCTGGCTGATATGCACGATAACTCTCGTAGAGAGTATCCGATTTGATCCAAACTTGGAACATCGTAATATTATTGTCAAACTTAGATCGTGTTCGGAGATGGGCAATGTCGGTTCTGATACCTCTCGCACAAAATGTTAACATTTTCAGTAAAATATTTTACTGCACAGAAAGAGAAAGGATAATCCGATTTTGCTTCAACTTTGGAAATCCTAATATTTGCGTCAGTGCTAGGTCAGGTGCGAAAATGGACAATGGATCCGTCAAGTCCATCAAGGGTATAAATTTTGAATAATTATAACTCTCATAAAATGTTATGTAAGTGTCCTGATTGTCTTAAAACTACATACTTCGCAATATTTTTATTAACCCAAGGTCTGATGTGAAGACGGAATAAATCGGTCCACTTCTTTTGGTACCTCCCCCCACAAAGGGTCAAAATTTTCAATAACCATGAATCTCATAAATCGCGAAATTAATATCCGATGCCATTCAGATTTGGTACAGCTCAATATTTCCATCAACACAAGATCTGTTATAAAGATGGTCGAGATTGGGCCATACCTTCTGGTACCTCCGCCACAAATGGTCAAAATTTTGAATAACCAAAACGATAATAAAATCCGAAATAAGCATCCTTTTTTCTAGTAACACAAGATCTGCTGTGAAGATGGGATATATCGGTCTATTTCTTCTGTCAACTTCCCCACAAGGGGTCAACATTTTGAATATCCATGAAGCTCATAAAAAACGCGAAATTAACATTCGATTCCATTCAGACTTGGTACATCTCAATATTTCCATCAATAGAAGATCTGTTATAAAAATGGTAAAGATAGCACGATTTCTTCTGGTACCTACCCCACATCGGGTTCAAGATTTTGAAAAAAAAAAAAAACAAACAAAACGCTAAAAGAATGCGAAATAAGCATCCAACTCTCCTTAAATTTTACACACAAGATCTGTTGTGAACCTCTTCTGGTACCTCGCCCAAAAAGGGTGAGGCTATATCCGATATTTTTAAGATTTTAACAGAATTTTAAACGGATTTTAGTTTTTGAAAATTTCCAAATTTTTCCAAGTGCTGGAGGGTATTCAAAGTTCGGCCCTGCCGAACTTACTGCTTTTAAATTTGTTCCTCTTCTAAAGAAAGAAGACCTGTTAAGGATAATTCCAAGAATAAAATATGCATCTCCTAAAAAATCTACCACAGAAAAGATGACATCGACACAATTTTGTATAGGGCCTGTAGATTTTAATTACGATTTTTTTTTATAGAAAAAAAGACTTGTTTGACTCAAGTACCTAGTTGAATCAATATGTCCTTCCAAAAGACATTAAATTAATATATTATGAACTTCTTCACCATTAATTTATCTCTGCCTTATTACGTGGCATATTTATCCCCACAAAAAATCTACTACGCATTTGCGTCGAAAACAAAAGTAATGCGCAAATTTCAAAACTCCACTATCGCAAGTCAAATACAAACTCCAAATATTTTCAAAGCCGAAAACAAATAATGATGTCATTTTGAACACAACGGAATTCCTTTAGCTTCTACCGCTCGCCATTCGACTGCGAGACATGTTTGAAGAACATAAAGGGATTCTTTTTTAATTTGATTTGCATTGAGCTTTGCCTCCTCAAGTCCACACCAAATGAACAACGCAAAAAAGCGTGAGTTATTCCGGAAAGTTTCCCCCCCAAATAAAATACAACATAAAACGAAGGGAGATAACATAAATTTGGATTCGTTCCCCCATAAAAAAAGTAGAAGACAACATGACATGCTGTTGCGCATTAAACAAATTTATGCTTGGAATGACGCAGTAATGAAGTTGGAGTTGCTGTCTTTTAAGAGAATAAATTTTGGAATTTTTTATTAATTGTTTCGCTTTTACGTTTTTGAAAATGCAAACGTTTTTTGCGATGTTAAAATCGTTTTTGGAGCTATAGAATGATTTTACAAATTTTCAATACTGAGAAAAATGTAAAATCAAAATGCGCCTTAAGATATGCTATAAAATTTGTGACCCCCTGCAAAGGGGGTCATATTGAATATTTTTTCTTAAACTGACTTAAGTTTCAATTTCATTTCCATTTTTAGGTATTTAAAGAAGACTTGCCTTTGACCGTCAGCCTACCAAAAGTTCCAATGTCTAAGGTCATGGCAGGCACATCCAAGGAAAAATGCGCTGCGAAATTGAAACTAATTTGTTGCTCAATATATAAGGGTAGTTAACACATCATCCACCCTCCCCTCTATCTCTCCTTGACCACACGGCAGCAATAAAATATTCAGTATTTGAACTTTCCCATACCCCAAGAAATGGCTATTAATGCCATATATTTTTTTCTTCCTCGTGTTATCCATCCAGGCTCATTGTTATTCTGAGAACGAAACTTTGTAACGGCCAGTCTTTCCTTCTGGCCTGGTAATTGATTTTATTACGGCCACAATCATAGGACACAGTTGAAATGAAACCCACGGCCAGCATCATTCGAGAGTGCTAGTCATTTCTGGCTGGCACGGTGCCCCGGCTAATCTGGAATTTATGTTGCGGAAAATTAAATTTCCTTAATGACGGATTTTTTTTTATTTATTTTTTTTGTTTGCCCTTTGGTGATAGATATTTTGCCATTTAAGAGAATTTAATTTTTAAAGGCAAAAATCTAAGGGACATTTTCGTATTCCGAATTGATAGAAATCCTTTTTGAATATACTCCAGACAAAGAAGACCTGAAGATCGTTTTCAATCTAGAAAGGACCTGCTACAAATACTATGATCGAAGTAAGATCGCTGTTTATAAACTCTGCTAAGTGGAAATGTTCGAAAATAACATTTTGGCGGTATTCCCTATCCCCTTAATTTAAAAATATGTTTTAAAAGATACACTTTGATGATTTGCTCATTTGAACTCGGGAGCGAAAATGTTCGAGTGGTAGTTTTTTTACGGGGTCTACTCTTTACTATTTTGTTTTGGGTAGGAGTACTCACGAGTCACTCCTGTTCGAAAAATTTGAGTGGGAGCAGAGTCTCTTAAAATAACGCAAGATTTTGCTCTAAGAGTGAAAATGGGTGGAAGAAAATATGTTGTTTTCACACAAATATAGAATTACAACAACGGTATAACAAAAACTACAAGAGTAAAATCTGCTCGATTTAAAAAAAAATTGCACCCACTCAAAAGCGATGAAAATATGCTCTCATATTCGAGCGACATTGAAAAATTGAGTTCGCTCGAATTTTGTATGCATCCAGGATCGCATTTGGTCGAATTCGAGCAAATTTCACTCTTTGAACAAATTCGAGCGAATTTGAACGATTGGGGATTCCTGATTCTAGGTAAAGCACAGGTTTAGAATATATTCTGGAGGAAAAATAGTCTTTAAAGGACTTAAAAAGTAAGGATCTTTTAATGGATTTTATAGAGATATTGCCATCATCTGAACACTTTTCATTTTCTGTCCAAAGGAGCTTGACAGGACCTTCTGTTTGTGGATGTCCAATGGACTACCCTTTGAGGGACATCCAACTACACTGAACCTTCGAAAGTAGCCTAGTTCTTCAGAAAACTTCCAGTCATCAAAAATCATCTTTAGGTAGTATTCTATAAACCAAGGAACATTGATGGACCTTATATCTTTGGTCCGGTCTCTACCATCTTTATAACATATCTTGTGTTGATATTGATATTGAAATATTGAGATGTACCAAAACTGAATGGAATCGGAAGTTAATTTCGCGTTTTATGAGCTTCATGGATATTCAAAATTTTGACCCTTTGTGGAGGAGGTACCAAAATGAGTAAACCTAAATATATAACATCTTCACACCAGACCTTGGGTTAATAAAAATTGTATGATGTGTGTAATTTGAAGACAATCAAATTCTTCCATCACATTTTATAATTACTCCAAATTTTCGGCACTTTGTGGGGAGGTACTCGATGGAGTGGAGAGATATTGTCCATTTTCGCGCACCTGACCTAGCACTAATACAAATAGTAGGATTTGCAATGTTGGAGCAAAATCGAATTATAATTTCTCACTCTGTGCTGTAAAATATTTCGACCTTTTGGTGGGGAGGTACCAGAGAAGTGGACCGATATTGCCCATCACCGTACTCGATCTATGTATTATATAAATATAACCATGCACCAAGTTTGAATTGAAAATCGGATACTCCCTTCGAGAGCTATCGTGCGCACCAGCCAGAAAGGCAGACGGACGGACGAATATCGCTAGATCAATTCCAAATGTCCTGAAACGGATTTGGTCCAAAGAGACCTAGGGGCTAAAACCATTATTTCGATGAGGCACGATTTGGCCATATCTAGCCATATGGCTGAGGGTATAATTAACGAGTGATTGTTGACGTACTCAACATATAGATGGCAGCTACTTAGACGGGAGAAAACCTCAAAAACTAATTTCGTTTTCGATTTTAATATATAAATATCGAGAAATCCTTTTTTCACATTGCGGACTGCCATTTATATTACCTGTAGCAAGCCTTTACAAAATACATTTATTGTTGATATTTTGCTCTTGATTTTCACCCACATGTAGATGACAGCACTTTGTTAAAGCAGTTTATTATATGTTTCTTATGCGGTATCTCAAAATCCACGAAGAATAAATATTTCGTTGCCGCTTTTTTATGCGATTTAAGTTAAATTATACCTTACTGTATTTAAAATAAGTGCTTTTTGCGTGATTCAAGTCCCATATCTACACGAAAATGGCACTTCGACGGACCCATGACTCTTTGGGCCCATTCCAATCGACGAGGCTTGTCTGCAGGCAACATTCTTTGCGTCAATTGAATTTTGTACGGGGACAAATGAAAATCAATGCGAATAATCCGTTGTAAAGTGGACCGAGCCATGCCTAACTGCTGAGAACGGCGTTTTTGGGATGTTCTTGGGGACCTCTCAACACTGGTTCGTACGGCAGCGATATTTTCGGCCGATCGCCTTGGTCGACTTTTATATGGCCTCTTCGGATTAGAAAGAGCCTTACCAGTCGAGAATTTTTCGTACAAACGCTTAATGGTGTTCTTAGAAGGCTCACTTCTCACATTTTTTAATGTTTTAAAAGGACGCTGAGTTTTCACAATTGACTTCTTCTGTTGAATGTAAATTTCAGAGCGCTCGCGTGGCGTGTATTGGTTCATGGTAAAAATCTGCTTGGACTGACGCTTCAAACGCGATATGTCATTAAGCGATGTGACATCTCTGTCAAAAGTTATGGCGATGCCAGATGGGTCCGTCGAATATGGACAACCCTGTACATGTAGATGGCAGCAGTCGGTTAAAGTGGTTTTTGTTTAATTTTGCTCGAATATATTGGAAAAAAATTCATTTTCGGCATTAAGCTCAAAAGGTATAACACGACCTTTCTTAAATATGAGTTAAAATAAGCCTTCACAAAATTTGCTTAATAAAAACGTTTTTTGTTGTGCTTCTCGTCCACATGTAGATGGCAGCACGTTGTTAACTAAATTCTATGCAGTTTTGACTTGTATTCTTGTAATTTTTCGTTCAGTGTATTTCAAAAACCTCGCAGAATAAAGATTTCGTTATCGATTTTTATCTGATATGGGTCTGAAAAATATAACATTTATATATCACACATAAAAATCTCTTAACAGTATTTTCGTCCACAAGTAGATGGCGCCATATTGAGAACTGAGTTCATTAAATATTTCTCTTATTTCGCTTGGTATTTCTCAAATCCTCATAGAAGAAAATGTCTATTGGGTTTCAAAGTAATTTAAATTCCAAAATATATTCAATCTAATATTACATATAAAAAACTTATTAACAGTCTTCTCATTCACATGTAGATGGCAGCACATTACTGACTAAGTTTTTTGTATATTTTTCTATTTCGAATTCCCCTTAATTTAAGATGTTTTTTTTTTATCGGTTTTTAATGTGATTATATAATCAAAATGTTGTAATTTCATTGATAAAATTTTCATAGAAAAATAAAATATAATTACCTACCTTTCATTCAAATTCACTCTAAAAATCAAAAAAAAAAAAATTAATTGAAAAATATTTACAACACATACAAGACGAATTTGTGTAAAAATATATCTCATGGCCAAGCACCTCATGCCTAATTCTCTGTGATAATATATAATTATATTGATGAAAATATAAAAGAAGACCATAAAAAATAATACGGTTGTAAAGTCAAAGACAAAGGAATAAACCAATTATCCAGCCAATTTTCAAACCAATCAAAAAAATCAATTCATAGACAGGGACAAAAATCAAAAAAATTAAAAATTTATAAAAAACGTTTTACGTTTTATAAAAAAAATCACTCAAATTTGTCTTCACTTTGGGGTAAGTAAAGAAAATATAAAAAATGACAGATTAGACCCAAACAGACACATATGTTACAGAAAAGAACGATTGGGCCAATTGTAGTTAAAAAAATAAAAAATATTTTTTATTTATGTATGTAACATGAACAATGCGAATAATTTTTTTTTTTTTTTTTTTTTTTTTTTTTGAAGAATTACCATGCATTGAACCAATCAGAAAAAAGTAAATTAAAAATCGATTGGATGTATATTTTTCAAATTGCCAACCAATTGAGAATTATATCCACATGTTTTGTAGGACAATGCAGTAATATGACAAACGAATGTAAATAATACAAATTATCAATGATAACACGAGCGAGAGAGAGAACAGGAATTACAACAACAACAATTTTGAACAAATGAGCATGAGTTGTAATTCCAATAAAACAGACAAAGTTAGAGAGAGAAAGACATTAAGAGTATAATAAATAAAATAACGAGCAATTATCATAACGAGAGAGAGTTAGACATTTCTCTCTTTATATTTTGATATACTCTCTTATGTTTTTAGACAAACCACAGACACATATATAAAAACAATATAAGTAAGTAGTAGTAGTAAAAAATATAACAAACGAATGCTATGTGTTGGATGCTAGATACATATTAACGATGAGCGAGCGAAGTAGACGAGAGAGAGAGAGGGAGACTCTCTCTCTTCTTTTTTTTTTGTACAATACACAGTAGTCCTGTTTCGGATCGTCTTTTTTTAGATGTGATGAGAGAGAGAGAGAGGTGGTGGTGTTGTTGGTGGTGGTTAACATTCATTCAACAGCTGCCTCATTTAGGTTTGTGTTTTTACTGACCTGTTTGGATTCACGGCCAAGCCGCCGGATGTGGGCGATGTGGCATAGACCAGGGACCCTGGGGCACTCTCAATCGATACTGTTGATAGTCGGTGGGCTGGCTGTATGGGTGTGGTGAATTGACTTATGGGTTGGGAGAATTTCCTCATTTGTGGTATGTTTTGTTGTTGTTGCTGCTGCTGCTGGGGTATGGCCAAACGATTGACGGCCGTACCAAACGAAGGATCGTAGCTAAAGGATATTTTCTTGGGTGGCAACGATTGCTGGGAGCCACCATTGTTTGATTGGTTTTCCGGTGAACCACTGTAGAAGGGGGAGTAGCCAAAGGCTCCCGGCACTGGACTGGCACTGTAGGCCATGTGACTTGTGGGCGAGTGGGCCCTAGGGCTGCGATGACCACCACTAACCGTTCCCCCACCGCCGCTGGCTGCTGCTCCACCCGCGCCGCCACCACTAACGGCCAAGCGGGTCGGTGATTGTCCTGGACTTATGGGTATGGGCAGGGAAGTTGCCTGCTGCATTGTGGCATAGAGCAAAGGCGAAAATTGATCTGAGGCCTCATCAATGTCTTCCTCATTCTCCTCTTGATCCTGCTGCTGTTCCACCACCATTTCCTCTTCCGCCCCACCATATTGACTGGTTGTAATACTAACCCCTGGACTCAATACTGTATTGCAAAATTCCACCGGAAGTTTATAGCGCTCATCACCCATGGCAAGATTTGTGTAAATTTGGCTGTCGGAGGAGACCACCTGATTATTGCCTCCCTCCAGATTTGTAGCCTTCCATATGCTCTCATCCACACAGAAGGAAGAACGTCCCGACGAGGTTTTGTTATAGAAATATACATTTGTTGGCTGGGCCAAATCCGCCGTTGTTGCACCAGCATTTGTGGAGGGCGCCAAGTGATAGGGAGAGGCGAACTCACTGCCTCCACTTTGGGTAACCTGAGTTTGCACGGCAGCCGCCAAGGTGGCTGACGCTGAGGTGGCAAGCATTTGATGAACTACATTGGCGGCTATGTGCGGGGTGCTAAAGGCCCGTTTGCGATTATTACCGGCATTGCCGGTGATCATGGCCTGGGTGAGACTGGATACGGTTCTACTTATGTGGCGCATTTTAGCAATAATATGATGGTGTTGGTGGTGGAGTATAGGAGGCGCATAGTGATTTATAAAAGCATGGTGACAGTGGTTCAAATAATTTCAAAGGTGGGTGGTTGGTGGTAGTGGTTTTGGCGATAGTTTGGCGATAGCAAAAAATTTACAATAATGGATCGATCGATGTGAAGAAAAAGTAGTCGGTGGGTGGTTGTGGAAGAGCAATAATTTCATTTTCATCATAGCCAGCAGAGAGATAGACAGTAGATGATGGTTGGCATTTACATTTGATTTTGAATCGATTATTTTTTGGCATTTTTTGGTTTTTTTGGTCGAGTAGTTTTGTCAAAATTCAAAATGTAAACCCCGTGGGAATATAGCAGATTTTGTTGATAGAGGTTTGTTTTTTTTTAAGTGTGTGTGAGTTTTTTTTTTCGTATAAAATTTGTTTTTTTGTTTGGGCAAAAAAATTCCATTTATTTTTAAAAAAAAGAAGAGAAGAAAAAAGAAAAAACAAAATGTTACCAATAGTTGTTTGTTTTGAAATGCGCCAAAAAAATTAAAACTTATAACGAAAAACAAATAATACAACTTAAGACTACACTTATATAGTCGAGTGAGATATATATTTGGTTGCAATATTAATGGTGGGGGAGACAGAGAGAAAATGGTAATTCATGCTGGAATTTTTTTTCGACTTTTTTTTCAAACCAATCTCTGTGCAAATATTTTACAAAATAAAAATATTTTTTTTAATTTCCGATTATTGAAATATTTTAGAGAATTTTTACAACCAATTTTCAAAGAGTTATTGGTATGGTATTGGAAATGAAATACTCTTTTCATGGAGTAATTTGAATACGGATTCTTTTTTTCCAATATAGGTTTGGATATAAATTTGTATTTAATTATTTTTTTTTTTTATTTTCCAATTTTCAATCCATTTTGTATTCAATATTGAAGTAACAAATTTTGTTATGATTATTTTATTGTAGATATTCTGTGCGATAATATATGTATGCATACAATGATGTGGGTGCATGCCGAAGTGGAACTGAGGCTAGGTTAAGATGTTCCCAATATCATATGGAAATTAGTGTCATGTGAAGTGCTCAAGGTACCCACCATAGTATGGAGGGTATATTAAGTTATTAAGATCATTCCATTTGTAACACCTCGAAATATAAATTTTAGTCCGAGCTTTTAAAAAAATTCCTGTGACGGCTCACGCATAAAATGGCTCGTGAGCTAAACATATCGCAATATTCCATTCGGCAAATATTGAAAAACGAGCTCGGGGTAAAGCCATCGGAATTCTAAAAACTGCGAAAATATTCGGGAATTTGTCTAGCTAAGAAATGAACCAATTTAACTCATGATTAGAAAGAGTTAGTAGAGAGAAAGGGAGAGAGATCGAATGGGAAGTAAGTAAATTTTAGAATTAGTCTATCCCAAAAAGGTGCAAAAAATATAAATTGATATGAAAATCAAATTTTACGAAGGTCCAAGAATACATTTCGAATATATACACACTTAGTTAAAAGGCTTCGAACTTTAAAAAGTTTGGATATTTTTAATTTTGTGAAAAATAAAAATTAAGCTTGGTTGAAACCTGGCTCGACTTCAATTTTTCTAAAAAATCGGTCAATACAGACATGGTTATTAAAAAAAAATTACCATATCTTGAACCATATGTGGGGGAGGTAAAAGAAGAAATGTGTCCGATCTCTATCATCTTCATAACAGATCTTGTGTTGATGGAAATATTAAGGAGTACCAAATCTCAAAGGAATCGGATTTATATATTTCGCATTTTATGAGTTTCATGGATATTCAAAATTTTAACCCCTTGCGGAAGAGGTACCAGAAGGAGCAGACCGATACATCCCATCTTCACAGCAGATCTTGTGTTAATAGAAATAATGGGATATGCGAAATAGGAAGAGAACCGGATGGTTATTTAGGATGTTATGATAATTTTGGTTATTCAAAACTTTGACCCGTTGTGGAGGAGGTACCAGAAAGAATTGTCCGATCTCTACCATCTTCATAACAAATCTTGGGTTGATGGAAATATTGAAATGTTCCAAGTCTGAATGGAATCGTATGCTAATTTCGTGTTTTATGACCCTCAAGAATATTCAACATTTTGACCCTTTGTGGGGGTGGTACCAGAAGGAGTGGACCAATATATTCCATTTTCACACCACACCTTGGGTCAATAAAAATATTGTGATGTATATAATTTGAAGACAATCGGACTCTTGCATCACGTTTTATGAGAGTAATAATTATTTCAAATTTTGACCGTTTGTGGGGAAGCTACTAGAAGGAGTAGTCCGATCTTGTTCATTCTCGCACCCGATCTTGAAGTAATGCGAAAATCACGATCTGCAAAGTTTAAACAAAATCAGAAAATCATTGTATGAAAATGTTGACCTTTTCTGGGGGAGGTACCAGAAGGAGTGGACCGATAATGCCGATCTCCGGATTCGATCGAAGTTTGACAATCATATTACGATGTACCAAGTTTGGATGAAATCGGATACACTCTTCGAGAGATATCGTGCGCACCCGCCAGCCAGACAGACAGAATATCAGCAATGTTAGGCATACATTGGAAATTTCAAATTTAAAATTTCGGACAATTCCGTTGAAAAATTGAGGAAAGTCATTAGAATACCGAATATGGGGTGATACCGATATATGGAGATATATTTATTTATTTATTTATTTTTTTTTTTTTGTAAGGTGGAAGGAGGAACACATAAAAATCTTTAAATACCAAGTTGAAGACAAATATATTGAAAAATATGCAGATAATCATTGAAATTCTTTAAATAAGGGGGTACCATTACAAGAGGACTATACGAAAAATTTGGCTGATATAACCCATCTTCGAATTTGATATAAGTTTAAGTTCAGACCCAAAGCGCATGTGTACCAAATATCTCAATTCCTTTTTTGTTGAATGTAAAATGATTATTTTGATGAGTTGCAAACGGAATGAAAAACTTAATCTACCCTCCATATGATGGAGGGCATAAGAAGTACTCCTCGAGATCTTTTATTTTACCCGGAAATCAGGGTGCTTCTTTTTTATTTTTTGAAGAGTGGAGGTCCATTTATTTGTCATTTCTTTAGGGTAAGCCGATAAAATTTTCAAAAAATACTCTTCGATACCTTTCATGTAAACCCGCTCTAAACCCCGCATTATTTCCTTCCGGCTTCCACTGACTCACCCTTTGTGAACTTGATAAAATATCAGTGCTTTGTATCTTCACTATACACATTTTAAGTTTATCTCCAAGGTTTTAAATTTTGTGGAGACTTTACCGAAACAAGCCCATTTCAAGTTCAATCTTCTTCGAAATTTGATAGACACATTTATATAAAGGTGTTCGAAATTCGCACCAAAATGTACAGCTAACAATACTATCAATATTACATTTACTTCGTGAATATCGACGAATGGGACTATTAATAACACTGTGCAACACAACTGAAAATAGAAGACACGTTTTGAAAGTTTGAAAGCAAGTTCCCTTCTTTCTTGGATCAAAATTTTAGGTACATAGTGCCTTCGACAATATTACAGAGTAAGATATGAGGAATATTTTGACTGAAAACATTAACCAATGGGGTTTTTTTGGTTATTTTTTTAACGTGATCGTAGTAAACTATAGATTAAAGAAGACCTCAAAAGTTTAAATCTTACCTAAACGTTATGAATTTATATATATTAAATACACATTTTAGGGTTAAAGCCTTACTTTGTAGGAATTGGTTCAAAATTATCCAAGGATAACGTCAAAAAGAAAAAAATACTTTTCATCACATATTAAAGTGAAAGTTACTAAATAAATCTATCTATATTTTTATTGTTAATAAAAAAAAAACTAAGATAACTAATTAGGAGTTACCTTTTACTGGAAATTTACACCGAAACTTTCCTTCATTTTCTCAACTCATGTCCTCATTATTTCCCTCCAAATGTCTAACCTTTCAAATTCCCACATAATTTGCAAAAAGACCTTGAAATTATTCATTTTTATTTACTGCCTATGACCTCAATCATTAGTTGGAATTAAATATTGCGTGCACTTGTAAAGCACGCCACAAATATTTGCAAAATTCACTTTTCCTCCGGGCGTATGATGACGCCCAAATGACAATGGGAAACCACAAAAAGGGCAATGCGAATAAAATATTTAAAACGAATTACCTCATTAGACGTCGCGAGACCACCAAGAATGCAATAGTCATCATCATCATCGTCGTCATTTTTATAAATATTATTATGGTGATAAACATTTACAAAAGGATATAAATCCTGTGTTGCAGAAACGCAATAAAAAGCGGCTAGACATAGTTGTAAGGTTAGGGAAAGAAAATTAACATCTAAGAAGGATGGAATCATCGTATATAACAAATTTAAGAAATATTTGCATATAGAAATAATAGAAGTGTTTCTACAATAGGAAAAAAAAATCAGGATGAATTCTACAGAAGATGGTGGCGATGGCAAGAATAGGGAGGGGGTTTTATTTGATTTTTTAATTATTAATTTATATAAAACATGTTGTAGCAGATAAGTAATATACATTTTTTGACTACGACTATTATAAAGTAATATTTTGAAATTTTTGATGCATACTTTTAGGGGTGAGAATTTAAACAGGAACATATGATCGAATGATTTGTGGTTTTGAAAGTTCCCAAACATAAAATGTTTTCCATTTTTTTCCAGAGAATTTTTAATTTTTGAAGTTATAATTCCAGGATATTATTAAAATTAGGAAATATTAATCTGCGTTTACAAGACAATCATGTTCATGCAGTAATTGCCAAAAGAAGAAAAATTGTCTGCGTGGCATAGTCGTCCAGATAATTGAAAAAAAAAAACAATTATAGATATGGATATTTTAAAATTCAGTTAATTTACACCTCTATTATTTATTATTTCTCTGATTCTCAGACCTCCTTTTATGTTGGCTCACAGCTAACTTAACACAATAAATTTTTGTGACAGAGATCCTAATAAAATGTAAGTACAGATGGCGCACGGCAGAATATTTGTTACAAAATCGCTTCTGATTTTTTTAATTTGAGTTTTGAATTTTATTTATTTATTTATTTATTTATTTTTTTTTTTTTGGGATAACTAGAACAAAACCCGAAGATTTTTTTAAAATACTTCTCAGAGCAGTAATGGTCGGTTTCTGCCTTTCCAAAATAACAAAGTAATCTTCTACTATTATTTTGTATGGATAATTGCAAATTGCAAACATAGAAAAACAAAATAGAAAATTTTAAAATTCTGTTAATTTACAACTCAATTATTTTTGTTTTTCTGATTCTCGGATGTCTTTTTGTGTTAGCTCACAGCTAACTTAACACAACTATCTTTTGCGGTACAGTCACTAAACATTGAAGTATAGATGGCGCATAACAAAATATTTAGTTCAACATTAGGACTTTTCTTACGTTTTTAATATGAGTTTTGAATTTTTTTTTTTTTTTTTTTTTTGGAATAACTAGAACAAAATATGAATATTTTTGGAGGATTAGCTGCCCTATAGTTATTGAATACTTATTCATTCTCAGAACGGTAATGGTCTGTTTTTCGAATATTTTTTCTGGAACTATCTTTTAATACTCGATTTTTTATAGAATATTTTTCATCTACTTCAGATGTTTGCTATTTCGGACACGATGTTACTTTCAAATACAAGCAAGAAAATATAATAAAATGTGATTCTCAGGCAATAATTCCAGTTTGTTTTATATTCCGGTTTGCAGCTAACTTCACGATGCGAGATGTTATCAATCAAAGACATAAAACTATAAAAACTGGACAAAATGCATATGGGCTTTAATTTTTTTATCAGGTAATAGATGGCAGGCGACATAACAGAAATGCATTGGAAATTTTAGAATTATGTTATTCCGATATCGCCGAAAAATGGCGGAAATACGCGGAAAAAAATAATCAACAACAACCCTTAAAAGTGTCAGCTCTGTTAAAATATAACATAATGCTATGTCACGATATCGTGACATAACATATTGTTCCACTACCAACACCATCTATGGAAGAAAAGTAACAATGTAATGTCACATCTTATTATATTATATGTCTTTGTATCAATGGTACTGATTTGAATGTCAATTATAGAAGGCGTTGGAAAAGTTAGTGTTTTGCGAGCCACATAAAAAAATCATAGCAGAGCCGATGACTGACCCGACTTAACTTTTAATTGCAACACTTTAGTGTAATTCCCGATCTATGGTTTGTGTGTGTTACATATTTTGATTCGCAGCTAACTTTGCTCTCCTGTTGAATTCGAATTACAGATGGCGCATGTAAAAGTATGTCTCACTAAATTGAGACTCTTTGGTAAAATTAATTGAAAAACCTAATAGCTCTTTGAAAACAGAAATATAAACATGTGATTAAAAAAATGATTTCTTGTTTTGAAATTGACGAAGTTCAAGAACTTTATATATTTCGACAGAGACCATCCCCAGCAAGATATTGAAAATTTTTCCATTTTTCATTAAAAATATTTAATTTTTTTTATTAAAAAGTGTGATTTTTGGACTATTGATAACTCAACAATGGTCCATTATTGAGTAAAAATAATTTGGCTCACAGCCAACTTAACACAGCTAGGTATAAAGTATAGATGGCGCTTATCTAAATATTGATTATAAAATCAAACTCTTCAGGCACTTTTTGTTATGGCTCTATATGTTTTTTAAGGATATTCAAAATCAAAAGGCAGCGAGCTTTGAAAGGATATCTGAGTTATAATCATGGAACTTTAAAAAGTAGTTTATTACTATGGAAATAAAAATATAGGTGGAGTCCTCTCAAATGTTATTGGGATATAATACTTTTTCTAATTCGAGGAAGCGTAAAATTAGAATTTTTCGGAGGATTAGCTGAGCTATAGTCACGAAATATTTTAAAATATACTTCTCAGAACTGTAAACTTTTTTTACATTTTTTCTTAGGTATAATCAGACATTTAATAGTCGATTTTTTACTTTGAAGTTTTGTTAATCAGTTTTTCGCAGTAGTATCTTTTAAAAGTAAAATATTTCTAAATCTCCCATAAAATAGTTTGTCACTTTGGACATCAAAAATTTGAGAATCCAAATTAGAAAGGGAGATAAGTTTTGAGGTTTTGAAATGTAACTATAGATGACTCCCCATAAAAAATGTATTACAAGATTAAGCCTTTTTTCTGGCATATTAAAAAAGAGAGGTGTTGTGACAGGCCGTTAAATCAAGTATAGATGGGGTTATAGACTTCTACATATATTTTAGTCAGAATAAATATGTCAGTGCCAAGCCTAGAGCCCCACTTCTAGTTTAGGGCCATGGAATTTTTTTAAAATATATTTGGCTATATTTTAATATTTATCCACACGTGTATGAGTGAGAAATAGCAAAAATACACACATTCTCACAAGTCTGCATAGTAAGAATTTAAAAATTCATGTTGTTACCAAAAATGTCACATACTTTCAGGAGTCTATTAAATGAAATGCAATCAGCTGTTTAAGTCTCAACTTTAAAATTCACCCAATAAACTACCTCCAATCGTTAGATAGGTATATTTTCTTCTCATATTTTTCTCCCCAAAAAATTACAAATCACAGTCCACACACATGGTGGCTGCACATAAATAACAATATGTTGCAAATGTTGCACACCGCAAAAAAATAGATGTTGCATAATGCAACAACCAAAACAACAGCCATCATCATCCATGTTGATGAAGCTATGCTCCAATTATATTTAATGGCAAAACAACAATAGACACAACATCTATCCATCCATCGGACTAATTTGATGTTGTTTTCACAACTCGAGTGAAAAGAGATAACATCATCCTCATTGTGTGAGTGGAGAGAGAAAGAGAGAAGCTAAAAATAGTGTGGATGTGTGAACAACAACAGATATGGTCGGATATTACTGTGCAAAAAATATTACAACTGCAATGCTGGTCGGCAAAATTAATGAATTATATTTTCACAACTGTGATGTTGGGGGAAAATTTAGAGATTTTGTATGGACAAAAAGAGAGTTGATAAATAGATGGCGTTCGCAAAATATTATATACAATCATAGTTAGGAAATTTTTTAGGCAATTTTTTGGGATGCATAAATTATTTTTAGGGACTATCCGAGAGAAAATGCAGTTTTTTTTTCTTAAAAAATCGAGGTGGCTTAGAGTCAAGGTTGTAGATTATATGAGAGCTTCAATAGTTCTGAAAAGTTCGATTTTAGCATTGACTGTCAATTATTGCATTGTAAAATTTGAACATAGATTCCGGTGTGCTCCTAAAAGTATGCATTACATATTGAGTTATATAGTTTTCCGCTTTCTTCGAATGAGGTTGTCCTATTTATGTTGCTTCACTTTTTTTCTAAAAATATATATTTTTCCTAAAAATATATTTTCATGTGGTCTAATTTATGTCGAACATCTGGTCATCTGGGAGCGGCTGACTTTTGAATTTCTTTCGCTTTTTTTCTAATTTATGTTTATTTTGTTGCTTCCACTTCAAACTGATGGCATCAAAACATAGTTGTATCATAAAGAAGCAAACCCTTTCCTTCTCTAATCGTATTGGACCTATTTCTGTCTGTCACTCTTTGAAAACGATCAGCCAATTGCGGAAGCTAAAAAGTGAAACTATTTATGTGCCTGCCAGCCCGGCTGGCTGGCTGGCGGTTTGGCCTGCTTTACGCTGTCATGCCAAATAATTGTCTGTTGTTGACATCTGTGAAATTGGCAAATTCATATGAAGCGTTTTTTTTTTCCTCGGAAAATGTCTACACAATTGGATATAATGATCTTTATGCTTTGATACGAACTACAAAAACACACACAAAAAACTTTGTGATTGCCACACGTTTGCTGTCGCTTTTTTTGCTGAGATGTCTAATCAAAATTGCAAATTTTTTCAAACAAAAAAAAATCCAACTCTGCCTGCCATAATTTTATTTGCAGCTCAGTGAGAATAAAATTGCATAAAATTAAAATAATTATTGGAAGGGGCATGCCATTATTTCTCTATACGGCAGCTAAAAGTGTTTGGGGGGGGGGGGGGGGGAGGGTAAATAGTTTTCCAGCATTTTATTGCCGGCAATTGTCCAATTGTAATGTGAATTTTATGACACTATGCCATACAAAAGTGTAATTTTTCACACATTTCGCTGTGCCAATCAAAGTTTTTGGACAGTGGGGTAAAAATTACTTTTTTGAAATATTGAAATATTTATGGAAAATTGTAAGCATTTTTTCTAATTCATTCCAATTAAAATTGTTAAAGACTTCCAAAAATCTTGAAAAAATAATCTTAAAAATCTTTGAAAATCCACGTTTATACCCCTAAAAAGTTGCTTGAAAATATATCGTAAAAAATCCCTGAAAAATATCATTCAAAAAATCATCATTTTTTACTCTAAAGGTCTTTGAAAAAATTATTCTTTAAATCCTTGAAAAATCTTAAAAAAAGACGTTACCTCCATTTTTTTTTTAAATATTCCATAAAATCCTTGAAAATTTATTTAAAAAAGCAAAAAAAATGCACTTTTATGAATATTATAGTTCTCGAAAAACATTCCCCAAAAATCCTCAAAAATAAACTTGAAAAATCTTTCTGATGTGTTCTTGATATGATCCACGATTTTACGTCGAAATTTTTTTGAAAATATTTATAAAAAAAATGGTAAAAAGTATTTAATAAAATCCACGGCTATACCTCTAAATGCCTTCAGAAATATTCCTTTAAAATCTTGAAAAAAGTTCTCAAGACTCATTGCAAAATATGTGTCAAAAAATCCAACTTTATAACTCTTATTAAAAATAAAATTTGTTTACCTCTTAAAGTCCTCGAAAAACTATTACTAAAAGTCCTCGCACGCCTTAGAAGGTCCTTGGAAAAATATTCTTAAACAGCCCTTTGATAACATTCCAAACTTTTACCTACTAAGGTCCAAACTTTTACCTACTAAATAACCCACATTTTATCCGGAATATGCTTGTTATCTCTGAAAGTCCTAAGATAAATATTCTTAAAAAAAAAAACACTTTTATGTTCTGGCTGTTTGTTCTTCGAAAAAATTGGTTTAAAAATTCCACGTTTATCGGCCATTTGGTCCTTGAAAAAATGATTTAAAAACTCCAAGTTTGATGGCAGTTTGGTCCTTGAAAAAATTGGCCAAAAACCCACGTTTGGTCCTTGAAAAAATCGCTCAAAAGTCCACGTTTGGTCCTTTAAATTTTTTTTTCAAAAATACACCATTGGTCCTTGCAAAAATTAGCTCAAAATCCTTGAAGAAATTAGCTCAACATCCACGTTTAATCCTTGAAAAAATTTGAGCAAAAAATCCACGTTTGATGATCGTTTGGTTCTTGAAAAAATCTGTTCAAAAAATCAACGTTTGATGATCGTTTGGTCCTTGAAAAAATCAGCTCAAAAAATTAATGTTTGATGGTCGTTTGGTCTTTGAAAAATTTTGCTAAAAAAATCCACGCTTTTGGCCGTTGGTCCTTGATGAAAATTTGTTCAAAAAATCCAGGTCTGATGATCGTTTGGTCCTTGAAAAAAATTGTTTAAAAAATTCACGTTTATTGGTCTTTGGTCCTTGAAAAAATTTGTTTAAAAAATCCAAGTTTTTTGACCGTTCGGTCCTTGATAAAAATTTGTTTAGAAAATACACGTTTATTGGCCCTTTGGTACTTGAAAAAATTTGTTAAAAAATTTAAGTTTAATGGCCGTTTGGTCCTTGAAAAAATTGTTTAAAAAATCCCCATTTATTAGCCGTTTGGTCCTTCGAAAAATTGATTTAAAAAACGATGTTTTTAGCCGTCTGGTCCTTGAAAAAAAAAAAAATATTAAAAAAATACACGTTTATTAATCTGTTGGTCCATAAAAAAATTTGTTTAAAAAATCCATGTTTATTGGCCTTTGATCCTAGAAAAAAATTATTTAAAAAAATCGCTTGATCCATTTGATCCTTGAAAAAATATGTTTAAAAAATCCACGTTTGATCCTTGAAAAATATGTTTAAAAACTCAAGGTTTGATCCATGAAAAAATATAGGACTAAAAGGCTACGGAATATGAATTAAAAAAATGAGGATTAAATGTTACGAAACGTGGATTTAAAAAAGAAAATTTTCAATGACTAAAAGTTATGAAAAATGGATTAAAAAATCAAGGACTAAAATGTTACTAAACGAGGATTTTAAAAATGTGTTTTTTCAAGGACTTAAAGATCACTAAACGTAGATTTTCAAAAAAAAAAAAATTTTCAAGGATTTAAAGTCGACAAAACTTGGACTTTAAAAAATATTTTTTTAGAACTTAAACGCCATGAAACGTGTATTAAAGAAAAATGTTTCGAGGACTTAAAGGTAATTAAACGTGGATTTTTAAAAAAAATCAAGGACTTAAAGGTCACTAAAATTCAATTTAAAAAAAAATCAAGGACTTACAGATCCCTAAACGTGGATTTAAAAAAAATCAAGGACTTAAAGGTCACTAAACGTAGATTTTCAAAAAGTTTTTTTTGAAGGATTTAAAGGCCACAAAACTTGGACTTTTAAAAAGTTTTTTCAAGGATTTAAAGTCGACAAAACTTGTATTTTTTAAAAGTTTTTTTTTTTTTTTTTTTTTTTTTTTTGAAGGATTTAAAGTCGACAAAACTTGGATTTTTAAAAAGGTTTTCTTAAGGACATAAAGTTCACAAAACGTAGATTTCTTAAAAGATTTTTTCAAGGGCTTAAAGACGACCAAAAGGCCACGAAAAACGGATCTTTAATGTTTTTTCAAGAATTAAAGGGCCACATATACTGACTTTTAAAACCCATTTTTAAGGTCTCAATGGCCAAACAGGTATTTTTGATTTTTAGGAAAGTAATTTCAGGGACAAATAAAGGGTATTTTTAAGGAACCACTTAAGTCTTCTTAAAACATATGTTTAAAAGTCCATTAAAAAAATAATGAAAACGAAACCCCATACCCATTTAACTCCTTCTTATAAACTATCAATGGCCTAGACAATTTAGTACGTCTGGCAATTGTTTTGAACCACACAAAAATTTAGTGCCCAATTTCTCCACATATGGACATCCCTCCATGGATAGATTTCAAATCTATGACAGTGTTGCCTTTTTGTCACATTTCATTTTGAAAATTGAAAATTTTGATAGTTTTCCAAAACAAAACACAATGACATCGCTGTGGTAATACATGACAATTTTAACAATTTCCGCAAACAGTGGAGTTTTTTTCTATTTCCATAAAGCTCGCTCGCCTGGTTTCCTACCTACCTACCTACCTATCTACCTACTTTATTGGATTTTTGGAAAACAATTGTTTTGGTTTGACCAAAAATATCCACTCCTTTCAAAGACTTTTTTTTTCGAAAAAAAAAAAAAAAGTTTTCAAGAAAAAAATAAACAAAAAGCGACATTCAATGTTTATGTTGTCGTTTGCCTCTTAAATAATTGTTATTGTCAATGGAACGATGAAGGAGACCCAAGAAACAACAACATCAAAACAATGCTGCAGTGGCGCGGCAGCAGCAACAACCAGCCATCACATCAATATGGCCAATATTGTTTTGGCCATACCGTCAAGCATCAGGCGTTTGGTAACAACAACCATATGTTTGTATCATACATGTCCGTTGTTGTAATAATTATTACCATGATCGGTTATAGGTAAATCATGAACCCACAGGAGAATTTCCTTTGCGAGAGGACACGTTCAAGGAAATGAATATCTTTTTGGTTTTCTTTGGTGAAAACAATGCCACCGTTACAAAATTTTGAAACACCAAAAACCAACGAAACAGGCCAAGGACTGGGTTGGGGATTAGTTTACAAAAGAGACGCACACACACACGGAAGGTTGCACAACAACACAATCGTTTTGTTGTATTGCTGAAAATTTGAAAGTTGTTGACGTTTTGTCGACATTTGACGTTGTGCCACATAACAATTTTTTGTTTTGGGGGGGAATTTTGGTATTTGTTGGCTGAAATCCCAAAAAATTGGGTGAATGGGTGATCAGCAGCCAAAAACAGAGGAGAAGAAAAAATGTTAAAGCCAAAATTTGTATACAATGGCAGCAGACTGGCAGGCAGGCAATACAAAAATCATGGGCTCGGCACAGTGGGGCGAGAAAAAAATTTATTGGAACAAATTCTTTTCGAGGATTATCAGAACCAAACACTTCGATTTTTAAATAATTTTTTGCAAGGATCAAACGTGAATTTTTTTGAAATCAAACATGGGCTTTTCAAAAATATTTTTCAAGGGATTATCGACATATTTTTCAAGAATTAAATGTAGACTTTTTAAACATATTTTTTAAGGATAATATTTTTCAAGGACCCAAAGGCCATCGAATGTAGAATTTTACAAATATTTTGGAAGGACCTTTAAGAACACAAAATTTATTTTTTTTATTTTTAAAAATATTTTTTTCGAAGACTAAAAGGACATCAAATATGGATTAAGCAAAACAATAATTTCAAAGACCAAACGGCAATAAACCCAAACTTTTAAAATATTTTTTGGAAAACAAAAAACGGCCAAAAAACGTTGATCTTTTTATACACATTTTTTGAAGGACCAAACATGGATTTTTTAAACATTTTTCTCCTAGGACCAATAAAAGTGGTTTTCTTAACATTTTTTTCAAAAACCAAACGGGATTTTTTTTTAAATATTTTCTCCAAGGACCAAACGGCCATTAAAAATGAATTTAAAAATAAAATTATTTAAAGAACCAAACGGCCAATAAACGTGGATTTTTTTAAAGGACGACAGGGCCGCAAATGTGGATTTTCAAAAAACGTTTTAGGTTTTTTTTAAACATTTTTTTCAAGGATCGAATGTGGATTTTTAAGCATTTTTTCCCAGGACCAATGAAAGTGATTTTCTTTATTTTTTCTCAAGGACCAGACAGGGATTGTTTCTAAACATTTTTATCAAGGACCAAATAGCCAATGAACATGGATTTTTCAGACATTTTTTTTAAAGGACCGGATGGACCAATAAACATTGAGTTAAAAAAAAAACTTTCAACGATCAATTCCAACAATCTTGGATTTTTTAAACAGTTTCTCTCAAGGATGAGGTGGAATTTTTTTCAAGGACCAAAATTCGAAAAACTTGGATTTTTCAAAAAAAAAAAAATTCAAGAAACAAATGTCCAATAAACGTGGATTTTTTAAATAAATTTTTCCAAAGACCAAACGGCCATTAAACGTGGATTTTTTAAATAAATTTTTCCAAAGACCAAACGGCCATTAAACGTGGATTTTTTAAATAAATTTTTCCAAAGACCAAACGGCCATTAAACGTGGATTTTTTTAAATAAATTTTTCCAAAGACCAAACGGCCATTAAACGTGGATTTTTTAAATAAATTTTTCCAAAGACCAAACGGCCATTAAACGTGGATTTTTTAAATAAATTTTTCCAAAGACCAAACGGCCATTATACGTGGATTTTTTAAATAAATTTTTCAAGGACCAAACGTGGATTTTTTAAACAAAATGTTTCAAGGACCAAACGTGAATTTTTTAAACAAAATGTTTCAAAGACCAATCGTGAATTTTTTAAACAAAATTTTTCAAAGACCAAACGTGGATTTTTTTTAACAAATTTTTTCAAGGACAAAACGGTCAATAAACTTGGATAAACAAACAAGCGCAGATTTAAAAAAAAAGTTTTAAAGGAGCAAACATAGATTTTAAAAAAATATTTTTTTCAAGGACCAAACATGGATTTTTTAAAAAAATAGTTTTCGAAGGACAATCAGAGCCACAAAACGTGGATTTTTAAAATTACTTTTTGAAGGACAGTTCGAGCCACTAAACGATTTTTGAAAAATATTTTTTGAAGGATAATCAGAGCCAAAAAAACGTGGATTTTTAAAAATATTTTTTGAAGGATAATCACAGCCACAAAACGTGGATTTTTAAAAATATTTCTTGAAGGACAATCAGATCCTTCTTTTAAATATTTCTTGAAGGACAATCCGAGCCTCTAAACGTGTTTTTTTTTAAATATTTTTTGAAGGACAATCAGAGCCCCAAAACGTGGAGTTTTAAAAATATTTTTTGAAGGACAATCAGAACCACAAAAAGTGGATTTCTAAAAATATTTTTCGAAAGACAACAAAAGTCACAAAACGTGGATTTTTAAAAAATATTTTTTGAAGGATTATCAGAGCTTCAAAACGTGGATTTTTAAAAAATATTTTTTGAAGGATATTCAGAGCCACTAAACGTGGGTTTTTACAAACATTTTTAAAGGGTAATCAGAGCCACAAAACGTAGATTTTTACAAATATTTTTTGAAGGATAATCAGAGACATAAAACGTAGATTTTTAAAAATATTATTTGAAGGATATTCAGAGCCACAAAATGTGGATTTTTAAAAATATTTTTTGAAAGACAATCCGAGGTACTAAACATGGATTTTTAAAATTATTTTTTGAAGGACAATCCGAGCCACTAAGCGTGGATTTTTAAAAATATTTGAAGGACAATCCGAGCCACTAAACGTGGATTTTTAAAAATATTTTTTGAAGGATAATCAGAGCCACGAAACGTGGATTTTTAAAAAATATTTTTAGAAGGACAATCCGATCCACTTAACGTGGTTTTTTTAAAAATATTTTTTGAAGGACAATCAGAACCACAAAAAGTGGATTTCTAAAAATATTTTTCGAAAGACAACCCGAGTCACAAAACGTGGGATTTTAAAATTATTTTTTGAAGGACAATCAGAGCCACAAAACATGGATTTAAAAAAAAAAAATTGAAGCCTCTAAACGTAGATTTTTAAAATTATTCTTTTAAAGACAATCCGAAGCACTAAACATGGATTTTTAAAAATATTTTTTTAAAGACAATCCGAGGCACTAAACATGGATTTTTAAAAATATTTTTTGAAGGACAATCAGAGCCTTTTTTAAATATTTTTTGAAGGACAATCCTAGCCTCTAAACGTGGATTTTTAAAAATATTTTTTGAAGGACAATCCGAGGCACTAAACATGGATTATTAAAAATATTTTTTAAGGACAATAAGAGCCTTTTTTAAATATTTTGTGAAGGACAATTCGAGCCTCTAAATGTGGCTTTTTAAAAATATTTGTTGAAGGACAATCCAAGCCACTAAACGTGGATTTTTAAAAATATTTTTTGAAGGACAATCCGAGCCATTAAACGTGGATTTTTAAAAATATTTTTTGAAGGACAATCCGAGCCATTAAACGTGGATTTTTAAAAATATTTTTCAAAGGACAATCAGAGCCACTAAACGTGGATTTTTAAAAATATTTTTTGAAGGACAATCCGAGCCTCTAAACGTGGATTTTTAAAAATATTTTTGAGGGACAATCAGAGCCATTTTAAAACATATTTTTCGAAGGATAATCCGACCCACAAAATGTGTATTTTTAAAAATATTTTTCGAAGGATAATCCGACCCACAAAATGTGTATTTTTAAAAATATTTTTTGAAGGACAAGAGCCTTTTTAAATATTTTTTTAAAGACAATCAGAGCCACAAAACGTGGATCTTAAAAAATATTTTTGAAAGGACAATCCGAGCTTCTAAACGTGCATTTTTAAAAATATTTTTTGAAGGACAATCCGAGCTTCTAAACGTGCATTTTTAAAAATATTTTTTAAACGTGGATTTTTAAAAATATTTTTTGAAGGACGATCCTAGCCTCTAAACGTGGATTTTTAAAAATATTATTTGAAGGATATTCAGAGCCACTAAACGTGGATTTTTAAAAATATTTTTTGAAGGATATCAGAGCCACAAAACGTGGATTTAAAAAAATATTTTTTGAAGGATAATCAGAGCCACAAAACGTTGATTTTTAAAAATATTTTTTGAAGGATAATCAGAGCCACAAAACGTTGATTTTTAAAAATATTTTTTGAAGGACAATCAGAGCCTTTTAAAACATATTTTTTGAAGGATAATCAGAGCCACAAAACGTTGATTTTTACAAATATTTTTTGAAGGACAATCAGAGCCTTTTAAAACATATTTTTTGAAGGATAATCCTAGGCACAAAATGTGGATTTTTAAAAATATTTGTTGAAGGACAATCCGAGGCACTAAAAACAGATTTTTAAAAATATTTTTTGAAGGACAATACAAGCTTCTAAACGAGGATTTTTAAAAATATCTTTTGAAGGACTATCCGATCCACTTAAAGTAGATTTTTAAAAATATTTTTTAAGGACAATCCGATCCACTTAACGTGGGCATTAAAATTATTTTTTGAAGGACAATCAGAGCCACAAAACGTTGATTTCTAAAAATATTTTTTGAAGGACAATTAGAGCCGCTTTAAAAATATTTTTCGAAGGACAATCAGAGCCTTTTTGAAAATATTTAGAAGGACAATCAAAGCTGTTTTAATAATATTTTTCGAAGGACTTTTGCGGGTATACATTTAAAATTTTTTAAAAATATTTTTGAAGGACCACAATTGGCACAAAACGTAGATATAAAAAATGTTTTTCGAAGGACTATTTGTGTCACCAAACATGGTCCTTAAGAATATTTTTGAGGGACTTTTAGAGCCACCAAACGAGGACTATCAACGTCAACAAACATAGATTTAACAGTTGTCAATTTTAAGGGCATAGTGGCATTTTGCAAAGTACTTTCGGAACCAATTAATGTAAATTCTTAAATATATTTTTGTAGGATTTCCAAGCCACCAAATATGGATTTTTTTTTTTTTTTTTGAAAGGGATTCAAAGCCAACCAAACACGTTTTTTGTTCTTTTTTAATATTTTCACAGAACTTTTTGAGATTTTTACTTTAATTCTTAAGAATATCTTAAAAGGTCTTCGAAATTTGCTCTTAAATTTAGATTTTTTTTTGTATATTTCTATGCACATTTTTAAGAATATTTTCTGAAGAACTATAGAAGTCACGAATCGAATTTTAAAAACATATTGAGATGGACTCTTGGATCCACCAAACTTTAATTTTTAAGAATATTTTTCCAAAGGCTATCGGATATTCAACTTATCCTTTTATGATTTTTTTCTTCCGATCCCATTCAATATAAAAGTAAAAGAACCGTGGTGCCTGCCCACTGTCACTCTTCATTCTTCAAACAACCAGCCAGTCAGCCAATCTGTCCATCACCACCAATCCAATGCTGGTGGCATTTATGTTTGTGGGTAACAAAACGAGGATGTGATTGTCAAATCTAAGACAAGAAATGAACGACAACGGTGGCAAGACAGCGTGTTGGTAACAAAGTACAGTCTTGTCTTGTCTTTCGGTTACACCAACATTAAGAGCCAAGTAGACACCAATAACACCAACGAAAAACATCAGAAAAACATTTAAATAATAAATTCAAACATTTATCAATGCCACAATCTTTCAACACCAGCCAGCCAGCCAACCAATGAAATAAACACCAAACGGTTAAAACAATGGGCCACCGAGAGAAAAAAAAAACAACAACAACGACAATAACATAGTAAACTTTAAATCTTCCAAAAAACAACGAAACAATTTTAGATTGTTTTTGTTGCAGCAGGGGCTGCAACACCAACACGATAACAGTAGCAACAATTATTGTTATACAATGTTGCAAATAAACATAACTCTCGATAAGATATTTTTATTTTCTCGTACAACAAAATAACATCGAATTAATACAACGTTTTGGAATTGGAGATTGGAGGGGGAATTGGAGGGCTTGAGGGAACAAATGTGGGTTTTATCAAGTCTTTATGAGAGAAGAATTCGATTTGGAAACCAGAGTCGATTTTTATTCATTTTCAAAATGGGTAGATTTTTTATTTATTTCTCAGTTATTCATAATCAGACGAATTGAGGCAATAAGTTAATGCATGGTGCATACTTTTAGGGATATATTTAAAACAGGTGGTCGTTATGTCTTTTAAAGAAAGTTAGGGAAAATTAAGATAGGTTTTAATTTATTGATACAAATAATATCTGAAATATGAAAATGTGACCCCAAAATACAAAATGTCAGTATATAAGAAAACAAATATTCCTTCATGAAAAATTCTTAAAATCTCTCTTATGTCCTTTGCAAATATGATTAAAAATCCCATCAATGATTGAAATGTTTGTTTCTGCTTTTAAGTTCTGCTTTTCATTGACATATTCGGAACTAAAACATGTTTAATCACAGATAATATGCTTTTTTCCGGATTTACTAGCCAAAAATTAATCAGGTGTATTGAGGCAAAAATAAATTCCATACAAAATTGATTTTTTTAGGTTTTGGAAAAAAAATAAAGCCAGCTGTAAATTCAAGGACGAAAACAGATATTTATGGAGTCAAGGTATTTACCTCATTTTGGTGGGATTTTATAGGTGCTCAGTATTTTATTAAAGCCGGTAGAGACCACTATACAGGGGGAGATCAAAATAATTGCAACCAACTTCAGACTACTGATATTTCTAAGCCACTCGTCCGACAGCTGTTAAAATTATTCCAGTTACAGCTCATTATATTGTTTACAAGCGTACAAAAGTATTTTGGTGAGAATTTTCCAGAAAAAATGTTATTCGTGATGGAATTCAAGTGTGATAGTGGGATTTCTTTATATTTGGCTGGAAAACCACAAGAGGCCGTCTTTAGGGCACTCCAGCATTTAAATGTGAATAAATCTTTTGTGTCTCGTACCATCGCTCGTTACTCGGTCGGTGATACTGGTAGCGTAGCCCGACGTCAAGGAAGTGGAGGAAGAAAACAGCAACATCAGCATTAATGGTTGGAAAAGTAAACAAGCGACTTGATCGAAACCCGCGTTGCAGTGGCCGAAAGATGGCTCGTGAGCTGAACAAATCGCAATATTCCATTCGGGAAATGTTGAAAAATGAGCCATTGAAATTCCAAAAAGTGCAAGAACTTACACCGCAACTAAAAGAAAATAGACTCAAAAGAGCTAAAAGAGCTTCGCATGGCCGAAAGTGGTGAACAGCCAAATTTGGGTTTTCCGTCTCCGATGAGAAAACATTCGTTGTCCAGCAGTTTGTGAACAAACTAAATGATCGTGTTTACATGCCAAAGAGGTCAGCCGGAAATGTACACCTTCGGTTGGCCAGCAGAACTCAAGTGCAGGCCACGGTGTGGGCCGCCATAACAGCCGATGCTCGCTCTCTGCTCGTATTAATCGACCGTGTCATCAGAATAAATGCCGAATATTATCGCGAAAATATTCTGAAGGGTGTATTAAAGCCTTGGACACGCAAACATTTTGGCCGCAAACCTTGGACATTCGAACTCAGCACCATCGCACTCAGCACGCCACCGCCACCCAAGAATGGTTACAAAATTAGGTTTCTCGCTTCATTTTCAGCGCATAATGGCCACCAAGATCTCCGGATACCAATCCGTTGGACTATCGTGTCTAGAGTATTTTGGAAAGCAAGGTTGGCACTAAAAAATATTGTCGTTCACCTCAAGCAAGCGCTTCGCCGGGAATGGGCCAAAATACCGCAGAGCAACATTCGGGCAGCGTGTGACGGTTTCATTGGCCGTTTGAAGGCCATAATTCATGCCAAAGGTGACCAATTCGAACAAACCTAAACTTATTCTAAAATTTTATGATATTTCCGACATGTTTTGTTTTTCATTCAATAAAATTTAAAAAAAATGTAAAAATTATGGCGTTTGACTCTGTTGCAGTTTTTTTTTATCCCACCCTGTAGAGACTTGAGGGGATAATTCAATAAAAAAAAGTGTGATCGGAAGCCCTTATTTATTTATTTTTTTTTTTTTCTTGGTAGATATCTTAGAACTATTTCTGTATAAAGGCTGGGATGAAGAGAATAACTTAAGGCAGCCTTGCAGGCCTGTAATACATTTTTAAACTCTTCCATGTATGGGAGGACTTCAAAAATCTTCAATTGTGTAAATAATTCCCACAAGATTTTTCCATGTTGACATAAAAGTCAATAACGTGTTGAAGGCCTTCAAAATGTCTTACTCTAGGTTTAGGTTCATAGTAGACCTTCAAAAAGACTTTTTAGAAGACGTCTGCAATTTGAAGAGGGAAAAAATCCAGAAAATGTAAGGTATCCATTTGATGAGAATTATGATCATAAAAAATTTTTTTAAGAGGTATCAGAAGCAGTTTTTACAAAGGACACATATGAGTTCCATCATCGAAGAACTCAGATGGGAGGCCTGAACCATATTCAGTTTTTATTAATTTTATTTAGAGAAAATTCAAAACGAAGCACAGTGATTCAGAATTTTATATACTGGGTCAAGAACACCAGGAAACAATTATTTTGAATCAGTGTGCTACTTTGATTTTTAATCGTTTCCTAATTTGTAACTGGGTTCGTCAGTGATTTTTTGGCAGTATTAAATTTTTTGTATTATACATTCAGAGATTACTATTTTCCAAATAATAGCATTGATTACAGAAAAACACCTTATTTATTGTATATCTGAATCCAATATGGTTTTCAACAAAATGATTCAAAAACGATGTAAAAACAGTTTAAAAATCAAATTTAAAAAATAACAGATTTGCACAAAAAGTGAAAAATATTTACAAGAATTTGCACTTGTGAAAAAAATGAATTTATAAAACAATATAATTGTTATTTTGTTGATAGTAAATCATACATTAATACATGACATGATAATTTTGTATAATTATATGATTGATGCAAAAAATTTCGGAAATTAAAATGAAAAATCTTGGGGAAAAAATAAAAATGTACAAAAAGTACCCAAAGGGCGATTGAGTATTTTAAAAAAATAATATTTACAACTTACATACATAATTATGAATATATATATATACTTAAATCAGGTCCATAAACTACAATTGAGATTGAATGACAGCTTACCTGAAAAGAGAAAAGAAAATAGATATTAATAAAATTATTCCACAACATGAGACAAATTATCGCATTATAAATAAAAAAAAAACTGCGATCAAAATTAATTTTTTATCCGTATTTTGTAATAATTAAAATGCAAATTTTGTTAAAAAACAACAATTGAGGTTTATAACTCTTATTTTTAATATTTATTTATTTCTACAAAATTTAAATATTTTTATTTGTGTTGCAAAATAGTTAGGGATTAATCCCACATCGTTTATTTATTAGTGGAGAAAGATGGTAATGTTTACCAGGGGGATGGCAGGGCTTTTTCCGAAACAATGGAATTCCTTGCTCTACCCCCGGTATACTTATTTCGAACAATTTTTTATTTTATTTATTTATTTACTATTATTTATTTATTTTATTTATTTATTTATTTATTTATTTATTTTTTTTTTGAATTTACCTTCAGGTAAAATATATTTTTATCGCTATTATGGACCACTGCCATCTAGCAGTTGTTTTGTAAACTAAATAAAAATGTTATATCAAATGTTATGTGAAATACTTTATAACACATTTAACAGAAAGCTCTCTACAGTATAACACCTAAAGGCAATTTAACAGATAAGTAAGTTTTAGTACTTCTAGTGTAGACACAAACACTTTTCACAGACTGAGAAGGCTGATGTATGTGCTAAACTGTGGCTAACAGTATAACACTTACCGCAGTTCTTTGCCATTGTATAACTTATATATAAATTATCATACAACTTGTGCAGAGGCTACAAAACTGTTTAGCAAATGTGAAATGTTAAATAACAGAGTGGCTTTCAAACTGAAGGTATTTTTAAAACTGTCATGAAAAAAATAAGATAACATTTAATATTTAACATTGACAAATGAATGCGAAGAAAATTATTAAAAAAAAAAATAAATAAATAAATAAAAATATTATAAATACTGGCCCTGCACATAGGACGTTATGTATGGATCTTCCTATCTCGCCGAGTTGAGTTAATCTAGTCCGTCCGTCCGTCTGTCCATGTTAATTTGTAATCACGCTACAGGTTGCAATTATGGCCCTATTCTCACGAATATTTGCATAGAGGTGGGGTTAAGATCAAAATAAAAGCATGGAGCTAGAGTTTAAAGCTGGGCGTTTTGTGTAGTCATCGGACAATATTTAGGTGGTAAATATACCATAACTTTAGTAACAAAAAAATGCGAAAATAAGTCAACACCCGCTGGACTGATTTTGACAATTCTCAACAAATAATACAATGACAGATTTTTAGACGGACTATAGCATTGGAGCATAGCAGAATATTTTTTTCAAAGCTATGCAAGTGATTTTTTTCTAATTTATTTTTTAGGAATATTTTTCAAAGTACCAACAGTGCTATAGATATTTAAAAATGCAAGTTTTTCGAAGGTCTGTCAAATCTGTAAACCAATTAAAAAAATGATTTTTTTTCAAAAATATTTTTTGAAGGTTTTTGTTAAAATATATTTCTCAAAATTTTTCAAAAAAAATAAATAAATAAAATCGTATATGTATATCCTATTTTATGCGAAATCATAAATTCCTATAAATCTGGCTAAGTTTCTGGCTAAGAGAAATATTTAGATATAGCAAATTGTAAAGAATCGCAGATATGTTTCGCAAGTTATGATAGATATAAGTTTTTGAAATAGTGACCCTTTATGGGTGAGGTACAAGAAGGGGTCTGGAGATTTATACATAGATATATATGAAGGGATTTGGATGCTTATTTCGCTTTCTTATCATATGTCGGAGAGATAGCAGAATGAATGGTCTGATCTGTCCATCTTTATAACATATCTTGTGTTGATGGAAATATTGAGATGTACCAAGTCTAAATCGGAATGATCTTCATAAATATTCAAAATTTCGACCTTTTATGGGGCAGGTACCAGAAGGTGTAGACCGAAATATTCCATCTTAACGCCAGATTTTGGTTTTATAAAAATATTGGGATGTGTGACAATTTGAAGACAATCGGACGCTTCATAAAATTTTATAGGAGTTGCATTTATTCTAAATTTTGACCCTGAACAATATCGGTCTACTCCTTTTGACTTGATGGAGTGGACCGATATTGTTCATTTTCGCACCTGACCTAGCACTGATGCAAATATTAGGATTTGCAAAGTTGGAGCAAAATCGGATTATCCTTTCTCTTTCTGTGCATAAAATATATTTTTTTAAAATTTCGACCTTTTGTGAGGGAGGTACCAGAAGGATCGGACTGGTATATTCCATTAAAAAGTCCAGTCCTTCTAAAAATGTCCTTAAAATTTCACTTTATAGTCCCTAGAGAAAATAAAAACAAATGAATTATTATAGTCCTTGGAAAATTTTCTATATTTCTATTTTTACAAAAATTCAGAGTTGTTGCTCTGATGCGGTGCCTCAAAAAATATTCACAAAAATCTACAAATGTTGACCTGAAAGTTTTTTTTAACGTGCCATAAAATCCAGATTCCTACTCGAATTTCCCGTAAGAAGAATCCCACAACCCCATTCCTGCCCACAAATACCATTCCGCAAAAATCACACACACCTAATGCAGCATTGGTACGCAACGTACTGCAGAATCACACCGAAAACACCTGTTCAAATGTTGTCGGCTTTGTTTACATTCTGCAACACGTCGTCTGGCAATATGAAGTGGAGGCGATGGAGGAAGGAGGTAACGTGACATGACGGCTGCTGATTTGTTCAATGGCCATACCAGTGATCGTTGTGACGACGGTGGCTACGACGACGACGAAGATGACAATAATGACAAGAATATCATTATTGACATTTACTACAACAATAGAAACAAACAGAAAATCGCCCATTTGCGAACCATCTGCCGGGCCAGCCGGTAAGTCCAACTAGCTAACTCACTGTCTGCTTGGTGTTTTTCATTTGACATCCTTAGATGCCAGACATAGCGACAGACATGTGATCGCACGCAAAGATAAAAATTGTGCATAAAAGAGGAGGGGATGGGGGGTTAAGAAATGTTTGTAATAATTGTAAAGCTCTTGTTGGTGTTGTTGTTGTTGCATTAGTTGTCAATGTCTTCATTCTCTGCCTCCTCCTCCACCCCCCCCATTCTCATGTAATAATTGCCAATAAACCTTGTCAATATGTATGTATATGACAAAAGAAGAGAATGTCAGAATAATAAAAGAGAAACAAAGCACAAAAGAACAAATGGACAAAATCCAATTGAAAGAAGAATAAGAAAAACAAAACGCAATTGAGCAAAACAATAAAATCGACAAGGATGATGATGGCGATGATGACAACGACCGACCACAACAAAAACAAAAATAACAAATAAATAAAAACCTCAAATTAGTATCAAATAGATCAGCGGCAGCAACAATAGTGAAGATGATGAGAAAAGAGAACGGAATGAAATTGCATATCAAAATAAAATAGCTGATAAACACTGAGCCAGAGGGGGAATAGAACAAAACAATTTAGCACAATTTAACCACAAACAATAATAAAAACAAAAACAACAACAACTATAAGGGCAAAAAAGGCATTTTAAGAGAATATACAATATGGACGTACACTTGTCACCAGAGAGGAAACAAGTGATGGTGACCTGGTAGAATTGCACTTTTTTATACCCTCCACCATACAATAAAAGGTATATTAAATTTATCATTCCGTTGAGGTGTTGCAACTCAAAATATTCGTCGGAGATTCCAAAAATTATATATATTCCAGATCAGAATAAAATTATAAGGCGATCTGGCGATGTCCTTCGATCTGTCTGTTGAACTCACGATAGAAATTTAGAAATTTGGCACATAGCTTTATATTATGTGCAGGCTGATTGGTATTGAAAATGTGATATATTGGTCCACGTTTAGCTATAGACCTCATATAGCGGTACCACCCGATTTTCGGTATTTTAAAGATTTCTGCCACAAAAGTCATACGAAATCAGCAGAAACTTGAAATTTGGGGTTCTTGGAAGTGGTTCGAAAAGTAAAGAAGCGACTTAATCGAAACCCGCGTCGCAGTGGCCGAAAAATGGCTCGTGAGCTGAACATATTGCAATATTCCATTCGGTAAATATTGAAAAATGAGCTCGAGGTAGAGCAATTGAAATTCCAAAAAGTCCAAGAACTTACACCGCAACAGAAAGAAAATAGACTCAAAAGAGCTAAAAAGTTTATTCGCTTTGCCGAGTGTGGTGAACTGCCGAATTTGGTTTTCTCCGCTCCGATGTTTGTAAACAAACAAAATTTTCGTGTTTACTTGCCACCAAAGAGGTCAGCTGAAAATGTCCACCTTCGGTTGGCCACCAGAACTCAAGCGCCGGCCATGGTGATGGTGTGGGCCGCCATAACAGCCGATGATCGCTCTCCGCTCGTATTAATCGGCCGTGGCATCAAAATAAATGCCGAATATTACCGCAAAAATATTCTGGAGAGTGGGCTCGCAAATATTTTTGCCTCAGACCTTGGACATTCCAACAGGACTCAGCATCATCGCACTCAGCATTCCACCGCCATCCAAAAATGGTTACAAAATGAGGTTCCTCGCTTCATTTCCAGCGCACAATGGCCACAAAAATCTCCGGATACGAATCCGTTGGACCATTGTGTCTGGAGTATTTTGGAACGTAAGGTTGGCACTAACAAATACCAAAGTGTCGATGGATCACCTCAAGCAAGCGCTTCGCCGGGAATGGGCCAAAATACCGCAGAGTAACATTCAGGCAGTGTGTGACGGTTTCATTAGCCGTTTGATGGCCATAATTTGTGCCAAAGGTGACCAATTCGAAAAAATCTAAACTTATTCTAAAATTTGATGCTATTTCCGACATTTTTTGCTTTCATTCAATAAAAATTAAAAAATATATATAGAAATGATGGCGTATGGCTTTGTTGCAGTTTTTTTATCTGACCGTGTACATTACAGTCGCTGCATTCCACCCCAAGATATTTTAAATTTTAGATTTATTAATTATCCAGTAGCTTTGATGGTTCCTCAGGCATTGTTTTACTGTTAGTGTTACATTTCTCCATTGGAAACATTTTTTCGAAACCTCTAAAAACCTTCAGAAATAATCCTTAAAATATAGAGATAATGTTTAACATGCAACATTACCACCATGGGCTTCAAAAATGCTCTTAAAACTTATTCCTTCTTTTAAAAATTAACTGAGCTTACGATCTCGTCACTTGGGTAAAAACTTTTTTTTTGTCATAGAAGTTATTTTTAAAATAACTTCAGGGGATTCTCTGCCTTACCCCCTGGGTAAACATTACCATCGTTCTCCACTAATAAACAAACGTTGTTTTTGTAAAAACAACAATAAAGGGATTAAGCCTAACCATTTTGCAACAACAAAATACTATGGTTTCCCGAACAAACAAGCCAACACTTTTCTTTTAAAATATATTTATAAAAATTCCTGTCTGAATTGTCTTTTGTGACAATCAATACTTCCCATCCCTGTCACCAAACTGGCAATACTACATGAGTGTAGTTTGCGATTTTGCAAAAATAAGAAAAAAAATGAAAACAGAAACAAAAACAAAAAAATAAACATAAATCTGTCAATTTATAAAAGTTACAAATTATGATTAATACAAACAGCTGAACGGTCGCGCACACACACACATACACACTCGCTCACATTCGTTCAATTCATTGCACTGTTGATTATCGTTCTCTGAGTGTTCATATTTGTCGACTCTCTGCCCGGCCCTGATATAAACAGACAGAGTTCTTCTTCGGTTACTCAATTCGCTCAATAACCGTTTTATTAATAAACAAAACAATAACAAATGTTTTTTTTTTTTTTTGTTTTGGTTGAAAGAACTACATTAAATAAACAATACTTTACAAGTAGGTGTTGCCAGATTGTGGGATAATTAACGGGAAAAAGGGTCCACAATATCAGAAATATTGGAGAAATAACTCCAAAAAATCTTAGAAAGTGGTCTAAATTATGAATTAGCATAAATAGCAACCCAAGAGACTATTTTTGTGGTAGTCCGCTAAATTATTGCATTTTTCCATTAAAAACAATACAAAATTCGGGCCTATACAGGGCAAGACAAAAAAACTCCAACAAAGTCAAACGTATTTTTTCAGTGCCAACCTTGCTTTCCAAAGTACTCCAGACACAATAGTCCAACGGATTGGTATCCGAAGATTTTGGTGGCCATTGTGTACTGGAAATTGAGCGAGGAACCTCATATTGTAACCATTCTTGCTGAGTCCTCTTGGAATGACCAAGGTCTGCGGCCAAAGCGTTTGCGTGCCCAGGCTTTAATACATCCTCCAGGAGGGCGACAATCGGCTGTTATGGCGGCAAACACCATCATCATGGTCGGCGCTTGAGTTCTGGTGGCCAACCGAAGGTGCACATTTTCAGCTAACCTCTTTGGCAAGTAAAAACGATCATTTGTTCGTTTGTTTACAAACTGCTGGATAACGAATGTTTTCTCATCGGAGACAGAGAAAAACAAATTCGGCAGTTCACCACTTTCGGCCAAGCGAAGCAACTCTCTTAGAGCACTTTATCCCGAGCACATTTTTAAATATTTGCCTAATGGAATATTGCAATATGTTTAGATCAAGAGCCATTTTCAGCCACTGTGACGCGGGTACAGATCAAGTCGCTTCTTTACTTTTCGAATCATTTCTGCTGATGTTCCTGTTTTCTTCCCTCCACTTCCTTGACGTCGTTGGGCTGCGCTACCAGTATCACGGTAACGAGCGATGGTACGAGACACAAAAGATTTATTCACATTTAAAAGCTGGAGTGCTCTAACGATAGCCACTTGTGGTTTCTCTGCCAAATATACAGAAATCACACTCAGGCTTGAATCCTCCATCACGAATAACTTTTTTTCTGGAAAATTCTCACCAAAATGCTTTTGCGCGCTTGTGAACAATATAATGAACTGTCACTGGAATAATTTTAACAGCTGTTGTACGAATGGCTTAGAAATGACAGCAGTCTGAAGTTGATTGCAGTTTGTGTATCTCATCCTTACACTACTGGACATTTTAAGCGGGCTCTGTCCTAACAATTATACGTTTGTGTTGGGAATTTGTGGAAATTTTTAGAGGGGTTCTATCCCTCTGAAGCGGATGCGATTAATGTATAAAAATTATACATCCACAAAATTTATTGGACGTATTGGAAGTTTTTGCCGTATGGGACCCCTCGTAACAAATATTATTGTTAGGGAGTCCATATTATGACGTTGAGAAGGCTTTATTATAAAAATGGATGAAACATATGTACAGGACTTATAGCTATAACTGAACCCATTATCTTTTAACATTAGGGCAATGTCCGAATTTCAACCGATCTTGACAAAATTTGCCAAATGAATGTCTAGGCCGAAATTGGGAAAGTTAAGGAACGAACCCATTATGATCTAATAGTTCATAAATCTGCTCCAATATGCCGTAAATTTTGTTTCTTCATGAAACATCTGGCATCACCAAATTAACAATACCGAGAGGGAGAAAACAATTTAACAATTCTTAGATTTAAGCTTCCCATAGATTTCAAGGCGGAACCGAAAGAGAGGAGAACTGAAAATAACTGTGTTTACATCTGCGAGACGAGATTTGTTGTAACTTTTTGTTTTGTTTTTTTTTTTTACAAAATGAGTAAATAAAAACAACAACAGAGCAAAAAATGGAGACGACTTTTGAACATTTTGCGCACTATTTCAAATAAATATTGAATTAGTAATAAAAAGATTTGAACAAAAGCAAACAAGTTTTAATGCGTTCCAAACACTATATTTGGCAAAGTTCGTAAAAATATGCTATGGACGTAGTTTTGAAGGTCTTCTTATAAGAAGAAGACCTTGACGTCTTCTACAAGAAGACATCCATGGTCCTCTATAAAAAGACCTTTTGGTGGTCATCTATAAGAAGATCTTCTGGTCTTCTATGGGAAGACCTCCATGGTCTTCTATAAGAAGACCTTCTGGTCTTCTATGAGAAGACTTCCATGGTCTTCTATAAGAAGACCTCCATAGTCTTCTATAAGAAGACCTACCTGGTCTTCTATAAGAAGACCTCCATAGTCTTCTATAAGAAGACCTACCTGGTCTTCTATAAGAAGACCTATCTGGTCTTCTATAAGAAGACCTTCTTCTGGTTTTCTATAGAAAGGCCTTCTGGTCTTCTATGAGAAGGTCTGTTATGAGAAGATTTTCTGGTCTTCTACGAGTAGACCTTCTGGCCTTCTATGAGAAGACCTTCTGGTCTTCTATGAGAAGACCTTCTGGACTTCTATGAGGAGAACTTCTGGCCTTCTGTGAGAAGTCCATCTGGTCTTCTGTGACAAGTCCATCTGGTCTTCTGTGAGAAGTCCATCTGGTCTTCTGTGAGAAGTCCTTCTGGTCTTCTATGAGAAGACCTTCGGCAGGTCTTCTATGAGAAGACCTTCTAGTCTTCCATGAGAAGACCTTCTGGACTGCTCTGAGAAGACCTTCTGGTCTTCTATGAGAAGGCCTCCTGGTCTTCTTCTACGATAAGACATACTGCTCTTCTATGAGAAGACATCCTGGTCTTATATAAGAAAACATTCGGGTGATCTTCTATAAGAAAGCATTCTGGCCTTCTATAAGAAGAAGACTAGATTCTACAACAAGACCTTCTGGTCTGCTATGAGAAGACCAAAAGATCTTTTATTAGAAGACCTTCTGGTTTTCTATTAGAAGACCTTTTGGTCTTCTATTATGAGATCTTCTGGTCTTCTAGTAGAAGACCTTCCGGTCTTTGATTAGAAGAAAAAAAATAAGATTCTGGTAAGAAATCCGAATCACACATGGCAACCCTCCATTCCACGCTATCAAAATGAGTAATTTTGTAAATTGTAAAACGCAACTGAGGCAAACAAAACGTAAAAACACCGACCGACGGAGCAGATAGCTAGCAGAGAGTGGGAATACCAAAATAGGCTAGAAATTCCAATCAATATTTTTAATTGTGGTTTCTTTGTTATAATTGTGGTTGCTGTCATTGTTATTGTTGTTATTTTTATAACATTTTTATTGCGATTGTTATTATTCTTTAATTATATGTAGAAAATGCCAAGCAAAACAAAAAATCGACAAATCAATGTGAGAATCGGAAAAAATGAAAACAACGTTCAGTGATAGACCAATTATCAATATAGAGGCAAATAATGAATCAATAATATTAATTCAATTCGAAAGAGCACGGAGGAGGGTGGAGAAGATAGGGAGGAAGGAAATTGAAAAATAAAAACAAATCAAACAATCCTCTACTCAAGATTGGAAATGGAAAATGACCAGAATGGAGGGGATTATTGGGATAAAGCTGGTTTTTGGGGAGAATGAATGAAAGGAGAGACACAATAACAAAACCCAGCGAAAAAATGGAGTCACATAGGTCGAAAACCTAACTCATTACAAACCAAGTCCAAAAAAGCACCTTTGGCATTACCAGTAAGGTAATAGATACAAGGCAAAAACAACTTTGTTAGTCATTACCAAGTAATAATCGGTTGCTAATTACTTGGTAATTACTATAAAAACAAGTTTAAATTTATCAATCGGTTTTGCCGACAGATGTATACCCTCAGCCAATGTTCGATTATTTAAATATATTTTGATATCTGTTATGATTATTCAAAAGTTTGACCCCTTATGGAGAAGGTTCGGAAGGAATGGGTCAATATTGGCCATTTCGAATCGGACCAAAATAAATATGAAATAAATATTGCGACGTGCCAGGTATGAACTATATTGGCTACTTCTTTCACTTTATATAAAATATTTGATAATTTTTAGAAAATGTTAAAATATGCGTGAGGTACCAGATATAGTCGACCGAGGTATTCCATTTTCATAACCCATCTAGGATAGATAAAAATATTGGTATGGGCAAAATTACAAGAAAATCGAACATTTATATTAAATTTTATGCGAAATCATGAATACCATATTCACCTCAGTATTCTGGTTTAGAGAAATATTTAGATATGTCAAGTTATACAGAATCGCTGACTTTTTTCGCAAGTTAGGACAGATAAATGTATTGAAAATTGTGACCCTTTGTGGATGAGGTACCAGAAGGGGTTCGCAGATATATATCATCACCAAAACTTATCTGGTGTTAGCAAAAATGTTTGTATGTGTGATATTTGAAAAAAGTATGATGCTTATTTCGCTTTCTTTGAACGTTTTATTTTTCTAAATCTTGAACCCTGTGTGGGGGAGGTACCAGTAGGAGTTGACCGATATATTTCATCTTCACACCCGAGCTTGGGTAAGTAAAAATATTGTGATGTGTGAAATATGAAAAGAACCACATGCTTATTTCGGATTTTATAATCGTTTTGGTTATTCAAAACCTTGACCCTTGTGGGGGAGGTACCAGAAGGAATGGTCCGATCCCTACCTTCTTTATAACAGATATTGTGTTGACAGAAATATTGAGATTTCCCAAGTCTAAATGCAATCGGATGTTAATGTCGCGTTTTATGAGCTTCAGGGATATTCAAAATGTTAACCCTTTGTGGGGGAGGTACCAGAAGGAGTAGACCGATATATCCCACCTTCACAGCAGATCTTGTGCTAGTAGAAATAATGGGATATGTGCAATATGAAGAGAATCGGATGCTCATTTTGGATTTTATAATCATTTTGGTTATTCAAAAATTTAGCCTTTGTGGGGGAGGTACGAGAAGGAATGGTCCGATCTGTCCCATCTTTATAACATAACTTGTGTTGACAGAAGTATTTAGATGTTCCAAGTCCGTATGGAATCGGATGTTAATTCCGTGTTTTAAGAGCTTCATGAATATTAAAAATTTTGGCCCTACCAGAAGGAGTGGACCGATATATTCCATCTTCACACCAGATCTTAGGTTAATAAAAATATTGTGATGTGTTCAATTTGGAGATAATCGGACACTTTTTGTATGAGTTATAGGAGGGGGAGGTACTTGATAGAATGGACCGATATTGTCCATTTTCGCACCTGAGATAGAACTGACGCAGATATTAGGATTTTGCAAAGTTGGAACAAAAGCGGATTGCAGCTTCTCTTTCTGTGCAGAAAATATATATATATATATGTATATTTTTTTAAATTTCAACCTTTTGTGTGGGAGGTACCAGAAGAAGAGGGAGGATGTATTCCATCTTCACACCAGACCTTGGGTTAATAAAATTATTCGGATGTGTGTAATTTGGAGAAAATCGGACTCTTACATCACATTTTATAGAAGTTAGAATTATTCAAACTTGCGACCCTTTGTGGGTGAGGTACTTGATAGACCGTGGACTGATATGGTCCATTTTCGCACCTAACCAAGAGCTGACAAAAATATTAGGATTTGCAAAGTTGGAGCAAAATCGGAATATCGATTCTCTTTCTGTGTAGAAAAAATATTTACATATATTTTTTTTGAAAATTTTGACCTTTTTGGGGGAGGTACCAGAAGGAGTGGACCGATATACTCCATCTTAACACCAGACCTTTAATAATAAAATTATTGGGATGTGTGAATCGGACTCTTACATAACATTTTACAAGAGTTGTAATTATTTAAATTGTTGACTCTTTGTGGGGTAGGTACACGAAGAAGTTGACCGATATTGTCCATTTTCGCACCTGACCTAGCACTGACTTAAATATTCCGATTTCCAAGGATGGAGCTAAATCGGATTATCGTTTCTCTTTATGTACAGAAAATATATTTTTTGAAAATTTCAACATTTTGTAGGGGAGGTACCAGAAGGAATGGACCGATATTGCCCTTCTCCGAACTCGATCTAAGTTTGACAAAAATATTACCATGTACCAAGTTTGGATCAAATCTAATACTCCCTTGGAGAGCTATCGTGTGCACCAGCCAGCCAGGCAGACAGACGGACGGACGGACATCGCTAGATCGACTCCAACTGTCCTGAAACGGATTTGGTTCAAAGAGACCTACGGTCTAAAACCTTTATTTCGATACATGTTTTGGCCATATCAACTGATATATACCCTCACTAGCCATATGACGGGGGTAGTACCTAAGTTCAATATATGAATATATATTTTTGGACATTTTTTTAATTTATATTTATCTATTTATTTATTTATTTTTTTGTTTTTTTTTGAAAAAATCCATTTTTACCCAAATCAACTTGCCCCAGTTCCCAAGACAACCGAGTTACAATGTAACCATAAAAAAGAGCCCTCAAATATAATTTTAAAAATAACTGTAACCTAAATTACAAACTGCGCACAATGTTTTTTTGTGTCGAGGTGGTGTACTATTACTCGATTAATCGTCAATTGTTGTATATAATTTACAATTATAGGTCAAGCGCATATTACATCAAACTTTTTGCTATTAACCCAGTCTCACAACCAATACCCCACCCCCTGTTGTTGGGCAGAAAGTAGGTTCCATACAAATTAAATTATACACCTAACATTTGATTCATATTTCTAAATCGCAAATCTCATTTGGCTTAACGTCGTATTTTTTTTTAATATCTGTTTGGGTTAAGGTAATGTGTCGTTGGGTGCCTTACAACAAAACGGAAGCAATGTTTCTTGAAGCCTTAAATATTAGATGGAAAAATGGTGACGAGCGGGCGCCATCGTTGTTACTATTTATTTGCAACAAATGGTTAGAAATAGGTACAGTAAATGGTGGATAATTGGAATTGCTCAAGGGGAAAATGTAATCAGCTGGAAAATTGCTATTTTAAAATGTTAAGCCTTAAAATTTGAGTTATCCTCATAAGGGGACACTTCTAAAATGGAAACCGGTATAACCCATTTTCGGTACCAATGATTCTGGATGTAATTGAAAAATCGCTATCAAATTGCAAAGCTCTACCCTTAATATTGCAAAAGATATCTGAAGCTATAAGGGTCCCATTGTATATGACCAAAACTATACAGGGTGAGATGAAAAAACTGCAACCACTTTCAGAATGCTGTCATTTCTAAGCCACTCGTCCGACAGCTGTTAAAATTATTCCAGTGACAGCTCATTAGATTGTTAACAAGCGTACAAAAGCATTTTGGTGAGATTTTCCCAGAAAAAAAGTTATTCGTGATGGAGGATTCAAGCGTGATAGTGTGATTTCTTTATATTTGGCTGGAAAACCACCAGTGGATATCATTAGAGCACTCCAGCATTTAAATGTAAATAAATCTTTTGTGTCTCGTACCATCGCTCGTTACCGTGATGCTGGTAGGATAGCTCGACGTCAAGGAAGTGGACGGAAGAAAACAGCAACATCAGCAGAAATGGTTCGAAAAGTATAGAAGCAAAAACGGCTCGTGAGCTGAACATATCGCAATGTTCCATTCGGTAAATATTGACAAAATAAGCTAGGGGTAAAGCCATTGAAATTCCAAAAAGTGCAAGAACTTACTCCGCAACAGAAGAAAATAGACTTAAAAGAGCTAAAGAGTTGCTTCGCTTGGCCGAAAGTGGTGAACTGCCGTATTTGGTTTTCCTTGATGAGAAAACATTCGTTGTCCAGCAGTTTGTAAACAAACAAAATGATCGTGTTTACTTACCGAAGAGGTCAGCGGAAAATGTGCACCTTCGGTTGGCCACCAGAACTCAAGCGCCGGCCATGGTGTTGGTGTGGGCCGCCATAACAGCCGATGGTCGCTCTCCGCTCGTATTAATCGACCGTGGCATCAGAATAAATGCCGAATATTATCGCGAAAATATTCGGGAGGGTGTATTAAAGCCTTGGTCACGCAAACATTTTGGCCGCAGACCTTAGACATTCCAACTGGACTCAGCACCATCGCAATCAGCACGCGCCACCCAAGAATAGTTACAAAATGAGGTTCCTCGCTTCATTTCCAGCGCACAGTGGCCACCAAAATCTCCGGTTATCAATCCGTTGGACTATTGTGTCTGGAGTATTTTGGAAAGCAAGGTTGGCACTAAAAAATAACAAAGTCTCGATCGCCTCAAGCAAACGCTTCGCCGTTAAATGGGCCAAAATACCGCAGAGCAACATTCGGGCAGCGTGTTAAGGTTTCATTGGCCATTTGAAGGCCATAATTCGTGCCAAAGGTTACCTATTCGAACAAATCTAAACTTATTCTAAAATTTAATTATATTTCCGTTTAACTTTGCTGCATTTTTTTTTTTATTTTACCCTGTACATCTTACATCGTAATATTGTTATGAAACATAGATGGGGTTCGGATTTGGGCAATATCGGTCCACTCCTTCTGAAACCTCCCCCACAAAAGGTTTACATTTTCAAAGAAAATATTTACCTGCTCAAGAAGAGAAAGGATAATCTGATTTTTCTCCAACTTTGCAAAATCATAATATTTGCATAAGTTCAATTATTAACCCAATGTCTGGTGTGAAGGTGGAATACTCTCCTTCTGGTGGTCAACAATGGGGTCAAAAAATCTATGAAGCTCATAAGACGCGAAATTAACATCCGATTCCATTCAGACTTGGCACAGCTCAATATTTCTATCAAAAAGAGAGCTGTTACAAAGATGGTAGGGATCGGACCATTCTTTCTGGTACCTTCCCCACAAAGGGTCGAAGTTTGGAATAACCAAAACTATCATGAAATCCGAAATTAGCATTGGGTTTTCTGCATATTTCACACATCCCATTATTTCTACTAACATAAGGTCTGCTGTGGATATAGGATATATCGGTCTACTCCTTCTAATACCTCCCCCACAAGGCGTCAAAATTTTGAATATCCATGAAGGTAATAAAACGCGAAATTAACAACCGATTCCTTTCAGACTTGTTACAACAGCTCAATATTTCCATCAACACAAGATCTGTTAGAAATATGGTAGAGATCAAACCATTTCCTTTGGTACCTCCCTCATATAGGGTTCAAGATTTTGAAAAACAAAAATCTCACACTAAGCGAAATAAGTATCCAACAACTCTCTTCAAATTTCACGCATCCAAATATATTCTGCGAACCACTTCTGGTACCTCACCCACAAAGGGTCACAAATTTCAATACCTTTATCTCTCATAACTTGTGAAACGTGTCGTCGATTCTTTTCAACTTCTTATATCTGAATACTTCTCTCAACCTGAAACCCGAGATGAATATGGAATTTATAATTTCGCATAAAATTGGATTTAAATGTTCGATTTTCTGGTAATTTTGCCCAAGCCAATATATCCGGTATCTCACGCAAATATTGACATTTTCTAAAAATTATCACTTGTGTCATGTAAAATGAAGGAAGTTACCAACCTGTTACCAAGTTACCCCATATTTATATCGTATTTATTTAGGTCCGATACGAAATAGACAATATTGTCTGATACCCTCAGAAACCACTCCATAGAGGGTCAATAATTCGAATAATCATAACAGAAGTCAGAATATATTTAAATAATCGAACATTGGCCGAGGGTGTACAGCAAAACCGGCTGATACTTTTTAGTATGTTTTTAGAACATTTCAGTACTTTCCGTATCTCACGCTAAGACTGACCCTCATGCAAAATTTCAAGATCCTAGCTACATTTCATCTGGACCCTAATTATAGATCTGTCAATCAGTAATTTCATATTTTTAATCTGCAACTCCTCCCAGTTAATATTCCAAAATCATGAATTCCATTTATGTGGATTCAACTGTATTTAAATGCCTCCAGCATTTGCGATCGATATCGGGCCGGTACAAATCAACGTTGAAATGACGATGACATTAATCACAGCAAAGCGGGCAATAATAACGCCCTGAAAACCAATTCTCCTCTCATCCAACAAACATTCATTATTGATTGGGATTTCATTGTTTTTGTAATCAAATCGTTTGAATCCAACGGTCGGAGACGCCAGACCTGTCAATTGTTAAATTACTATTGAAACAAATATTGCAAAAAAAAAATTACAAATCAAATGAAAACAAACAACAAAACGAAGCAAAAGGCGGATAGACAGGCAGACACTCCGAAAATGGGAAAGAATGAAGGCGCATTTATTGTCATAAATGAGAAACGTCGTAAATTTGTTACATTTAATTAAGTAATCACTGCTCATTCGTCATAATTATGGCTGGGGCCTATGGCGCAGGCTGACGTTGTGTCTGACTGGCATTCAAGCAAACATGGCTGTGTGCAACCCATCGCCTCTTTTTCCTATTCAGAATTTTGATTTTTGTTTTCGTTTTTTCCGTTTTGTCGCAGTGAAATATTTTCGTACTTCGTACATTTTTTAATTTGTGCAAAAATTATTATTATTTGTTTTTGTTCTTTTTTTTTCAGCTTTGCACTCATTTGAAATTTACCACACACACACATACAGCCACATAAAATGCAAATGCAAGGAGGACGTTCCTAGCGGGTACGCTCGGTCATTGTCGTTGATAATTTGGCGCCAAATGTTTTTTTGCTCTTTTTCTTTGTTTGTTTTTGTTTAAATAATTTTATTTGTTTTTAATCCTCTTTTGTTTTTATGTGCGAATTTTTGTTTTTCTGCAAAAAATGCGATTAGAAATTTTTAGCGGATTGAGTTTTCAAGTGTTAAGTGGTAGCTTTCAGTAGGAGGTTAATATACAATGCATGGATTATTTTCAGAATTTTTTTTTTTTGACATGTTGACATTTGAAAACACTTAAAACGCAGTGATTGATGTGTGTCGACATGGGGAGACACTTAGGTCAGTTGACAGTTTTGAATGTAAATAAATAGAATTTTGGAATAAAATAACTAAAAACACCGAATTTAAATAAGGTTTAATGTTTAAAGTATTAAAATATAAATAAGCGTACATTTAAAAAAAAAATGTATTTTTCTGGGAACCAATACACGTTGGATTTTTGAAAATATTTTCTAAAGGTACTGCTTTTTTAATTGCATTTTTCAAAGGGATTTTTTCCAAAGAAAATATAGGTCTTTTCGGTGTAGAACAATAATTAAAAAGAATTTTGGAATTAATAACATAATATTTGAACTAAAAACACGGAATTCAAATGAAGATTACTTTCAAAAGGGAGATATAAAAACCGCATTTTGGAAAATATTGTTGAAGGCACACAAAAGCAAATTTTTTTAAAAAAAGATTTTCAAATTAAGAAATTTTTTTTGATATTTTTTCAAAGGACTGTTTTTTAAAAAATATTTTTCCAAAAGGTTTTTCAGGGATTCGCTTTGCAAAAATATGTAGATTTTAGAGGTATTTATAAAGTAAAAGGTAGATAAAAAGACGTTAATTTTAAGAATATTTTCCCGAAGGATTTAAAACAGATGTGAATTTCTAAAGAATGCTATTTCAAAGACCAGCAGACGTGAATTTTTTTTTTAAATATTGGTTCTAAGGATCAGCTGATGTCGATTTTCAAGATTTTTATTCAGAGTTAATTTTTAAAAGAATATAATTAAAAGAACCAGCGAACCATTAAACGTTTTTTCAGCGATCTATAAACGTATGAGCATTTATTTTAGAATATGTTTCATGGATCAAGACCCAACAGCATTTTTTCAAAGGATCAGCAGATGTTTTTTTTTAATTTACCAAGGACATGGATTTTTGAAGAATTTTACTCCAATGACGAATATCTGGTTGAAAATCAGCGCCTAGACAAAAAGGCTGAAGCTAAAATCTGGAAATGTTGCTGTGTAGGCGTGTGAGAAGGCTGAACGGATCAAATAGGAATTTTGAAATTTTGTATTGGGTTCCCTGTAGGTGAAAGGTTTAAAAAAAAAAAAAAAACTGGACTGGTTTTGGAAATGAGTACTGCAAGTGTCAAAAAAGTAGTAAATTGTAATATTGAATAAGGCCGCAGTTCACGTGAAGCCTGGACATATTGAAGTGGTTTCAAAAATGTGTACTATAATTGTACGAAAAGTACTGAATGGTACTATATTTGGTATTGAGTGAAGGAATATAGATACAATTCCAAAATTTGATATTTAAATTACTGATGGTATATGTGTTTGATGGTGGTGGTTTGTAAATCGTCCTATATTTGTACGAAAAGTACTAAATTTAGTATTGAAGGGATAGAGTTGGATTCCTCAAATTTGATATTGAGATCACTGTTAGTATATGGAATTGAGATACGGAGATGGTTTTGAAAATGTGAACTATAATTGTACAGAAAATACTATAAAGTACTAAATTTCGTATTTGGTGAAGGAATAGAGCTAAAATCCTGAATTGTCTGAGGAATGCCATTGTTGGTGTCTGTGGTTAAGATAAAGAGGGGTGGTTTGAAAATGTTTACTATAATTGTTGGAAAAGTACTAAGTGGTACTAAATCGGGTATTGGGTGAAGGGATAGAGCTTAAATCCCGAAATTTGATATTGAGATCTCTGTTGGCATCTGGTCTTGTTTTGGAAATACATACTATAATTGTTCGAAACGTACTGAATGATACTAATTTTGGATCACTGTTGGTGTCTAGGATAGATTGTATAGCATATGCGTACTAATATTACAAAATTTTGCATTGGGTGAAGGGATAGAGATAAAATTCTGAAACGGACTGATTAATTTTTAATTGTTTAAAAATTGTTTTCCGTAGGACCACCAGGTGTTGATTTAAATAAAAAAAAAGTGAGTTTCCAAAGGACCTATGGGTCAATAAACATGGATTTTGTAAAGAATGTATTATAAATTTTTCCGAGCCAACCAACGTAGATGTTCAAAAATATTGTTTTAAGGACTATTATTTTTTTTTTAGAATATTTTATTCATTTTTTAGAATCATCAGGTCAATAAATGAGGAGCTTTAAAGAATATGTTTCAAGGACAATCAGACCAATAAATAATTTCCAAGGACAATGAATGTTTGAAACATTTGTTCAAGAATATTTTTTCAAGACCGGCAGCTACAAGATTTTTACTAGAATATTCTTGTAAAGTACCTTCAGACTAATAAATGTGGATTTTTAGAATATTTTTCAACGATCCAACGCCAATAAAGAATTTTTTTTTTTTTTTCAAGAATATTTTTTTAGGACCCGAAAAGATCTGCAGCCCAATAAACGTGGATTTTTGAAGGAAAACATTTTAGGATTCCCCTAAAGCATTTTGAAAGGCCAGCAGAGCTATACGACACGAATTTTAAATAGTTTTTTTTTTTTTTTCTTAAGGACCAGTAGGGATCTTTAAGTAATATCAAGAACTATCTGAGACAGCAAATGTCGATTCTTGCAGATATATTTTTTAAAGACTATCAGAGCCATTAATTGAAGATTATATTTATCAAAAAAAAAAAAAAATTATATATATTTAGGAATACTTTTTGAAGGTACATCAGAGTAACAAAACGTGAATATTTACAAATATTCGCTCAAGGATCCACAGAGCTGCAAAAAATGGATATTTAAGAATATTTTATATAGGACCGCATTCTAAAATATGCTTTCAAGGACCCAACAGAGGTACAAAAGGTGGTGTTTTTAAAATTATTTTTCAAAGACGAGTATGGATATTTAAATATTTTTTGAAGGACCAGCAAAGCTACAAAACTTGTGTTTCTAAGAATATTTATAGGTCTATTGGTCCTTGAAAAACTTACTTAGAAAAATAATTTTTGTCCTTCAAAATATATTTAAAGATCCATACTGGTCTTTGCATTTTTTAGAAAATATTTTTAAAGAACAACTGATCTATTCTGAACTTCTAGTAAGATTTTTGCAAGTATAATCAGAAATGATTTATGGGAGGACCAGTAGAGCTTCAAAACCTGGAATATTAAGACGATGTTTTTTGATCATATGAGCTACAAAACTTGGTTTTTTTAAAGATTGGTGCGAGGATATCCAAAAGCTGCATGTTTAAGAAAATTTGTTCCACTACAGGAAAAAAGATCGGAGTTTTGTAGAAGACTTTTTAAAGGTTTATATGAACCCGCAAACGAGTATTTTTTAAACATATTTTTAAGGTGATGATTGTAAGATTTCGAAATGATTATTTTTTCAAAGGACCAGCAGTGCTACAAAAATTGAATTGTTATGAAAAACAAGCAGGGATTTTTCACGAATATTTGTTGAAGGACCAACACAGCTGCAAACCTGCCTTTTGTAAGAATATTGTTTCAAGGATAAGGGCAGAGCCACATATTCTTATTTGGATTTTTTAGATGGGTTTTCCTTGGCTTATCTGATCTACAAACTTTAATATTTAAAGATTTGTTAAAGGGTCGACACAGCCTTAGAAGTTGGATTTTTAAGAAGATTTGTCCAAAGACCAGCACGACTATAAAATCTGGATTTTTAAAAATATTATTTCTAGGACTATCAGAGCCCTCAAAAGGGATTTTTATTAAATATTTTTCAATCATTCAATTCATTCAAAAGAGGAGTTTTAAAAAGATTTTTGAATTAAAATGTTTTTTTTTTTTTAGAGAACCAGCAGAACTATCAGGTTTGGACTTTTGGGAACATTTTTTAAGGACATATATGGACATAGTTTTAAGGATTATCATACCCAACAAAACTGGTCTTCTTATGAATATTTTCCAAGGAACAAGAAACTTAGTTATTACGATTCTCTTAGGGAATGGCATTTTTCATCTCAATTTTTTTATTTCTATTTTCTCTTCCCGAAATATTTTCCCATAACCACCAACACCTAAAAAACTGTTGGAATTCCATACTTTAATTTTCATATTTCATGGAGAAAACAATTCTACCTCTTTAAAAAGATTGCATGACGGCATGCCATAATGATATCAAAACTCTAAACCAATTTCATGCATTGTCCATGGCAAAAAAAAACTGAACAACTGAAAAAATATTTATTTCAAATATGCAGTTCTTCAACACTTTGCAGAAGAGTTGCGTTTCTCATTCAACTTGAATGAGAGGAGCACAAAAAAATGAATCATTAAAAAATAATAATTATAACTGCATATGTGTGTGTGCATGGATAAATGCCACTAAATTAACTGTTAAGCGAAGAGGTGGCACAGTGGGGTAAAAGTGATTTTTTTGAGATTTTTTTTATTTTGGGGACTATATTGGGGATTTGCCGTAGCCGGCCAGATAGATATTTTTATAAACGGCGAGAAGGCAATTTTCACACAAAGAATGACGTCAGGAAAGGCCAATCTAATAAACCACGTAAAAGGTGGCATTTTTTCCATTGATAGCCAGAAGGACGTCTTTCTAGACGACCATAAGGCCTTCTTTATTGACGTCCTGAAGAATAGTTTAAACACCACTTAGAGATATTCTATACAAACTGAAGGGCGAATTAGTAGACAGCTGCATTGATGGATGACTAAAGGGCAGCCTTTATCGACTACACTTCGTCTTTAGTTATTTCTTCCCTACATGACCTAACCTCTTTCCCTTTAAAGACTTCCATCTTCTCACTCAATATTTTTCCAGGTTTTCGGAATCCACTGTCCTTCTAACTCTCCTAATTTGGCTCCACGAAACAAATATCAAAAATATCTGAACTTATTCTAAATGCAACGTTGAATGAACGAAATAGAGCTTCATTTGAGAACGGTAATTCACCAGTTTGGAAAATGGTCAATTTGTTATTGATTGATATCTGTGTTACGGTTGTTATTATGGCGATTAGTCACCCATAATCGAAACTATAGCCGCCAGTTTTTTTTTCTCTGTTCACGAACACGTTTTTAATTTGTAGTTGTTTTTGTGCGGACACAACAACAAATACTATTTATAGAAATTTTTTTTAATCATAGCCTACATATTTCGAAAATCCAAAACAGAAAATAAAATTGAATACACTTTATGCCCCTCTCTAGACGTTGTCAGCTATCGTCCAAGCTTTAACGTGATTTGCTATGCAAGCCTCATTTCGTTGCAAAAACAACAACAAAGCAACAATGTTTTCATTTTCTTTGTTATTATTTTTTTTATTTTTTTGTAGTTGTTTTACCTATATTTAGTAATTTGTTTTTTTGTTTTAATTTTTTTATATCAATTTTCTATTTTTAAACACAATACGCTATCGACAGGCAGTCGAACCGTAAAACAGGTGTAAACGAACAATTGTTAAAGGGTTCTAATTAAAAAGTAAAAAAAGTACGTTTTTAATTTGAAAGGTCAAAGTAAGTAAAGCGGAATAGGAACTGTCATAAATTCAGGCCATAATATATACTTTGTTCGGAAATCCCTCAAAGTATGCATCATACATTTTTTATAGAAGGCCTGAAGGTCTGGAGTTCTTCTATGCTCCATCGATGACCTGGAAGTTTTCTATGCTCCGTAGATGACCTGGAGGCCATCTATGATCCATAGATGACCTGGAGAGCTTCTACAGTCCATAGACGACCTAGATGTCTTCTATAGTCCATAGGCGACCTAGAGGTCTTCTATAGTCCATAGACGACCTAGAGGTCTTCTATAGTCCATAGATGACCTGTAGAGCTTCTATGATCCATAGATGACCTGGGAGGAGGGCTTTTATGCCCCATAGAAGAGCTATTGGTCTTCTATGCTCCATAGAAGAGCTGTTGGTCTTCTATGCTCCATAGAAGAGCTGTTGGTCTTCTATGCTCCATAGAAGAGCTTTGGTTTTCTATTGTTTTTCGAAGACTTAGAGGTCCTTTCCTTTCTTTTTAGAAGCCCTGGAGGTCTTCTATTGTCTCTAGAAGACCTAGAGGTTTTTTACGGTTCTCCAGAAGACTTCAGGTCTTCTTTTGTCTCAAGAAGTCTTAGGGGTCTTCTTTTGTACCCCAGAGGTCTTCTAGGGTCTCTGGGAGACCTAGATGTCTGCTTTTGTCTCTAGAAGACCATGAGGTCTTCTATTGTCTGTAGAAAACCCTGAGGTCTTCTATTGTCTCTAGAAGACCTATTCTCTTTGGAAGACTTAGAGGTCTTCTTTGTCTTTAGAAGACCTAAAGGTCTTCTATTGTTTTTAAAAGACCTAGAGATCTTCTTTGGCCAATAGAAAACCTAGAGGTCTTCTATTGACCTAGAAGGTATCTAAAGGACATAGAGGTCCTCTATGGTCCCAAAAAGACCTATAAGTCTTCTATGGTCTCTAGAAGACCTACAGGTCATTTATGATCTATAGTAGACCTAAGAGACCTGGAGGTCTTCTATTGTTCATAGTTGACGTGAAGGTCTTCTATCAAACATAGATAACTTAAAGACTTTTCAGTCTTCTATTGACCTAGTAGGTATCTAAAGGACCTAGAGGTCTTCTATGGTTCCTAAAAGACCTATAAGTCTTCTATGGTCTCTAGAAGACCTAGTGGTTTTCTATGGTCCCTAGGAGACCTAGAGGTCTTCTATGGTCTCTAGAAGACCTAGATGTCTTCTCTGGTTTCTAAAAGACCTAGAGGTCTTCTATTGTCTCTAGTAGACCAATAGGTTTTCTATTGCCTATAAAAGATCTGGAGGTTTTCTATAGCCTCTAGAATACCTAGAGGTTTTCTATTGTCTCTAGAAGACCAGTTGTCCGCAGACTGGGGGTCTTGTATTGTTCATAGATGACCTGGCGATCTTCTATATGTCTTCTATTGTCGTTAGAAGAAGGATGGGTATTTTATTGTCTCTAGAAGACATACATGTCTTCTTTAGTCTTCAAAAGACCTACAGATCTAGTCTTCTATGTTATCAAGAAGATCTAGAGGTCTATTATGGTCTCTAGAAGACCTAGAGGTCTTCTTAGGTCTGGTCTTTAGAAGACCTGAAGGTCATTTCTGGTCTTTAGAAGACCTAGAAGTCTTCTCTGGTCTTTAGAAAACCTAGAGGTCTCTAGTATTTCTAGAGGTGTTCTATGGTCTAGACGACCTAGAGGTCTTCTCTGGTCTCTAGAAGACCTAGAGGTCTTCTCTGGTCTCCAGAAGACCTACAAGTCTTCTCTGGTCTCTAGAAGACCTAGAGGTTATCTGAGGTCTCTAAAAGACTTACAGGTCTTCTATGGTCTCCACAAGACCTAAATTGTCCATAGACGACCCAGAAGTCTTCTGTAGTCTCTGGAAGACCTAAAGATCTTATATTATCCCTAGAAGACCAACATGTCACTTTTGTCTCGAAAAGGTCTTGAGGTCCCTAGAGCACATAGAGGTCTACTATTGTCTCTAGAAGTCCTAGAGGTCTTTTATGGTCTCTAGAAGACCTATTGAAGACATGGCAAATGTAGGGGATTTCTTGAGTCATTGCGAAGCTGTTGCTGCTGGATTTCCATTGTTCCCATCCAACTTGTTTTTGTATTCCCTGAGCATTGTGACGATCACAATGCTTTGTTTATTCGATTACCATAAATGGTGTTAAAATGTTGCTGTAGTTTTTTTTTCTCATTACATTTTATGTTTGTCTTTCTCGGTTTTTTTTCATCGTAGCAAAAAAAAAGACCCGTATAAAATCTGATTCGAAAATGCATCAAAAAATAAAGTGTTGTCAGCTACAAGTCGTAAATAAAATGTAATAATAATGACTAAGCGGCTAATAAATTTAGAACGTAATAATTTTGAATTGAAGTTAACAAAAAACGACAAATGAAATTAATATTCTACTCACTTTGGCCATAACGATTTTTTTCGAATATATTTCTTGGGAAGAGGAGTAATAATTGAAAAAGACAACACATACCTGCAACGAAAGGAAATAAGAATTAAAATTAACCATCAGTTTTTTATGGCTCACTTTTGTGGGTGGAAGTATAAATTAAATGTTGGTAATAAGTGTTCAAAGTCATAAATCAAAATGTACTTAAAATATTAAATACTTAGAAGTTATTGATGTTACGGCGGTTATTTGTGTGCATGTTTGCACTTGATAAGGTGGAGAAAGAAGGCGGGAGATATGGTGGGTGGAGAATGACAATTATTTGTTGTACTTAAAAATCAATAGCTCGCTTAGAGTTTGGATATTTGATGAAATAGTGAGGATCAATAGGGAGTTGAATTTCTCAAAAGGATACCTACCTCCAACATATAATCGAAAAATTTTCAGCAGAAGATTTTGACTCTTTTTCTAATATTTTATGGGTCTTTTATGCAAAATCGAATATAATAATACCTAGATCGAAATCAAATTAAACTTAAAGAGAAAATGAAGCCTTAATGCTTAAAACTGACTCAGTCAGCTGTAATCATTTCAATCCCTAAAAGTATGCAGCACACATGGAATTAATGGATGGAGTTTGAGGATACTAAGGTAACCTATGCTTTAATAAATATGTAGCAAAACTAGACCTTTCGGGAATGAACTGTCGCAAATAAAAAAAGAATATGGAAAGAGGGGTTTAATTACCCCCAGGACGAAAAGTGAAAAAAGTCCACTAAACTGTTGAAATAAAGAATAAAGTCACTAGAAAGCTATGTAATATTGACAATCTGGACATCTATGGGGAAAATATGTTTCAATTCTGGTGGAGAAACATAGAAAAGTCTTCCTAACAATTCAAATGCACTTTTTTACAAATTTACACTATTTAAGAAAGAACTGCAACAAAGTCTAACGCCATAATGTTTACATTTTTTTTTAATTTTATTGAATGAAAGCAAAAAAATGTCGGAAATAGCACCAAATTTTAGAATAAGTTTAGATTTGTTCGAATTGGTCATCTTTGGCACGAATTATGGCCTTCCAACGGCCAATGAAACCGTCACACGCTGCCCGAAGTTGATCTGCGGTATTTTGGGCCATTCTCGGAGAAGCGCTTGCTTGAGGTGATCGACACTTTGGTATTATTTAGTGCCAACCTTGCCTTACAAAATACTCTCGACACAGTAGTCCAACTGCACTGGAAATAAAGCGAGGAACCTCAATTTGTAACTATTCTTGGGTGGCGCGTGCTAAGTTCGATCGTGCTAAGTCCTGTTGGAATGTCCAAGGTCTGCGGCTAAAATTTTTGCGTGCCCAAGGCTTTAAAACACCCTCCTGAATATTTTCGCAATAATATTCGGCATTTATTCTGATGCCACCGTCGATTAATACGAGCGGAGAGCGACCATTGGCTGTTATAACGGCCCACACCATCACCATTTTTGCCCATTCTCTGCGAAGCGCTTGCTTGAGGTGATAGACACTTTGGTATTTCTTAGTGCCAACGGTGCTTTCCAAAATACTTCGGACACAATAGTCCAAGGGATTAGTATCCGAAGATTTTGGTGACCATTGTGAGCTGGAAATGAAGCGAGGAACCTCATTTTGTAACCATTCTTGGGTGAGGCGTGCTAAGTTCGATTGTGCTGAGTCCTGTTGGAATGTCTAAGGTGTGCGGCCAAAATGTTTTGGTGCCCATTGTGAGCTGAAAATGAAGCGACGAACTTCATTTTGTAACCATTCTTAGGGTGGCGCGTGCTGTATGCGAAGGTGTTGAGTCCTGTTGGAATGTCCAAGGACTGCAGCCAAAATGTTTGCGTGCCCAAGGCTTTAAAACACCCTCCTGAATATTTTCGCAATAATATTCAGCATTTTTTCTGATGCCACGGTTGATTAATACGAGCGGAGAGCGACCATCGACTGTTATGACGGCCCACACCATCATCATGGCCGGCGCTTGAGTTCTGTTCTGTTGGCCAACCGAAGGTGCACATTTTCAGCTGATCTCTTTGGCAAATGATCATGTTCATTTTGTTTGTTTAAAAACTGCTGGAAGACCTAGAGGTCTTCTATTGTGTTTAAAAAGCCTTCTATTGTCTCTGAAAGACCTAGAGGTATTCTATGGTCTTTAGAAGACCCAGAAGTCTTGGACGGTTTCTGAACGACCGACACGTCTAATATTGTCCCTATTAGACGAAGAGGTGTGCTATTTTCTCTAGAAGACCTAGAGGTCTTCTGTTGTCTCTAGAAGATCTTGAGATGTGCTATTGTTTGTAGAAGACCTAGAGGTCTTCTATTTTTTCTAGAAAACCTTGAGGTCTTCTCTGGTCTCTAGAAGAGCTAGAGGTTTTCTACAGTCTATAGAATACATAGAGGCCTTTTGCGGTCTCTAGAAGACCTAAAGGTTTTGTATTGTCCATAGACGACCTAGAAGTCTTCCGTCTGGTCTGGAAGGCCTAAAGGTCTTATATTATCTCTAGAAGACCTACATGTCTTCTATGGCCTCTAGAAAGGTCTAGAGGTTTACAAACTGCTGGACAACGAATGTTATCTCTTCGGAGAAAAGCAAATTCGGTAGTTCACCGTTTTCGGCCAAGCGAAGCAACTCTTTAGCTCTTTTCAGTCTATTTTCTTTCTGTTGCGTTGTAAGTTCTTGAACTTTTTGGAATTTCAATCGCTTTACCCTGAGCTCATTTTTCAAAATTTGCCGAATGGAATATTGCGATATGTTAAGCTCACCAGCCATTTTTCGGCCACTGCGATGCGGGTTTCGATCAAGTCGCATCTTTACTTTTCGAAACATTTCTCCTGCTGTTTTCTTCTGTCCAATTCCTTGACGTCGAGCTACGCTACCAGCCAGTATCACCCTATCGAGCGATGGAGACGATACACAAAAGATTAATTCACATTTAAATGCTGGAGTGCTCTCACGAAAGCCACTTGTGGTTTTCCAGCCAAATATAAAGAAATCACACTATCCCGGCTTAAATTCTATCACGAACAACTTTGTTTCTGGAAAATTCTGAACAAAATGCTTTTGCAGGGTTGTAAACAATATTATGAGCTGTCACTGAAATAATTTTAAGAGCTGTCGGGCGAGTGGCTTAGAAATGACAGCAGTCTGAAGTTATTCGCCGTTTTTTCATCTCACCCTTTAAATACTAAACTAGATCTTTCGGGAATAGATTAAATACCGTATAAAATAACAAAAATGTGGAGAGAGGGAGTAACTTCTCCCCGGACGAAAAATGACAAATTATATATCCCAACAATTGGTGACACAAAGGACTTTTTTTTACAAGGAATGAGAAAAAAAATCTCTAAATGACCATATAAAGTTGACTCTCTGGCCTTGCGGGAGGAGAATATGTTTCAATTTTAGTGAGGGAAAACAAGAAAAGTCTCTTTAACAATTTATGCCCACCACATTATTTTACAAAGGATTCACCAAAAAATTCTGTAAAAAATCTCCTAAAATACTATCCAGGAAACCCTTCCTAGACTCTTCCTCCTCCAAACCAAAAAAATATATCACATCTTCATACCAAAAAGAAATATCACAACATGCGTCTTCCCCTCATTAATTAGCCAAATGAGTATTTAACACAAACTAATTTGCACCATAATTAACATTTTGGACAAGAGTTCGTTTTGAATTTTAAACAAACACACAAAAAAAATCCTAAAAAAAAAAACTGAAAAATTTCAAATTTGAAAAAACGCGTTCATAACTAAACGATTGTCATGTGAATTTGTGATAAAAAATAGATAACCACAAAAAATATAACAAATGTTTTTTTTATATATATACGTATATATGTCGTATACACTTGTTTGTGCGAGTGAGTGTGAGATTCGGAATCATTAATCAACATACCAAAGCCAATTAAGACACAACGTATTAGATAATTTCCAATGCTATTGATTTAATTAATTACCGGGGTTGGACGAAGCAATACAGACATATAGCTATCTCTTTCACACATAAAGCAGTTAAATTTAACGGTAAAATACAAGCATTACAGAAGACCTTGAGTTCTTCAAAAAAAAAAAAAAAATAAATAAATAAATAAAATAAAAAAAATAGACCTTGGGGTCATCTATGAGTAGACCTCCATCAGGTCTTCTATGAGAAGACCTCCATCAGGTCTTCTATGAGAAGTCCCCCAGGTCTTCTATAAGAAGACCTCCAGGTCTTCTATGAGAAGTCTCCCAGGTCTTCTATGAGAAGACCTCCATCAGGTCTTCTATGAGAAGACCTCCATCTGGTCTTCTATGAGAAGACCCCCATCAGGTCTTCTATGAGAAGACCTCCATCAGGTCTTCTGTAAGAAGACCTCCATCAGGTCTTCTATAAGAAGACCTCCATCAGGTCTTCTATGAGAAGACCTCCATCAGGTCTTCTGTAAGAAGACCTCCATCAGGTCTTCTATAAGAAGACCTCCATCAGGTCTTCTATAAGAAGACCTCCATCAGGTCTTCTATAAGAAGACCTCCATCAGGTCTTCTGTAAGAAGACCTCCATCAGGTCTTCTATAAGAAGACCTCTAGCTCTTCTATAAGAAGACCTCTAGCTCTTCTATAAGAAGACCTCTAGCTCTTCTATAAGAAGACCTCTAGCTCTTCTATAAGAAGACTTCTAGCTCTTCTATAAGAAGACCTCTAGCTCTTCTATAAGAAGACCTCTAGCTCTTCTATAAGAAGATCTCTAGCTCTTCTATAAGAAGACCTCTAGCTCTTTTATAAGAAGATCTCTACCTCTTCTATAAGAAGACCTCTAGCTCTTCTAGAAGAAGACCTCTAGCTCTTCTATAAGAAGACCTCCACGTCTTTTATAAGAAGACCTCCAGGTCTTCTATAAGAAGACCTCCAGGTCTTCTATAAGAATACCTCCAGGTCTTCTATAAGAATACCTCCAGGTCTTCTATAAGAATACCTCCAGGTTTTCTATAAGAAGACCTCCACGTCTTCTATAAGAAGACCTCCAGGTCTTCTATAAGAAGACCTCCAGGTCTTCTATAGGAAGACCTACAGGTCTTCTATAGGAAGACCTCCAGGGCTTCTATAGGAAGACCTCCAGGGCTTCTATAATAATACGTCCAGGTCTTCTATGAGGAGACCTAAAGGTCTTCTATGAGAAGACCTCCATGAGAAGACCTATAGGTCTTCTTCGTAGAAGACCTGGAGATCTTCTTCGTAGAAGACCTGGAGTTCCTCTTCGTAGAAGACCTGGAGGTCTTCTCATGGAGGTCTTCTCATAGAAGACCTTTAGGTCTCCTCATAGAAGACCTTTAGATCTCCTCATAGAAGACCTGGAGGTATTATTATAGAAGCCCTGGAGGTCTTCCTATAGAAGCCCTGGAGGTCTTCCTATAGAAGACCTGGAGGTCTTCTTATAGGAGACCTAAAGGTCTTCTACGAAGAAGAGCTCCAGGTTTTCTACGAAGAATATGTCGAGATCTTCTACGGAGAAGATCTCCAGGTCTTCCACGAAGAAGATCTCCAGGTCTTCCACGAAAAAGATCTCCAGGTCTTCTATTAAGAAGACCTCCTTCATAGAAGATCTCCAGATTTTCTATGAAGAAGACCTCCAGGTCTTCTATGAAGAAGACCTCCAGGTCTTCTATGAAGAAGACCTCCAGGTCTTCTATGAAGAAGACCTCCAGGTCTTCTATGAAGAGGACCTCCAGGTCTTCTATGAAGAGGACCTCCAGGTCTTCTATGAAGAAGACCTCCAGGTCTTCTATGAAGAAGACCTCCAGGTCTTCTATGAAGAAAACCTCCAGGTATTCTATGAAGAAGGCCTTCTTAAAAGAAGACTCCAGATTTTCTATGAAGAAGACCTCCAAGTCTTCTATGAAGAAGACTTCTTCTGGGTAGAATTACTACTCTTCTGTAAAAAGACCTATTGATATTTCTCTCTTAAGCGCATCTCCTGATCATCTTCTTTAACATAACAATTATGGTTTGCATTGATAAAAGCTCCGATGGCTATTTTTAGCCATCCACAAGCTGAGCTGTTTAATTTATTTAAATTCTGTTATAAAAGCGAAATCATTGTTGAAGGTTTCACTTAATTGAAATCGGGCAGGCAGGCAGTCAGCTGGCAGCAGCAGAAGTCGTTGTGGTTTTTGTACTTTAATTGTGGTACCCTCTATTTGACAGCAGTGACAACAGCAACAACAATAAATAGCTATAACCTTAGTACGACGTCAGTTTTGAGTATAATTCCGGCGCTGTGTTGTTTGTTAATGTTGTTGTCACGAGTTCATTAGCCTTATCTTTTGGATTTCGGAATGAAATGAAAAACCAAGCGCAAATATCAACTTTTTTGTAGCTACTCTGAGGAATATGTGGGTGGAGGGAGGGAGGCAAGTTAGGACGGACATTCGGCCGAGCAGACGATGAATGGACGACGCACCCAAACACACCACACACACACTCCAAGTGAGAGCGGTGGCGGAGTGCATGCATGTTTGATATTCCGTGTTGTTGGAATTTCTTTATTGTGATTATTATTGTTATTGTTGTTGTAAAAGCACACATGCTCGCTCGTGCTAGCTTGCTCGTTGGCGTTCATTCACTCAACCGCTCCAAAAACAAAAATCGCTGATTAGCGTTTGCAAAAGAAATCTAATTTTATTTTCTGACCGTTTGTTGTTAATTGCTGGAGCTGCCGCAGTTGCTGCCGCCTCGGCTGATGATGATGATGATGGTGAAAAAATACTGACAAATTGTTGTAGTCCGCGCTTCGTTATGACAGTGACAACACGCACCGCCGACAACATCGTCCGTTCGTTCGTTCGCTGTGAAGGTGTCACTAATGCGATAACTATGCCATCCGCCACCACATCGTTTGCAATAATCGCACTTAAACACCGTTTGCGCCATTTCATTTCATTTCATTTCACCGATGTCTGTTGCTCTGACGTCTTTGTCTAACAACGGCCAGGATCTTTAGCGCCACCACACGATCTTTGTAATGAATGTTTGGACACGAAATATTTTTTGAAAATAATTAATTATGAAAGGTGTATCAGTTGAGCGAGTTAATGGAGCACAGTGGGGGATAGATTTTTAATGCCTGAAAATTTCTGAAAATTTTTGTGATTTTTGTGAAAATTAAGGTCTTAAGATTTCGAAATAAAATTAAAAAAAACACATATTTTAAAATTTGATAAAAATTTGATCACAATAGGAACAAGCTAAAAAGCAGTGAGTTCGGCCGGGCCGAACTTTGTATACCCTCCACCATTTGGAACGAATTTGGAAATAAAATCCTGAAAAAAACTTTGGTAAAATTTTAAAAATACCGAATATTGCCGATATATTGGTGCCTATACGACGTGGATCCACACAGGCATTATTTGTCATAAGTCATTACCAAATTCAAATTCGGAACTTGAAATAAACGGTGAATAATGTAGCTAAAAGCATCAAAATATAGAATATAGGGAGGTACCGTTATATCGGAGCTGTGCGAAGACCTGGACCATATATAAATATATTTTAAATATATTTTGACTCCTGTTATGATTATCCAAATTGTTGACCCTCTATGGAGTATGTTCCGAAGGAATGAGCCAATATTGTCCATTTCATATCGGACATAAATAAATATGATATAAATACATCAAAGAGCCAGGTTCGGACTATGTTGGTTACATCCTTCACATTATATGAGATATGTGATAATTTTTAGAGAATGTTGAAATATGGGTGAGGTATCAGGCATAGCCAACCGAAGTAATCCCTTTTCACCCTTCATCTAATGTGTTGATGAAAATATTGAGATATGACAAGTCTGAATGGAATCGGATGTTAAATTCGCTTCATGGATATTCAAAATGTTAACCCTCTGTGGAGGAGGTACCAGAAGGAGTGGAGCGATGTAGCCCATCTTCACAGCAGATCTTGTGTTAGTAGAAATAATGGAAAGTGTGATATATGAAAAGAACCGGATACTTATTACGGATTTTATAATCCTTTTGATTATTCAACACTTTGACCCTTTGTGGGGCAGGTATCTGAAGGAATTGTCCGATCTCTACCATCTTTTTAACAGATCTTGTGTTCATGGAAATATTGCCAAGTCTGAATGGAATCGAATGTAAATTTCGCTTTTTATGAGCTTCATGGGTATTCAAAATTTTGACCCTTTGGGGGGAAGGTTAACAGAAGGAGTAGGCCGACCGTTATTTTATCTTCACACCAGACCTTGGGTTAATAAAAACAATGTGATGTGTGTAATTTGAAGACATTCGGTCTCTTACATCACATTTTATAAGAGTTATAATTATTCAAAATTTTTACCCTTTGTGGGGAAGGTACTTGATGGAGTAGACCGATATTGTCCATTCTCACACCAGACCTAGCACTGACTCAAATACTAGGATTTGCAAAGTTAGAGCAATACTGGATTATCCTTTCTCTTTCTGTGCAGTTAAAAATTATTTGAAAATTAGAACTTTTGTGGGGGAGGTACTAGGAGGAAAGGACCGATATAACCCATCTCCGAGCTCCATCTAATTTTGATAATAATATTCCGATGTACCAAGGTTGGACCAAATCGGATAGTTCCTTCGAGAGTTATCGTGCGCACCAGCCAGACAGACAGATGGACGAACATCGCTAGATCGATTCCAAATGTCCTGAAACGGATTTAGTCCAAAGTTACCAGGGGTCTAAAATCGTTATTTGGACAAAGATTTTTTTTTTTCAAAAATAGAATAAAATTTTAGAATAAGTTTAGATTTGTTCGAATTGGTCACCTTTGGGGCGAATTATGGCCTTCAAACGGCCAATGAAACCGTCACGCTGCCCGAATGTTGCTCTGCGGTGTTTTGGCCACTCCCGCGGAAGCGCTTGCTTGAAGTGATCGAGATTTTGGTGGCCATTGTGCGCTGGAAATGAAGCGAGGAACCTCATTTTGTAACCATTCTTGGGTATTCAGCGCGTGCTGAATGCGATGGTGATGAGTCCTGTTGGAATGTCCAAGGTCTGCGGCCAAAATGTTTCCGTGCCCAAGGCTTTAATACACCCTCCAGAATATTTTTGCGATAATATTCGGCATTTATTCTGATGCCATCGGCGATTAATACGAGCGGAGAGCGACCATCGACTGTTATGGCGGCCCACACCATCACCATGGCTGGCGCTTGAGTTCAGGTGGCCAACCGGAGGTGCACATTTTCAGCTGGCCTCCCTGGCAAGTAAACACGATCATTTTTGTTTTTTTACAAACTCCTGGACAACGAATTTTTTCTCATCGGAGACTACTTTGGGCCAGGCGAAGCAACTCTTTAGCTCTTTTGAGTCTATTTTCTTTCGGTTGCGGTGTAAGTTCTTGCACTTGTTGGAATTTCAATGGCTTTACGCCGAGCTTAGTTTTCAATATCTGCCGAATAGAATATTGCGACATGTTCAGCACACGAGCCGCTTTTCTACTTTTCGAAGCATTTCTGCTTATGTTGCTGTTTTCTTCCGTCCACTTCCTTGATGTCGGGCTACGCTACCAGTATCACGGTGACGAGCGATGGTACGAGGCACAAAAGATTTATTCATCTTCACATTTAAATGCTGAAGAGCTCTAACGATTGCCACTTGTGGTTTTTCAAATTTCAGAATTGCAACCAATACCAAATTTAGAACTATTTTGTACTTTTCGTACAATTATAGCACATATCTCCAAAACAACCTCCTCAACATCAAATATGAGGATACAAGCCTAATATTCTCACCTAATACCAAATTAAATAGCATTTTTTCTTTTCTTAGAATTAATGTACGAATATTCAAATCTACCTTCATATCTCAATTTCAGATACCAGCAGGGACCTCACTATCAAGTTTGAGGATTCCAGCACTATCCCTTTACTCATTAGCAAATTTAGTGATTTTCGTACAAATATAGGAGGCATTTCCAAACCACAGCCAAATCTAAATATCAAATTTTAGAATTTTATATCTATCCCTCCCAATTATAGTTCACATTTGTCCAGGCTACATATGGACAGCAATCCTAAACCATATTTCAGATTTCATTTCTTGTTCTCGAATAGCAAATGGTACCATTTTAGAAATTAAGTACCATTTTTTAACTTGTCGTAACCTAAAGGTTAGAATTTCCAAAAACCCTTCGGTATATCTATCCTGCACTCCATCGCTGACTCTCATTGATCTCTTATCGTGAAAATATTCTGGAGGGTGTATTAAAGCCTTGGCCACGCAAACATTTTGGCCGCAGACCTTGGACATTCCAACAGGACTCGGCACCAATGCACTCAACACCAAGAATGAATAATGTTGAAACGCCTCCAAGTTATTTTCCATTCCGATAAGGACTGTGGACTGGTTTTTACAAAGAAAGCAGGCGATGCCTCTTGATTTATTCGGTAACGCAGCACAGGGATTTCTTCTTTAGAACACATTCTGCCCTAATAACTCAAAGTGTATATAGCCCTTATACATTTCTAATAAAAATCTTTAAAATCTCGTGGCCGCAATTTTTTTACCAAGAACCTACTCCCTCCCTACTCCTACTCCCTCACATACCTCAGATTTCATTATCCTATCCTAGATTATCCTATCGATAAGGCCCCTTATTTTATATAGTCTTAATAGCCCTCAATATTTTTTAATCCCCCTCTTTCAACCAGTTATTTAAATGACCTTGAATTCACAACAACAACAATAACAACACCAACAAAAAACTCCATCAACTTCCTTGCCAAACAAACTTCCAGTTGAATTATCGATTATTTTCAGCCTTTATTCGAAATCAGTTCATTTGCCTTTTTCCAACGACTAAATGTGTGTTAAATGGGAACCTTGATTTCAGCTCGTCCCCCCCACCCTTCCGTTGAAAGAGAACTTTGAACTTTTGTATTGTCATAATTGTATGAATGCAGCAGTAACAATAACAAAAAAAAAATACAAATACCATCAACAATAAATTTGTTCGGCACGCGAAGTTCTTTCAACGCAGAGAAATAAAAAAAAACAGAAGTGAAAAGTCATTTTTGACGCTTGGAATTGCTAGGAAGTGGAATTGGCCAGGACGACATCATAAAGAGTACCGGGGTTTTGCGTACTAGGACAATTTTGTTTTATCATCAGGTTGCTGTTGGGTGGGTTATGGCACAAAAAAAATACTTTCTTGTTTATAAAATTAACAAATCAACAAGGAAGGACCTTGACTGACATCAAAAGGAAGGTAGAGTAAACAATGTCGAGTATGGAATAATATTGACTAAATACGGTTGCGAGAGGAAGAGCAAAAACTGTCAAATAAGGTGGGAAAGTTATGGGGGGTTTCCCCTACAGGGTTTTATGAAGTAGTCTTCCTTAACATAAAGACTACTTGGGAAACTTGCCTATTTATATGGGACCTATGAAACCCCTTCTGCGACCTTTTGATAGTAACTTAAAAATTGAACACGCTGAGATAGGTATACATCTTTGTAAAAATCACCTGATAAAGAAAGAAAAAGTATAAACAAAAAAGCACCCGTATTCTCTCTCGATTCTCATTTGCCCTTCATATGACTAGGCGAGAGAGAGTCTCTTACCACTACTAATGCATATATTGTAAGGAAGGTTTTTTTTGAACAAAGAAAGCTTGTCTTTGAGGAAGACCATCAAAGTTTACACCACCTAGAGATATGTGGGCGCTAAGTATCGGTAGGTTAGTATACCCTTCGTTCATTATCGTTGTGACAATTGTCACAAGTCATTTAGTAAAATAGAAAAAAGAGTATGAAAACTAACTTCTTGTTAGCTGGTTTAGCACACATATTGCGGATATCTATCTGGGCGTAAGCTGAGTAAAAAAAAATAGTAATTCAAACATGAACTCTAGTTGTCACACCTTAAATGAGGACAGCCATATTGGGTAGGTTGGTAGGTACAATTGACGTCGCATTTGCTATATTTCTTCGCAGATGCATACTAATTTTCACCAACGTCATTGAGTTAAGCCAAGAGGGCGGAATCGCTTCCTTTCCCCATTTGATGAAAATGGTTTAGAGTTAAAAGACTAAAGTAATTGGCTGCCTGGTAGACAGAGACTCTGACTTAAGGATTCATCAACACCCAGACGATTCGGCTGAAGCTGGAATCTTGAAATTTTTGGGTGAGGGTCACTATTGTTCCGAAAGGGTCAAATAAGGCTGTGTTTTTAGTAAGTAAGTAGTAAGTATTAAAAGGTACTAAATAAAGTACCTTTTGTATTTGACAAACCAGTAGAGCTAGAACTCGGAAATTTGGAATAAACGTCACTGATGGAATATTGCTATATCAGTCAAGGGTTTTTGGAAATTCGCAGGAAAACTGTACAAAAAGTACTAAAATGTACTATATTTGATAACATTTCGTATCATGTGAATGGTTAGAGCTAAAAATTTGAAATTTGGAATGGTTTGAGAAGTAGAGTCGATGTAAGGAAGTTGTTTCGGATGTGTGTACTCATGTATACGAAAAGTACTAAACTTAGTACCGTTTGAACAATTGAATTTAGAGGAACGTATGGAGTTGGAATCCTGAAATTTGAAATTAACATTACTGAGTGGAGTGTAGAATTGGGATATGGAGGAAGTTTTCGAAATTTGTACTTATGTGCACGAAAAGTACTAAATGGTACTAAATTTGGTACAAGTTCAATTTGGGTGAGCCGATAGAGCTGGAATGTTGAAATTTGGAAATAATATTACTATTGCATTCTAAGACTGAGGAATATAGGTAGTTTTGGAAATTCGTACTTATGTGTACTAAATGGCACCAAATTTGGTACATTTTGAATTTTGGGATAATCGGTAGAGTTGGAATCCTGAAATTTGAAAATAAGATTTCTATTGGACGGTAGAGTTATTGACAATTGTTCTTATGTTTACTAAATGGTATTAAATTTTGTACAATTTGGATTTGGGTGAATAAAAATGGAGCTGGTATCCTAAAAATTGAAAATAAGACTACTGCCGGAGAGTAGGATTGGGATATGTAGGTAGTTTTGGAAATTTGTACTTATATTTACAAAATTGTACTAAATTTTATACAATTTGGATTGAGGTGAACCAAAGGAGCTGGAATTCTAAAATATGGAATTAAGATTACTATGAGAGCCTAGGATTGGGGTATGTGGGAAGCTTTGGAAATTCATACTACATCTGTACTACATTTGGTACAAATTGCAATTGTAATGTACCGATGGAGTTGGAACTCTGAAACTCGGACTGAGAGTCACTGATGCAGTGCAGGATAGATGCATCAAAGGGTTATTGGAAATTAAAACTTTAAATTTAGGAATTGTTCTAAAATTGTACTAATCTTCTAAAATGGTACCATTTGAAATTATGTAAACGGATAGAGCTAAAAAAAAATTTTTCAAGGTTGGAAAGTAAGATTGATGCAGGAAGATGGATTTGGAAATGTGTACTATGTTTAGTACCAAATTTGCAATAGGTGGGTTGAGGTGAACGAATAAAGCTGGAATTTTTAAATTATGTATTGGTGAAGTTTTGTGATAAGGGGCGCTTTCGGAAATTTGTATGCGAAAAATACTAAATAGTACTATAATTGGTACAATTTGGTGCTGGGTGAACAGACAGTGGGTTGACATTTGGTAATAAGTTCGGTGTTCATGTGTAGCCTGGACATATGGAGGTGATTGCGTAAATATGTACTACAATGGTGCTATTTTTGGAAATGGATGAAGGAATGGAGATAAAATTTTGATAATTGAAATTTAGATTAATGATGGTATCTCTGTTTCACATTTGGCAGTGGTTTGGAACTGCATCCTATATTTGTATTAAAGTTGGTATTGGGTGAAGGAGTTGGAATCCCAAAAATTTAATATGGATATCATTGCTGGAGCTGTGGATGGGAAAAGGTACTGGTTTTGTGTTCCGGGTACTATAATTGTACTAAATGGTACAAAATTTTGTAATGAGGGAAATTAAAGTGGTGAAATCCTGACATTTGATATTAAGGTCGCTGTTGGTGTCGGTAGTTGGAAGAAGGAGGTAGTTTTGGACATGCTTGATATGACTGTACAAAAAATTTGCTATTAAATTTGGGATTGGATTTTGGGATAGAGCTGGAATTCTGAAATTTGAAGTAGAGGCCACTGTTGGTGTACAGTTTTGTGAGAAGAAGGTGGATTTTGAAATGAGTACTAAGATTGTTCGAAAATTACTAAAATGGTATTAAATTTGCCGATGGGTGAATGGATAAATATTGAATCCAGAAATTCGATAATTATCCTTTTTGGATAAACTTGAATATGAATATAGTGTTATCGACGTATGAAGTTTTATGTGGAAATACTGAGCAAATTATGCATTTTGAGTACTAAAATGAACTGGTGAAACGAATCTAAAAATTTAGGGTGGACGAAGCAGCGGGCACTTATTAGTATTTATTTACAAATGAGATAGCTTTATTTAAGGAAAAAATAGGTATTTTTTATTTTTTTTTTTTTTTAAATCACCTATTATGGGATCGAGGTCTTTCAAAAGTCTGTTTTCGATTATCTATTGAAGACCAACAGATCTTTTGTTATCTATGGAGCATCTAGCGATTTTCTATTGCACAGATACATAAGGATTCCTCTATTGACTTTGAAATGCCTTAAGGTTTTCTGTTGTCTATTGAGGACTTTGCAGTTTGATATTGGCGATAGATGACCCAGAGGTCGTCCATTGACTGGAGGTCATGACATGGACTCAGAAGTCAAAAAAACATATGTCTTTTTTCCTTTTTTTCAAATCCCCTATTATGCGATTTCATCCATTATCTATAGAAGACCAACAGAACTTTTGTTATCTGTAGAACACTTGGCGATCTTCTATTTCAAATATACATAAGGTGCCCCTTATTGACTATGGAATTCCTTAAGGTTTTCTTGTCTATTGAGGGCTTGGAGGTTTGATATTGGCTATAGATGACCTAAAAGTCGCCCATTGACTGGAGGTCATGACGTTGACCCAGCGATCAAAAAGACCTATTAGCAATCGATGTCTTTTAAAGGTCTTCCTTCCATTATCCATAGAAGACCAACACATTTTCTGTTACCTATGGAGCACCTAGCGGTTTTCTATTGCAAATACACATAAAGGCTCCTCTATTGACTTTGAAATGCCTAAATGCTTTCTGTTGTCTATGGGGGACTTTGAGGTTTGATATTGGCTATAGATGACTTCGAGGTCGTCCATTGACTGGAGGTCATGACATTGACACAGAGGTAAAAAAAACATATGTATTTTTCCTTTTTTTCAAATCGCCTATTATGCGATCGAGGTCTTTTAAAGGTCTTTCTTCCATTATCTATAGAAGACCAACAAAACTTTTATTATCTGTGGAACACCTAGCGATCTTCTATTTCAAATATACAGTAGAGGTCCTCTATTGACTTTGAAATGTCTTAAGGTTTTCTTTTGTCTATAGGGGACTTCTGAGGTTTGATATTGGCTATAGATGACCTAGAACTCTGACTGAAGATCATGCATTTGATCCAGAGGTCTTCCTATGGCTATAGTAAAATTAGATGTCTTCTGTTGTCTATAGAAGACGATATAGAAGACCTAGATATATATTTTCTGTTGTAGTCCTAGATTTCTCCCATTGTCTAGAGAAAATTTGTGGTGGTCATCTTCTAGAGGTCTCCCATCAAATCGTCTATTATGCGATCGAGGTCTTTTGCACACCTTGCTATGTTTGTCAAACTTTGACGATGATTTTTAGCGAATATTTAAAAAATATGGAATTGACCCTATATATTTTGTACTAATAATTCAAGATCTCTATAAAATTTCAGTAATATTATCGAATACATTAGATTCCGAAATTGCAAGGATTTGCGGTGTAAACTTTTAACACGCCGATGCACTGCTGAGCTTTGTAAGTGTAATCTGAGTGTAATCGTGGAGTTATAAAGTGTTTATTTTTTGCCATGGATTTCATAATATTTTCCATAATTAAAAAAAAAAAATAAAAATTTCATATTTTGATGGTATTTTCTTAAAATTATGGGACACTATGTCGGTGGCGTATGACTAACATAATAATAATATGTCCCAATTCCTCATATTTAGGTCTTGTCTCACATTGGGCGCCAATCTGTAGGCCAAATTGGCTACTTTTATACAATATAAATGCGCTGCAAATCGTGTTCGCAACAGTAAAGTGAAATTCATAATTGCGACTATTACAAGAAGAAACCCCACATTGGTCGCCATTCTTAAGGCACACAGACTATTTTTGACAAGTAAGATCCACAGCATATACAAAAACATTAAAGTGAATCAAGCAATTCCGCCTAATGCTAGAAGCAAAAACCTTTCCAAACAACAAGACCAGCAACTAGTTCCTGTAGTTCTGCATAACGACCACCATCTCATCCCCCCTCCCAGCCACTCACTTTTATTGGCATGGAAAAACAGAAAAAACTGAGGTATAGGAAATAAATGAATACCGACCGCATTGTTAAGTGTTATTTAAGCCATCTGCTTGAAAAGTGCGTCTTAGCATTTGCTACTGTTTTCTGGTTTTGTAGGGATTGTATCTACATACATACATATGTATGTGTGTAGTTATGTAGCACTTGATTCAGGTAGAGGGTACTACTTACATGTACTGTCGACATGTTTTACGTATTTACCTTATTTTTAAATATTTAATCACTTACGCGTTTCGTTGCGGTAACCTGGCGTCTAGTCTGGTCTACGCTTTCCCACTTTTGTTGATGTTTCGCATGGTAGGCACCCATACAAACAGTAGGGACGGTGTTTTTCGATTTGATAATTAGGAGGCTTCGAGAAAAATATTAGATTTTTAGCAGAGTATCCTTGGAAAAAGGTACACAAATGAATAAAATTTCTGAAGAGGTCCATTTGCATATCTGAGCTTCCCGGATAACGTGAAGTAAAAAGTTCGATTTTTGAAATATACTACTCTCAGAACTTTTGGAAATAATGACAAATTCTCCCTTAGTCAACCGTTTGGCCCCAATCTTCTCTTAAATTGACCGGTTATAAGTCTTTGAATCAAAGTGGCATTTTAAAGCATTTTCAACCTTTACGGAAACTCCAACTCTTTTTATTTATTTTTCAATTTCCCTGTAACCGGCATTTACTGTATATTGAGACATGAAATATGTGTAAATCAGTATCAGTGCGGATGTGTAACCAAATAAGACGAGACTGGCAGTTACCATAAAAAACGATTGTGGTGGTCCCATGAAATTGAGAACTTCTATCACAGATTACATGCGTTTTATGCTGTGGCGACAAAAAACAGGGGAAGTGCGGATAGAGAGAGCCAATGTTGCTGCACTTCACAGACTGGTTGTAAACTTGTCCAGGAAACCACATTGAAAACCAGATTACATTTGAAAACCCGATTTTTTGAGAGGCTTTTATTGTATTTATGAAAAAAAAAAACGAGAGCTAAATGGGAAACTCCTTTCTGATGTGGCTTACAAAAAGCCTTCGAAGGCTATCGTGGACTTCTACCAGACCATGGTATGGGGGCCATATAAGACCAGAGCAGCTCTCCTATGGGCGCTAGAAGACCAGAGCAGCTCTTCTATGGACGCTAGAAGACCAGAGCAACTCTTCCGTGGGCGAGAGAAAACCAGAGCAGCTCTGCTACTGGCCATAGAAGACCAGAGCAGCTCTGCTATGGGCCATAGAAGACCAGAGCAGCTCTGCTATGGGCCATAGAAGACCAGAGCAGCTCTGCTATGGGCCATAGAAGACCGGAGCAGCTCTGCTATGGGCCATAGAAGACCAGAGCAGCTCTGCTATGGGCCATAGAAGACCAGAGCAGCTCTGCTATGGGCCATAGAAGACCGGAGCAGCTCTGCTATGGGCCATAGAAGACCAGAGCAGCTCTGCTATGGGCCATAGAAGACCAGAGCAGCTCTGCTATGGGCCATAGAAGACCAGAGCAGCTCTGCTATGGGCCATAGAAGACCAGAGCAGCTCTGCTATGGGCCATAGAAGACCAGAGCAGCTCTGCTATGGGCCATAGAAGACCAGAGCAGCTCTTCTATGGGCGATAGAAGACCAGATCAGCTCTTCTATGGGCGATAGAAGGCCAGATCAGCTCTTCTATGGGCGATAGAAGACCAGATCAGCTCTTCTATGGGCGATAGAAGACCAGATCAGCTCTTCTATGGGCGATAGGAGGCCAGATCAGCTCTTCTATGGGCGATAGAAGACCAGATCATCTCTTCTATGGGCGATAGAAGACCAGATCAGCTCTTCTATGGGCGATAGAAGACCAGATCAGCTCTTCTATGGGCGATAGAAGGCCAGATCAGCTCTTCTATGGGCGATAGAAGACCAGATCATCTCTTCTATGGGCGATAGAAGACCAGATCAGCTCTTGTATGGGCGATAGAAGACCAGCTGCTCTTCTATGGGCAATAGAAGACCTCCAGCTCTTCTATGGGCAATAGAACACCTCCAGCTCTTCTATGGGCGATAGAAGACCTCCAGCTCTTCTATGGGCGATAGAAGACCAGAGCAGCTCTACCATGGGCGCTAGAAGACCAGAGCAGCTATGCTATGGGCGATGGAAGACCAGAGGAGCTCTTCTATGGGCGACAGAAGACCATAACAGCTCTTCTATTGGCGATAGAAGATCAGAGCAGCTCTTCTATGGACGATAGAAGACCTCCAGCTCTTCTATGGACAACAGGAGACCTAAAGCTTTATTATCGACAAGAGAAGACCTGAAGCTCTTTATGGACAACAGAAGTCCTGCAGCTCTTCTATGGACGATAGAAGACCAGAAGCTCTTCTATGGCCGATAGAAGACCAGAAGCTCTTCTATGGCCGATAGAAAACCAGCAGCTCTTCTATGGGCCATAGAAGACCAGAGCAGCTCTTCTACGGGCCATAGAAGACCAGAGCAGCTCTTCTATGGGCCATAGAAGACCAGAGCAACTTTTCTATGTACCATAGAAGACCAGTAGCTCTTCCATTTTGGCCTTCATTCCGTATTGGCCCAGATGTATAGCCATCGGTTTTCCCAGATGTATAGCCATCGGGAGAAAAAAATACACTTCCTGCCCCCTGAAGACAAATTAGTTCTGTATTTCCCACTTTGTTTCGTATGGTAAAACAATTTTACTTCTTCCCTTCTTCTTCCCACTACCCTCCCGTTTATATTTAGCTTTGCTTTTTATTCTAACATATTCTGGCGCCAGGCACCAAAACAAATTGGATTTGATATTTTTAAAATGTTTCTTTCTAAAATTGTTGTCTATTCAACAATGCTTTTCGCCAATTCCTTCCATCCTCTCCTTGTTTGTTCCTCCCTCACACACATACAGACACACAAAATGTATTTGAAATCCACTTAGAAAACAATTTGTTTTGAAAGAAAAATTTTCCTAAAATCTTTGTGAAAAGTAAAAGTTCAATTAATGGACAATTTAAAAGTGTTTCCCTCGTTTGTCCTCCCTCCCAAAAAAAAACAAAAAATAATTCCCACACACACACACTTGAAACTGCAGCATTGTGGCCTTTGACCACCTGTTACTAGAAGAACAGAAGCAACGCCCACTCGCACTCACTTAAAATAATGATTACCCGCAATTCACACTATCATAAAGTGTGGGTTCTTCTCTTGTCAGTCCCCACACCCTCCCCATTTTCGTACTTGGTCTGAGAACTGTTCCTCAATGATCTGCCACCAACAACCCATGCTATTCCATCCTCCACCCATCCACCCACAATTCAATTCATCAATATTTATTTTTGAGTCTCTGGCGAGACATTGCCTTCACACCTCTCAGTTATTGAAGGTGATGATTTAAATGGAATAGAAATACAGTGGGACCCTAATACGCATAACAAAAAAATTTTAAAAAAAACTATTTTTTATGAGAAACGTTTTTAGACAAATTGAACCTTGAGTTTATTAATTATAAAATCCTCCTCTTTTATATAATTTCCAAATGGTCTCCTATTGGAGGCCCCACTGTACATTTCTCCTCTGCCTCCTTCCCATTAATTCTTCAATAATGCGATTAAAATATTTTGACTTTTTGGATTAATGAACGAGTGAATGAATGATATCACGCTCTTTTTTCGGTCTAAACCTTCAACCAACCATACGAGCCAGCCGACAACCGACCATGTCTCTTTCGCTTAGATGGAATATCACATTTGTGGCCAATTTGTCAACGACGACGATGAGGTGAGGTGAGGTGAAATAATTTAATTTTATTATATCAATTAATTGTCGTTGTTGCTGTTGTCATTTCGAAGAAGATGTTAAGAATTTTTATTGCATTTTTCTAATTAAGACTTTATTAGAGATTCAATTATATTTTAATAGGAGAAATTCCAATATGAATATCAAGTTTTGAAAGATAAAGGGGTTGCACTTTTAATTGAGGTGACTAATTTTTTTCTAGTGAAAAAATTATAAGAGAGGCTACAGGTTCCTCAGGTTCATAGAAAATAATTGAGGCAATTTTTTTAAAGAAAAAATTCCTGGTAGCTGGGAAATAAAAAATATTTTTTCTCTATAAAAACATATGCTTTGGCGCTTTGGGAAGAACCTTTCCAAAGAAAAAAATCTTTGGACGCCTGAGGAAGGTATTTTTGTACAAAAAAAACCTCCGATGGCTATTTTTTTTAATATGCTCAGACGGTTGAAAACATTTTGTCCCCAGTTACCGAGAATTTCAGCCTCTGGAAACCGAAAAGGTTTTTTTTTCTATAAGAAAAAAATCAGCCTAAGTCCATTGCGGATTTTTTTCTTTAGAAAACATCAGTCACAGATCCCTGAGGATCCTTAATAAGTAGCGTATAATTTTTTTCATTGAAAACAATCCCCAGCAACAGGATAAGGCTCATTTCTACAGAAAAAAATCAATGACTTAAGGCTTAAGAAAAAAACTAAGGGCACCGATTTCTATACATTCAGACGCATGGATAACAGAGGGTATGTATCTATCAGTTGATACGGCCAAAACGTGTCAATAATTTTGAACGATCAAAGCGCTCATAAAATGCAATGTCAGATAAAAAAAAAACTGCAACAAAGTCAAACTCCAGAGGCGTGGATTTTTTTAAAGAATATATTTTTCAAACCTCAATAGAGGAGTGGATTTTCTAAAGAATATGTTTTCAAGCCTCTATAGAGGCGTGATTTTTTTAAAGAATATATTTTTCAAACTTCAATAGAGGAGTGGATTTTCTAAAGAATATGTTTTCAAGCCTCTATAGAGGCGTGATTTTTTTAAAGAATATTTTTTCAAGTTTCACTAAAGGCGTAGATTAAAAAAAAATGTTTTTTCAAGCGTGGATTTTTTAAATAGTGTTTGTTCAGAGCCATGGATTTTTAAAAAATATGTTTTCAAGTCTCTATACAGGCGTGAATTTTTAAAAAATATTTTTCAAGTCTCAATACAAACGTGGATTTTTTAAAGAATATTTTTTTCAAACGTCAATACAGTCGTAGATTTTTTAAAAAATATATTTTTTCAAACCTCAATACAAGGGTGGATTTTTTAAAGAATATTTTTTCAAGCGTCTATAGAGGCGTGGACTTTTTAAAGAATATTTTTTCAAGTCTCTAACAGGCGTGGATTTTTTAAAGAATATTTTTTCAAGTCTCTAACAGGCGTGGATTTTTTAAAGAATATTTTTTCAAGTCTCTAACAGGCGTGGATTTTTTAAACAATATCTGTTCAGGTCTCAATAGAGGCGTGATTTTTTTCAAGCCTCTATAGAGGCGTGGATTTTTTAAAGAGTATTTGATCAGGTCTCAATAGAGCTATGGATTTTTAAAAAATATGTTTTCAAGTCTCAATACAAACGTGGATTTTTTAAAGAGTATTTGTTCAGGTCTCAATAGAGCCATGGATTTTTTAAAAAATATGTTTCAAGTCTCAATACAAACGTGGATTTTTTAAAGAACATTTTTTCGAACCTCAATACAGGCGTGGATTTTTTAAAGAATCTTTTTTCAAACCTCAATGCAAGCGTGGATATTTTAAAGAACATTTTTTCGAACCTCAATACAAGCGTGGATATTTTAAAGAACCTTTTTTCAAACCTCAATAAAGGCGTGGATTTTTTTTTTTTTTTAATTTTATTGAATGAAAGCAAAAAATGTCGGAAATAGCATCAAATTTTAAAATAAGTTTAGATTTGTTCGAATTGGTCACAATTAGCACGAATTATGGCCGGCATTTTGGCCCATTCCCGGCGAAGCGCTTGCTCGAGGTGATCGTCACTTTGGTATTTTTTAGTGCCAACCTTGCGATGAACCTCATTTTGTAACCATTCTTGGGTGGCGAGTGCTGAGTCCTGTTGGAATGTCCAAGGTCTGCGGCCAAAATGTTTGTGTGCCCAAGGCTTTAATACACCCTCCAGAATATTTTCGCGATAATATTCGGCATTTATTCTGATGCCACCACGGTCGATTAATACGAGCGGAGAGCGACCATCAGCTGTTATGGCGGCCCACATCATCACCATGGTCGGCGGTTGAGCTCTGGTGGGCAACCGAAGGTTCACATTTTCAACTGACCTCTTTGGCAAATTAAAGGATTCTGCCCTACTCGTTCGTCAAATATAAAGGACTCCCTATTTGGTACCTTTTAATATTATTCGCTCCGTTCTAATGCGAATTTCCAAAAACCTGGCTTATTTGACACCTTCGGAACAAGGGTGAACCTAATACAAAATGTCATGATCCTACCATCAGCCGCTTTATCCGGGCTAGAAGAAAATTCCCAGTAACTGGGGTCGAATTTTTTCTACTTAAAAAGGCTTCATCAGTTCGATTTCTCTGTGTCTGAGGACAATTTTTTTTCCTACAGAAAAATTTCAAAAAATTTCCCATCGAATACATTTCCTTTTCTTGACACTTCAGTGACAAGCCAGCCGCACCAGCCACATTTGACAGACAGTTTGTCAATTTTTGCTTTCCCTAGTGAAATTTGTAATTCGAACATAAATTATCACCTCGGTCTGAATGATATTCCGTTAGAAAATACACAGCAACAATGTTGACACTTCACTGTCATAAACATTCACTTCCATCATTTGAACTTCGCTGTCGAATGGCTGTCAAGAGCATCAGCAAATTCCAATGAAATGTTGGAATTTTCATAGGCCGCAGCAGAGCTTGGCAGTTTGTTTGCAAATATGTTGAACATAATATCTCATTTTTTTCATTTTCTTAATTTGAGTGACACCACTTTGCAACAATGTTGCAAGCAGAGTGGTGTTTGAACAACATTCGTCACGACGGTTGGTAAACACGATGGCAAGAAGGAAGAGTCATCGCCAGCCCAGCTAAATGACTTGGTGGATGAATGATCTGAAAAGGCACAACGAGATAGCAACCAAGATATTTAGCAAATAATGCGTAGCCGCCACATACACACTGTTGGGCGAAAGTGCCAAGTGGTAAGTGGCAAGGGGGTTGGTCAGGCAGGTTGTTGAGGTGTTAGTTGAGTAGAGAATGAGGAAAGGTGTTTTTCAGATTAGAGGACCACAAGAAATCAGAAGTGATAATGTATTTCCCCCCAAGGGGGAAAAGAGGCATTCAATCCACTCAGAACCCACAATGGCCAAGAAAACTCAAAAATTGTTTCAAATACCCCGAATAATTCCTGGTACACTTCTTCTGGATCCACAGAATTTGGTTGCCAAAAATAGACTACCTGTTCCCCAATTTAGCTACCCAACAATAATGCCAAGAGAAGAAACACCGCAAGTCAGTCCATGTCATACTTTTCGAATTTAATGAAACATGTAATGTAGTGTCTCGTCTCTTGTCTTCTCTGGCGGGTGTCTGTCCTCTATTGGACTCACTGCTACTGGCCACATTCAGATATGCGCCACTCTCTTCTTCCAAGACATTTTGTAATAAATATTATTTTACTCAAATGCTAGCCATGGCATGGACGACTGCCATGCACTTCAAGCTTGTCCGTCGCCGCCCTCACTCTCTCCATCCCACTCGCTGTGGATACCTCCTATTTACGCCACCACCAGTATGGCGTGGCGTGCGTAGCACCATAATTATATTCTTATGATGAAAGCAGAAAAAATGCAAAAGAAGAAAATGAAAAACGTTACAAAAAAACAGCAACAACAACGACAACATCAACAGGATGAGCCTATCGTTGCAAACTGCATAGCTGATATGTGCGCGGGTAGTTCATTTGAATGGCCAGTAAAAATAACTAAACTAAATATACTCGGTGGTGAAATAAAGCAAAGTGGTTCCAAAGAGTGTGGAGGAATATTTTTTTGCCAAATGAAAAAAAAATCCTTAGAGACTGAGGAATGAAGTCTTCAATGAAAAAAATCCCCAGTACCTGGGCATCGATTTTTATACCCTCAGCCATATGGATAGAGAGGGTATATATCATTTGTTATGGCCAAAACGTGCCTCAACGAAATAAAGGTTTTGCATCCTAAGTCTCTTTGGATCAAATCCGTTCCAAGACATTTGGAGGGTTGTTCGTCCGTCCGTCTCCCTGTCTGGTTGGTGTGCCCTATAAGTCTCAAAGGGAGTATCCGATTTTATCCAAACTTGGTACATCGTACTATTATTGTCAAACATACATTGAGCTCAGAGGTGGACAACATCGTGCCACTTCTTATGGTACCTCCACCAGGAGACGGGCAACTTCGGCCCACTCATTCCAGTAGCTCCCCACAAAAGGTCAAAATTTCCAAGAAAATAATTTACCCCATGAACACGAAAGAATTGCCCAATTTTGCGCAAATCCCAATATGTGTTTCAGTGCTATGTCAGGTGCGAAAATGGACAATATCGGCCCACATCATCAAGTACCTCCCCTACAAAGGGTTAACATTTTGAATAATTATAACTCTTTTAAAATGCGAAATAAGAATGCGATTTCCTTCAAATTTCACGCATCACAATTTTTCCATTGACACAAGGTCTGTTGTAAAGATGGTAGATATCGATCCATTCTTTTTTTGGTATCTTCTCCACAAAGGGGTCAGCATTTTTAATAACTAGGAAGCTCAAAAAAAAGCGAAATGAGCTTCCGATAAATTTTAAACTTGGCACATCCCAATATTTCTATCAAGACTAGATCAGGTGTAAAAATTGAATATGTTGGACAATTTCTTCTGGTACCACCTCCACAAACGGTCAAAACTTATCACTATTAAAATGCGAAATAAGCATCCGATTCCCTTCAAATTTTCTCTAGCACAAGATCTGATGTGAAGATGGCAGATATCGATACACTCCTTCTTATAACTCACTCATATAGGGGTCAATATTTTGAATAACAAAGAAGCTCATAGAACGCGAAATGAATATCCGATTCTCTTTAAACAGCACAAAATGACGTGTGAATATGAAATATGTCGGACATCTCCTTCTGATACCTCCCCCACAACGATTTAAAAGTTTGAATAAGTATATCACTCATAAAATGCGAAATAAACATCCGATTCCCTTCAAATTTCACGCATTCCAATTTTTCCATTAGCACAAGGTCTGGTGGGAAGAAGGTAGATATTGATCTACTCTTTTTGTTACCTTCCCCACAAAGGGATCCAAATTTTGAATAAGCAGGAAGCTCATAAACCGCGAAATGAGTATCCGATTCTCTTCAAATTTCACACATCCCAATATTTCTATCAACACAAGATTTGGCGTGAATATGAAATATGTCGGACATCTCCTTCTGATACCTCCCACACAACGATTTAAAAGTTTGAATAAGTATATCTCTCCTAAAATGCGAAATATACATCCGATTCCCTTCAAATTTTACACATTCCAAAATTTTCGATATCTCAGAATCTGGTGTGAAGATGGGATATATCGATCCACTTCTTCCGATACCTACGACACAAAGAGGTCAAAACTTTGAATAACGAAGCTCATAAAACGAAAAATATGTATCCGATTCCTTTCCAACCAGGCACATTACAATATTTTTATTAACAAAAGAAATGCTGTGAAGATGAGTGATAGATATCGGCCTACCCCTTCTGATACCTCCCTTACAAAGGATCACATTTTTAAATACCTGTATCTGTCATAACATGCGAAATAAGTCAGCGATAATATTCAAACTTGGTATATCTAACTTTTTCTCTTAAACAGAGGTCTGATGTGAATATGGAATTTATCGACCCACTCTTTCTGGTACCTCCTCCACAAAGGGTTAAAATTTTTCTTAACAAACATTCGCATAAAATTTTTAAAAATATATGTTCGATTTTTTTATATTTTGCACACCCCAATATTTTTATCATTTATATTTGGTACCTCAACACACTTCAATATTTTCCAAAAATTATCACATAAGTCATATAAAATCCAGGAAGTGGTGGATATAGTCCAAATCTGGAACGTTGTAATATTTATATCAGATTTGGGTCAGATACGAAATTAGCAATATTGGCCCACCTCGTTTCGTTCCTCCATATCTCAGTCGCAGATAACAAACGAGACCTCAGTGTCAAATTCTACCCCAATACCAAATTTAGTGCTATATAGTACTTTTCGTACAAATATAGAACATATTTCCGAGACCATCTCCATATCTTAAACACAGAAACCAATAGTCACATCTATGTCCAATTTCAGAATTTTATCTCTATTCTTTCAATTAACAAAAACATTTATTTCTTTTATTTCATTTCCAGAACCCCCCCTCATATCTTAATACCAGATGCCAACAGAGACCTCAATATCAAATTTCAGGATATTGGTTCTATTCCTTCGCCCAATAAAAATCTAGTGCTATTTAATACTTTTCGTACAATTATAGTGCACATTAAAAAAAAAACCCGCTCTTTTCCACATACACTAACAGTGTCATCTATATAAAATTTCAGGATTTCAGTCCTATACCTTTTTCCAATACCAAAATTAGTACCATTTAGTACTTTTCGTAAAAAAAACATTTCCAAAACCATCATCAGATCCGAAGAGAGACCTCAATATCAAATTTGGGAATTTCCGCCCTATCCTTTCTTTTAATACGAAATTTAGTACAATTTTGTACTTTTAGTACAATTATTGTTCACATTTCCAAAACCACATCCATATCTCAATTCCAGATACCAACAGAGACATCAGTATCAAATTTGAGGATTCCAGCCCTATACCCTTACTCCATACCAAAATTAGTACAATTTAGTACATTTCGTACAAATGTAGAGCACTTTTCTAAAACCACCTCCATATCCCAATTCCAGATACCAAGAGAAACCTATATATCAATTTTAAAGATTCCAGACCTATCCCTTCACCCAATACACAATTTAGTACCACTTAGTACTTTTCCTACAATCATAGTAAAGATTTCCAAAATCACCTCCATATATCTATCCCAGATATCAACAGAGACCTTATTATTAAATTTCCGGATTCCAGCTCTATCTCTTCGCGTGATACCCAATTTAGTACCATTTAGTACTTTTCGTACGAATTTATGACGCAATATTAAACCACTACCAAATCTCAACACCAAATACCATCAGTAGTCGAAATATCAAATTTCAGAATATTATCTCTACCCCTTCACCTAAAAGCCAAATATGGTACCATTTAGTACTTTTCGTTCAATTATGGTACAGATTTCCAAAACCAAGTCCATATGGCCAGACTTCACATGTACAGCGACCCCAATACCAAATTTAAGATTTCAAGCACTATCTGTTCACCCAATACTAGATTGTACCAATTGCAGTACTATTTAGTACTTTTCGTACACTTGTAGTACACATTTTCAAAAATACCTCTTTATCGCAAACCTACCACCAAAACGGACCGCAGTACAAATTTTTAAAAATTCCTGCTCAATCCGTTCACCCTAAACCAAACTGTTCCAAATTTAGCACAATTTAGTACAATTCGCACACATAGTACACAGTTCCAAAATCACGCCTTCATATATCATATTTACTCCCCAGTCTTGTTCCTCACACCAAATTTTAAGTTTTTAGCTATATCCGTTTACATAATACCAAATGGTACGCTTTTAGAAGTTTAGTACCATTTTGGTAATTTTCGTAAGCTTAGAGTTCGAATTCCCAAAATTGCACTCCATCAGTGACTCTCATTCCAAATTTCAGAATTCGAGCTCATCCCGTTTGTCCAACACAAAGTATTAAATTTTTAGTACATTTTAGTACTTTTCGTAACTTTTTAGTATGAATTCCTGTTTTTAGAATCTAAAATTTTCTAAAAATCCAGACTTCCTTCAAAATTTCAATAACCCAACTTTAACCGTTCCGTCTGTGCATTGATTCTAGATCAGTCAGTTATTTCACTACTCTCTTGTATAAACGGGCATAGGCTGAGGGTCTACATCTGTTGGCAAAACCGTTAAGTAATAACAACTTGTTTTTTTCTAAAGGAAAAAATCCCCAGCAACTGGAGATCAATTTTTTTATGTTCCAAAAAATATCCCAATAACTGGAAAAAAAAATCTCATCACGTGAGGCGTGACTTTTTTCTATAGAGAACAGGTAAAAAGATTTTTCTCTTTCAAATTTTTTACGTTTCTTTTTGACCCACTGTCTTTGAGTAGACAATAATAAAATATGTCGTCGTCGGTCTTGTTGAATTACAACAGCAATAACAAAACAACGTGATCTGATGGCGACGAGATTCCATTGTAATGATTACAACAACGCAGTCGAGAAATAAGATACAGCAGCAGCGGGGGAGGGGTTGGAGAGGCGAGGTGAGGTGAGGAAAAGCGTAAACGGAGAACTCAAAACAAAATAAATAAATCAAAATAGAAGCCAAGCAAAAAACAAAGGCATTTTTGCGAAAACAACAACAAAAATGGCAACAACAAAAACATGCAAATACTGAAACACACACAAACCGATAAACACATGTAGTCACACACACATAGACACATGTGTGTGTGCGTATGAAATGATCGATCTTCCCCTTTTGCTCTTGTCGTCTGGATGTCTGACAACGTCTGATCGATGATCAGACTCTTAAACAAATATGCGGGGTGATAGAGTTTTGCAATAGTGATAAGGTAAGGGGTAACGAAGGGGGATTCTTTCCCAGGCCGATGAGGAATATTTTTTTCTGTAGAAAAAAGTCTTCGGACAGCAGAGGAATATTTTTTCTATAGAAAAAACCCTTCCTCAGACCGCTGAGGAATGATTTTTTTCTATAGATAAAAGTCTTCCTCAGACCGCTGAGGAATGATTTTTTTCTATAGATAAAAGTCTTCCTCAGACCGCTGAGGAATGATTTTTTCTATAGATAAAAGTCTTCCTCAGACCACTGAGGTATGATTTTTTTCTATAGAAAAAAGTCTTCCTCAGCCGGCTGAGGCAGACACACTGAGGTATAATTTTTTTTCTATAGAAAAAGTCCTCCTCAGACCGCTGAGGCATATTTTTTCTATAGAAAAAAGTCTTCCTCAGACCACTGAGGTATGATTTTTTTCTATAGAAAAAATCTTCCTCAGACCACTGAGGTATGATTTTTTTCTATAGAAAAAAGTCTTCCTCAGCCGGCTGAGGCAGACACACTGAGGTATTATTTTTTTTTCTATAGAAAAAAGTCTTCCTCAAACCACTGAGGTATGATTTTTTTTCTATAGAAAAAAGTCTTCCTCAGACTGCTGAGGAATATTTTTTTCTATAGAAAGTCTTCCACAGACCGCTGAGGAATATTTTTCTCTATAGAAAAAGTCTTCCTCAGACCGCTGAGGAATATTTTTTTCTATAGAAAAAAGTCTTCCTCAGCCCACTGAGGTATGATTATTTTCTGTAGAAAAAAGTCTTCCTCAGACCACTGAGGAATGATTTTTTTCTATAGAAAAAAGTCTTCCTCAGCCCACTGAGGTATGATTATTTTCTGTAGAAAAAAGTCTTCCTCAGACCACTGAGGAATGATTTTTTTCTATAGAAAAAAGTCTTCCTCAGACCACTGAGGAATGATTTTTTTCTATAGAAAAAAGTCTTCCTCAGCCCACTGAGGTATGATTTTTTTCTATAGAAAAAAGTCTTCCTCAGACCACTGAGGAATATTCTTTTCTATAGAAAAAAGTCTTCCTCAGATCGTTGAAAGGCCTTCCTCAGGTATCTAAGGAACTGGTTCGGAAGAAAGAGTATTACTTGTGCTTCTCTTAATATCGCTGCGGAGGTCTGGCGTTAAGAGAGATCTCATTCCTAAGGAATCTCTTTTTTACACAATACCGGTCTCCGAGATATTAGTGCTATCCAATGGGGGAGAGAAACCAAAACTATGAAGAAGAGAGTGAGAAAGAATATGATATGTTATGGTGGCGCTTTGTTATTGTTGTTAGCCACCCAACCCCTTCCTCGCACCGACTTTACGACTCGTTAACGTTTGCATTAAAGTGGGAGCGCTAAGCAGTCGTTGGTCGGTCCGATGGCCGATCAGCTAGTTTTACCTCTGTCATGCATCTCTCATTTAGCCTATATGGGGGACGGTATGTCTACAACACGTCTCCCCCTTGCTTTTAATCACCCCTTGCGAACACGTGTCTACCTTATGCTGCTAAGTTTTGTTTGGTCTAGGCAGGTATGTTGGTATTTTGGGGTTGTCAAGGGGAATGAGGGATTGAGGTAGGTACTTGCCTATATGGTGGGTTGAAATATTGTTGGCCCAAAAAAGAAGAAAAAAAAAACGACAACAACAACATAATGATCGACAGCGACAATATGTTTTGTTTGTATGCGTTTTTGTTGCTCACAAAAAGAAAAAAAAAGAATTGTTGGCTTTGTTTCTGATTGTCGTCGAGACGACGGCAACGACATGCGACGTCGTTCTCGTCTTTGTTGTTATTGATTTGTTGTATTTTTTTCATTTTGCGGCAATTTGCCATTGTTTTGTTTTTATTTTTGTTTCTTCTTCTCCTTTGGTCATTTTCTTCATCTATTTTTTCGCTTTGTTTTAGCATCTAAAAATAGCTACACAAAAATGTTGTTGATGCTTTTTGCATCGGTGGCCAGTCAGCCAGCCAGTTAGTCGGCCCGCCAGTAGCAATGGTAGCTAGAGCCACAACTACGTCGTCGTCACAAAAACCAGTGTTCCACTAAAGAGAAGTGTTGTTGCTATTGTTGTCTATGATGTTGTTGTTACCAACTTTTGTTTTTATTATTTTTTCATAAACCGGTGGCAAGATTGTTGTTAACCAAGTTGCTCGGAGGAGTGCTGAGGAGATCAATGTTGTTGAAAATCGTAAGAAAACTTTTGGATCTGGGGGGCAAGAAAGGATGTAAGGCGAATCTTTAATGAGAGACCGATACATTTTTTTTATTCCCATAGCCTTGTGAAAGAAATAATTTGGACTACGCAATTTTAAATCCCTATTGTTGTTATGATGATCGATCTGATTATGGGATAATATAAGCATGAAACAAACTTATAAAGATTTTCTAAAAAAATTCATAGCGTTTTAGGACTTTGCAAAAAGAAAAAAATGCCAAAAATTGGAAATACCCCAATGGCAAGGACTTTACTAATTCGAAAAAGTCCCATTCTTTCTACGGCCGTCAAAAAACACATCAAAAACTGTAAGAATTAAGGATATGTATAAAAACTTTTTTTTGGATGTATTCCTTTAAAATTAAAAAATATATTCTAAAAATCCACAACCTAGAAGACATTAAGAAAAACTTGCAAAAAAATACACCCCTAAAAACCCTTTGGAAAAAATATTCTCCTTAAAAATCTTTGACTTCCTAGGTTCAAAATATAGCATCAAAAAATGTATTCTTTAAAGATACACGTAGTCTTCGGTCTTAAGAAAAATATTTCTTAGAAATTCAGGTCACATTTATACACATTTTGGCCGCGGACCTTGGATATTCCAACACCAGCCACCCAAGAAAGGTTACAAAAAGAAGTTCCTCGCTTCATTTGCGGCGCACAATAGCCACAAAAATCTCCAGATACCAATCCGTTGGACTATTTTGCCTGGAGTATTTTGGAGAGCAAGGTTGGCACTAAAAAATATCAAAGTGTCGATCACCTCAAGCAAGCGCTTCGCCAGGAATAGGCCAAAATACCGCAGAGCAACATTCGGGCAGCGTGTGACCTCTTCATTGTCCGTTGAAGGCCATAATTCGTGCCAAAGGTGACCAATTCGAACAAATCTAAACTTATTCTAAAATTTGATGCTATTTCCGACATTTTTGACTTTCATGCAATAAAATTAAAAAAATAAATAAAAAATTATGGCGTTTGATTTTGTTGCAGTTATTTTTATCTCACCCTGTATCTATTAGGTTGACCCGGAGATGGTCCATATAAATTCAACAATTATGTATGTATGGTATGGAGACGTCTTTGGAAAATTGTCCAAAAAAAAGAATCGTAGGTATCAGTCAGTTTCGCCAGCAGACGTATACCCTTAGCATATGTCAGTTATGATTTTGAAAAATTTTGACTCTTTATGGAGAAGATACCGAAGGAGTGGACTCTGACATAAGTATTACGACGTGACAGGTTTTGGCTATACCGACTACTTCCTCCATTTTATATGAGTTGCGATTTTTTTGGACAATGTAGAACTTTTGTGGGGAAGGGACTAGGAAGTGTGGACCGACATATCTCATATTTTAATTGGATCAATGGTTAATAGAAATATTGACAAATATTGATTTGAAATGTAATTATTAAAAAGAATTAACCCTTGTGGGAAAGGTCTCAGAGTGGACCAATAAATTCCATTTTGAGATTATATTTTATGTTTGGAAAAATATTGAGGTTTGGGAAGTCTGAAAAGAATTGTATATCCACTGTTCATTCTATGAGAGCGACGGGTATTTTGACCCAAAATCTGGAATTGATAAAAATATTGAGATATGTTCAGACTGAAAAGAATCGGATGTTTAATTTGCTTTATAAAGAGTTATAATGATTTTAATTTCGATGAAGCGCCTTTTGGCCGTATCAAATGAGAGTATAAAAATCCGCAAACTTAAGTCTTTTTGGGAAAAACATCTTTAAAAATCCACGACATTATAGATCTCAGAAAAATCATATTCTTAACAATAATTCGACATTACAGTCCTTTAGAAAAATAGATTTTAAAAATTCATGACCATTATTGTCCTTTACATTAGAATCCTCCTTTTACCTCCTAAAAATATTCTAAAATATCTACACCAATATAGACCTTTACTTTTTATTTTGGGAAAAAATCAGAATGTTTTAAATTCGCGACCTTATAAGCACAATAAAAATATTTGGAAAAAAATCATGACAAAAAAATATATTTAAAATTACAAAAAAAATATTTAAAAAAAATAAATTAGAAATGAATTCTCAAACTCTTAATGGCTAAGTACATAAGAAGCTTGAAGACATGGCACTGCCTATTTTGTGACATTTCACAAAGGAATTACAGAGCCGCACTAAAATCCTGCCGTCGTCATTATAATTTGGCATTAATATGCCTAGCCATGACTTCAAGCTTTTTATGTATTTGCAGCCTTAGCCCTTGAAAAAATTATTTGGAATTTTTTTTATTTCCAAAAATATTAAAAACAGTAAGGAAAAGTCAAAAGTCGGGTGCGGCCGACTATATAATACCCTACAACACTTTGCATTTTTAGTAGAGCTTCCATAAAAAAAATGAGAGCATACCACCTATCAACCTTTGGCTTTAGAGCGTTATAATTTGGTTCCAGAATCGATTGCACATTAAACCTAAAATCGGATTAAGGATATATGATAAAATTTGGCAAATGTATTTCAGAGCTCTATAAGATATCTGGTACCAAGTGATTTGAACATCAAATCGGATGAGGAGCCGATTTTCACCAAATTTGATATTCAAAGTCTTTCTTTTTAATATTTTAAAATCAATTCACCCCAAAAATTATTTTAAATCAAATTCGTGATCTTATAAAAGATATAGGTCTTATCTGTCTATAAGATATAGGACTTAGATTTATGTTTTCTTTTTTATTTTTATTTTATCTATTTATTATTTTTTTATTGAAATATATTATTTATTGAGAAAGCCCTTACATTGCTAAAAGGTATAAATTGATGTATCATGTATTTTATCGAAGAGGTAAAACTAAATATCTTAAATTTGGAATGTTGGTCACTGCTGGTGAGTATAGGTGGGGTTTTTGGGAAATTTTAACTAAAATTGTACTAAAAGGTACTAAATATTGAATCATGTATATTTAATCGTACCATTAATGCAAATGTTTTGCAAATATTTTTTACAAGGACTTCCTTGTGTTGTGTTTTTATAAATGTTTGTTTGTCCTGCAAAAAAAATTTGGATTATTCAAAATTTTTAGGGTTATCCTTGCAATAAAAAAAAATTAACCTAATACGAGAATGTCTGCCTTGATATGATGCCTCCCAATTTTTCACAATTTTTAATATTCTCCAATGGAAACCAGACCTTCTGAAACAATGAGAATTATTCAATTAAAAATATTTAATTAAAAACATGCTATTTATCATTAATGTTCATTGGATAACGTCATATTTTCGAATAAAAAGCTAGAATATGCATCAAACTTGTACCCAAATACAAGATATGATCATAATTCAAAAAACAAACAAAAAAGAAATTCCACAAAAAAAAAGCTCATAAATTCACTTCATATGATTTGATTACCCTCATATATGATTTCATTAAACAACAATAGCAACAAAAAAACACATGTTCTCTCCCAACTATTCTGCACTGGAAGGCGGCGGCACATGTGACCGAACGCGGCGGCCACAATTGCAAACACAGCCAGCCAGCATTCATGTTTGTTTATTTTTGTCTCAGTTGTCATTCCACAAAAAAAAAAATTATTCTTTTTTTGTCAATTGTATTTTTAAACATTTTTTTTTTCTATTGTCTGTATAAAATCATTGTGTGGCTTTAATTAGTTTATTGTCCAAAAAGCAAGTGGAAATTATAATTTATAAAATTTTATTAAATAATTATTAAAAATAAATAATAACACTGTGCGACAAAATTATACCTTCTTTTAAAATGATAACCGGGAAAAGTAGGTTTTGAAAGTAGACCTAAACAATTTTTTCTGACGCCACGGTCGATTAATACCGTTATCGTGGTACTAGTAGCTTAGCCCGACGTCAAGGAAGAAAAAAGCAACATCAGCAGAAATGTTTCGAAAAGTAAAGAAGCAACTTGATCGAAACCCGCGTCGCAGTGACCGAACAAACATTCGGCAAATATTGAAAAATTAGCTCGGGGTAAAACCATTGAAATTCCAAACAGTGCAAGAACTTACACCGCAACAGAAAGAAAATAGACCTAAAAGAGATAAAGAGTTGCTTCGCTTGGCCGAAAGTGGTGAACTGCCGAATTTGGTTTTCTCCGATGAAAATGTGCACCTTCGGTTGGCCACCAAAAACTCGAGCGCCGGCCATGTGATGGTGTGGGCCGCCATAACAGCCGATGGTCGTTCTCCGCTCGTATTTATAAAGCATGGCATCAGAATTAAAGCCGAATATTGTCGCGAAAATATTCTGGAGGGTATATTAAAGCCTTGGGCACGCAAACATGCAAACATTTTAGCCGCAGACCTTGGAAATCCCAACAGGACTCAACACCATCGCACCCAAGAATGGTTACAAAATGAGGTTCCTCGCTTCATTTTCAGCGTTCAATGGCCACCAAAATCTACGGATACCAATCCGTTGGACTATTGCATCTGTAGTATTAGGTTGGCACTAAAAAATACGAAAGTGGCGATCACCTCAAGCAAGCGCTTCGCCGGGAATGGGCCAAAATACCGGAGAGCAACCTTCGGGCTGCGTGTGACGGTTTCATTGGCCGTTTGAAGGTCATAATTCATGCTAAATGTGACCAATTCGAACAAATCTAATAGCATCAAATCCACGTTTATTGGTCTAAAGGTCTTTGGAAACATTTCTCTAAAAAATCCACGTTTATTGGTCCAAGGGTCCTTGGAAAAATTTCTCTAAAAAATCCACGTTTATTGGTCCAAGGGTCCTTGGAAAAATTTCTTTAAAAATCCACGTTTATTGGTCCAAGGGTCCTTGGAAAAATTTCTCTAAAAAATCCACGTTTATTGGTCCAAGGGTCCTTGGAAAAATTTATTTAAAAATCCACGTTTATTGGTCAAAGGGTCCTTGGAAAAATTTCTTTAAAAAATCCACTTTTATTGCTGTGATTGTCCTTGGAAACACTTTTTTAAAAAATCCACGTTTATTGATCTAAAGGTCCTTAAAAAAATCTCTTTAAAAAATCCACGTTTATTGGTCCAAGGGTCCTTGGAAAAATTTCTTTAAAAAAACCACGTTTATTCGTCTAACTTATTCTAATAGCATCAAATATTTCCGACATTTTTTGGTTTCATTCAATAAAATTTAAAAAAAAAAAATGTCAAAATTATGGCGTTTGACTTTGTTGCAATTTTTTTATCTCACCCTGTATGCCTTTAAAAAATTCATTTCAATTATATTTTCTATAAATTCCACAAAATTTCTTTGCCACCTTTGTCGATAGAGAAACAAATGCATTATTATTGATTTCCAAAAAAAAAATATTCGATATTTCAAAAATAACTACCATTATCTCGCAGCATGTCGGAATCAAAACCATTTTTATAAAATATTATACAATTTTTCACATTTGTAACAGCCATAAATTATAACAAATTGCTATTAACAAATGCCATAATTTTTTTTTATTAAATTCAACATTTTGACAAGGTGTTAATATTTGTTTAAAGTGTATTCGCAATAAATCATGCCTTGGCAATTTAAACCCGAAAAATATAAATGTGTGTGTGTATGTGTGAGTACAGAAAATGGAATTTTCGTATTGTTTATATATATTTTTTAAGTAGAAAGAAAATTAAACTAAAAAGTTTGTGTGAGAAAAAAGGCGCTCGATGAGAGATTGTTAAGGAATTTGAAAAATTAAAAGAAATTTTGAAAAAGAAAAATAATTAAATGCAGTGAGAGATTTTTTGTGGGAGAGATTTTTTCTATAGACAATAAAATGCATCGGTGAAGTTTGTTCGGATTTGGGCTTGTTTGAGGGGCTCCGATTGATTTTGAGACTCTAAAAATATCGAAATTTACTTCAATATTTACCGATATTCATATTTTTCAATTGAATAATATCGCACCTCTTGAAAAATTTCGTTTCAAGGAACAAGGAATATATTTTATAAATAAACTCACCGCCAAATAAATGGGGGACATGCATAGAAATAATGGGCTTACCTGCAATAAAAAAAATTTATATTTATTAGAAATTGCAATAATACTTATAAATGCCATAATATATTATATAGACAGGTTAAACTAAGCTCGTGGAAGAACCGATGTAGCCAGAAATGTCTATCGAAACCATTTGGGGGTGGAGCAACAGAACAAAAAATTAGATTTTCAAGCCAAATTTACTAATAATATCTAAAAACGTACCATTCCAGCCCCCTCTGGCCCCCCAAAAATAGGTTGGCACATAGAACATTATAATTAAATGGTGATTTTTAAAGAAAAAATTCAAATATATTAAAAACCCTTTTTAGGGTTAAATCTGTACTTTATGTGAATTTGTCCAAAATTCTGCCACAAAGCATAGTTTTTGAAAAATGACGTCAAAAAAAAATATTCTTTATCAAATTTCGATATAAGTCATCACAGAAAAGAGATCAGTATTTTCATAATAAATTAAGAAAATGTTTGCATCAATGTTGATAAAAGAAAGGTAGAATATTTCATGCCCGTGAAGATAAATTTTAAAATATAAATGCAATGTGTTGGTGCGCAAGGGGTTAATTGAAAAATAGTTTTTTTTTAATATTAATGATTTTTACCACTTTTTTTGGATAAATCAACGTATTTTTAAATTAATTTAAATTAAATTAATTAATTAAATTAATTTAACAGGAAAATTACACAATTTCCCGACGAGAACGAATAACCAGAGTGGTGTTGGCGGTAGGGAAACTGCATTGAAAATGCTGAATTGCACAAAAAACTATAAGTACTCCTCGAGACCTTTCATTTAAGACCAGCCTCAATGACGCAGCTAGCATAGTTTTCGTGCAATTCAGCATTTTCCATGCAGTTTCCCTACCGAAACCGCCACTTTGGTTAGAAAATCGAAAAAATTCGATTATCTGAAATCAGTTGGGAATATAAGGCACATATATAGCCAGAAAGTACTCCTCGAGACCTTTCATTTAAGACCCGCCTCAATGACGCAGCTAGCATAGTTTTTGTGCAATTCAGCATTTTCAATGCAGTTTCCCTACCGCCAACACCACTCTGGTTATTCGTCCTCGTCGGGAAATTGTGTCATTTTCCTGTTAAATTAATTTAATTAATTAATTTAATTTAAATTAATTTAAAAATACGTTGATTTATCCAAAAAAAAGTGGTAAAAATCATTAATATTAAAAAAAACTATTTTTCAATTAACCCCTTGCGCACCAACACATTGCATTTATATTTTAAAATTTATCTTCACGGGCATGAATATTTCCAATTTTTATACCCTACACCACATAGTGGTAAGGGTATTATGTCTTTGTGCCCATAGTTACTTTTGAGGATCTTCATAGAATCACTTTCTGATACGAAATTTAGCAAACAATATTTGGTTGGCCCAAGGACGAATCCTATGAAATTGGTGATAATCGGATCAGATTTAGGTGAAGTTCCTATAAATCTTCAACCGAATTCGGGTTAATTGTGCACCAAATGGCCAATATAAGTTCAAATGATCTGAATTTTGGTACATCCCACCGAATTCCGCCTAGAAGCCAGTGCATCAAATTTTAGATAAAGTAAAGATTTGTTCGAATTGGTCACCTTTGGCACGAATTATGGCCTTGAAATTACCAATGAAACCGTCACACGCTGCCCGAATGTTACTCTGCGGTATTTGTGCCCATTCTCGGCGAAGCGCTTGCTTGAGGTGATCGATACATTGATATTTTTTAGGTGGCAACCTTGCTTTCCAAAATACTCCAGACACAATAGTCCAACGGATTGGTATCCGGAGATTTTGTGGCCATTGTGGGCTGGAAATGTAGCGAGGAAACACATTTTGTAACCATTGTTGGGGTGGCGCGTGCTGAGTGCGATAGTGCTGAGTCCTCTTGGATTTAATACACCCTCCAGAATATTTTCGCCACACAATTCGGCATTTAGTCTGATGCGACGGTCGATTAATACGAGCGGAGAGCGAACATGGGCTGTTATGGCGGCCCACACCATCACCATGGCCGACGCTTGAGTTATGGTGGCCAACCGAACGTGCACATTTTCAGCTGACCTCTTTGGTAAGTAAACACGATCATTGTGTTTGTTTACAAACTGCTGGACAACGAATGTTTTCCCATCGGAGAAAACCAAATTCAGCAGTTCACTACTTTCGGCCAAGCGAAGCAACTCTTTAGCTCTTTTGAGTCTATTTTCTTTCTGTTGCGGTGTAAGTTCTTGCTCTTTTTGGAATTTCAATGGCTTTACCCCGAGCTCATTTTTCAATATTTGCCGAATGGAGTATTGCGATATGTTCAGCTCACGAGATATTTTTCGACCACTGCGACGCGGGTATCGATCAAGTCGCTTCTCTACTTTTTGAACCATTTCTGCTGATGTTGCTGTTTTGTTCCGTCCAAGTTGGACTACGCTACCAGCATCACGGTTACAAGCGATGGTACGAGACACAAGAGATTTATTCACATTTAAATGCTGGAGTGCTGTAACGACAGCCACTTGAGGTTTTCCAGCCAAATATAAAGAAATTACACTATCACATCGAATTCAATCAGGCATAACTTTTTTTCTGGAAAATTCTCACCAAAATGCTTTTGTACACTTGTAAACAATATAATGAGCTGCCACTTGAATAATTTTACCCGCTGTCGGACGAGTGGCTTAGAAATTACAGCAGTCTGAATTTGGTTTCAGTTTTTTCATCTCACACTGTATAGCTATAGCTCCCATATACACGATTCATCCGATTTTGGGTTTTAAGTCCCTCACATGCGTAATATGCACTTCACATGAATGATATTTGCTACCGGACATTATATACTGCTCGAAAATGCCTCTGACAAATTTTGTCGAGATCTTTTCAGATTAGGATCAAGCTCCCGTATATATATCATTATCCGATATCAGGTTTATTGTGCACCAAATGGACTGCATTTTGGCAATTCCAACTGAATTCATCCTAGAAACTAGTACTTCGGTTCCGATATAGCTATATCTCCCATATATATGTTTTATCCGATTTGGGGTCTAAAGTCCCTCACAAGCGTAATATGCATTCCACAACAATGAACTTTTGTACCAGATATCAGACACAGCTCTGAAATAATTGTTTTAAATTTTGTCAAGATCGGTTCAGATTTGGATATAGCTTCCATACAAATCCTTAATCCGATTTCATGTTTATTGTGAAAATAATGGCCAATATCAGCCCGAAGGGAGTGAACTTTGGGACCTACGTTTCCTACGCTATACGTTAATATAATCCTTCTCAAAGTGGCTTTATCATGCACTCTATAGCAATGTTATTTGTTATAAAAGACTAAAATGTCTACGTCAAATTTAGTGAAAATTGATTCAGAATTGGATATGCCATGCCTCCCATATATTATATTACTATAACTGATCTAAAGCCAAATCTTGATAGGTAGTATGATCTACTTCAAATACATTTTTTTGTTACGGGAGCTCTACGCATAGTGGTGTAGGGTATCATATAGTCGGTTCCGGCCGACTTTTGACTTTTCCTTACTGGTTTTGATTCATCTTTCTATGAACCATTTTATGTCAAAATCTCCCTTAATACTTTACTTCTTGGAGAAAATGGAAAGTTTAAAGTTCGAATTTTCGGGTTTTCCACTACAAGGTATTACATTTTTAGCACAATATATGACATTTTATACCCTTTTAGTACGAATCTCCAAAAAGTCTTATCCAGTCATTAGTATCACACACCTACGCACAAAGACCGACCACGGTGTAAAATTTCAAGATTCTAGGTTCAGTTTCGTTCGGACTGGGCGTTGATTTTCAGTCAGTCCTTATTTCAGTTATTTCACTACTCTTTTATTTCACCTGAGACTAAATCCTAGTGCCTGCCCCTTTACTATTTACACCTTCCTATATCGATATATCATTTAATGGCCCCAGCTATACCTTCCTATTAGAAGGTTTCAAGAGGAGGGACAATATAATGCATATCTAACGTTTTTTTTTTTATTTTCTTGCAAAAGCCATATGGTTTTGTTTTTAACTTGTCGCCAGAGGCCGAGGCGACGACGTCGTAGCTGCAGCAGACAACTTTTAACAATTTACGTCACAAGATTTTTTTTGTATATGCATGTCTGAGTATTTTGGGTTCCTAAATACAATTTGTTCTTGTTTATTAGTATCTTTTGTTTTGGTTTTTCATTTGGCTATTCGTTTTATCTGTTTTTGTGTGTTTCGCCTATCTAATTTTGTATTTATTTTGGCGTCAATTCAGTTTTGTTTTAATATTATTATTATTTAACTTGAAATGAAAACCAGCAACAAAATTAATATAATAAACATTTGTGCAATGGAAAAATCATTAGGCAGGAGATTCGCAGGCCTTATCAAGAAGAGGAATTGGGAAAAAAATTCTGCTCGAAGGACCAAAACTCTAATATAAGATTTAAATCTGAAAATTAAAAATATACAAAATATTCGAACATCGAAGGACCAAAAAAAAACAAAATGAAACATGTTTTCAAAATTATTCGGCTCGTAGGACCAAAATTATGTATGTTAAATTAACGAAGGGTAAACATGAAATCGAGTGAAAAATATCTGAACAAAAAAATAATAGAACAAACAAAATTTTCAAAATTGTTCGGCTAGAAGGACCAAATTTATTTTCCGTAAACTAAACAAAGGGTAAAAATGAAATCGAGTGAAAACTATCTGAACAAGAAAATAATTTCTACTGGCTTTAAATTAACACCAACTTTGGAAAAACTTCTACATCGAAGGACCAAATTCTTCTATTCGCCTTGGTATGATAACCAGTATGATAACTAATAGATGGAAACTCAAAGGAGATTACACATCCTCAAAAGAGTTTCTCGATGGACCAAATTCCTAACAGGGTGAGATGAAAAAAATGCAACCAACTTCAGACTGATGTCATTACTGAACCACTCGTCCGACAGCTTTTAAAATGATACCAATGACAGCTCATTATATTGTTTACAAGCGTACAAAATTAGATGAGAATTTTCCAGAAAAAATGTTAGTCGTGATGGAATACAAGCGTGATAGTGTGATTTTTTAAAATTTGGCTGGAAAACCGCAAGTTAGAGCATAAATCTTTTGTGCCTCGTAACATCGCTTGTTACCGTGATACTGGCTGGTAGCGTAGCCCGACGTCAAGGAATAGGACGGAAGAAAACAGAACATCAGTCGAAAACGTCCGAAAAGTAAAGAAGCGACTTGAGCGAAACCCGCGTCGCAGTGACCGAAAAATGGCTCGTGAGCTGAACATATCGTAATATTCCATTCGTCAAATATTGAAAAATGAGCTCGGGGTAAAGCCATTGAAATTCCAAAAAGTGCAAGAACTTACACCGCATCAGGAAGAAAATAGACTCAAAAGAGCTAAAGAGTTGCTTCGCTTGGCCGAAAGTGGTGAACTGCCGAATTTGGTTTTCTCCGCTCCGATGAGAAAACATTCGCTGTCCAGCAATTTGTAAACAAACTAAATGGTCGTGTTTACTTGCCATAGCGGTCAGCTGAGGTCAGAAAATGTGCACCTTCGGTTGGCCACCAGAACTCAAGCGCCGGCCATGGTGATGATGATGATGTGGGCCGCCATAACAGCCGATGGTCGCTCTCCGCTCGTATTAATCGACCGAGGCATCAGAACAAATACCGAATATTATCGCGAAAATATTCTGGAGGGTGTATTAAAGCCTTGGACACGCAAACATTTTGGCCGCAGAACATGGACATTCCCACTAGACTCAGCACCATCGCACTCAGCTCGCCACTGCCACCCAAGAATGGTTAGAAAATAAGGTTCCTACCTTCATTTCCAGCGCACAATGACCACCAAAGTCTACGGATACCAATCCGTTGGACTATTGTGACTGGAGTAGTTTGGAAAGCAAGGTTGGCACTAACAACTACCAAAGTGTCGATCACCTCAAGCAAACGCTTCGCCGGGAATGGACCAAAATACCACAGAGCCACATTCGGGCAACGTGTGACGGTTTCATTGGCCGTCTGAAGGCCATAATTCGTGCCAAAGGTGACCAATTCAAACAAATCTAAACTTATTCTAAAACTTGATGCTATTTCCCGCATTTTTTGCTTTCGTTCAATAAAATTTAAAAAAATGTAAAAATTATGGTGTTTGACTTTGTTGCAATTTTTTTTATCTTACACTGTGCCCTCGAAGGACCAAAAATGGTTGCGATTGCAATTTCTGACGCTGTGTCAATTTTCTACTCATCTGAGAAAAAGGGGAGATCATCCAAATTCAAATCATCTGGATTGGTGGCATTTTTTTAAGAAATTGCGCATTTGAACGATCACTCGTTTAAAATACCCGGAAATAGTTTACTCTTGTTGTCGTGTTCGACAGATAGTCACAATTTTTCTACAACAACAATGGCAAAAAATTTAGAACATTAGCAAAACAAAACAAAACTAAAACCACTACAAAAAAATTTAGGCCAATGCCAAACAAAATATTGAAATGACTTGACGGATGGTTGGTTGGATGGCGAACAACAAAAGGAGGGCGTAATACCTCAAGATATTTTGTGTCGAAAATAAATTTTACTGAAGGAAAGAAAAACATACGAGCGTTAGATTTACAAAATATGCAAATAATATAACGATTTGTACGGAAATATACCAAGTCATGGCGGTGCGCTGCTACACTGACCTACAAAACGAAAGAGTCACACTTTTCGCCAAGTGACAAATGTCAACACCCAAGACCCCCCTCCTCATCACACATTACTTTCACAACACTTTGATGTACAACATTTCCAAACTTCAGCGTTAATTAATCATAACGATGGAATTCGATATGCCACAATGTTGACCAGTATAATTCACATCAATAAGGCACCTGTCCGACCGTGGCCAGCCAACGCCAAAAATTTTTAACGCCACCCACCCACTCAAACACTCGCTCGCCGATCGCTCCTTCGAAATACATTTTGCCAGATTTGTATGGCCAAAAAAAAAATTCGTTTATGGTTTTACGTCGAAAGCGAAAAAAGGTCTAAGCGCCACCTGTTTAAATTGCTATACTTGTGTTCATGTTGCGCACCAGGCCAGCAGCCAGTCGGCCAGCTATCAGAGGCGTCACATCAAAAACACGTTTGAAAATGCTTTGGGCATAAATGCTTGAGAGGGCAACCCAAAAAAAAAACAACGTCTTTGCATGCCAATCAAATACACGAGCGAGCAACAAAATAGATTTATCTTTTTTTTTTCTTTCTTGTTTTTTTAAATTACCATACAAGGTCAAAATTTATTTAATAATAATGGGGAGGGAATGATTTATTTTTATTAATAAATAAACATAAATAATTTGAAAATTTTGAGATCAGTTATATCAAATAATTCCTATCGAAGGACCAAATTGAAGTAAATGAGAATGAGATCGAAGAACCAAAAATAGTCATAAGCTGGCTGATAGATTGTTTTCCATTTCCTGAAATATAAAATTGGATTTTTGCTAACGAGAATGATAACAAAACAATGTCCCGACAATGTTTTAATCGAAGGACCAAATATAAATCAAGTTTTTTTCATTTACAGAAAAGGAAAACAAGTTAGAAAATATCAGTCGGTTTTGCCGCCAGATGTACACCCTCAGCCAATGTTCGATTATTTAAATATATTTTCAAGGCTGTCATAGAAACCAATTTTGTCACTATTGGTTTTAAAAACGACAAGAAAAAATGCTTTGGTGTCATGGTTTAATTTTCGAATTAGAATTTTATCGTTTTGGTTTTCATAGAAGCCAATGTTATTGGTTTTGTTATTGGAAATAAACCAAGTTGCTTAGAGCTTTCACTTTTCATTTGCTTTGGATTTTTAAACAATTTTTAAAGGATATTCAAAGGACTAAAAATGTGGATTTTTTAAACAATGTTTAAAGGAAGGATATTCAAAGGACTAAAAATTTGGATTTTTAAATAATTTTTAAAGAATATTTAAAAAAATTTTAACGTGGATTTTTTAAAGAATTTTTAAAGGATATTTAAAGGACTATAAAGTTGAATTTTTTAAAGAATTTTTAAAGGATATTTAAAAAACTTTAAACGTGGATTTTTTAAAGAATTTTTAAAGGAAATTGACAAAACCAACTTGGTTTCATGGCACCAAATTGGTTTACAAAAACGAAAATAAGCAAAACCGACATGGTTTCTGTGACAGCCCAGTTTAACTTCTGTTATGATTAATCAAATTGTTGACCCTCTATGGAGTTGGTAACGAAGGAGTAGGCCAATAATGTCCATTTCGTATCGGACCTAAATAAATATAATATAAATATTGCGACGTGCCAGATTTGGACTACATCGACTGCTTCGTACACTTTATATGAAATATGTGACAATTTTTAGAAATGTTAAAAGTGTGTGCGAGAGGCCACATATAGTCGACGGAAGTATTGCATACCTCATCTAAAACAGATAAAAATATTGGCAAAATTGCAAGAAAATCGAAAATTTTCATCCAATTTTATGCAATACAGTATTTTTTGCTTACCTGCACAATCAAAAATTGCACGACATCTTGTGCAGCAATGCCCAAAATGCAGGTAGCTTCATTGCATGTATCTGCACAATGAAGCAGGTATCTTTAATTTTACTTACGTGCACAAAAAATGCAGGTATCTTTAATTTTCTATTCGTGCACAACAAAGCAGCAATCTTTATTTTACTTACGTACGTGTAATAGTCATATGTATTTGAGCATCAGTGGTGTTTTATCCAGCATAACCATCTTTTAGTGTGGGAGAGGAAGCGAGAATATGTTTTTAATGCATGCTCTTTTCTTGAGTTGTTATTGTTTTTGCGAATACAAAAACAAAAACGAAGTGGTAGTTTTTAGTGTCTTTTTTGAGTTTGCAAAAAATTTTCTTGTGCAGATAAATACAATTTTTGTAACCAAATTAAAAAAAAATACCAAATTTTCGAGGCAGGAATATCCAATGTGCAGCTATCGATTGGGCACTTAAATACAATTCAAATAAAGGTATTCAGAAAAAATGGCATAAAAAAAGTTTTTTGGTCTGCAAAGGCCAATGCGCAGCTAGTGTTGATGCAGGTAAATAGAAATCACTGTAGCAAATTGTAAAGAATCGCTGACTTGTGACCATTTGTGGGTTAGGTACCAGAAGGGGTTCGCAGATAAATATCATTTTCACAACAGTTCTTGTATTAGCAAAAATGTTTGTGTGAAATTTCAGAGTTGGATGCTTATTTTGCTTTTTTGAGCTTTTTTTAACCTTGAATCCTATGCAGGGCAGGTAGCAAACAAAATAGTCCAATCTACCATCTTTACAACAAATCTAATGTTGATGGAAATATTGAGATATACCAAATCTGGAATGTTGTTAATGTTAATTTTATGAGCTTCAAAGATATTCAAAATATTCAAAAAAAAAACCTACGTAGGGGAGGTACCAGAAAGAATGGACCGATATACCCCATCTTCACAACAGATCTTGTGTTAGTAGAAATAATGGCATGTGTGAAATATAAAGAGAACCTGAAGTTTATTTTGCATTTTATGACGTTCACGGATATTCAACATTTTTACCTTATGAAGGGGAGGTACCAGAAGGAATGCTCCGATCTCTACCAGCTTTATAACAAATCTTGTGTTGACGGAAATATTGAGAAGTGCCAAGTCTAAATGGAATCGGATGTTAATTTCGCGCTTTATGAGCTCAATGGATATTCAAAATTTTGTGGGGGAGTTACCAAAAGGAGTGGACCGATATATTCCATCTTAACACCAGACTTTGGGTTAATAAAAATATTTGAAGACAATCGGACTCTTACAATACAATCTATAAGCGTTATCATTTCTTAAAATGTTGACCCTTTGTGGGGGAAGTACTTCAAGGAGTGTTCCGATATTGTTCATTTTCGCACCTTGACCTAGCACGGAGGCAAATATTAGGATTTGCAAAGTTGGAGCAAAATCGGATTATCGCTCCTCCTTCTGTGCAGAAAATATATTTTTTGAAAATTTCGACCTTTTTGTGGGGTAGGTACCAGAAAGAGTGGACCGATATATTTCATCTTAACACCAGACCATGTGTTAATAAAAATACTGGGATGAGTAAAATTTGAATACAATCAGGCTTTTAAATCATATTTTATAAGAGTTGTAATTATTCAAAATATTGACACTTGGGGGGGGGGGGTTAAGTTCTTGATGGAGTGTCCTGATATTGTTCATTTTCGCACCTGACCTAGCACGTGGGCAAATATTAGGATTTGCAAAGTTGGAGCAAAATCGGATTATCGTTTCTCTTTCAGAGCAGAAAATATATATTTTTGAAAATTTCAACCTTTTGTGGTGGGAGGTACGAGAAGGAGTGGAGCGATATTGCCCATCTCCGAAATCGATCTAAGTTTGACAAAAATTTTACGATGTACCAAATTTGAACCAAATCAGATACTCCCTTCGAGAGTTATCGGGTGCAATAGCCAGCCAGTCAGACGGACGGACATTGCTACATCGACTCCAAATGTCCTGAAACGAATTTGGTCCAAAGACACCTATGCTTTAAAACCATTATTTCGACTAGGCACGTTTTGACCGTATCAAATGATATATACCCTTCTAACAATATGGCTGAGGGTATAAAAAAACCTCGAAGGTCTAATTTTGTTTATGCGGATCATTTAAATGCTCGTCACATTTAAATAATTCATAAAGGCAATTTATATATTTTGAGGCTATTTTGAGTCTCCTTTTCGTGGATGTGCAACACTGTCCGAAAAATGTATTAATCGAGGGACCAAACATAATTCGATAAAATAATAAACAAATAGTTACAAATTGAATAGGATTTGAGTAAATACCAAATTTTAATTTTAAATTAAATTCAAGGTACAGATAAAAGTTCCTTGAAGGACTAAATTTTGTTCATGAACGGCAGCGAATAAATTCTCCCCTCTCTCTCGGACTCAAATAAATTCTCTCCGTGTTTATATAATTCACAAATGCAATTCGTACGGTTTTTGTGGAAATTATAACTGAAATTTAACGAAGTTTCAATAATATGATCATCGAAGGACAAAATATAGATCACGTTTTTTATTTGAGAAACGGTAAAAATAAATAATATATCACAAATAACGTTTCTCGAAGGACCTTACTTTTAATCTAAAATTAAATAAAGGGCAAAAAATCTAACTCGAAAGAATAAATGTTGTCAATGAAGATAACGGCTCATATAAGTGCGCTGCAAAGTCCTAGAACTCACAGTGCAACAATACAAAAAATCCGCGCAATGTGTTCATTGAAGGACAAATATGATTCTAGTTATTTAATTTTTTAACGTCCGATTTAAAAATATTGTAATTTTCTATTTCCTTTGTCTATAATTCGTGAGCGGAGTAAAAATAATAGGAAAAAACTAGCATTTCCTGGTATTTCCTTTGCACTTGCTAATATGACTACTCTTTGATCGGGTAAAAGTATGTTTCCTCTGTTTGTCCAGTGGGGTGCGTCGTTATCAGTCATTTTGTTTATATTTAGAAATACACTGGGAAAAATTTTAAGTCAACAAAGTTGAGATCCTTCATAAAATTCCGACCAAACGAAGGCTTGAGTATTTTCTGGGATGATGGGTTCTTGGGTAAACAATGACACGTATAATACGAAATCTAAAATCCACACCGGAAGAGTAAGAAAATTCCTTTTATAGGAACCTAAGGGGTAACTAAAAAGCAGAAGCTTGTTCTCTACAATTCAAGGAGAGGAACGGAGAGGACGTCTATGAAGTTGGAAGAAATCATTTTTTTAGTTTTTACTTTGCCATCGAAACCTGAGGGCCAAGGAGATAAGCCACAGATCACGTACCGCATCAGAAATATATAGAGGGCGTTTCCGTTTATTTCCAACCCAATCTTCCTAATAAATTATTTCTCCTTATTATTTTCTTTCAGTGTACCCGCTGCATTCCTTGCCGGATTCATACAGATGCAACACACACACACACATAAATGTATTGTGGTATTTTAAAAACTATAAATATATCGAATAAAGGAGAAGGTACATAGTCCACAAGTACTTGGCTGAGCCATGACATGCAGAGCAAACAGAAATAACAAAAAACAGATTGGAAGTAATTGTTATTAAACAACAGCAACAACAACATCGATGGAGGATGGCACTCCTCCGAACCAAGAATGTGGCGATGAATTACGATGTACGTAATCCGGCATGGGGTGGGATGGGGGCGACGAGAACGGAGAACGTAGAATAAGTTTTAAGTGTATTTTTAGAATTAAGTGACGGGATCTAAAGTTTAATGGAGCCTCCGAAATAGATAATGACTGGATTTTGTTCGAGAAAATTAAAGTGAAAAAGAGTCTAAAGGCCAACGGGGTGTTGAAAAGGGAGTAGGAGATTTTAAACTAATATTCTTGGAATTATTAAAGTTTGTCCCCCCAGCAATGTTTTGTACTCTTATAATCGATTTTAGTTTTTATTTGGAAATTAAAAGGCGTTGAGGTATTGAATTTTTGTCCAAAAGTCTCTATCTCACAAACAGAGCGCTTACAGCTATGGAAAAAGAGAGAGAGAGGGGGATCTGATGATAGAAGGTCTCCTAAGGACAGAGGACATTCTGAAATCAGACGAAAAACAGAATGCCTCGGAAAATTGTTCTCTTGACAAAAATCTATAAAAAGGATATTCTATCGGCAAAGGATCTTCGGAATGTGTTTTTGAGGAATTGAGAAAAGAGAGAGGACTTTATGGGCAATTCTATGGAGAAAAAAATTGAAAAGGATAAAAAATCTTTCCACATACAAAAAACCCTGTAAAGGACGAGACCTGCAGCTTTTGTAGATAGAAGACATTCTGAAAGGTCTTTTATGTCCGACGAGAAATTTCATTGTTAGAAAAACTTTTAAGGGGAAATGCGTAAACACCTTCAATAAACAGATAGAAAGACTTTTATAGAAAGAAATCGTTTAAGGCGTTGTCCTCCAGCCATGAATGTGTGAAAGGTTCAATGGGTTACAAGGTCACTGAAAATTGACAGAACAAAAAAAAATCAAAATACAGAAGACATTCCCTAGAATGAAGACCTTCCGATATTCTTCTGTGGACAGAAATTTTCTGAAGGCATTTACAAGAGAGAATACTCTCTGATGGACATAGGCCCGATTTTTGAAGGTCTTCGTCAAAAGAATATTCTCATTTAAATAAACGTGGTTTTTTTAAAGAATATTTTTTCAAGGACCATCAGACCAATAAACGTGGATATTCTAAAGAATATTTTTTCAAGGACCACCAGACCAAGAAACGTAGATATTCTAGAGAATATTTTTTCAAGGACCATCAGACTAATAAACGAGGATTTTTTAAAGAATATTTTTTCAAGGACCATCAGACCAATAAACGTGGATTTTTTAAAGAATATTTTTTCAAGAGCCAATAAACGCGGATTTTTTAAAGAATATTTTTTCAAGAGCCAATAAACGCGGATTTTTTAAAGAATATTTTTTTCAATAAACGCGGATTTTTTAAAGAATATTTTTTCAATAGCCAATAAACGCGGATTTTTTAAAGAATATTTTTTTCAAGAGCCAATAAACGCGGATTTTTTAAAGAATATTATTTCAAGAGCCAATAAACGCAGATTCAAGAGCCAATAAACGCGGATTTTTTAAAGAATATTTTTTTTTCAAGAGCCAATAAACGCGGATTTCTTAAAGAATATTTTTTCAAAAGCCAATAAAAGCGGATTTTTTAAAGAATATTTTTTCAAGATTCAATAAACGCGGATTTCTTAAAGAATATTTTTTCAAGAGCCAATAAACGCGGATTTCTTAAAGAATATTTTTTCAAGGACCATCAGACAAATAAACGTGGATTTTTTAAAGAATATTTTTTCAAGGACCATCAGACCAATAAACGTGGATTTTTTAAAGAATATTTTTTCAAGGACCATCCAACCAATAAACGTGGATTTTTTAAAGAATATAAGTTTTCAAGGACCATCAGATCAGTAAACGTGGATTTTTTAAAGAATATTTTTTCAAGGACCATCAGACTAATAAACGTGGATTTTTTAAAGAATATTTTTTCAAGGACCATCAGACTAATAAACGTGGATTTTTTAAAGAATATTTTTTCAAGGACCATCAGACTAATAAACGTGGATTTTTTAAAGAATATTTTTTCAAGGACCATCAGACTAATAAACGTGGATTTTTTAAAGAATATTGTTTCAAGGACCAACAGACCAACAACGTGTATTTTTTAAAGAATATTTTTTCAAGGACCATCAGACCAACAACGTGGATTTTTTAAAGAATATTTTTTCAAGGACTAAAAGCAAAATAAACTTGGATTTTTTAAAGAATATTTTTTTAAGGACCAAAAGGCCAATAAACATGGATTTTTTAAAGAAATTTTTTTAAGGACCATCAGACCAATAAACGTGGATTTTTTAAAGAATATTTTTTCAAGGACCATCAGACCAATAAACGTGGATTTTTTAAAGAATATTTTTTCAAGGACCATCAGACCAATAAACGTGGATTTTTTAAAGAATATTTTTTCAAGGACCATCAGATCAATAAACGTGGATTTTTTTAAGAATATTTTTTCAAGGACCATCAGACCAATAAACGTGGATTTTTTTAAAGAAAATTTTTTCAAGGACCATCAGACCAATAAACGTGGATTTTTTAAAGAATATTTTTTCAAGGACCATCAGACCAATAAACGTGGTTTTTTTAAAGAATATTTTTTCAAGGACCATCAGACCAATAAACGTGGTTTTTTTAAAGAATATTTTTTCAAGGACCATCAGACCAATAAACGTGGATTTTTTAAAGAATATAAATTTTCAAGGACCATCAGACCAATAAACGTGGATTTTTTAAAGAATATAAATTTTCAAGGACCATCAGATCAATAAACGTGGATTTTTTAAAGAATATAAATTTTCAAGGACCATCAGATCAATAAACGTGGATTTTTTAAAGAATATAAATTTTCAAGGACCATCAGATCAATAAACGTGGATTTTTTAAAGAATATAAATTTTCAAGGACCATCAGACCAATAAACGTGGATTTTTTAAAGAATATAAATTTTCAAGGACCATCAGATCAATAAACGTGGATTTTTTAAAGAATATAAATTTTCAAGGACCATCAGACCAATAAACGTGGATTTATTAAAGAATATTTTTTCAAGGACCAATGGCCAATAGTCGGAATAAACATTTTTTCAAGGATTTTTTAAAGAATATTTTTTCAAGGACCAATGGCCAATAGTCGGAATAAACATTTTTTCAAGGATTTTTTAAAGAATATTTTTTCAAGAATTTTTTTTTCAAGGACAAAAAGACCAATAAACCTGGATTTTTTTCAAGGACTATTAGACCAACAAACGTGAATTTTTTCAAGGACTATTAGACCAACAAACGTGAATTTTTTCAAGGACTATTAGACCAACACACGTGGATTTTTTAAAGAATATTTTTTCAAGGACCATCAGACCAATAAACTTGGATTTTTTAAAGTAAATTTTTTCAGGGATCCTATGAGGCCCTTTTAAAAAACAAATCTTCTAAGGAAAACAAATCTTCTAGGGAATGCGAGGGACATAAAATCTTATAAATAAAGACATCAACAGGCAGAAGAACTTCCCAAAGAATTTTACATACAAAGGAACGGTTAAAAGCCTTCTACAGAGAGGAGAACTCTCAAAAGCCTTCTATGGACAGAAACCCACGGAAGGTCTTGATCTCCGTATGCCTTCTGCAGACAGAAGAACCTCTGAAAGCCAGTAATAATGTACCGAATATCGACTGAATTCTCCCGCACGCAGAAGACCTTCAAAAGGCTTTTATAGGAAAAAATCCTTAGAGTGTATTTACTAAGGCGAGGGTTTTTTGTATGTAAGAGGAATTTCCGAAGATACTCTGCCCTCTGTAAATCTTTTAAAGACAGACAAAAGAACTTCTGAAAGCCTTCTATAGTCAGAAACCTTCTGAAGGCCTTCTATAGTCAGATGATCTCTGAAGGCTTTCTATAGGATGTTTTTTCTTTACAGAGTAGATTTGCTGAAAAGAGAACCTTGTGTATAAAGAGGTTCTTCAGAAGGTCCTCTGTCTCCCGTAAAACTTTTGAACATCTGCAATAGATAGGACGTACTGAAGGTCCTTACAGAAAATGGATTGTGTATCGACTATCTTAAACTATGTCATGTGAGGTTGATCCTTCGGGGAACTCTTGGGGAGGAGATCCGCTGTGAGTATATTGCTCAACCCCGCTTCATTCATTGTTTCTGCACAGTGGGCCCTTGTAGCTCTAATTTCCCTAAAGTTGAACGAGTGAGAAATTTATATCGATATTTTTCTGAACCTTAAAATACCTTCAATTATTAAAATTTCTTTTAAATATCCTGTTTGGCTAAATTCCCACCAATGTGGCAACATTGATTTCCCTTTCCACCCATCACCATCCCCACTTCCCACATTTCCCCTATTTCAAATCTCAGGCACTTCTTTTTACCCCAACACTCGCAACATATTTCCCAGTGCATCAGTCATGAATTAATAATAAAATAAAACAAGAACAAAAACCACAACAACAACAACATAAGAAAACAAAACATAAATAATAATCAATTTGTTGTACAATAAACAAAAAAACAACAACAACAACAGAATACAACAATAAAAAAATGATATGAAAAAGGAAAAAAGTGAAATGAAATTAAAAAGGCAGAAAGAAAAAATGAAGAAAACTGCAGAACATTCCTCCTTAAAAAAATCAATGCTCCTCTTTGCTGATGACTGCAAATGGGTGTGTTCCACAGTCTTAAGAGATAACGAGGAAACGTACAAAAGGAGAAGAGGATGACGAAGAATAAGAAAAAAAAAACGGGGGAAATAAACCCCAGCTGTTGTATTTGATTAAGCGTAGGTCAATGCAATTCGATGTGGGGCCTTAGCTTCAAATTAGTGATTCAATATCTGGGGGGAAATTGGAATGAAAAAAAAAAGGTTTGTCTTTTTTTTTCGATGATTTGGTCATTGGCCCCACGGAATGGACATTTATAGCTGCTCGTTATCGTTTTGAATGAAAATATAGCCGAGGCTCCCCTTCGGTGTTATCAATGTGGGGGGGGGGGTTGTGAGGAAGCTTCGAAGAAAAAAATACACGGCCGAGCCCATTGAGTTCGGCCTACCTGATGATTATACAATAATCATCAACAACAGCAACAATAATAACAAAAAACAGAGAATTGCCGCAGTGGTAACAAGACTATAAATTACAAATTGCATATAAATTTGTATCAATATGGAAATAAAATTGCCAACAAGCAGCTACAGCAACAACAACAACAATAATGGCAATAGAATAGGAAAGCAAAACACAGACACACTTAATATCATAAATTCCATCAAGCATTACAAATAATACAATCCGTGAATAAGGTACGAAACTAACTCAAGGGTGTGCAGAATTGAAATAGAAATAGGATGAGGGTTCAAAAAGCATGGTAAATAATTTCATTTAAAATTTGGTGGACTTATATAAAATAAGTTACGAAAAACCTCATTTTTTGAAATGCAACCAACATTTTGATAAAATTTGGGGGAGGTACCAAAAGAAATGGTCCGATCTGTACCATCTTTATAGCAGATCTTGTGTTGATGGAAAAATTTGACATGTACCAAGTTTAAATGGAATCGGATGTTAACTTCGCGTTTTATGAGCTTTATAGATATTCAAAATGTTTACACTTTGTGAGGGAGGGGCCAGAAAGAGTGCACCGATATATCCCATTTTCACACCATATCTTGGGTTAATAAAAATATTGTGATGTGTGTATAATTGGAAGAGAGCCAGATGCTTATTTCGGATTTTATGATAGTTTTGGTTATTCAAAACTTCGACCCTTTGTGGGGGAGGTACCATAAGGATTGGTCCGATTTCTACCATTTTATAACAGATCTTGTGTTTATGGAAATTTTAAGATGTTCCAAGTCTGAATGGAATCGGATGTTAATTTCGTGTTTTATGAGCTTCGTTGATATTCAAATTTTGACCCTTTGTGGGGGAGGTACCAGAACGGATGGACCGATATATTCCATCTTTACACCAGGCCGTGGCCTAATAAAAATATTGTGATATGTGTAATTTGAAGAGAATCGGACTGTTACCTCACATTTTATAAGAGTTATAATTATTCAAAATTTTTACCCTTTGTGAAGGAGGTACTTGATGGTGGACTGACATTGTCTATTTTCACAAATGACCTAACACTGATGCAAATATTAAGATTCGCAAATTTGGATCAAAATCGGGTTTTCCTTTCATTTTCTGTGCAGTATATAATGTTCTTTGAAAATTTTGAAATTTTGTGTGGGAGGTACCAGAAGGAGTGCACCGATATTGACCATCTCCGAAGTCGATCTAAGTTTTACAATAATTTTACCTTGCACCATGTTTGGATCAAAATGATATATTGCTGTGAGTATAACTATACTGCTGAGCTATAAAAAAGCTATGTCGAGGGATTCCTTAAAATATGGACCATTTTCGATCTGATAATCCTCTGAAAATTGCCGCAGAAAAATCAAAACCGAAATATTCCTAAAAATCCAAAGACTGATAAAAAAAAAAATTAAAAAAATCCAAGAAACAACGAAAAATATCCTTTATAAAATTCCCTCTTCGACGATTCTTTACACAGTCCACACTGAATTCTTTAAAACGATTATTTATGAAACATACGCTGAGTCCTTCTAAGACATCCTTCTTATAATTCACTCCTTTATAACACAACTAACAACTTTAAGAAGATCCTTTAAAAAATGTACGCCATTTTTTCAAAGATTATTTAAAACATTCGCAATGAGTCTTTGAAAAAGATCCTTTTAAAGCATCCATTTTAAAATCAATGCAAAGTCCTTTCAAAGATTCTTTATAACCAACCCCAGTCCCAGGCCTCTAAAATGTCCTTCATACAGTCAATAACATCTGGGTTCTTAAGAAACCTGCTTAAAAATGCTCTTCAGAAATATTATTTGGAAAATCCGGTTCGTGGTTTCCGCAGAACCTTTAGAAGGACTCCATTGAAAATCCCATGTAAGGTCTCTGCAGGCCTTTCAAATTTTCATTCAAAAAGCCACAAGACCTCTGGCAATTCTTAAAAAAAAAATTCCCTAAATCTATCCTGAGATCTCCGAAAGCTTTTCAAAAATTATTACTATTATTATTATAGAAGTACACGCTGAGAACATCAATAGTCCTAAAAAAATATCCTTAATAGATCCACCACTAGACTCTTGAGAGTCCTGCAGAACTTTCCTCTCGAAATCCAGGCCAAGTCCTTTAAAAATCTGATCCAGGCTGGCACTTCAGGGGATTCATCAGAAATATGTTTGAAAGAATCTGATATAGCCTCTAAAGGTCCTTGATTGTCCTTTAAAAATATTCTTTTAACTCTAAGCTTTTGGCTCCGTTGTACCTTTATAAGAACTTCTTAAAATCCAAACTAATGTCTCGGCGGAAGCTTCAAAGTGTCAACCTTAAAAAAATAGAAGACAGCGCCCTTGGCAGTCTTTTAAAAAAGTATTTTTGAGAATTTACGACATGACCTATGACCGTACTTAAAAATTCTATAAAACTTAACAAAACATAACTCCAGGTAGCTCTTTAAAACTAATCCCCAAGTCAAAATTGGGATCTCCCAAAACCTCAAAAATATCCTTGAAAATATATAGTGAAACCTTATACAGGCCTTCAAAAAATATTGTTAAAAATTCCTAACGAAGACCTTCGACGAAAATTATTTAAAATAATGCGCCCCACTTCTTATATCTCATTAAATTCATTAGAAAAGCCATCTGTGATACTTCTTCAAAAATCTTTTTCCTTTTTTGTTTTGCTTTTGAGACTTCTTGTAGTCCTTAAAAATGTAGTCTCTAATAATCCCAAAAATATATACGCCGATATCTTTGATAATCTTTAAAATGTTTGCTCCTTAAACATGGATTTGTATAATGCTTGAAAAAGTCTGTAAAAACCTCGTTTACAGCTCTATAATCTTTGAAAAACAAACAAAAATAATCTTTGAAAAAAATCGTAAAAATCACAAGATTTCGAACTCGTTCTGACATTCCTTGAAAAAGAATAATTAATGATCCGAATTCGCTGCTCTAAAAATCCTTTGATTTTTTTTAAATAATTCGCGTCTATGGCTCTGACAATTCTCGAAATATAATTCTGAATAACCCACGTTTATAGCTCTAATAACCCTTGAAAAAAAAAGTGAAAAAAAATCAGCTCTAATTATCCTTGGAATTAATATTTTAAAATATCGTCGATTTTAAGTACCATAATCAATGAAAAAATATATATTTTTTAATTTTAAAAAATCTTCATTTTTAACTCACACCGTTGATGTTAGTAGCTCCGATAGTCCTTCATCATAAAATTCGTAACAATCGAGATTAATAGCTCATAGAGTCCCTAAACAGAAATTCTCAAAGACTCTGTGTTTAAGGATTTAATAATCCTTATATACAAATTCTTAAAAAATTCACGTTTCTATCTGTGATAGTGAAATGAGGAATAAATCTCGATTTTCGGAACTGTTAGCATCGCCTTATAAAACTCCGTTAGTCTTTTAAAAGTACCCTCCGAATAAATTCTCTTCCATTTCCACACACCCCTCGTTTATATCATACACAATTATTCTCATTGAACTACCATTGAAAATGAGTCAATTTGTCGGCCAGACTAACTGACGTTATTCCGTTTTCTTGATTTCTACTTTTGCCCTAACACCACCACCACCACCAGCATTCACTCGTTCGTTCGTTTACAACCACAAAAGGAAGTTTTTAATTTATTGGGTGTGTTTGTGTGTGTGTTTTGTATTGAGTGAGGTTAACAAAGAGGATATAGCAAAGGAATGTGGTTTATATGTTTTTATAACCATACATATATGACAACTCATACACACACACATACATTTGCATGTAAATGAGCGTAGGATATATGGAAGATTAGATTTGTTAATATATTTTATGACAAAGGAGTGGGTGTCGATTTATTAAGCCAACATTTTCGAATGATGATATTTTTTCGAAAAATTGAAGCAGAATCAATGTTTCAAGGTTTGTCAATTAATAAAAAAAAACAAAAAGAAAATTTGCGATAAAAATATTAAAAATAAATATAAAGATAAAAAAATAATTAATAAAAAATGTTTTTTAATCAAATTTGTCTTTGTCATTTTCCATCATTCCACAGTGCGTACACCCTGTTCATAATGAGATTTTATCCAATAAAATGTAGGCTGTTCAATATGCTTGTAGCAATTATAATATATATTCATAGATTAATAGGATACACACACGTGTAGGGTTGGGGGGGAGGGGGATGGAGAGAGAGAGAGATAGGCATGATGCAAATTGTTGCTGTTGAAATTATGACTAACCCACTCTATCCCCCTTTTTTCCTTACTCTGAGAGTGGTCATGTATGGGAATTGCTGCCCAGGGGGCAATATTTGCAGAATGTCCAATATAATAGGACATTTTAAATGTTTAAGATATTTTGCAGAATTTTGTTTTATTGACTTTAAAAATCTTCAATTTTTTCAAAATGTGTTTTTTTAGATTTTTTTTGAAACAAGGACTTTTTATAATTATTTGTGAAAGCGTAGATTTTTTAAGAAAATTTTGCAAAATATAGATATTTTGGAATATATATTTTTTTAAACCATGTTTCAAGCGCTGAATTTTTAGACCCGAATTATTGATAAAAACTTTTTCATAATTTAGATAACAAAGACAATTTTTGTAAAGTGTAGATTATTTTTAAATTATATTTTATAACAAACACGGATTTTTTTGGAATATTAGATTTTATAGGAATATTTTTAAAACGGGAATGTTGTTAAATATTTTTCAAAAAAATTGATTTTTTTAAATAATTCTAAAAAATCAAAACGCATAATTTTATCTGATTTCTAAGAATGTCGATAAAACCCTATTAAGAAAAATTTGGAAAACTGATCCTTAAGGAAATGTCGAGCCAAATATGTTGGGCCAAAAATTATGTAACACCTCGAAATATTGGTTTCCCACATAGCAAAGTATATATGGATCTTCCTAGCTCGCCGAGCTGAGTCGATCGAGCTATGTAGATCCGTCCGTCTGTCCATATTAATTTGTAATCACTCTACAGGTCGCAATAATGGCCCGATCTTCACGAAATTTAAAATGCAGGTGGGGCTAGAGCCAGAATATAAGCCTATTTCTTTTGGAGATGATCGCATAATATTTAGGGGCTGATATAGACCAATAACTGAAAAATTTCCTGATTTTGCAGTTCCTCTAAAGATCGCAATTATAGACTGGCTTTGTTAATCTGATTTTTATGCAAATATCAAAGACAAGCAAATCATATAGATGAGGCAAAATTTTGAGCTACAGAGGAGCTTCTTGCTTTTGGAGATGATCGCAAAATATTTCAGAAAAAATTTCCTGATCACACAATTGAAAGCAATCGACACGTCTGAGAAGAGAGTTAAGGACAGGGAAGAATTCTAGCATTTTGGATGACCATGGGATTATATTTAGCTGTAAAATGGACCACAGCAACTAACAGCACGACGGAGAGCGTAAATATTGGGCAAATGTCCCTGGTCAAAAAGCTAAGGGATTACCCTTAGCTCCGGGATATAATTTCAAAAGCGAAACCTTCCAAAATGGATTTGGACATAAGGGGGCTTCTAACATATTGTAGTGTTGTAGGGTATCACAGCGTCAATCCCGCACGACTGTAGCCTTTGCTTACTTGTTTTAGAATAAATATACTATTTTCCAAACCTGTCTTTGACCAAAATTGTTTAAAAATTTGTATTTTTAAGTAAATTATTGTAAAACTCAGATTTTTGCATAATTTTTTTTCAAAACCTAGATCACAAAGAAAATTGTTTTTAAAAGTAGATTTGTATACCCTGCACCATAAGGTGGGGTCAGGGTATTAGTCTTTGGACATTTTTTGTAACCGGCAAAAAGGAAACGAGATAGACCCATAGTTCCTTTTGATGATCTACATAGAATCAGATTCTCAGTCGATTTGAACACGTCCGTCTGTCCATGTATTTTTGTAAACAAAGTACAGATAGCATTTATTGCCCGATCCCGTAATCAACATTTAAAATTCAAAATGTAGATACAGCTCCCATGTATATCTTCGTTCGATTTGCCTCGAATTATGCACCAAACGTGTAATATCAGGCCAACTAGTATGAAATTTGGAACCAAATTGAGCCTAGCAACAAGTATGTCAAATTTGTTGAAAAGCGGTTCAGATATTGCTATAGCTCTCATATATATGTTTCATCCGATTTTGTACTTTACTCCTCTAAACCCGTAAAATACTCTTCATAACAACGATATTTGGTGCCAACTATCAGATACAGAATGGAAAAACCTCTCCTACATCTTCTCCTCATAAAGGAGGGTCAACATTACATGGCCACGTAGAGATTTTTTTTATTCCTTGTAAAACGAGTCCTTTATACCACCCATCGTTGGGATATATACAGGATGAGATGAAAAAACTGCAACCACCTTCAGACTGCTGTCATTTCTAAGCTACTCGTCCGACAGCTGTTAAAATTATTCCAGTGAGAGCTCATTATATTGTTTACAAGCGTACCAAAGCATTTTGGTGAGAATTTTCCAGATAAAAAGATATTCGTAATGGAATTCCAGAGGGATAGTCTGATTTTTTTTATATTTGGCTGAAAAACCACAAGTGGCTATCGTTAGAGCCCTCGAGCATTTAAATGTGAATAAATCTTTTGTGTCTCATACCATCGCTCGTTGCCGTGATACGTAGTCCGACCTCAAGGAAGTGAACCGAAGAAAACAGCAACATCGGCAGAAATGCTTCGAAATGTAAAGAAGCGCTTTGATCACAACCCACATCGCAGTGGCCGAAAAATGGCTCGTGAGCTGAACATATCGCAATATTCCATTCGGCAAATATTGAAAAATGAGCTCGGGGTAAAGCCATTGAAATTCCAAAAAGTGCAAGAACTTACACCGCAATAGAAAGAAAATAGACTCAAAAGAGCTAAAGAGTAGCTTCGCTTGGCCGAAAGTGGTGAACTGCCGAATTTGGGTTTCTCCGATCTCCAATGAGAAAACATTCGTTGTCCAGCTGTTTGTAAACAAACAAAATGATCTTGTTTACTTGCCAAAGAGGTCAGCTGAAAATGTGCACCTTCGGTTGGCCACCAGAATTCAAGCGCCGGCCATGGTGATGGTGTGGGCCGCCATAACAGCAAATGGTCGATCTCCGCTCGTTTTTGTAATCAACTGTGGCATCAGAATAGATGCCGAATAGTATCGCGAAAACATTCTGGGGAGTGTATTAAAGCCTTGGACACGCAAACATTTTGGCCGCAGACCTATTGGACATTCCAACGAGACTCAGCACCATCGCACTCAGCACGCCACTGCCACCCAAGAATGGTTACTAAATGAGGTTCCTCGCTTCATTTCCAGCGCACATTGGCCACCAAAATCTCCGCATACCAATCCGTTGGACTATTTTGTCTGGAGAATTTTGTAAAGCAAGGTTGGCACTAAAAAATACCAAAGTATCGATCACCTCAAGCAAGCGCTTCGCTGGGCCAAATGGGCCAAAATACCGCAGAGCAGCATTCGGGCAGCGTGTGACGGTTTCATTGGCCGTTTGAAGATCATAATTCGTGCCAAAGGTGACCAATTCGAAAAAATCAAAATATATTCTAAAATTTGATGCTATTTCTGACATTTTTTTGCTTTCAATCAATAAAATATAAAAAAGGAATGTAAAAATGATGGCGTTTGACTTTGTTGCAGTTTATTTATCTCACCCGTACTTTATGGGGTCCATGACGAATGTTTAGGGATGTTACAAACGGAATGACAAAGTTAATATACCCTCCTTTCCAAGGAGGGAGGGACCTAGATTTTTTAATTTTTCAACAATTCCAAAGCGGGGTTTCAAAAACAATTCAAAACTTTGTTTTTCAATATTGCGTTATTTCAAAAAACTATAATTTTAAATTTTTTTTGAAAAAATGGATTTTTAAGAGCTTTTTAACAGATTTTATGAAAAATTGGTGAAAAATGTGGATTTTACAAGAACCTTTTTTGAATAGACCTCCAGAAAAACCAATATCTGATTAGATTTTAAAAACTTTGCTCCTGACATTAGCAAAACCGATTTCAAATGCATTTCAAACTAGACCCTGAAATTCAAGTGGCTTATAAATGCCGGTGGTAAGGTGAAGTAAATGTTGGTTGGTTAAGCAACTTAACTGGCGAATGAAATTTTAACGGCTCTGGAGCTAATGAAAGAGCAGTGAAGAAGAAGAAGACGACGAAAAAAAACTAAGAAAACCTTTGGGCGGCAACTCACAAATTGCACAAAACACCAAAAGATACCCGGCACTTCCAATTACCCCCCTTCAGCAGCAGCAGCACCACCAACAACTACAACAGCAGCTAACAAGGCAAGGGGTGTGGCGAGAGTTAGTAGTCGGAAAGAAAATACACACATCGTGAATTCGCAATTGCGCGTGTTGGTACTTAAAACGAGTACAAACGAACAAGACGACCGAACGACCGACAGACATACAGACAGACCGGCAGGCAGGCAGGCAAGCGAAAAATATTTTTGCACAAACATAAAAAGTATAAAAAAAACTAGTGGTAGTGGTGAGGCACTCTGACACGCAGTTAAAGAGACAAACAGACAGACCGTCCGACCGGCTGACTGTCTTTTATCAATGTTTGCATTGTGTGGTCTATTGGCTGGTTGCTTGCTTCGTTACTCACTCACTTGCCACTAACAAGAAAAACGAAAAAGGCAAAACATGCAAAAAAAATGGCAAAACATTTGGCTTTTGTAGTTATAGCAGGGGGGATAGAGAGAGAGAGCTCTCCCCTTCCCCCCTCAGTCACGGATAGAAAACTGTTTGCAGATCAGTTGATTTGCGGATTTTCATTTTTCTCTGTTTTGACTTAGCATCTTCTCCATCGTTTCATTGCTGAAATATGGCCGGTGTTTTAAGTAGTTCAAAGAGATCCAGGTTTTTAAAAACTATTTTAAAAACGATTTTACTCAGACGGTCGCTTTTAGTTTTTGCTCGTCTCATAGCTCCGGTTTCTACCATGGGGTTCTTGAAACAGATCTCTACAAAGTCCACATCAGTCGATTTTTTCGATCGATGTATTTGTCAGCAAATGTTTTTTATCTATATTAATAAGAGAGTAAACCAATTGACTGACTGGCCTAATGGTTCATCAACGCCCAGATGAAACGGTTGAAGCTCGAATCTTGAATTTTAGGGGAGGTTCACTCTTGGTGCCAGATAAGGCTGGATTTTTGGAAGTTCGGAACGAAAAGCACTAAAAGGTACTAAATAATGGACCCTTTGTATTTTCAATTTGAAATGAGGATCACTGTTGGCGTGTATGATTGATGTACCAAAGGGATTTTGGAAATTCGCTCTATAAGTGTACGAAAAGTACTAAAATGTACTACATTTTGTACCATTTCGTAACATGTGAACGGTTAGAGATAAAAACTCGAAATTTGGAATGGGAATTAAGATTGAGGAGTAGGGCCTCATATCGACCCTAGGTAGTTTTGGAAATGTGTGCTAATGTGTACGAAAAGTTCTAAACTGTACTAAATTTGGTACAATTTGAATTTGGAGAAACGGATGGAGCTGTAATCCCAAAATTTGAAGTTAACTTAACTGGCGAAGTATTGTATTGGGTTATGGAAGTAGTTCGAAATTTGTACATATGTGCACGAAAAGTACTAAATGGTACTAAGTTTGGTAAAATTTCGATTTGGGTAAACAGATAGAGCTGGAATGCCGAATTTTGGAAATAAGATTACTATTGCGCATCGCATTACTATTCTAAGGTGTGTAGGTAGTTTTATAAATTCGTACTTATCTGTATTAAATGGTACTAAATTGAGTTCACATTTTGGAAGGAACCAGTAGAGTTTGGAAATAAGAATTCTATTGGATTCTACGATGCAGGTAGATGTGTAATGTAAATTTGTACTAAATGGTACTTAATTTAGTACAATTTGGATTTGAGTGAACCCATAGGGTTGTTTTACTGAATTTTAGAAATAAGATTACTGCCGGAGTGTAGGATAGGGAAATGGAGGTAGTTTCGTAAATTTGTACCTAAATGTACCAACATGTACTAAATTTGGTTTAAGCTTCACCTATAGAGGTGGAATCCTGAAATTTGGAATTAGAAATACTGCTGAAGTGTAGAATTGGTGTATGAGGAAAGCTTTGGAAATTCGTACTCCTGTGTACTAAATGGTACTAAAATTCGTTCAATTTAGTATTTGGCGCACAGATTGTACTTGAAGACTGAAATTTGGTATTAGGGTCGCTGTTCATGTGTAGCCTGGACATATGGAGGTGGTTTTGAAATATAAATGTGGTATTGGGCGAAGGAATTCTGAAATTTGATATTTAGATTACTGATGGTATCTGTGTTTGAGATTTGGCAGCGATTTTAGAATGTATCCTTTATTTGTACGAAAAGTACTAAATAGTACTAAATTTGGTATTAAGTGATGGGATCGAGCTGGAATCCTTAAATTTGATAAAGATGTCTAGTGCCCGAAACGTACTAAATAGTACAATATTTTGTACAATTTTGTACTGGGTGAAGAGATAGTACTTGAAATGTTTGGATTTGGATCGCTGTTCATGTATAGCCTCGACATAGGCAGGTGGTTTCAGAAAAGTGCTGAATGGTACTTTATTTGGAATTGGGTAAAGGGATAGAGATAAAATTCGTAAATTTGATATTTAGATTACTGATGGTAACTGTGTTTTTAAAATTAGGCGGTTGTCCAATATTTTGTTACGAAAAGTACTAAATGGTACTATATTTGGTATTGGGTGAAGGAAAAGAGCTGGAACATTGAAATTTCATATTGAGGTCTCTGCTGTTATCTGGAATTAAGGTATGGATGTGGTTTTGGATATGTGTACTATATTTGTTCGAAAAGTACTAAGTGGTACTAAATTTGGTATTCAGTGAAGGGATAGGGATACAATCCTCAAATCTGATATTGAAAGGTCTGTTGGTATATGGAATTGAGATATGGAGGTAGTTTTGAAAATGATTACTATAATTTCACGAAAAGTACTAATTAGTACTAAATTTCATATTGGGTGAAGGGATTGAGCTGAAATCCTGAAATTTAGCATAGATGTCACTGATGGTGTCCGTAGTTAAGATATGGAGGTGGATTGGGAAATGTGGCCTATATTTTTATACGAAAGTACTTAATGGTACTAAATTTAGTTTTCCGTGAAGGGGACTCTGTTGGTGTCTGGAATTTAGATATGGAGGTAGATTGGGAAATGCGGTCAATAATTTTGTACGAAAAGTACTAAATTTGGTACTTGGTGAAGGGGCAGGGCTACAATCCTCAAATTTAAAATTGAGGTGTCTGTTGTTATCTGGTCTCTGTTGGTGTCTGGAATTGAGATCTGGTGGTGGTTTTTCAAACGCGTTCTATAGTGTTCTAAAAGTGCTAAATGCTACTAAATTTGGTATCGGGTAAAAAGATAGAGCTGGAATCCAGAAATTTGATTTTGAAGTCTCTGCTGGTTTCTAGGATTATCAGTCCATGAAATTGTTTTTGGCAGAAAAATTAGATTTGGGTCCGTTGTGCAATGGGGTCTTATTAATATCCTCCTCGATAAACGTCAAAATTTAAGATTTTCTTTGCAACTCCCTGCCTCAGTACACATTTCATGAGCCTCGTGGGGGCTGATATAAATTATGACAGATCATTATTTTATTTACCAAACATTAAAGAGACTGCTGCCATTAAACAAAAATTGAAAAAACAACAACTCCAATACAATCGGGTGCTTTGATAGCAAATGTGAGTGAATGGCAAGACAAAATAACAGCAGCCTCCTCTCGGAGGAGAAAATCGAAAAAAGCCGGTCAACAAAAAAAATAAAAAAAATGGCTCGAAAAAAGAAAATTTCAATTTTCATGCAGCCAACAAACAAAAGCAAACATCTGCTGTAGAGAGACAACTACATGGAGAAAACTTTCTTTAATCAAATATGAAAAAGAGAAAAAACAAAAACAAATACAACAAGGAAAAAATGCAGCCGGCAAATGTTGAAAAAAAAAATAAAAATAAAAAACACCGGCGGTACGTTTGCGCAAATGGAGAAGAAATGAAAAAAACTTGTCTGTTGTCTGCCCAGATGAAAATGTTGTTGCAGAAATTGAATGAAGTAGGTGTTGATGAATCAGCACCGCCATAAAACTTACAAATAGACACAGACTGGGGCCAGACAGACGGACAGACACTCGGCACAAAATGGGTGAATGTGAAGAAAATAGTCATGAGATATCGACATTGTTGAGACTATCCATCTAAACTGTTGGCTTTCCACCACCACCGCCACTCTTATGAATGCCATGAAAATTTGTTAGAAACACACACAACAAAAATAACTGTGAAAAATATTAACAACAATGAAAACCGTTATTAATTTCAAAAATACAGTGGATCAAAGGATATTTAATAAAAAAACAACCACAATAATGGGATTAAGCCTGACCATTTTGCAACAACAAAAAAAAAATAAATAAATAAAAAAATGAAATAAAACCAGTAAAGAAAGTCTTTAAATCGGGCGGGGTCGACTTTATGATACCCTACACCACTTTGCAAATTTAGTAGAGCACCGCATAACAATTAAAAGTTTTTATGGGAGAATTCAATCATACGCGCTATGATTATAATAATAATTTTGTAAGGGGGGAAAATCTCCAAATGGTGAAAATTCCTTTCCTTGGTAAGGGTTATTAATAATTTTATAATTTTTATTAATTTATTCTGGGACAGAATAAGTCGAATCGAACAGTATTCGTCCTCAGGTTCGCTTGCTTATGTAGCCTTAAGGCTTCCAAAGTCTTAGCGGTTTGCAAATTTTATAATTATTTTATGTTTCCCAAAATAAAAGAGGGGTTTTTCCGTTTACCAACTTTATTACTCTGTTGCTCGATCAGAATAGCAAGATGCAACGACATTTCAATGACCAACTAAGCATAAGTTTAATCATAACATAAAATAGAACTTAACTACTAATTGAGTATTTATTACTTTGCAATTATAGGTATTTTGCATATACATTGAGTTATTGAGAGAAAAAGAGTAGCATAATGGCCCTAACTATCGTTAAGTTAATGGGTACGTGAGAGCATTCATACACTAAACTTCGTTAAGCAAGAAGAAGCATAGAAAAAGAGTACAAGAGAATAATAGTTAAATTGCTCCTTTGAGTGTAAGTGTTAACCTATCGCTGTTACAAAAGCTAATGCTACCGCCTAACATAACATGCGATGTAACTTGCATTAGCATAATACTGATATTACATTCTCTCATGTTAGTTATTATGTTAAATTATGCTCTATGATATTATGATTATGTTAAACATATATAAACGGGCTGCTACAATCTCCCCCTCTGTTGCATTAATCGTCTCGATGATGCGAACAGGATACCATCAATTCTTATTTTTCAAACGTAAGGATCTTCTTAATACTGTCGGTTCCGAGTCACGATCGTTTTGTTGTTGCTGATTATATCGTACGTCTTGTTGCTGGTGATTTCGTTGTTGGCTATGTTGTTGGTGATTATGTTGTTTGTGTTGCTGTTGGTTACTTCGTTGTTGGTTATGTTGTTGTTGATGACGTTGTCCGTCTTGTTGCTGGTAATTTCGTTGTTGGCTATGTTGTTGCAGATTATGTTGCTGTTGGTTTTGTTGTTGCTGATTCATATTGGTCTTAGATGGGCGACCTCTTTTTTGTTTCGGATATATTGCAATTTCTTGCTCGCCTTTATATTGAGTTAATGCCGATGAATGTACTGTTGCTATTGGGGTATTGGGATCAGTTGTTGTAGCTATGACGTAGCAGTTGGATCTTTTTTTTTCCTTAATGATGTACGGACCGTCTCTACGAGGCGCGAATTTGGAAGTTATTCCATCCTTGGCCTTGCTTAGCATGTGTGTATCAATCAAAACTTTACAACCAATTTTAAAATCTGGCTGCTTTCTTCGTTTCTTATCCACAAAATTCTTATTCTTATCCTGCATCTTAATTTGTAAATCATTTGCAACTTCCAATATATTTGCTAGTTTTATGAGATGAGGAGTAATTTGTGGAACGAAGTTTTCTGCCAAAACGATGGCTTTAAAATCAAAGTGTACTTCGGTTGGCGTCCTCAGCTCCCTTCCAAACGTTAGATAAGCTGGTGTTTGGCCTGTGCTATCGCATTTGGCAGTATTCATAGCAAATCTAACTGTTGGTAAAAATGCGTTCCAAGTTCTGTGATCCTTACCTACGTAAATACTTAATTGGGTTTTTAGATCACGGTTTCTTCTTTCTACTGGATTTGATTGTGGATGATATATGGGGGTAAAAGTCTGTTTTATTCCAAGACAGTACGTTAATTTTTGCATCAAGGCCGAAATGAATTGTGTCCCATTGTCTGTGTGTATCCTGCGGGGAACTCCGTATCTTAGAATAATTTCATTTAACAATGTTAGTGCACAATTTTCTGCAGAACCTTGTTTTAGTGCAAATAACTCCACCCATCTACTACAGATATCTTCCACTATTAATATCCATTGGTGACCTTCTACTGTTTTAGGTAAAGGTCCAAAGAGATCGACCGCCAAAATTTCAAATCGTTTGTTGGTGCTTATAGTTTGCAGTAATCCGCATGGCTTCAGATTCGATGCCTTGTAGCGTTTACATTCCTCACAGTCTTTCACATAATTCGCAATATCCGAACGCATACCTGACCAGTAAAATATCGGAGTAATTCTATTCGTCGTTTTGTCTATACCATAATGTCCTGATAGTGGGTCTTTGTGATATTTATCTAAAATCTGATTATGAAGAGATTTCGGCAGCACCAATTGACCATTTTCTGAGTCTTGCTCCGAACAATATCTGTAAAGAATTCCATCTATCATTATGTAGCCGCGATTTGTGTGCCTTGTGACATTTTCGTCGTCGTTCTCGAATGACATTATTATATCTTTCAACTTGTCGTCTTCCAACTGAGCCTTACGAAAATCTTCTAATCCCTCTCTTGGAAAATCAATGTATATAGTGAAACACGCACAGAACTCAGTACAAAGTTCGTTTCCACATGGTGGTCGTGATAAAGTATCAGCTATGATATTTTGTTTGCCTGGTGTATAATCGAAAGTTATATCGTAACTCTGTAGCAATAATGACCATCTTGCTAATCTGCCGGTTGGTGATTTTATAGAAAAAAGCCATTTAAGAGGTTGGTGATCTGTAAGGACTCTAATTTCAGATCCTTCGATATATCCTCTAAATTTCTGAACTGCCCATACTACAGCGAGAGCTTCACGTTCTGTTGTGGAGTAGTTTCTCTCTGCGGGTAAAAGGAGACGGCTTGCATACTCAATCGGATGTTGGTTTTCTTTCTCCCCCTGGAGTATTACAGCCCCGATGGCATAATTACTAGCATCGGTTCTTAGAAAAAATGGCTGTTTCTCATTCACTTGCTGAAGGACTGGCGGAGATGTTAACATTTTCTTTAATTTTTCAAATGCGTTGTTTTCCTCTTCTGACCATTTCCACGAAACATTCTTTTTCGTTAGGTTAGATAATGGTTTTGATATGTCTGCAAAATTTGGTATGAATCTGCGAAACCATGAGCAGGTTTGCAAGAAAGACATAAGCTGCTTGATATTTTTGGGGACTGGACGCTTTAAAATTGCTGATGATTTGTCTGGATCGACTTTTATCCCTTCTTTCGTAAGAATGTGGCCCAAATATTTGACCTCAGCTTTACAGAAGAAGCATTTTTCGCTATTTAAATGGAAGCCAATGTTCTTCAATTTTTGAAATACTAGATCAAGATCTTTTATATGAGAATTAAAGTTTTCTGAACAAATAATAATATCGTCCAAATAAGCCAGAATAAGGATGTTCGGCAGACTGGACCGAAATTTGTCAATAATTCTCTGAAATGTGGCTGGAGCATTTTTAAGACCGAAGGGCATTCTATTAAATGCATAAATTCCGAATGGAGTTGTGAATGCCGTCTTTAATTTATCCTCATCTGACATTTTTATTTGCCAATAGCCTGATTTTAGGTCCAAAGTTGACATAAACGGGGTTGTTTTCGCTGAATGCAAAAGATCCTCCATACGTGGCAGTGGATATGTGTCAGTGGTTGTTATGGTGTTCAATTTTCTATAATCAACGCAAAAACGAATAGAATTGTCCTTTTTTGGAATGAGCACCACTGGAAATGCCCAAGGAGATTCGACTTCTTCTATAATTCCTTTTTGTAACATATTGGTGATTTCGACCTTCAATTTTTCTTTCATGGCAGGTGAAATTCTGTATGGTGGATTGGAAATTGGCTCATGAGAACCAGTGTTAATTTTGTGCTCTATGCCCTTTATTGGAGTACATATATTTTCAAATATTTCCTGATTGGCATTTAAAAACTCCCATAAAATCTTCTTTTCATCTGATTTCAATGTAGATTTTTCATCCTTACATATGTTGAAATCAATAACATTTAATTCAAAAGCAGCTGTGGAGTCCTTGCGGCATTTTTTCAATGGCGGAAAAAGATTTGACTGCTTTGGCATTTCAAAATCATTGGGCAATGTGTCCGAAAAGATTCTCAATAATCCACCAGGGGAATAATCTTCTGGTTTTGAGTACATTTCACCCAAAGTTGGGGGTTTTTCATCATAATTGGATTCAAACCATGCCATAAAATCGTTTATATTGCATGCCATTTTTGTTGTTTTATTTTCAATTAGAGTCTGATTGAGTCTTATGTCGTCCATGTTCGATGGTTTTGCTTTAAATGAAAAAAGTTCTTTCGGTGCATCTTTAAAATACCACGTTTTCTGAGCCAGATCCATAACCATACCAGCTTGCTCAAGAAAATCGATGCCCAAAAGAGTTCTATTATTTCTGGCGTTTGGCAGACATATGAACCTTATTCTTTTCAATCTTTTTCCAATTATAATCTTCACGACTGTTGAACAAACTAGTTCTTTACGCACTATTCCATCAGCCAACGTTATTTCGGCGTAAACTTTTTGGAATTCCTCCTTCATTTCAACAAGTTTTTGGAAAAGATGGTAACCGGCAATACTAGTCCTAGCAGCTGTGTCTAAATATGCTTCTCCGTTCAGTCCATTGACATTGATGTCCACGGTGGGAACGTTATGACCTATGAGAGTTGTTTGGACACTGTTGAAATCAAGAAGTTTCGGACTTTCCATTACATTCCTGTTGTTGCATGTAGGGCAATTGGATCTATAATATCCTACAGCACCACATCCATAACAGTTGAGTTTAGTTTCTTCAGGTTTTCCCCGCTTTTCCATTTCAATACGTTTATAACAAACGTCAGCCGTATGGTTCTTCTTTCTACAGTAAGAACAGCGAAGTTGGCCTTTTTCTTTTGTTTCAAATGGCGTTGAAATTGCGGCCATTTTATTTTCGGAAATTGACATTTCGATATCCCTAGCTCTATAAAGCAATTCTTGGAAAGAACTCACGCTTTCTCTAGGAATTTTCTCACGAATGGGAATCGAAATCTGTGAAAATATCATATTAATGATTGTATTTTCTGGTAGCCTTTCCTTTAATTGAGCGAAAAGACTCCTTTTGCGACAAACAAATGCATCAGTTGACTCATTTGGTCTTTGTTTGTCCTGAAAGATCTCTGAATAAATCCTCCAATCAGGTTTTGGGGGTGAAAATGCATTTCGAAGTAATTCGATAGCTTCGTTGAAAGTTTTGGCTTCATATTGAACACCTTGCCACCAAGTGGATGCATATCCTTCAAAAAGCAATGGTAGGCTAAGAAGGGCTCTTTCGTCGGGTATATTTTCTGCCTCTTTAAAAATCAGTATAGTCGCTATGAAATCTTCTACTTTAGCCGTATTCCTACCTCCATTAAAACGCGAGCTACATGAGCTAAAGCTGGTTTTTGTCTCTTGTCGAGCATTCAAATTTCCAATTAGAGAAGATAGCTGATTCAGATCGGAGATACTAAGACTCGCAGGGGCATTGCTCGAAGCTGAGCTAGATGGACGGGGATTTGCCATATCTGGGTTTGGAGCCGTGTTTTGTCTGCTACAAGATGGTGCAGTAGAAGGAGTAGATTGGGGATTAGGGTGGTTTATAGGGGAATTCAATTGATTGGACTCATTTTCAAATCCTACAAGAGGGCTCATAGCACTTAATGAATTCATTGTTGTCCTCGGCATTATTGAAATTAAATAGATTTTCTGCCAAGAACTGAGTTTCTATACCACTTTTCCTCAATTATCAAACTCTGCCAAATTTCCCAGATTTTAGCACTCGTTTTTTCCTAAAACCAACAACAACAGCACCACGTTTCTGCAGTTCTGGTTGCAATGTTAATGTTAAAAAATGTTAAAAATGATGTAACCAAACAACAAACACTTCTCCTACACAACAACGTTAACTATGGGCAAACAATTCCAAATTTTTAGCAGCTTCTTAAAATTCACGATGGGCGCCAGATGTAAGGGGGGAAAATCTCCAAATGGTGAAAATTCCTTTCCTTGGTAAGGGTTATTAATAATTTTATAATTTTTATTAATTTATTCTGGGACAGAATAAGTCGAATCGAACAGTATTCGTCCTCAGGTTCGCTTGCTTATGTAGCCTTAAGGCTTCCAAAGTCTTAGCGGTTTGCAAATTTTATAATTATTTTATGTTTCCCAAAATAAAAGAGGGGTTTTTCCGTTTACCAACTTTATTACTCTGTTGCTCGATCAGAATAGCAAGATGCAACGACATTTCAATGACCAACTAAGCATAAGTTTAATCATAACATAAAATAGAACTTAACTACTAATTGAGTATTTATTACTTTGCAATTATAGGTATTTTGCATATACATTGAGTTATTGAGAGAAAAAGAGTAGCATAATGGCCCTAACTATCGTTAAGTTAATGGGTACGTGAGAGCATTCATACACTAAACTTCGTTAAGCAAGAAGAAGCATAGAAAAAGAGTACAAGAGAATAATAGTTAAATTGCTCCTTTGAGTGTAAGTGTTAACCTATCGCTGTTACAAAAGCTAATGCTACCGCCTAACATAACATGCGATGTAACTTGCATTAGCATAATACTGATATTACATTCTCTCATGTTAGTTATTATGTTAAATTATGCTCTATGATATTATGATTATGTTAAACATATATAAACGGGCTGCTACAATTTAAAGTTCAAAGGGCTAAATATGCTGAAGCATTTGTATCTTTTAAATTCGGACTTGTATTGCCCATTTGGTGCACAATTAATTTCAAATCGGATAAAAATAAATATGGGAGATATCCAAATCAGAACCGATCTCGATAAAATTTGGCAAAGATATTTCTGAGTTGTATTAGATATATTTCCCTGAATATCGTTGTTACGGAGTGCATATTACGGCTGCGGAAGACAAAAATAAAAAATCAGATGAACAATATATATGGGAGCTATAGCTATATCTGAACCGATCTCCATCCAAATTTGACATTCTAGCTTCTAGATTCAATTCGTTCGTATGTGCCAATTTCCATTCCATTTGGACAAATATTAGACGTTTGGTGCACAATAAAAGGTAAATCGGACGAAGTTATATATGGGAGCTATAACCAAATCTGAACCGATCTTGATAAAATTTGGCAAAGATATTTCTCAGCTGTATTTGATATATTTCCCCCAAATATTCTTGTTACAGAGTTCATATTACGGCTGCAGAGGACGAAAATAACAAATCAGATGAACAATATATATGGGAGCTATAGCTGTATCTGAACCGATTTCCATCAAATTTGACATACTTATTTTCAGGCCTAATCTGGTTGTATGTGCAAAATTCCATACTATTCGGGCTGATATTACACGTTTGGTGCACAATAAAAGGCAAATCGGACGAAGATATATGGGAGCTATATCTAAATTTTGACCGATTATCTCCAATTTCAATAGGGTTCGTCCTTGGGCCAAACAAATGATTTGTGCAAAATTTCATCGGGATAGGGCAATAAATGCGAACTGTAATTTGTTTACAAAAATACATGGACAGACGTACGGACATGCATAAATCGACTCAGAATGTGCTTCCATGCAGATCATCAAAAGGAACTATGGGTCTATCTCGTTTCCTTTTGCCTGTTACAAACAAATGCACAAAGACATAATACCCTGACCACCTTGTGGTGTAGGGTATAAAATTGGGTTAGAGTCAAAAATTTTTGGACAAAATTGTTAAAGCAAAAATTACTGGGGCTGTCTAATTTCAGTCAATTCCATTAAACAAATTCATTACGCTTCTACTCCGCCCCCTGCCAAAAAAATTTATGAAAAAATATATATTTCTATGTATGTACGGGTGCCACCCCTTCTCCTCCTCTGCCATACAATGTATTTGCGCAAAAAGAAACGGCAACCACAGCACAGAGGAAGCAACTGACGCCATAAAATGTTTAAATATTTGCACGCAAAATATTAGTTGAATACTTGAATAAAATAAAGTAAAAAAACATTTCGAAGAAAAATTGAAAAAAAAATGCTTTTAAATTATCAACAACAACAAAAACAACGAAAATTATTGAACAAGTAAAGACACTGCTTAAAAGTTTTTTTTATTAATTGAAAAAATAACAACAATTATGTAGCAAAAAAAAACACGAAGGATTGACTTGAAGTTGTGTACTGCGAGGTTTAAGAAGGTATACCAGAGCTACAAAGTCAAATTTGGTTAAAATATGGTAAGAAACTCATAAAAAAATGTTGAAAATGTGGAAGAGTTTGTGCCTCATCGAAGTAACGGTTGTAGACCCAAGGTCTCTTTGGACAAAAACCGTTTCAGGACATTTGGAGTCGATACTGCGATGTCCGTCCGCCCGTCTGTCTGTCTGGATCGCCGATTACTCTCGAAGGGAGTATCCGAATCGGTCCAAACTTGATACATAGTAATATTATTATCAAACTAAGATCGAGATCGGACATGGGCAATATCGATCCACTCCTTCTGGTAACTCCCCCACAAAAGGTCGAAATTTAAAAAAAAAAATAAATGTTTTACTGCACAGAAAGAGAAAGGATAATATGATTTTGCTTCAACTTTTAAAATCCTAATATTTACATAAGTGCTGGGTCAGGTGCGAAAATGTAAAATATTGGTCCACTCCATCAAATACCTCTCCCAGCAGAGGGTCAAAATTTTGAATAATTACAATTACAATAATTACACAATAATGTTATTAAGATGTAATACGTCGGTCCACTCCTTCTGGTACCTACCCCACAAATGGTCGAAATTTTCAAAGAAAACATTTTACTGCACAGAGAGAGAAAGGATAATCCGATTTTGCTCCAACTTTGCAAATCTTAATATTTGCATCCATGTTGCATCAGGTGCGAAAATGGACAATATCGGTCCACTTCATCAAGTACCTTCTCCACAAAGGGTCAACATTTTGAATAATTACAACTCTTATAAAATCTGATGTAAGAGTCCGATTGTCTTCAAATTTCACACAACCTAATAATTCTATTAGCCCAAAGTCTGGTGCCAAGATGGAAAACATCGGTCCACTCCTTCTGGTACCTACCCCACAAAAGGTCGAAATTTTCAAAAAAAAAAATAAATATTTTCACAGAAAGAGAATCAATAATCCAACTTTGCAAATCCTAATATTTGCTTCAGTCAGATGCAAAAATGGATAATATCGGTCCACTCCATCAAGTACCTCCCCCACAAGGGGTAAAAATTTTTAATAATTATAAATCTCATAACATGTCATGTAAGAGTCGGATTGTATTGGAATTTCACACATTCCAATATTTTATTAACCCAAGGTATGGTGTTAAGATGGAATATATCGATCCACTCCTTTCGTTACCTCTCCCAAAAAGGGTCAAAATTTTCAATATCCATGAAGCTCATAAAATGCGAAACTAACATCCGATTCCATTCAAACATAGCACATCTCAATATTTCTATCACCACAAGATCTGTTGAAAAGATGCTAGAGATCGGACCATTCCTTCTGGGACCTCCCCACAAAGGGCCAAAGTTTTGAATAACCAAAACGATTAAAAAATCCGAAATAAGTTCTCTTCATATTCGACACATCCCATTATTTCTACTAACATAAGATCTGTCATGAAGATGGGATATCTGGTTTCATTCCTTCTGAGACCTCCCCCCCAAAGGGTTAAAATGTTGAATATCCATGAAGCTCGTAAAACGCGAAATTAACAACCGATTCCACTCAGACTTGGTACATTTCAATATTTCCATCAATACAAGATCTGTTACAAAGATGGTAGAGATCGGATCATTCCTCCCCCACAAAGGGTCAACATTTTTTTAAATCCAAAACTATTATAAAATCCGGACCAAGCAGCCAGTTCTCTTCATATCTCGCACACCTCATTAGTTCTACTAATATAAGATCTGCTGTGGATATGGGATATATCGGTTCACTCCCCAATAAGGGGTAAAAATTTTGTATATTCATGAAGCTCATAAATCGCGAAATTAACATCCGATTCTATTCCCACCCCACCCCACATATAATGGTACCTTGCTTTTTTAGTATTTTGTTTATATTAGCGAATTATTCTGTGGAATTGTTTCAAATTTCGTATTTGAAGCTCGAAATACAGGCTACAGCCTATGACAAAGAACTGCGAATGCAGGTTCCCATCTTCGTATAGCCCCCTGGTTTACATTTAAGCGATATTTTTCGACAAAATGTTCTTCACATTTTACAAATTCCTCCCAAATGATGTTGGGTATTAAAAGACCTGCTCGGCCGAACTTAGCTCCTTCTTTTACATGTTCATGTTTGTTTTTTCACCATTGTTATTGTTATAGTTTCTTTCCCATTTTTCATAAATTTCACTCTCACTCGTATTTATAATTAACGTCTGCTTTGTTGTTTACATACATTCGTTTCATTGTTTGTGCGTGTTTTGATGAATGAACGTGGAATTCATTTCGTTGGAGTAAGGCAGAATAACCTCGATTGTGATTCTCGATTGAATTGCTAAAAATACGAGTGTGGAGTAATAAATACGAGTATGTAGGGAGCCAGTCAGTTAATTCGAAATTGACTTATAAACGTGGAATAGTAACCAGGTAAAATAAATCCGTGTACCAAATAGGGTGTATGTTGTGTAAAGCTAATACGTGTGTGCATTTATTTTTGCGAAGAATATTGACGCCTTTGTTGATTACACGCTTTTGTTTTTGTGTGTGTGTGCATTGACGAATGGATGTGGTTGTCATTTCATTGGAATATTACCGAATAACCTAAATGGTGATTCTCGATTTAGGGGCTAAAAATACGAGTGAGAAGAAATAAATACGAGTGAGTAAGAAGCTAGTTAGTTAATTCAGTATTTAATCGCAACTTTTAAACTTCGAATAGGAAAAAGGTAAAGTAAAGCTGCGTACCAAATGTCGAAGAGCCAACATATCTGCATAAAGTCTGAAGTTTGTCAGACATCTCTGACGGAAAGCTTTCCGGTTTCATTCAGATTCTCGTTTGTTGACACTTTTCTATGTTTCTCTCCAAGACTTTTTTTACTTTAGGCTAATGTTTCGTAGCCGCATTAGCCTAAAGCCCTTTCTGGGACTGACTTTTATAAATGTGTTGGACAATTCTTACAGCTTTCTTAAGACCCTAACTAAGTTCTCTTAGGTAGTAACTAATGAAAAATAAGCGTACTCACCTTTCAGTCTCTGTTTCTGCAATAGGTTGCTGTTGCTGCTGCTGTTGTAACGCTGTAGTTGTTGATGCTGTTTGTGATGTGGTGGCTGTTGAGGGTTTCGGCTGTTGTTGTTGTTGCTGCTGCTGTTGTTGCTGCTGCTGTTGCTGTGGTTGTTGTTGCGATGGCTGTGACGACTGTTGTTGAGTTTGCTGTGGTGTCTTTTGCTGTTGTGGTTGTTGTTGCTGCTGTTGCATTTTTTGACCCTCTATATTTGTGGGCATAACCGTGGCCGATGTTATTGGATTCAAGTGGACATTAACACTTGTTGCAGGCTGTTGCTGCTGAGCATTATCAAGGGGTCGTGGTGGTTGCTGTTGTTGGTATTGAACAGCTGCTGGCCCGGTAGCTGTGCCCGGTTGCATGGTCATCATGGGTGCGGTCATTGAGGTGCTGGTGGTGCCAGCCATTGAAGCATGTTGTTGTTGTTGTTGTTGCTGCTGCTGTTGTTGTTGGATTTGTGCCAAAATCGCAGCATTATCGACCATGGTAGCTGGGGCACTGTGTTGCTGCTGCTGTTGAGCTACCAATGAGGCCTGTTGCAATTGCTGTTGGGTCGCCTGCTGCTGTTGCTGCTGCTGTGGCTGTGGCTGTTGATACGAGGTCATTTGTGTCAAAATTGGCATCGTTTGTCCAGGACCCAGTGGCTGTTGTTGTTGCATTTGTTGGAATTGTGTCGGAAGTGAAGTTTGGTTGGATGGTGGCTGCTGCTGCTGTTGTGGCGTTGGCATTTGCTGTGGCAAACTAATGCTGCGAGCCACACCATCGGTTTGTGAAGTCTGTTGCTGTAGCGAAGCCTGACGTTGCTGTGGAATTTGTTGCCCCACCTGAGGCATTTGTTGCTGTGGAATCTGTTGCATGTTTGCAGGAACCCCCTGTCCCATTTGCTGTTGTTGTTGTTGTGGTGCCGGCATTTGTTGCATCGTCACCGGTACTGTCTGTTGCATTTGTGGTTGCTGTTGTTGGCCTGCTTGTTGTTGCTGTGGAATTTGTTGCACCGGCATAGAAGGACGTTGCATTTGCTGTTGTTGCTGCGTTGGCTGCTGCTGCTGTGGAATCTGCTGTACCGGAACGTTTTGTTGAATTTGCTGTGGTGGCTGTTGCTGTGGCACGGAAGACACAGACACCGAACGAGGCTGTTGCTGTTGCACTTGTTGTATGCCCTGCTGGGCCTGTGGCGGAATCTGTTGCGACTGCACTGGTAATGATTGCTGCCTCTGTGGCTGGGCTGGCGTCTGCTGTTGCATTTGTTGCGAAACCGCCTGCTGCATGGGCTGTTGCTGCTGCGGCTGCTGTGGCATCTGTTGTCTCAGCTGCTGTGGCATTTGCACCGGCATTGAATGTGGTTGCATTTGTACGGGCACCGAATGCTGTTGCATTGCTGGCTGTTGCTGCGGCATTTGTTGCATTTGTCCCATCTGCTGTGGCTGCTGCGGCTGTTGTGGAATCTGTTGCATTTGCACAGCCTGTGGCATTTGCTGTTGCTGCATTTGTTGCAACTGCTGCTGTTGTTGCGCCTGAGGTGCCGCTGCAGCAATACCCTCAGCCATTTGTGGCGACTGCTGTTGTGGTGTCTGATGAGGTGTGGACTGGAAGTTCGAAGTCACATAGGTTGGGGGTACCTGGGGTGTCTGTTGCGGAGCTGGTGACAATGGCTGATGTTGTTGTTGCTGTTGTTGTATGTCAATATTGTAGGCCTGCTGAGGCTGTTGTTGTCCTTGCTGGGCCATTATGGGCTGCTGGGGCTGTTGCGCCTGCTGCTGGATATTGGCACCAGCTGGGGAACCCACATTACTGTTATCCGACGATATGGATATACTGCCATTCTGCATGTTAATGCTGCTGGGCAAGGAAACAGTGTGGGGCTGTTGGACCTGGGCCTGTTGCTGTGGCTGACTTTGCTGAGACTGGGCCTGCGGTGGTGGTGGCTGCTGTTGCTGCAGGGCGGCTTGACTGGCCTGCTGCTGCTGCTGCTGCTGTTGCATGGACACCTGTTGTGGTGGCTGTTGTTGTTGCTGTTGTTTGAATGCCTCAAAATTAACGGGCTGCGAACGTCCCGGTATATAGGCCACGGCAGCTGCAGCCGCTGCCTTTTCCGAAGCCTCTATGGCCTCTTCGCGACGCTTCAACTCTTCCAGCGATTGCTTGAGTTTGTGGGCCGCCAAGGTGGCAAAATCAATGGGTATCTGTTGGCCCTGACCATCTTGCAACACCTGTCCGCCCATTGACATTTGCGGAGTATTGGCATTCACTTCCTGGGGTGGTGTCTGATATTGACCCTCCGAGGTCATAACACCTCCTGCTCCCTCAGCCTTTGCACTATCCACAAATTGCTGTAGGCCATGGACCACCGTGGCAGGGGCTGTGTTTATGCCGGCACCTCCACCGCCACCGCCTCCACCACCCGTTGCCATTGGCATTTTAGCTACTGGCTCTGGATAATTCCAATTGCCATCAGCTGAAGCTGCGGTATTGGCATCAAAGTGATTTTCCAAAATGGCGGCGGTGCCATGACCCAAAATCATACTCTGGGTGGTTCGAGGCCCACCACCACCTTCACCCGCATTATTTTCACCGGCAGTCGCTGGACCGCCGCCTTCAGTCTTTTCGTTGTTGTTTGCACCTCCAGCATCTCCTTTGCCACCACCGGGAACTGTGGTGTGATCCAAGTAATCCATACACACCCAGCGACCACGACGAAACGGTTCGGTCGACTCAATTTTCACCACCTTGAAACGTTCGCTGCGATGCTGGGTCGAGTCCTTTTTCACATCACTGCCACTGGGCACCACATCAATGAAATTCTCACCCACATTCACCTGAACATTGGATATATCCTGGGCTCCTAGGGTGGCCACCACCAACCCAAACTGTGAGCCAGTGGGTATGGCTGGAGCCGTACTGCTGAGCCCGTCATCCTGGTGATAGTAAATCTCCTCCTTGGAAAACGTGTCCTCCGACATGGAGGGGGTTTCATTTTCCAAATCCGTTATGCGACTGTTGTCATCGGTGTGAGATTCATCGAAATCGTCGGCCGACTCATCCTCACCATTGTCGGTGACGGGAGAAGGTTTCGGATTGCCACCCAGGGTAACTGAGGTAATCTGAAACGAGGATGTGGGTTTGGGCGGCTTGCGCATATTGCCTCCAGTGGTGGTGGTGGTGCTGCTGCTTTGGGTTCTGGTCACATTCTGGCTGTACGAAGATAGATAACTGCTGCGCAGGGTGCGCATGGTGGAACGCATGGTCGCAGCACCCTGATTTGGTGAGGGCTGTTCGGCAATGCTGTTGTTGTTGTTGGGCGACGAGGCCTTGCTTGAGTTTGCCGAGGATGATTTCGAGGTGGAATTCTTGGTCGAATGACTGGCATTGGAGCTGGTCGATTTGGGCGCCACAGAGGCTGAACTAGAGCTGTTGTTGGTTAGATTCGAATGAATGCTGTTGTAGCTGGTAGCGTTCGAGAGCGAATCAGCTGTGGCCGGGGTATTGGAAGGTGGTGGCACAGCATTCAGACGCAGACACTCGCTGGTCGTGCGTTGTATGGCCGTCGAGGTGGAGGTGGTGGTTGCCGCAGTAGTTGTGGTGGAAGCAGTCGAATTTGTGTTGTGCTGATGGGTGTGGTGATGGGCATGGTGATGATGCTGCTGCTGTTGATTCGCCATACTGTTGCTGTGATGATGATGATGGTGCTGATGATGGTGTTGCTGGTGATGGTGGTGATGTTTGTCCATACTGGTGTTGGTATTGTTGGCGCTGTTGTTTTTGTCCACCGTATTGCTGGTGTTCAGGGAATTCACCTTGACCAGGGTGGGTTTCTTGATGGCTGTGGTACTGGCCACCCGGGGCGCAGTGGTGGATTGGATGGTATTGCGACGCTGTGGTGTGTTCGTCGACACCTTAAAACGAGCGGACACAGGACGATCGATCATGCTGCGTGCTGGTGAGTTTTGAGGTGATTGCTGTTGCCGCTGTTGGTGGTGGTGCTGCTGACGACTGCTGGCTATGACAATGGTCTGGGGCTCGTCCGGCGATGAGGACGAATTGTTTTCGTTGGGTGGTGTCTCGGGTGAATTTAAAGCTGACGATGAGGATAGTTCTTCGGAATTTTGGGTGGACAACAATGAGTGGGGTGTTGTGCCGGCTGATTGGTGGTGGTGTTGGTGCTGATCTTCTTCGGGATGCTGTTCTTCTACGGTATTTTCTTGAGGATGTTCCTGGGTATCTGCTTCCTCCTGTTGCTGATGCTGATGATGCTGTGTTTGTGTCTGAGTTTGCGATTGTTGTTGCTGACCGGAATCCTCTGTGGCAGTTTGATTCTCGGCCATAATCGGGGTTTTCAGAGTCCGCAACTTTTTCAACAGCAAATCCAGGGTAGTGCGTATTGTCCAACCAAACCCGGGTGTAATCAATGTATCGAATATAAGACCAATGAACTTGAGTGTGTTGGTAATGGTGGTTAAGGAATCTTTGTTGTTGTTGTTGTTTTTGTTCTTAGTAGCTGAATACAGCTTAGTTGGAATTGTTGGAAAAAAGAGTTGAGAAACTTAGGTTTAAAATTTTGTTAAATTTAGTTTTAGTTGTTGTGGTTGTTGTTGATTTATCCTAGGGATGACAATTGTTTTAAATTAATTTAAAGTTCGTTTTTTTTTGGGGGGGGGGGGAGGTTTAACTAAAATTGTTTTTGGTTTTTTTTTTATCGCGCTGCTTTAAAATTTGATCTTGGATCGTAATTCTGTTTTTTGTCCTTGTTGTGGTTGTTTTTTTTTTTTTTCTATTTAGGCTATATTCTACAAGTCTTCTTTGAAGTTTCCGTTTCCGTTTTTCTCTCTCGGGTGATTTGGGGTCTAGCCAGATTATGGATGGCAAAACCTAATCCGCACTGTTATCACGTCGTTTATACGTTGCTCAATCTAAGACCAGCCGTTAGATAATGACTTAGAGAACCCCAAACTCGGATGGGTGGGTGGTTGACTGGCTGGGAGAGCTGTTGAGCTTACTTTTGTTATAAATTCGTCGAATTTGCTCTTCTCGTATACGAGAGAGAGAGGGAAAATGATCGGGAGCTTTGCTATATTTTTTTCTAGTTGATTTTTATTCTCTATGATTACGTCTATGATGCTGTGGCAGCTGATGATGATTTCGTTGATGTTGGAGATTATGACGATGATGATGATGACCACACGTTTATCTCAAAAGTTGTCGGTCACAAGTTTAGAGGTTAATAGTAGCAAAACTAAATTAAATCTAATTGAATTTCAACAACATTGTTCGTGAAGAGCGCAGAACGTTGGATACGTTGACAATAATCTAGATTTTCAAATCAGATTAGTTAGTAAAAACCCGGCTGCGCTGCTGCTGAGGATGGGGATTTTGATGGGACTGCTGACTTGAAGATGGGACACCAATGATCATGAAAAAACTTTGGTATTTTTTAATAAAAACTTAGCCAAGAGCAACAAATCTTGGAGCCGGCCAGACGACACAGATGAGGGCTTCAAAGATTCCTTAGCTGGCAGATAGGCTGGGGAGGTGCAGGCGGAGGAAGTTGAAAACGATTTACAGGCTATTAAAGGCTTTGACGTTGTTGTTTCCTTATTTTTATAGATCTCAGCAGTACTATTGACTTGGTGGTTCCGGTACAGGAGCGGAGGTTTCAATTTTTCGCTCACAACTTGTTGGTATTGCAAGATTTTCACAAAGGCGGTTGTTAAATAATCCGCGACGGCGTTAAAACGGACGATGATATTGTCAACGACGGCGACAATTTCAAAATCAATGACGGCGACTTCGACGACGACGGCGGCGGCGGTGACGACGTTTTTAACGTTATAAAAATAAACTAAGCGACAATGCTGGCGATGCATATTGTCATCAATACGAAATTACAACGAAGTTTAGCAACGACAACGCAAAACGATTGTAAAAATAACGACTGCATTACCGCGGCAATTTTCAACAAAAGTTTCAGATTTGAGAAAAAAAAAAAACAAAACTTAAAAGTCAATGTTTTCTCTTTTATTTAAAGAAGAGAGAGAGAGAGCGCGTTTTCTCTTTCCGCAAAAGATTTTTGAATAAAAATCAAGTTTTGTTGTTTTGTTTTTGGTTTTGAGGGAGACTCCACAAGAAAACGGCGAGAGAGGATAATGTCCACTCACACAAATTATGGCTCTCCACACACACACAGGTAGGTGTTAACTCTCACGTTTTACACGGCCAAACAAAGCCTAAACATTCTCTTCCGTTAGACAAGAGAAGTAGGGAGAGCAAACGAGAGGAAGAGAGAGAGTGAGTTCGTTAGATATTCAATTTAACGGTGCTGATCGCTTTATTTTTTCACAGTGTAAAAAAAATTCCGCTTGACTCTCGCTCTCAGATGATTTCGTTTCCCTTTCGGACAGCAGCTTAGTTGGTTCGCTGGGTTAGCTTTTCTGTGTGGTGTTCGTGTATTATTAAATTTCCGGTAATAAATTTCAATTAGTGGATGAATAAAATCACTTCATTTATCTTGGTTTTCCACTGAACGCAGAGGAGGAGAGAACACAAATATGAGAGAGAGAGAATGAAAAATTAACTGTAACAAAGAGCAAATCTCTATTACGTAGTTGATGCTCAGCTTGCGATGATTTAAGAAGAAATAGTTTCCAACTTCTCAAGATTTACAAAAATTTTGAAAATTATATCAAAACTTTGACACTGACATAGACACTCAAAAAAATAATTTTTAATTTTTTTTTCTTTCACAAAATTAAAATATTTTTCATTTTCATTTCACTGCGTAAATAAACATAAAAATTTCCTTTGTTTGGTTAACTGAAGATCATTAATAAAACTATTTTTTTTTTTGTTAGGTTAGGTTTTAATTGGCCAAATTGTTGAACACTTTAGCTTCTTTTTTTTAGGGGGAGGTTGATTTTTATTATTTTATTTCGTATAATTTTTTTATAATTATTTATCTCCTTCTGTTTTCTTTTCTTTTAAACTAACAATATATAATTTTATTTTATAATAACTTATATATGATTAACACTAGGTATTTTATTTATTTTTTTATATGGTTATGGTTTTGAAAAAATTTCTTTTAAAAGTTGCAAAAATTCACTAAATTATTTTGTAAAATTATTATGAAAGCCGTTTTGTGGGACGAGACGGTTTGAAATTTGTAGAAAAAAAGAAAAAACTTTGAAAAATTTGGTTTGAATAGCGAAAAGTTGATTTGTTGTTGGTTGGTTGGTTTTGTTTACGTTTCCGTTTGACGTTAATGTTGTTGTTTACTGCAAAAAAAGAGAGAAAAGACGTTGTTAATTTAAATTTTAGATGAATATTATAAAAGTAATTATAGTCGAACTTTTTTGACCATTGGCAAGATGATGACGAAAATTTAATTTTTTTACGAAATTACTTGAAATCTATTGAAACAATGTAGAAACTCATTTTGTTTTTTTTTATAAATTTAAACGTAATTGCAATTGACATGTAGGCCTGAGAGGTTGCAAATTTATTCCGAACATGTATGTATAACTTTTGACCCTTGATAGGGGTGGTTCCGAAAGAGTTGGCCAATATTGTCCAATTTGTATTTGACCAAAGTCTTAAATATTACAAGGAGCCATATGTGGAATATTATCGTCTACTTCCTATACTTTATATATGTACAAATTTTTGGAAAATGTGGAAATATGCTTGAGGTACCAGATATAGCGGACTGAAATATTCCACTTCATCGAATACAGATAAAAATATTGCTATGTGCAAAATTCAAAGGAAATCGAATATTCATATCCAATTTTACGCGAAATCATAAATTCCGATAAATTACATATTCCATATCACATTTTTAGCTAAGGGAAATATTTAGATATAGCTCCCATATATATGTTCGTACGATTTGCTTTTTATTGTGCACCAAACGTGTAATATCAGCCCGAATAGTATGGAATTTTGCACATACAACCAAATTAGACCTGAATAAGAATGTATGGTTCAGATATAGCTATAGCACCCAAATATATTGTTCATCCGATTTGTTATTTTTGTCCTCTGCAGACGTAATATGTACTCTGTAACAACAATATTTCGGGAAATATATCAAATGCAGCTCAGAAATACCTTTGCTAAATTTTTTCGAGATCGGTTCAGATTTGGATATAGCTCCCATATATAACTGCGTCCGATTTACCTTTTATTGTGCACCAAACGTCTAATATTTGTCCAAATGGGATGGAATTTGGCACATACGACCGAATTGAGTCTAGAAGGTAGTATGCCAAATTTGGTGAAGATCGGTTCAGATATAGCTATAGCTCCCATATATATTGTTCATCCGATTTGTTGTATTTGTTACCCACAGCCGTAATATGCACTCCGTAAATATATATATATATCAAATACACCTCAGAAATATCTTTGCCAAATGTTATCGAGATCGGTTCAGATTTGGATATAGCTCCCATATATATCTTTATCTGATTTCAAATTAATTTTGACCCAATGGGCAATACAAGTCCGAATTTAAAAGATACAAATGCTTCGGCATATTTAGTCCTATCAATTTAAAATTATAATTATAATCATAGGGTGTATGATTGAATTCTCCCATAAAAACTTATAATTGTTATGTGGTGCTCAACTAAGTAAGCAAAGTGGTATAGGGTATCATAAAATCGGCCCCGCCCGACTTTAAGACTTTCTTCACTGTTTTTTTTATTTTTGAACCCTTTGTGGGGGAAGTACAAGATAGCGTGCGCCTATATATTCCATTTTCACAGCATTTTGGTAAAAATAATGGAATGTGTGAAATTTGTAGCGAACCGGATGCTTATTTCGATTTTTATGATAGTTTTAGTTATTCGGAGCCTTGCCCCTTTTTGGGGAGGTAGCAGAAGGAATGGTCCGATCTCTACCATATTTGAAACAGATCTTATGTTGATAGAAATATTGAACTGTACCAAGTCTGAATAGAATCGGATGTTAAGTTCGCGTCTTATTAGCTTCATAGATATTCAAAATTTTTACCCTTTATGTAGGAGGTTCCAGAAGTAGTGGACCGATATTTGCTATCTTTACGCCTAGGGTTAATAAAAATATTGTGATGTGTCAAATTTGAAGAGAACCGGAAGCTTATTTCGGGTTTTATGATAGTTTTGGTTATTCAAAACTGTGACCCTTTGTGGTGGAAGTACTAGAAGGAATTGTCCGATCCCTACCATATTAATAACATATCCTGTGTTTTTAGAAATATTAAGATGTACCAAGTCTGGAAACGGAGGTTAATTTCGTGGTTTTTGAGTTTCACATTTTGACCTTTTGTGGGGGTCTAAAATGAAAACAAGTATCTATATTCTGGATCAGCGTAAAATTCTAAGTCGATTTAGTGATGTCCGTCTGTCTGTTTGTTGTAATCAGGCTATTTTTCGATCGAATTGAGATAAAAGGCTAAAATTCCGCAAACATTTGTAAATGGGCCATATTGGTCCACGTTTTCGTATAGCCCCATTTAACGGTACCTCCTCATATGCGGTGTTTTGATGGTTCTAGCGAGAGTATTTACCGGAATTGTTTCAAATTTTGTATTTGATAATTTTAATAGTTGCTACAACCTATGACAAAAAATGGTTATGCAGGTCCACGTCTTCTTATACGTCCCATATAATGGTACCCTCCAATGTTCGGTACTTTTATGATTTTAGAGACATCACAGAATGGATTTTTTTAGTATTTAAAGCTCGTAATGGTTAAAATGACCAAAAAAAATACATATGCTGGCATACCCCTTTGTATAGGCCCCATATAAAAGAGCCTCCGAATATTCGGTATTTTTATGATTTTAGAGACATTACAAACCGAAATTGTTTCAAATTTGGTATTTGAAGGTTGTAGTGGGTCTACACTCCATGAGGAAAAAATAGCGCATGCAGGCCTACGTCTTCATAAAGCCTTCATATATCAATACCTCCCGATATTCGTATTTTGATGATTTTAGCGACATTATTTACCGGAATTGTTTCAAATTTGGTATTTAAAGCTCGTAATGGGTACTACAGTCTATGACAAAAAATTACATATGCAGGCCCACGTCTTCCTATAGGCCCCATATAACGGCAATTTCCTAAATTCGGTACTTTTATGATTTTATATTGTATATTTTTATATTTAAAGTTCGGAATTGGTACTGGAGCCTATGGCAGAAAATCACGTAGTCGTATAGCCTTCGCATATATCGGTTTTCTTTTAAGCGGTACTTTTCGACTGATGTTTTTTTTTTTTTTTTGAAATTTTTCAAGTTCCTTTTAAATGGTGGAGGGTATTAAAAGTTCGGCTCTGCTTTTCAATTTGTTTTTAAATAAATATCTCAGTTACCAAATCGACCAGATATCTTAAACTCCAACAAGGTTAAGGATTGGAGAAATTATATGTTTAAAGTGTTGTTATCCCTGTTTAATTGGGCGTTTGGCCTATCCTAGATAAAAACCTGCTATGGAAACTCTTTCGTTAAGCAGCTAGCCTTAGCGCTTGATGCTCACAACAATATTCTTATGGTGAGGAATTTTTTCAACTGTTGATCCGATTTTTTCATACAAACAATTCCGATAAACGAAGCCTCCAAAGGCTATTTAATCAAATGTCATTAAAAGTTAGTCGGTCCTAAGGATGTGTCTGGAATTACTTTCGCATGGTGGGATAAATTGCTGCTCCGTGGTGTTATTTTTCAGAGAAATGAAAATAGTTTTTTAATATTTTTTTTTTTTTTTGTTTTTTTTTTTACTCCATTTAATATTTTTTAAAATAAAAAATCACAAATTTAATATCACAGAACTCTATATTGCAATTTGGTAACCAAAACAATTTTTTACTTCGCCATCATCTTACCAATTGTTACATCTTATCACAATAAATTTAATTTATATATTTTAAACTATGTAATTTTTTATTATTATTTTTTTTTTCATCTTTATATTTTTGAAAATGTTTTATTTGTATTCAATATTTTGCACTTCATATTTTTATTTTATTTTAGTCCATATTATTTTCAATACTTCGTACACTTCTTAAACGTCAATTCACATTTCACAATTGATCTATGACAAATGATCGGAAGGTTTGGTCACAGCAGAAAGAAACTCAAATTCGATTTTTAAAATTTTGGATTTTTTTTTGTTGTTGGTGATGCGGAGGAGTTGGTGGTCTTTTGCAGTCAATATTTGAAGTAGTACCCAATGGCGATTTATTTCAGTTGACATTTATTTTGTTTACTGTGTTGAATGAGGTTTGCCGCCGTACACTTTGATGCTGCAAAATTGAGAGGCGGGAGGGCGGGCCGGCGATCGTTTGTGGTAGTGGTTTTGCGACGTATTTATGAAAAGTAAATAATATCAGCGAAATATTTTTTTTTTTTTTTTGACAATTTAATATTTATATTTGTTTTTAATTTATTGTACCATATTTTTAGTGGCTAAATTAGTTTGGTTTAGAGCACAGCTTCTTTAAGCATAGCTCTCTCTACGTAGTTCTCGTGTGAGTTATGTCAATATTTTTTTTTTAAACGTTTTTTCGTTAATAGTATTTAAATGAGTTCTATTTTTAGCTAAACAAATTAATATTCAATTACGCATTCAAGGTAGTTTGAAGAAAAAAAAAAAAACAATGAAAAGAGGAGAAAAAATAATTTAAAAGTAAGTTGACAGAGGTTTAGTAGTTTATAATGGGAGGAGTATCAAAAATAGTTTTGAGAACTCAGAAAACAAGATTCTAAGAAGCTCTGAGAATTCATAAAAGATCTTGTGTAGAAAGAAGATCCAATTTTAAGGTCTTCTATCCATAGAAGAGCTGTTACAGGTCTCCTATCCATAGAAGAGCTATTACAGGTCTCTTATCCATAGAAGAGCTGTTAAAGGCCTTCTAGCCATAGAAGAGCTGTTACAGGTCTTCTAGCCATAGAAGAGCTGTTACAGGTCTTCTAGCCATAGAAGAACTGTTACACGTCTTCTAGCCATAGAAGAGCTGTTACAGGTCTTCTAGCCATATAAGAGCTGTTACAGGTCTTCTAGCCATAGAAGAGCTGTTACAGGTCTTCTGGCCATAGAAGAGCTGTTACAGATCTTCTGGCCATAGAAGAGCTGTTACAGATCTTCTAGCCATAGAAGAGCTGTTACAGGTCTTCTAGCCATAGAAGAGCTGTTACAGGTCTTCTAACCATAGAAGATCTGTTACAGGTCTTTTAGCCATAGAAGAGCTGTTACAGGTCTTCTAGCCATAGAAGAGCTGTTACAAGTCTTCTAGCCATAGAAGGGCTGTTACAAGTCTTCTAGCCATAGAAGGGCTGTTACAGGTCTTCTAGCCATAGATCTTCTCCTGCTAGAGATCTTCTATTCAAGGAAGAAATCTTCTATTCAAGGAAGAGATCTTCTATCCAGGGAAGGGCTGTTAAATATTATATAACTTATTTCACTTCATGGAGGTACCCCATTACTGCACTGCCTGTCGCCTAACATCTGGGCCAAAATGTCAACTATTTACCCACCGAGACGTCGGCAAAACACGCTTTCACTTTTTGTTAATTTACAGCTTTTGCAACCAATTCGCATTTAATCAATTATATACAATACTGTACTAAATTTCAATAATAATAACAACAACAAAAACAACACCAAAAAACAAAACAAATTGATTTTCCTAGAATTTAGCAGACGTCTGCTGATAAACAAAGCTAAGAAAAAAAAAACAAAGCAAAACAAATAGCAACAAAATTTAAAAAACTATAATTGCCGATATTGAGTTCCTCCAACACGGTTGCCGGCCGTTGTTCCCCGTTAAATTGTAAACAAACTCTAACGGTTTTTTTTGAGCTTGCGATGCCAACATCTTCGTTTATTGCAGCGGTACTTGAAAATTTTTCAATATTCCAAATTCTGATTTCAATTCGAATAACTTCTTGTTGTTCTTGCAGCTATGCAGTTATTACGAAATCAATTATGAGTGTTCACCGTTTTCTTTTTTTCAGAATTCTTATCTTGGAAATATATTTCCATTTGAGACAAAAAATGTTGTACTTTGGCAAATCAGATAAGTTTTGACAGTATCGAGATGCGAAAAAAAAACCCGGTTCAAAAAATGACTGCACACTTTTTTTTGGGGGGAAATTAGCTTGAGTCAGGTCCAAGTATATGAGGTTTATCTTAAGTAGGTTGATATTAATATGATCGCACACACTTTTATGAATATTGTCAAAAAGATTATCTGAGATTTGAAAATTATTGGGCACTCGAAAAGCTCAGAACTTTTCGAATTTTATGTCAAAATTTTCGCAATTTCAAATACTGATGTAGATAAAATGTTGAAACATATGAGAGGTCGTCTATTAATTTGGGACCATTTATAGGCCTTTGAAGACGAAAGAACTCCCAAGGGACCCTCCTTCTATAGAAAATTATTTGAAGAAGACCTTGTTCTTCTTTAAAAATACGTTTTGGTCTTTTAAATGAAGTCCTTTTGGTCTTCTATAAGAAGACCTTCTGGTCTTCTATAAGAACCCCTACTGGTCTTCTATAAAAACCCCTTCTGGTCTTCTGTAAGAAGACCTACTGGTCTTCTGTATGAAGACCTACTGCTCTTCTGTAAGAAGACCTACTGGTCTTCTGTATGAAGACCTACTGCTCTTCTGTAGGAAGACCTACTCGTCTTCTATAAGAAGACCTACTCGTCTTCTATAAGAAGACCTACTCGTCTTCTATAAGAAGACCTACTCGTCTTCTACGAGAAGACCTTCTGGTCTTCTATAAGAAGACCTTCTGATCTTCTATAAGAAGACCTTCTGGTCTTCTATAAGAAGACCTACTGGCCTTCTATACGAAGACCTACTGGCCTTCTATACGAAGACCTTCTGGTCTTCTATAAGAAGACCTACTGGTCTTCTATAAGAAGACCTTCTGGTCTTCTATAAGAAGACCTTCTGGTCTTCTATAAGAAGACCTTCTGGTCTTCTATAAGAAGACCTTCTGGTCTTCTATAAGAAGACCTTCTGGTCTTCTATAAGAAGACCTTCTGGTCTTCTATAAGAAGACCTTCTGGTCTTCTATAAGAAGACCTACTCGTCTTCTATAAGAAGACCTACTCGTCTTCTACAAGAAGACCTTCTGGTCTTCTATAAGAAGACCTACTGGTCTTCTATAAGAAGACCTACTCGTCTTCTATAAGAAGACCATCTGGTCTTCTATAAGAAGACCTTCTGATCTTCTATAAGAAGACCTTCTGATCTTCTATAAGAAGACCTTCTGATCTTCTATAAGAAGACCTTCTGATCTTCTATAAGAAGACCTTCTGATCTTCTATAAGAAGACCTTCTGGTCTTCTATAAGAAGACCTTCTGGTCTTCTAAAAGACCTTCTGGTCTTCTATAAGAAGACCTACTGGTCTTCTATAAGAAGACCTTCTGGTCTTCTATAAGAAGACCTACTGGTCTTCTATAAGAAGACCTTCTGGTCTTCTATAAGAAGACCTACTCGTCTTCTATAAGAAGACCTACTCGTCTTCTATAAGAAGACCTACTCGTCTTCTATAAGAAGACCTACTCGTCTTCTACAAGAAGACCTTCTGGTCTTCTATAAGAAGACCTACTGGTCTTCTATAAGAAGACCTACTGGTCTTCTATAAGAAGACCTACTCGTCTTCTATAAGAAGACCATCTGGTCTTCTATAAGAAGACCTCCTGATCTTCTATAAGAAGACCTTCTGATCTTCTATGAGAAGACCTTCTGATCTTCTATAAGAAGACCTTCTGATCTTCTATAAGAAGACCTTCTGATCTTCTATAAGTAGACCTTCTAGTCTTCTATAAGAAGACCTTCTGGTCTTCTATAAGAAGACCTTCTGGTCTTCTAAAAGAAGACCTTCTGGTCTTCTATAAGAAGACCTACTGGTCTTCTATAAGAAGACCTACTGGTCTTCTATAAGAAGACCTACTGGTCTTCTATAAGAAGACCTACTGGTCTTCTATAAGAAGACCTACTGGTCTTCTATAAGAAGGCATTCTGTTCTTCTATAAGAAGACCTTCTGATCTTCTATAAGAAGACCTTCTAGTCTTCTATAAGAAGACCTTCTGGTCTTCTATAAGAAGACCTTCTGGTCTTCTAAAAGAAGACCTTCTGGTCTTCTATAAGAAGACCTACTGGTCTTCTATAAGAAGACCTACTGGTCTTCTATAAGAAGACCTACTGGTCTTCTATAAGAAGACCTACTGGTCTTCTATAAGAAGACCTTCTGGTCTTCTATAAGAAGGCTTTCTGATCTTTTATAAGAAGTCCTTCTGGTCTTCTATAAGAAGACCTTCTAGTCTTCTATAAGAAGACCTTCTGGTCTTCTATAAGAAGACCTTCTGATCTTCTATAAGAAGACCACTCCTTTGAAAACCTTCCCCACAAAGCGTCAATATTTGGAAAATCTCAAACGTTCATGAAATGGGAAATATTCATCAGATTCTCTTTAAATTTCGTACATCCCAATATTTTAGCCATTACAAGGTATGGTGGGAAAATGTGATGTACCGGCTCACACCTTCTGGTACCTCAATCATCCAGGTCAAAATTTTTAATACAATGGGATATATCGTTCAACTCCTTTTAATACTTTCCTTACAACGGAGCAACCTTTTGAATAATAGTAACTATTATAAAATGTGAAATAAGAACCTCTCAACACCCCTCCCCAGCGGCTCAATATTGCGAATGAACAAACATGAGACATCTTGAAACATCCTGATACTACACAAGATCTACTATGTAGACATAATATATGGGTCCTCTCTTAGTGGTACTTCCTCCACAAAGGGTCAGATTTTTGAATAATTATAAATTTTGATATTTTTCGTCTTCAATGCAATGCCTTATTTATAATTTAAATATTTTTTTCATTGAATATTTTCTTAATGAGTCACAATGATATGTATTGTTTCATGTGTGGTGCTTTTTTCGGCTATTGGATTGGTAGATTCATAACTCACGTAAATTTTGTTTCCGTAGAAGGGTTTGCGGAAATCGACGGGTGTCATTTGTTGGGCCCGCCTTTTATTTATATGCAACGAAAACGCACACAGACAATTTACCATTACATTTTTTTTTTGTTACTTACTATCAGTGTGGACAGCAAAGGGGATTTACAAAAGAAAAAAAAAAAAGATTAAAAAAATTCGACTTGAATGTTTACAAATTTTGGAGGAGGATAAAAAAATTGAGCCGCACAAAGTGATTCATAAGAATAAAAGATTTCGTTAATTCTCAGTATCTTAAACAAATTAAAAAGCAGTGGTAAGTTCGGCCGAACTTTGAATACCCTCCACCATTTGGAACAAATTTGGGAATTTAAAAAAAAAATTGAATCCGTAAAAAATTCTGTTAAAATCTTAAAAATAACGATTACAGGAATTTGCCGTTATTTTTGGGGACTATACGAAGACGTGGACGTGCATAGGCAATTTTCTGTCACAGACTGTAGTACCCGTTATGAACTGCAAATACGAAATTTTATACATTTCCGGTGAATATTGTACCTAAAATCGTCAAAATACCGAATATAGGGAGGTACCGTTATATGGGGGCTATACTAAGACTTAAATCTGCATAGGCAATTTTCTGTCACAGGCAGAACGTTGCGGATTGCAAATACGAAATTTAAAAAAAATCCGGTGAATAATGTCGCTGAAATAATCAAAATACCGAATATAGGGATGTACGGATGTTTAGGGGCTATACGAAGTATCGGATCTGCATAGAAAATTTCCTGTCATAGACTGTAGTATCCATTAGGTATTTCAAATACGAAATTGTTAACTATTCCGGTGAACAACGTCCGGTGAAAATCAACGAAATAACGAATATAGGGAGGTACAGGCTATACGAAGACGTGGACCTACATAGGCAATTTTTTGTCACAGACTGCAGTACACGTTACGAACTGCAAATACCCGTTACGAACTGCAAATACGAAATTTGAAATAATTCCGGTGAACAATGTCGCTAAAGTCATCAAAATACCGAATATAGGGAGGTACAGTTATATGGGAGCTATACTTAAATGTGGACCTATGTAGCCCATTTTCAATACCAAAAGTCCTATGTAGCCCATGAAATATCTGAGTAAAATTTTATCAACCTACTTCACTTCGTTTGGAAGCTAGAGCGATTGCCACAGAGGGACGGACTGACGGATATAAAGGGTGAGATGGAAAATCTGCAACCATCTATAGACTGCTGTCATTTCTAAGCCACTCGTCCGACAGCCCTTAAAATTATTCCAGTGACAGCTAATTATATTGTTTACAAGCGCACAAAAGCATTTTAGTGAGAATTTTCCACGAAAAAAAATTATTCGTGATGGAATTCAAGCGTGATAGTGTGATTTCTTTATATTTGGTCGGAAAACCACAAGTGGCTATCGTTAGAGCACTCCAGCATTTAAATGTAAATAAATCTTTTGGTAGCGTAGCCCGACGTCAAGGAAGTAGACGGAGGAAAACAACAACACCAGCAGAAATGGTTCGAAAAGTAAAGAAGCGACTTGATTGAAACCCACGTCGCAGTGGCCGAAAAATGGATCGTGATCTGAACATATCGCAATATCCCATTCGCCAAAAATTGAAAAATGAGATCGGGGTAAAGCCATTGAAATTCCAAAAACTGCAAGAACTTACACCGCAGCAGAAAGAAAATAGACTCAAAAGAGCCAAAGAGTTGCTTCGCTTCGCCGAAAGTGGTGAACTGCCGAATTTGGTTTTCTCCGAATTCGGATGAGAAAACATACCTTGTCCAGCAGTTTGTAAGCAAAAAAAAAAAAAAAAAATATCGTGTTTACTTGCCAAAGAGGTCAGCTGAAAATGAGCACCTTCGGTTGACCACCACAACTCAAGCGCCGGTCATGATGATGGTGTGGGCCCCCATAACAGATGATGGTCGCTCTCCGCTCGTATTAATCGACTGTGGCATCAGAATAAATGCCGAATATTATCGTGAAAATATTCTGGAGGGTGTATTAAGGTCTTGGGCAGGCAAACATTTTGGACGCAGACCTTGGACATTCCAACAGGAACAACAGCACCATCGCACTCTGCACGTCACGCCGTCCAAGAATGGTTACAAAATGAGGTTCCTCGCTTCATTTCCAACGCACAATGGTCACCAAAATCTCCGGATACCAATCCGTTGGACTATTGTATCTGGAGCATTTTGGAAAGCAAGCTTGGCATTAAAGAATACCAAAGTGTCAATCACCTCAAGCAAGCGCTTCGCCGGGAATGGGTCAAAATACCGTAGAGCAACATTCGGGCAGCGTGTGACGGTTTCACTGGTCGTGTGAAGGCTATAATTCGTGCCAAAGGTGACCAATTCGAACAAATCTAAACTTATTCTAAAATTTGATGCTATTTCCGACATTTCTTGCTTTCGTTTAATAAAATTAAAAAGAAATGGCGTTTGACTTTGTTGCAGTTGTTATATCTCATCCTGTATATACTTTGTGGGGTCTAATAGGTATGTTTCGAGGTGTTACAAACGGAATGATAAACTTAATAAGCCCTTCATACTATAGTGGAGGATATAAAAAGGGACATTTTTGAAGTACATATTTTCATCGAGACATTTTTTTCATTCAAATTTTTCTTTTAGTTTGAAAATGTTCACATTTGCGAATTCCGAAATTAGGAACATCAGGGGACTTCCCCAAACTTAAAAAAAAAGTTGGCCCCTGTGTGAAGTATATGCTGATATGCTAAAAAGAAGTTTGTAAAATGATATGTATACCAATTTTAATGAGTACCCCCTGGAGGGCTACAAAAATAATAATTTCCCCTTGACTTATACAGCGCTACCACCCCCTTGATGTAGTTCTTGTGGCAAAGAAGCTTGCAAAAGGTAGCAAGATAATCAAAGCATACAATATCTTTAAGGAAAATTGAAACCGAAATTGGAAAAACTAGTTCTGCAGCTACCTACCTACCTAAATGCTACCCTAGAACAAGAATTAAAATAATAGCAACAAATGACAATGAGCCAGCCAGCAGCCAACAATTACAAGACAAACAGCAAATACAAAAATTGGAATTGGAGTAGAAGTAGTAAAGAGAAGGGTAGGACAAAAAGGAGAAATACAGCCAGTTGAAAATTACCGGGCAAAACAACAACAAAAAACGCCTCGAAAAAAACTCAAGATGATGAAACTTTCAAAGCCAATAATGAAGAAATTTATTGAAGAAGAAAAGCAAGCCCAAAAATTGAAAGAAAAAAACGACACACACACACACAGAGAAGAAGAAAAGATGCAAACTGTCAGGGAAAGAGTTCAGGGTTTTGTCTTCGCCAGCGCAATTACCAGTGTCAATTGAACTGCAATGAATGGTTGTTGTTTGTAATTGTTGTTGTTGTTGCTGTGGTTCTTACAAAAAATGCTGTGCTGCCTGCCTCTGTATACAGCAGATATTCAAGTATGAATAATAATGACTCTATTTAAAATGTGACTCATTTCCGAAAGTGAATACTTTTTCAAGTGGTTTTGTTTTTATTCATTTTTTTGTCATGAATGTTTTTATTCTTAGAAGAATGCGCTTTGCATTCTTCCGGCCATACTTTTCTTCCGGTCTTTGGTTTGGGGTATGTGAAAATAAAAAATTGATAAATAATTCTTTAATAGATAGCCAATGGAAGAGATATGGAAATTTGTATGCTTAAAGAAGTGATAACACTCAAGATCAAGGGCTGGACAATAGAGAGAAAATATCAGTTTAAATAAATGAGGATTCTCGGGTGGATAAGAAATGTCCGTGAATGAATGAATTTAATAATAATGGTGCAGTAAAATCAAAATTTTACTCGGATTTAGAAAAAATTATGAATATGGAGAGAGAGGGCGAACGGAGAGAAAATTTAAGGCCTTTGGAAAAAATAGGCGGTATTCCCGACAGCTGCATACCCTCAGCCAATGTTCGGTTATTTCAATATATTTCGGTTTGCATTATGATTATTCAAATTGTTGACCCTGCACAGGGGAGGTTCCGAAGGAGTGGGCCAATATTGTCCATTTCGTATCGACTACTACTTAATTCACTTTATAGGGTATATTCAATAATTTTTTCCAAGAGTTCGAAGCATACAAAATTGTTTCACTTTCATACCAGATCTTGGGCTGGAAGAAATATTGATATAATGCTTATTTCGCATTTTATGAGCATTTTGTTATTCAAAATTAAAGGCCGCCTTTTTTGGGGGAGGTAACAAAAGGGATTGACCAATATATCCCATCTTCTTTCCTGATCTTGTGCCGGAATAATATTGATATGTGGAAAATATTAAAGTGAAATATAGTTTTGCCAAATTTTGCCCCTTTGTGATAGAGGTAGCACAAGAAGTCGCCCGATATTCCATTCTATTTTTATACCCTCCACCATAGTATGGAGGGTATATTAAGTTTGTCATTCCGTTTGTAACACCTCGAAATATACATTTAAATTTTAACGGATTTTAACTGGTGGAAGGAATTCGGCCGGGCCGAACTTATAGTTTTTTTACTTTCTACAACAGATATTGTATTGATAGAAGCATAAGGATATGCCGAGTGTGAAAGTAATCAAATGCTCATTTCGTGATTTGTTGTTAATTGCATGCCTATTCAAAACGATGACTCATTGTGGGGGAGGTACCAGAAGGAGCAGACCGATATAGACCATCTTCACTCCAGATATTGTGCTGTTAAAAACATTGGAATATTTTTAATTTAAATAAAATTGGGTTCTCATTTTACATTTTATGAGAGTCACAATTATTGAAAATTTTGAACCATTTTGGGGAAGAGGTACATGATGGAGTGAAGTGATATTGTCCATTTTCGAACATGGACTAGAACTGATAAAAATATCATGAACTGCAAATTTGAAGAATTATATGGTGATCCTTTTTCTTTCTAAGAACCAAGATATTTTATTTAAAAATGTCGAACTTTTTTTTGGGAGGTACCAGAAGAAGTGGACCGATATTGTCCATCTCCGAGTTCGATTAAGTTTCCCTTTGAGAGTTATCGTGCGCACTAGCCAGACGGACGGAGAGACACGCTTAGATTGACTCCAAATGTCCTGAAAAAGATTTGATCCAAAGATACGTTGGGCCTAAAACTGTTATTTCGATGAGGAACGTTTTGGGCTTAAAAAATTCTTGGCAAATCTACGCCTTTTAACACTAGAAAAATCTTATAAAAGCTCATATCCCTTAGCCTCAGAAAATATAACCATTTTTATTTCGGGTACGACTTTCAAAACAAAAATATATATATATATTAAAAATCCACTCCTCTTTGTTTTTGAAAAAAAATGTTAATTTATTAATAATGTACGTCCTTTGGTCTTGGAATACAAACATTTTAATCTTGGAAATACCTTCAAAAATATTACGCCTCGACCTTAAAATGTTTAAAAAAAATTATTAAAAACCCCACGCCTTTTGACCTTAGAAAAATCTTTCAAAAATTTATCAAAAATCCACAACTTGTTGCCTTAGACTTAGACGACTTTGGAAAGTTTTTTTAATGATTAAAAATCCTGGCCTAATCGCGATAAAAACATATTTTAAAAATTAATTAAAAATCTGTTCCTTTTTGATCTAAGAAAACTATTTATTGATCTTAGAAAACTATTAATTCAACATGGGAACTAATTATTGGTCTTATTTCGATTTGCTTCCCACCAGACTCGAAATATTCTACGAAAAGCTTTTCTGATACTCAACAAAATACCCACTGAAATTGTTAAACCCTCAGCCATATGGCTATATGTATCATTTGATGCAGTCAAAACGTACCTAATCGTGAAATAACGGTTTTAGACCCAGGACTGTTTGAAGTGCCCGATTTGGCCCAAACTGGGTACATCGTAATATTATTGTCAGATCGAGTTTGGAGATGGGCAATTTCGATCTACTCAACTGGTAACTCCCCTACAAAACGTCAAAATTAAAAAAATATATATTTTAATGCTCACAAAGAGAAAGGATATTTGCATCAGTGCTTTGCCATGTGAGGGTGCCACAAAGGGTCAAAATATTGAATAATTATAACTCTTATAAAATGCGATGTAAAAGTTCAAGTGTCTTCTTCACATCACAGTATTTTTATTAATCCAAAGTCTGGGTTGAAGATTGAATATATAGTTCCACTCCTTCTGGTACATACCTCACAAAGGGTCAAAATTTTAAATATCCATGAAGCTCATAAAACGCAAAATTAACATTCGATTCCATTTAGACTTGATACATCTTTCGATTTCTATCAACACAAAATCTGTCATAGAGATGGTAGAGATCGGACTATTTCTTCTGGTACCTCCTCCACATAAGGTACAAGATTTAGAGATCGGACTGTTTCTTCTCGTATCTTCTCCACATAAGGTACAAGATTTTGACAAAAAAGAAAGTGAAATGGGTTTGAATCTAAATTGATATTATTGCTTCGTTTGCTGCCAAAAATATCACTTTATTTAGTTTTTGCTTATTTTCCGATTTCGTCCATATCTTTATGGTTTCTTAGTGGGTAATATTTGATTCAATAGATCTCAAAATTGGTACAGATAGTTTGAACTGAACACGCAACATTCTAACATGATATGCTAACATTAGATCCACTTTGATCCATTTTGGAGTATTACAACAAAAGTACAAATATATTCCTAGGATTCGGGTTGACAGTGGAACATGTTTTTTTTTTTAAGTGAGTAAAACAGGGTCATCAAACCATTCTCTGGTTGAAGCACGCAATTGTCCAATGTTTTTTGTCAGCTGTGCAAATTTTGACAATCATCTGATCGGTAGTCAGCGGTTTCTGTCAAATTTATTCTACGTCAAGAAGTTGTTTTTTTTTTTTGTGCATATGACAGAAAAAAAGAAGGCCCAGCATGCCTGCATATATAGAATGCTATAGAATTTTATTTTAGAATTTAACGAACGAACGTACGAAACCACCAGAAAGGAAAAATCAAATGACAAATAAAGCAGATGGGCCAGAATATGGGCAAAGCGAATAAATGAAAAGAACAACAAATTTGTAGGAAATACACATAAGAAACGAAAAAGAGACGATACGAAATGAGGAAAAAAATGATTCAACATATTTTTTTGGGGGGTTTGTTGGTAGTTTCCTCATACATACAGACATATATAAAAGGAAGAATTTTACAACAAATCAAGTGGAATTGTTATTTTTTCCATTGAAAAATAAAAATTTTATGGAATTTCATAATATTTGTTAAAAAAAAATCGCATAAATATCATTTAATACCAATATAAACAAAATAGAAGGAAATCAATTGGCAAAGAGAGTATCCTTTTGTGGGGTAAAAATAAACGCCATTATCTTGTCAATTTGCAAACTATTTATGTGAGAATAAATTTCAACAAAATCTTTAATTAAAATTGCTTTAATTTTTTAAAAGAAATAACTAAAAAATTGTGATTTTCACAATGAAAAAAACTAAAAAAATAATCAACCATCCAACCAGCAGCTGAGAAGGAGAGAAAGACCCACACTCACTCTCACTCACACACAAACTGAGAAGAACGAGTGGAAACTACAACAAAACAAAACATACAAAACGAAATTTAACTCGTTGAAATTCTTTTTGTGTGAGAAAAAGGAGAAACACGTAACGAGAGGAGAGTAAAAATTCTCCAAGTAAGAAAGAGAAAACGAGGGTGAACAAAAGAGCAAATTAAATTAAGAAGAAAAAAAATGAGGCGAATTTGACAGAAAAAAAACAAAAGGGGAAAATCAACTACATAAATAAATTATATTTATTTTCGGCAGCAATCACATGCTAGTTAATTTCACTGTTAATTTTATATCATTCATTTATAATATCGCCTTCTAACAACAAATCCAAAGTCCATTTATCACCAAAAGAAGAAAATAAAGACCCAAATAACAGAAAAGAAAAACAACAGCAACAACAAAAAAAAAAACGACCACACACAACAATTCGTTGAACCATCGCCATTCGAATCAAGGAAAAGATAAGAGAGAACCCAACTTCAACCCAATCAGAAAACAAAACCACAATACACATGGAGGAAGAGAGATAATGCAGAAAGAATTATGAAAAGGGCAGCTGATTGCTTGCACAAGAAAATCAAACATATGGGTATTTCCGCAAGAATGGTGGAGATAAAAAGCAATGATTTGTAATAAATGTATGAATTGAAGACTGTAGATTATTTTGTTGTTATTTCGAAATAATTTCTAACCAGGATTTATTTATTTCGGCTCAACTCTAGATTAATAAAAAATCTTGGTATTTGCACACCGATTGCGGGAAAGAAGTTTTCCTTTGGGGGACGAATGCCAGGATATTTCAAACGAAAGTCCAGTTCCAAGGCCCGGGTTGGACACGAACTTACTAACCCAATATTTCAATGTACTAAACATAATCGGCTCGTCCGGGTTCAATGACCCATATCTCTGAATCCGGGAAAGATAATAGCACAAATTATAGCATTTTGGGAAGGTTGAAGTGTAAGCTAGAATTTGACATACATTTTGTGGACTCCCAAAATAGGGCAATTTTTCGAATTTTGGATGATTTTTTTTAATAGAAGAAAAATACTCCTCGGTGTCAGGGTACAAGTACCTACCTCTGGAAAAAATTCAATAATATCCGTGAGTTGTTCCATTATTTCAAATAAAAAAAGTATTCAACTCTCCACTAATTTGGAAACTTAAAAATCTCTAAAACTTTGGGATTGTGTTTCACATGGTCGATATTCCAATACCTGGAAATATTGTATTTTCTTCTACGCACCCAAAATATCAATGTTTATACCCTGCAACACTATGTGTTGGGGGTGTTATAAGTTTAATTGGGCCAAAAATTATGTAACACCTCGAAATATTGGTCAAACTACAGGTCGCAATTATGGTCCGATCCTCACGAAATTTAAAATGGAGGTGGGATTAGGGTTAGAATAGAAGCCTATTGTTTTTAGATGATCGCAAAATATTTAGGGTTAAAATTGACAAAAAAAAAAAACAAACAGAAAAATATCCTGATTTTCCAGTTGCTCTACAGGCCACAATTTTAGACCAATCGACACAAATCTACAATTTAGCATGGGGTTTGAGTTTAGTGCTGGGCAGAAGCCTACCAATTTGCATGATCATGGAATAATATTTACCGACTGAAATACACCCTAAAATTTTTGTCATTGAGAAATTGAGAATTCGTTTGGTTGGAAATTGTAGGCGATACATTAATTTCGGGAATCAGAATGCCCTGTCATAAGCGGTCTATACCTAAGGATAGACCCACACAGGCGATTTTCGCCTTGGTATGAAAGGAAATCGCAAGTACGCTATGAAATTATTGGAGCTAAATAGGCAGCTAACTGCAAACTAGGATCTGAAGGTCCTAAATTCATGGTCCCCTATAGTCTGGTCGGTTTGCCTTCAGATGACAAAAGGCAGGGAATCTGGAGTCTGGTATAAAAAATTGAAGATAGTTGAGATCTCGGCTAAAATGTTCGTAAACGGACTCAGTTTATGGCATAGAAACTTTCATCACAAATTAGGACAATGGGAAATCTTCATATTGCCTCCGTCTGCATGTAACATGGCAGGAAATGGATAAGCTGGTGAATTGGCAAGAAAGGGGTTTAAAAGGCTACAAAATTTGCTGTCGCAAAAGAGTACAGACTTTTTGCTATGTATAAAATGGTCTGTAAAATAAACCCAGGCAAGTCGAAAATGGTAAACAGAGTAGTTGTTCTCTACAATGTTTAATCCTGAACTGGAAACCTAAAGGGGTTTTTTATTCATTGATAAACAAAATATAAAATTACAATCACATTTTGAACCCTCTGCGGACAGAGGACATTTTAAAGCTCTTCTGGCTTATCCAATTTTTAACTTTTTAATTCATGATTTTGACATAAGCCACATATTATTTTTAAGTTCGGGACAACATGTTGCATTCGAAATTGTGCTGATTTTCCAAACGTAATCTGTAGAACACATCCACACAAAATATCTTTGGTGTACACTAAAGGCCTGCACAAGCCGAATTGTATGAATTATGCTTTTTTTGACACACTGACTTTGTCTACTCAATCATGCGCTATGTATTTGAAAAGCAATGACAACCAACAACATCCCCCATTTTGATTCATGTGTGCCATTGTCTAAGGTTCGATCTTGGCATGGCTAACTCGAATATTTGCATGGTGTTCTCGAAAAATGCAGGGTGTCAACGATGACATCGAACCGTGTCATCGTCAAATTGTGTGTCATTTGTGTACGTGTGCTTAAATTGAGAGTGTGTGTGTGTGTTACTTTCGACGACGAGGGTGTGTGTGCTGTAGTTTTGAAGTAACAAACACCGCGTGAATATAAAATTGAGTTCAATAACAAAATGTGCATAGGGATCAACAAATGAATAAAAAAAGGAAATATATACTTAATAATCCCAATTTATTGGTGATTATCATAAAATTTTTGTCATAAAAAAGAGGTAAATATTGTTTGCCTATTTTCTATCCACATATAGTGTTATTTTAAAAGTAAAGTTTGTGGGCAGAGATTTGACTCTCATTCAATAACAGAATTGAACAATGGGTGTATATAGTGCTGTTATGTGAATTACAGTAGCACTCAATCTAATTTACACCTCACTACCAGAGGGATTATTGTTTTTTAATAATGTGTTTTAACTTTTTAGATTGTTTCGTCAATAACCACGAAATGTGGAAATTTTGTGTGGAACAATTAGAAATACCTGTAATATTTTAGTATTCGCCAAGAAATTCTTTATTACAAGAAATTTATTTTTTCACATATCGGAAAAGCAGGTAGCGATTGCGTTTTGTCTTCATCACGTGTGTGCCTTTTTCGTTGGAAATTGTTTCATAATTGTTGTTGTTTTTTTGATAGAACATTTTTGTATGACACACTACTCAACATCCCCTTTTATTGGTCATTACATGTTATGACGATGGGTTTGAGTCTGACCGACATGACGAGACATCGAGCATTTGGTTGGATGCCACGTCCTGTTATGCGTTTGATCAAACAGGGCACAACATGACGAGCGTTTTCCCTCCATGGCATAAATAGAGAAAAATGTCACACTTGCAGCCCTTTAGTGTACACTCCTGTAATTGGCAGGGTAAAGATCCTGGTCCCATTCGCAAGAGATAGGCCAAAAAGACAAGTCGCTCTTTCTTGAAACTTTTCAAACGTGATCCCAGAACAATGTCTTTGACCTCTGTATCTCTTAGTTCAATTCCAGGGCTTTAGAACATAACGATTTTTACTCAGAGCCCATGCATGGATCTAACATTGAATAACCAAATTACGGCAATAACACGCGAAACATTTTCCAAATTTGCATTCTTGCAAAAGCAAGATAGCGGCCAAAATGACTAGTCGGTCGTCCTTGAAACTGCTAAAACGTAATCCGACGACATTGCCTTGGACCTCCAGTCTGTAATGAAGGACTGGAACATAAAGATTTCCACTCAAAGACCATGCACGGATATAACATTGAAGAACCCACTTATTGGGAATGACAATAACAAGTCAACCTTTTTTCCAAATTTGAAATCAGTAACCTGATAATACAAGGCCAATTCTAGAGGTTAACGACCTCAGCAGATCTAAGGTGGTAGAAGCCTCAGGTTAATCTTGTGAAAAATCAGCAGTTAGCGGCAAGTACCTATGGACGAAACAAGAATTTTATTAAAGATGGTCTGAGAGACTGCTGCTACATTACGAGTTTTACACACAGGACTTAATTGTAACTTATTTTAGCGATTTATGGGCTGAAGAGCAGGAGGCGGCACTAGATGTTCAGAAAAACCTAATGGACCAGGTGTCTTCGGGGCTTCGATTTTTAAGATCTAGAATACTTAATCAAAATCAGTCAAAATGATACCAGTACAAGTTCGAGATCAGCACCTCATAGTCCAATGAGACCGATCTATATTGAAAATGGTTCCGGTGGGAAATGTTTATCTACAACCTAGCGCAGTAGCCGAATTTTTTAAATTGACATTGAGACCTGAATCATTTAAACAGAATGTTTGCCATTCGAGTCATTGAAATTATTCGATTGGTGAATGAGAATCCTCAATCCACGCTTTGTAAGCAAGCAGATACTAAAATCTAAGGCAGCGACTATAGAGAGATAAGCCTTGGGAGCGATGAATAATTTTTTTTGGAATCACCAGTCCGGTTAAAGGGCCATCATAACAGGAACTTTTTCTATTTTTTGTAGTCTTAAAAAAACCCATGTTTAAAAAACTAGGTCTTCCGCAGTTTTGCAGAATTAAATGCTTAAATCACGAGTAAAAGTCCCAGATCAGCATCTCATAGTCCACTGAGACCGATCTTTATTGAAAATGGTTCCTGTGGTAAATTTCTGTTTACAAGCTATTGAATTAGTCATAGTTTTAAATTTGATGCTAAGACTAGATACGGTTAAGCAGAACATACTTATATTCGTTATAAATCGATACACCAACAACGAATGTGATACGATTTCGTCCGGGTAAGACGAGGATTATGGTTTCATGACAAACCTCCCCAGATGTTGCCGTTCGAGTCATTGAAATTATTCGATGGTGAATGGGAATCCTCAATCCAGGCGTCGTAGGCAAGAATATACTAAAATCTAAGGCAGCGTCTATATAGAATTAAGCCTTGAGAGCGATAAAGAATTTTTTTCTTGGCTGACCAGTCCGGTTTGGGGCTTTTAGAAAGCAAACCAGGCTTTTATATCTCCATGTTACAAGTGGTTGATAATTATTTTGGTCATATTGGTTAACTATAGATCCAAATCAAACATTGGATTACCGGTGTCCTTAACAAAAAATGGATTTTTCGAAATCAAGGTAAAATATTGGGATAGTTTTTACAGAACTAGGGTTAAGCCACCGACACTCGGGAGGATGAATAATAACCCAAATAATCCCGGTCAAGGGCTGGTATGGCGGAGTAACTAATATTTACGAGTTGGCTTCGCCACTTTCATTTAATTTAGCACTACGGAAGCGGTAGGTATTTTTCAAACGATAATTATTTTGTTGACATCGGATAACACTGATCCGAGTCTAACACTGAATTGCCAGGGTCCTTCCCAAAATATGATTGATTTTCCGTAATCAAGGCAAAAAAATTGGGATAGTTTTTACTGAACTATGGTTAAGCCACTGACTCTCGGGAGGATGAATAATAACTCGAATAATCCCGGTTAAGGACTGGTATGGCGGAGTAACTTATATGTACGAGTTGGTTTTAACAATTTCAATTAACTAAGCACTGCGGAAGCCGAACATATCGAAAAATGGATATTTTTGAAGTCCGTACCAAATCTCAATTATCGGACTTGAGAACCCTGATCAACACTTTTCCAATTTTTCGAGCCACATTAAATAAACAGTACTTCAAAACAATTTTTTTTAATTATTCCCTGCAATCCCATCGGATTCACAAAGTACATTTTCACACAAAAAACAAAAAACTTAAAATTATTTCCTTATTCCTCCACTTTTCCATGTATGTTCTTAAAAAGTTGTATATTTTCTTCCTTTTTGACATTTTCTTTCGTTTTTGGACATCTTTAATTAATCAATTGGTGGATATTTTCACTTGGTATTCATATCTTATTTGAATTTTGTATACTTTGCCAATCAAAGAGAGCTAGCATGGAGGGGAGGCAAAATACAACAAAACACTTTTTCTCTTAAAACCATGCACTCTCTCTTTGCACAATCAACTTCTAACGAGTAGCACCAACCAACACTCCACTAATCAGAGACCGAGCGAGGCAGGCAGTAATTCGTTGTCGGTATCGTCGACCGTTGGGTTATTTTTTCATTTTCATATTGGCTTTTGGTTGGTGGTTCTTCTTCATTATTCTTCTTTTATTTTTTTTTTTTGCTTTTGATGCCTTTTATTCGCTGTCGTCGTTGTCGTACGACGATGTTGGTTTTTTTAGTTAACGTCACATTTTTTCCGCAACACATTGATTTTTTCTATGCCATTTTTTGTGGACACATAGTTTGGGATCTTAGACCTTTTTGTTTTAAAAGCATTGCATTGCCATTGGCGTTTTTGCACAATTTTCTTAATTTATTTTCTCAATTTGCAATACACTCTTGTTAAACAAAACACCACCACCACCGCCACCATGACCGTCGCCGCCGTCATTTCTTCATTTTTCACACCGATTTTTCGTAGAAAATTCCTGCTTTTTCGCACCGATATTTACTTCAAAAGATTTGTTATGCCTTCTTTGTTGTTTATTCAAGTAGCTATTGTTAATATTTTCAATATTTATTTCTAATTTTCACCTTGAATTTTTGTTAACACACAACACTCGCGTTTTTTTCTTAAGGTTTTTTGGTGTTTATGCCTCTTCGCCGTTTCTCAAACTGGCAAAAATTTTCGCAGACCGAACGAGTTCGCAAAAGTGTCACAAACAACGAGTTGAAAAAGGGGAGGCCGAGAGAAAGAGAACACAATTCGGCGAGTAAAAAGACCAAAAGAAAAGAAAAACACAAATGAACTTCCACCAACTGGAGGCAACAAGAGAATTCTAACTGGAGAAAGAGAGAGTGAGAGATGTCGGCGCTCTTAACAAGCAAAAAAAAAAAACAAAACAAAGAGCATAATAAATTCCGCGACAATATTCAAAAAACAGATGACTCGTTTTTCCAATGATTTGCTGGGATCAGACCAACAACAAATAATATTCTGGCATTTGTTGTACAATATAAAATTGTTATATTCCGTTGTTGTTGTGGTGGTGGTGGCAGCCCAACAGCATACATTAATTTTGCAAATTTTCACAAATTATTCACTGCGGCCACTAGAATTTCTCACACCACACGGCTTTTTGTAGTTGTGCTCTTTTGTAAGGAAGAGGGGAAACAAAACTCTCTTTGTCATACCCATTGAAATTTGGTTTTTGTTTGCAATTAGTTTTCTCAGCGCATTTCTTAATCCATTTATTTATTTAAACAATTCTTTAACATCAGCCAGCCATGCTGCACAATTATCGAAGACCAGAAGAAGAATTACAAAAAAAAAAACGAATCAGAATATTTTTTGTTAATAAAAATAACAACAACACTACACCAATATACACGGCGCAAACACATACTACTGCTCTCTCCCATGCCAATTGCCACTGACACCGTCTCTTTCCCTCTTGCACTCTCTTTAAACAATTTTTGCTTCAAATACTGACATTTTTTTCCACCCAAATGGAAAATGTTTTTTTTTTTCTTTCTTTCTATTCTAGTTGATTCTTTATATTTCTTTTTACACTTTTTTCCATGTTATATACCTTTAATTCACATTTGATTATAGAACAGAGCTGTTATTATCGGGCGCACAATTACAATAAAATCTACTAATTCTTTTAATGAATTTTTTGTTATTTAACACGCGCGTATGTTTTCGACCGTCGAAACGTCTTCTTGTTATAGTTGTTAATTTTCCTTTGTTTGCTTGTTTTTCGTTTTTTCGTCTTTGCCCTCATATGCGTGCTAACCATTCGGTGTACCGTTTGATATTAATTTAGTCAGAAGAAGAAGCATGTTGTCATTGCGGTGTGGTTAGGTGACATAGGAAGACGTTTATTATTTACGAAAGGTTTATGTGTTTATTTTTAAGAATTATTTTAAAATTAATTGCGTATTTCATAAATAAGCCATTGATTTAACGCCATAATAAGTTGATCGACAGATTTTCGCAAATTTATAACTGCAGCTGTATGATATAGCTTCTTTTTGTTACTTTAGCTAGCTCATTTAAAGCGTGTTTACATGAGCAATATTACACATGCTGTTAGAAATTTTCAAAAAGTGTTACAAAAAGTAATTTTCTTAAGAAAACTCAAACAAAAAAGCCAATAAAATGTCACACTAATTTATTTTAAGGGGGTTCATTCAAATAAAGTTATAGTTAATAAACAAATTCATCACTGAATTTCATTACTCTATTTCACCATCTAGTAAATTTACAGTACGTTTACACATAGTGGACTTGGACTAAAATTGTCATATGCATTACTCATACCATGGCAGAAGAATACAGGTAGATGCATAAACGCTTGGGAGCATTTATATGTCAAAAAAATTAAATGTTCTTTTTAAATATAAGTAGCTTTTTATATGTTTTCTTATACTACATCATTCGGAGGCTATTATAATTCGCGTTTTCTACAATTTTTACATATTTAAATAATTTTTCATTCAACATTTTCAATTCCAAAATTGGTTTGACAGTTCATTGTCCCAGCAGCTGTATCGACGCGTCTACCTATATTCTTCTGCCATGACTCATACGTGAAATACAGTAGCTCCAAGCAAAACTCGTACAGCTTATTATCACTTAGCCATATGGCTACAGAGCATGGTACAATGAATTCAAGGTAGGGCAGAACTACCATATGATTTCAATTTTTTTATTTTCTTAACTTAATATGTCATCTTTATTTGTTTATGTATGTGTTTTCTTTTCAATAACAAAAAATTGTTCAGAAAATATTCAAATTCGGGTGTTTTCAAAATGTTTATTTCAACGTATGCATCTACAAAATCTATTGTATTGTAGCGAAATAATCCTTTAGAGATATATGGTACATGATTTTGAAAAGAAGTTTTGACCTTTCATTCAGTTATCGCGTTTTTCTATCATTTATTCAAAATAAATGCAACAAGTTGTTTGATTTTTTATTGTTTTGATACTAATTCTGACATTACAAGCCAAACAGGTAGACCTCTATACTTGCAATTTTTTCAAAGTTGACCTACCTTCTCTTCACTGTACCATGCTACAGAGGGTATATATCATTTGATACGGTTAAAACGTGCCTAGTCGAAATAACGGTTTTAGACCCTAGGTCTCTTTGGACCAAATCCGTTTCAGGATATTTGGAGTCGATCTAGCGATGTCCGTCCGTCGGTCCGTCTGTCTGGCTGGCTGGTGCGCACGATAACTCTCGAAGGGAGTACCTTATTTGGTCCAAACTTTGTACATCGTAATATTTTTGTCAAACTTAGATCGAGTTCGGAGATGGGCAATATCGGTCCACTCCTTCTGATACCTCCCCCACAAAAGGTCAAAATTTTCAAAAAATATATTTTCTGCACAGAAAGAGAAATAATGATCCGAGTTTGCTTTCAACTTTGCAAATCCTAATATTTTTGTCAGTGCTAGGTCAAGTGCGAAAATGGACAATATTGGTCCACTCTATCAAGTACCTCCCCCACAAAGGGTTAAAATTTTGAATAATAACAACTCTTATAAAATGTGAAGTAAGGGTCCGATTGTCTTCAAATTTCACACATCCCAATAATTTAATTAGCGTAATATCTGGTGTGAAGATGGAATACATCGATCAACTCCTTCTGGTACCTCCCCCACAAAAGGTCAAAATGTTCAAAAAAAATATATTTTCTGCACAGAAAGAGAAAGGATGATCCGATTTTGCCCCATCTTTGCAGATCCTAATATTTGTAACAGCGCAAGGTCAGGTGCAAAAATGGACAATATCGGATCACTCCATCAAGTACCTCCCCCACAAAAGGCCGAAATTTGCAAAAAATTATTTTCTGCACAGAAAGAGAAAGGATGATCCGATTTTGCTCGAACTTTGCGAATCCTAATATTTGCGTAAGTGCTAGGTCAGGTGCAAAAATGGACAATATTGGTCCACTCCATCAAGTACCTCCACCACAAAGGGTCAAAATTTTGAATAATTATATTGGTCCACTCCATCAAGTACCTCCACCACAAAGGGTCAAAATTTTGAATAATTATAACTCATATAAAATGTGATGTAAGGAACCAAACGTCTTAAAATTTCACACACCCTAATATTTCTATGAACCTAAGATCTGGTGTTAACATGGAATATATCGGTCCACTCCTTCTGGTACCTCCCCACAAAGTGTCGACATTTTGAATACCCATTTGGCTCATAAAAGCCAAATTAACATCCGATTCCATTTAGACTTGGCACATCTGAATATTTCTATCAACACAAGATCTGTTATAAATATGGTATAGATCGAACCATTTCTTCTGATACCTCCCCCATACATAGGGTTCAAGATTTTGAAAAAAACGCTCAAATAAAGCGAAATAAGCATCTCTGCAAATTTCAAACATACAAAATTTTTGTTAACACAAGATTTGTATATATCTTCGAAGCCCTTCTGGCATCTCACCCACATAGTGTCACAATTTTCAATAATTTTATCTGTTTTTATGATTTGGCATAAAATACGAAATGGACAATATTGACCAATTTCTTCGGAACCTGCTACATAGAGGGTCAAACGTTTGAATAATCGTAATACTAGCCAAAATATATTTAAATAATCTAACGTAGGCTGAGGGTATATATCTGTCGGCAATACCGACTGATACTTTTTAACTTGTTTTTTATTTTTCTTATAACTTCCAAAAATAAAAATTTACAAAAAAATGTTATTTTTTACATTTTTACATTTTTGCTTGTTTTTCGTTTTTTTTTTATTTGTAAGTAATTTGAAAAGCATAAAAATTAACATTTTAGTTCGTTTAAAGTAAAAAAAATAAATAAATATTAAAAGAGGTCGTATTTCAATGCCAAATCCAAACTCGTACACTTCGTATAATTTAAAGTATTTCTAGACATTAATATTTTGTATGCATTCCTTTACTTTTTTTTAACATTTGTAGCTTACAGGGTGAGATGCAAGAACTGCAACCAACTTCAGACTGCTGTCATTTCTAAGCCACTCGTCCGACAGCTGTCAAAATTATTCCAGTGACAGCTCATTATATTGTTTACAAGCGTACAAAAGCATGTTGTTGAGAATTTTCCAGAAAAAAAGTTATTCGTGATAGAATTCAAGCGTGATAATGTGATTTCTTTATATTTGGCTGGAAAACCACAAATGACTATCGTTAGAGCGCTCCAGCATTTAAATGTAAAAAAAATCTTTTGTGTCTCGTACCATCGCTCATTACCGTGATACTGGTAGCGTAGCCCAACGTCAATGAAGTGGACGGAAGAAAACAGCAACATCAGCAGAAATGGTTTGAAAAGTAAAGAAGCTACTTGATCGAAACTCGCGTCGCAGTTGCCGAAAAATGGCTCGTGAGCTGAACATACCGCAATATTCCATTCGGCAAATATTGAAAAATGAGCTTGGGGTAAAGCTATCATTGAAATTCCAAAACGTACAAGAACTTACGCCGCACCGGAAAGAAAATAGACTCAAAAGAGCTAAAGAGTTGCTTCGCTTGGCCCAACGTAGTGAACTGCCGAATTTGGACTTCGCCGATGAAAAAACATTCGTTGTTCAGCAGTTTGTAAACAAACAAAATGATCGTGTTTATTTGCCAAAGAGGTCAGCTGAAAATGTGCATCTTCGGTTGGCCACCAAAACTCAAGCACCGGCCATGGTGGTGGTGTGAAGCCGCCATAACAGCCGATGGCCGCTCTCCGCTCGTATTAATCGACAGTGGCATCAGAATAAATATTGAATATTATTGCGAAAATATTCTGGAGGGTGTATACAAGCCTTGGGCATGCAAACATTTTGGCCGCAGACCTTGGACATTTCAACAGAACTCAGCACTATCGCACTCAGCACGCGCCACCCATGAATGGTTACAAAATGAGGTTCCTCGCTTCATTTCCAGCGAACATTGGCCACCAAAACTTCCAATCTACCAATCCGTGTGACGGTTTCATTGGCCGTTTGTAGGCCTTAATTCGTACCAAAGGTAACCAATTCGAACAAATATTAACTGATTCGAAAATTTGCTATTAATGCTATTTCCGATATTTTTTGCTTTCATTATATAAAATTTAAAATGAAATTAAACAAAGCTTTTATTTGTAAAAACCTACACAGGTCAGTAAGTTAAAAAAAATCAAATATAACAAGTAAAACAGCTGAAAGATGGGCCGGTCCGAACTTTGAATACCCTCCTCCATTTAGAACGAATGTGGCAATCTTCAAAAAAAAAAAAAAAATAAATAAATAAATAAATAAATAAAATAAAATCTCTTAAAATCTTTGGATAACCGAATGTAGCCGTTATGTCAGGGTCTATATGACGACGTGGACCTGCATAGGCAATTTTTGTCATAAGCCATTACAATATTCAAATGCTAAACTTGAAAAAAAATCGGTGAATAATGTAGCTAAAATCATCAAAATACCGAATATAGGGAGGTACCATTGTATAGGGGTTATATGAAGACGTGGACCTGCACAGACAATTTTCGGTAATAGGATATAGTATCCACTACGAACTTCAAATACCAAATTTGAAACAATTCCGGGGAATATAGCCGCTAAAATCACCAAAATACCGAATATCGGGAGGTAGCGTTATATGGTGGCTATTCAAAGACGTGGACCTGCATAGACAATTTTCTGTCTTAGGCTGAAGTATCTACTACGAACTTTAAATACCACAATTTGAAACATTTCCGGTGAATAATGTCACTTAAATCATCAAAATACCGAAAAAGGGAGCTACCATTACATGGGGGCTATACCAAAATATGGACCTACATGACCCATTTTCAATACCAAAAGTCCTGCACATTTGAGTAAAATTTTATCAACCTACTTCATTTCGTTCGGAAGCTAGAGTGATTTCCACAGACGGACGGACATTGATAAATCGACATAGAATGTTATGCTGATCAAGAATATATATATTTTATGGGGTCTAAAATGTATATTTCGAGGTGTTACAAACGTAACTTAATATACCCTCCATAATATAGTGGAGTGTATAAAAAAAGTTCACCAATAATTATGCAACGAGCGAGATTTTCATAGTTCATCTTTGAACAAGACGGTCCAATGATGTTACCAGGCCATAAATCGCCCTAAATGGTGACTTTTTCTGATTGCATTGGTAGCTTTTGCAATGCTTCCAAAAAAAAATCGATTAATCTGGTTATTTACGCTGCCGTATTGCCAATTTTCTCCGACGTAAAATGGACGAAGCGCACGATAAACATTAGTAACAGAGCTGGCATTTTGATAATAAAATTCGATGATTTGTAAGTTGTTGTTGTTCCATTGTAAAGCGATTCAACGTTAAATTGTAGACCAAATTGAAAATGTTTGACAGTGAAACAAAACACGAAACGTGCGTGAACTATTTAAACCAGTGTTGCCAAAAAGATAATAGTTAAAAAATCTCCCTTTATATACATACATCTTTATTTTTTTACAAAAAAATAACTTATAAACTTGGAAATCTTGCCCGACATTCGCAGATTCTGTATCAACACATATATTTAGCTTTTTTCCATCCACATTTAGAATTCCCTTTGATCTCTGAATATTGCCCTGCATGATTTGTTTACTTTCCTTGTGGTCACAACACGGCATTAAAATCTGGGTTAAAATATTAATATTTCCCCATTTTCAAATATTCCTGCAACTTCTTACAAAAAAAGTAGCGGATTTATTACATTTAATATTTATTATGGCTTGTCTAAATATGACTTCAGTGTGTGATTGATAATAGCTTGTTACATAATAACGATATGGCAGCACCATTCTTATAATGGCAAATATACACAGAAGCTAATTGCTGTGAAGTTTAAAGGTAGTAAAACGTGATTAATTTGCATGGTGATACTATTGTCCAGTAGGTGGCGCAAAGGTGATACTTAATTGCTATTGATAAATGTATTGCATATTTTTAGGCGTAATAGTTCTTTATGTACGTTTGCATTGAAACACTATTTCAGCAGCAATTGTTAATTTGTGTTTTTTTTTTGTCATTTTTGCAAACGCGAGTGATTAACGGAACGATCACACGAACTTTATGCCAACTCATCCAGTCGTAATAGAAATTTTCCTTATTTATTTTTCGTAAAAAGACGTCAAGAAATCTTGAAAAGGATTTAATCTGTCTGGCGACATTTATGACTATCACGAGTTAATACGTGCCTTGTTTGTAAACACAACTACTTTTTCGTTTCGTAGTAAATCAACGAAATGCAAATGCCTGCAAACTACTCCAGAAGAGCCAAGTGTTTTTTGTTAATGCACTTGACATTATGTTTTATTGCATTTTATTATTAAAAATCATAAATTTGTTCAGTTGTGTTGTGCTCTGTTTTGCTGCCGCATTTTCAAGTTTATTTCATAATTGTATTTGCGCATTCACTATTCGCTTTACGCTATTCATTCTCGCAGCGAGTATTTATGACTTTACGACATTGTAAAGTGTATTATGGTATGGCTATTGTTTGGTGTATATATGCAGTGCTTTATTTGAAAAGTGGTTGTTTGCAAATCGCATTTATCTTGAGGTAGTAAGGTGGATTTATCGCTCACTGTCTATGTGTGAGATATCTTATCCAAACATGTGACGCAAGGCGTAATGCGTCAATTTGGATTGAATCACAGGCATCATTAATTGTGGTAGTTTGATGGTGGAAAACATTTAAAAATAGGGTACATCCCTGCCAGATTATTGAGAACTTATGAGAAAGCCAATACATTTGTATTGCAACTCAATACATTTCCGAACGTCGTATTCCAAAAGGATAATTTTTATCGACAAAACATGTTTGTTGGTGTCAGATATGGATTTTCGACAATATTTTTTGCCGCGTCCAATGCGAATTTTGCAAGAAATTTTTTATGGTACCAACGTGGATTTTTTTTTTGAACATTTTCTAAGAGAAAAACGTACATTTTTCAGAAAATTTTTTTAAGTGAATAAAGTGTATTTTTTTAATAATGTTTTTTGTGGCGCCCGACACATATTTTGTTCATATTTATATTGGCGCCCAATCTAGATTTCGTAAAGTAATTTTTTGGGCGCTCAAGAAAAATGAGGCGGCTCTTAAAAAATATTTTTGAGAAATCTGAAGTGGGATTTTTAAGAAGATTTTTGATGCAGCCGTGATAGAATTTTTGGTACTATTTTCTGTGGCGCCCAAAGTGGATTTTTTCGAGAATATTTGTTGAGTTACTAAAAATGGGCTTTTAAGCATATTTTTTCCGATCCGTTGGAAAATTTTTAGAAATATGGATTTTTAAGGAATATTTTAGGAAACCAACTAACGTGGTTTATAAAAAAACATTTTTGAAAACTCTCAAGTGGATTTATAGAATTCTTTTTGTGGCGCCCAACGTTGAGTTTTCAAGAATATTTTTGAATTTTTTTGAAAACTTGCATAGGAACATGGGCGGTATAAGTACATTCTTAATGTGCCCTTGTTAAATTTTTAGGAATAATAATAATTTTTAGGAATAATAATAATTTTTAGGAATAATAATAATTTTTAGGAATAATAATAATTTTTGTGGCGCCCAATTTAGATTTAAAGAGATATTTTTTGAGGTAGTTTTTTAGCAATATTTTTTGTGGCGCCCAACTTCGAATATTTTTCCATGCGACCAAAGTAGATTTTTAAAAAGATTTTTGGGAAACCTGAGATGGATTTCTAAGACACGACTTAGTAGATATTTTTGGTAGAACTTTTTCTTGTGTCCTTGTTAGATTTTTTGACAAATATTTAAAAAAAATATTTTTTGAGATGAGTTTTTGAGAGTCTTTTTGATGCGCCCTCGATAAATTTTTTAGGAACATTTTTTGTGGCGCCCAACCTCGAATATTTTTCTATGCGACCAAAGTGGATTTTTAAAAACATTTTTGACAAATCTGTGGTGGATTTCTAAGAAACTGTTTGATTCGCTCTTGGTAGATATTTTAGAAGATTTTCTGAGGCGCCCAGAGTGGATTTTTCAAGAATATTTCTCTAAGGGACCATCGTGGACTTTTTAGAAAAATATTTATGTATCTGAGGTAGGTTTTATAAGAATATTTTTCTAAAGGACCACAGTGGGTTTTTTTTAAATTTTTTGGAGGTATCTGATAAAAATATTTTTTTGAGGAGTTTTAGGTGGGTTTTTAAAGAATACTTTTTACGAGCCATTGGTAAATTTTAAAGAATAGTTTTTGTGGCCAAAGTGGATTTTTTAATAACATTTTTGAGAAGCCTGAGGCGGATTTCTAAGAAAAATTTCAATGTGCCCTCGGTTGATATTATAGGGAGATTTTCTGAGGATTCGTCAAATAACAACTTTGATTAAAAAAATATATTTTTTTGAGCGCCTTAGATTTTGTTTTTTAAAAGATTTTTGATGCGTCTTGGGTAGATATGTTAATAAGATTTTCTATGGCGCCCAACATGGATTTTCCCAAATCCAAAATGGAGCCAAAAATTGTTTTCAAATGTTGTTTAATTTTTAAAGCGACCAATGGGATTTTTCCGGAATATTTTTAGAGGCCCCCCCAACGTGGATTTTTCTAGAATATTATTTGAGGTGCTTAACATAGATTTTCGAAAATATTATTTGAGGTGCTTAACGTAGATTTTGTAAATATATTTTAAAGCGCCCTTGACTGTTTTTTAGGAAAAATTTTCGAGGCGTCCAAAATGGATTTTCGAGAAAATAATTTTAATTATCAAAAGCTAATTTTTCCAATTTTTTTTTTTGAGTCGTTCAACATGGTTTTCTTGGGGATTTTTCAATGATGAGCTTAATGTGGATTTTTTAGAGAATTGTTTGTGGCGCCCAACTTGGATTTTTAAGAATTTTTTTGAGCCCACCATTGGTATTGTTAAGGCGACATTTTTAACGTTTTTTTCCTGAAAGTGGATTTTTTAAGAACATTTCCAATCTCCAATGGACCAACGAGGATTTTGTACAATTTTTGATGTAGGTAGCTTATGGAGGGGTTTCTAAGGATACTTTGATGCACCCTTGGCAAATATTTTAGCATTATTTTTTATTTTTATTATTTTTTGTGGAGCTTAGCTAAGATTTGAAAAAATAATTTTTGAAGAACCTTAGGTGGTTTTTAAGTACATTTTTGATGCGCCCTTTGACGATTTTTTAGGATTTTTTTTGTGGCGCCCAACCTCGTTTTTTTCTATGCGACCAAATTAGGGATTTTAAAAACATTTAGGTGGGTTTTTAAAAATATTTTTTACGAGCCATTGGTAAATTTTAAAGAATAGATTTTGTGGCCAAAGTCGATTTTTTAATAACATTTTTGAGTAGCCTGAGGCGTATTTCTAAGAAAAATTTTAATGTGCCCTCGGTTGATATTATAGAGAGATTTTCTAAGGATTCGTCAAAGAATGCTTCTTCAAGGGACTAACGTGGATGTTTTACAATTTTTGTTGTAGGTAGCTGATGGTGGTTTTTCTAAGGATACTTTGATGCACCCATGGTAGATATTTTAGCATTATTTTTAGTCGAGCTTAGCTAAGATTTGAAAAAATACTTTTTGAGGAACATTGGGTGGGGTTTTAAGCATATTTTTGATGCGCCCTTGAAGGATTTTTTAGGAATATATTTTTTGTGGCGCCCAACCTCGATTTTTTTCTATGCGACCAAAGTAGGGATTTTAAAAACATTTGTAAGAAACCTGCCCTTGGTATATATATATATATATTAGAAAGATTTTCTGTGGTGCCCAACCTGGATTTTTCCGAATCCAACGCGGATTTTTTTAGCAAAATTGTTTGGAGGTGGATTTTCTAAGAATATTTTTCATGCACTTTTAGATTTTTTAGGAATATTTTTTGTGGCGCCCAACTTTGATTTAAAAAAATATTTTTTGAGGAGCCTTAGATTAGGTTTTTAAAAAGGTTTTTGATACGTCTTTGGTAGATATGTTAATAAGATTTTCTGTGGCGCCCAACTTGGATTTTTTCAAATCCAAAATGGTGCCAAAAATTGTTTTTAAAGCGCACCCAACTGAAATGTTTAATGGTTTAATTTTGTTTAATTTTTAAAGCGACCAATGGGATTTTTCCGGAATATTTTTAGAGGCCCCCCAACGTGGATTTTTCTAGAATATTATTTGGATTCTTAACATAGATTTTCAAAAATATTATTTGAGGCACTTAACGTAGATTTTCGAAAATATATTTTAAAGCGCCCTTGACAGTTTTTTAGGAAAAAATTTTGAGGCTTCCAAAATGGATTTTTCGAGAAAATAATTTTAAGCATCAAAAGCGATTTTTTCAATTTTTTTTTTTTTTTTTTGAGTCGTTCAACATGGATTTCTTGGGGATTTTTCATTGATGAGCTCATCAATGTGGATTTTTTAGAAAATAGTTTGTGGCGCCCAACTTGGATTTTTAAGAATATTTTTTTGAGCCCACCGATGAAAGTGGATTTTTTTAGAACATTTTTTGTGGCGCCCTACGTGGATTTTTCTACAATATATTTTATGGTGCCATTGAAAGATTTTTAGGAATATATTTTTAAGGCATCAATAGCACTTTTTTTGAGTCGGCCAATATTGATTTTTTGAGAAGTTTAACTTGGGTGTTATTAGAATATTTTTTCGTGGAGCCCAAACTTGATTTTTAAGAATGTTTTGTTTTTTTCTGTGGCGCCCAACTTAGATTTAAAAAAAATTGTGGTGGCCTTCCTGGATTTAAATTACATTTTTTGTGGTGTCCAACCTGGATTTTTAAGAATATGTTTTGAGCCCACCAAAAGGGCGTACTCGATATAGTCCAAATCTGGCACTTTGCAACATTTATATCATATTTATTTAGGTCCGATAAGAAATGGACAATATTGTCCTATTCTTATGGAACCCACTCCATAAGAGAAGTCCAAGTATATTTCAATCATCGAACGTTGGCTAAGGGTAGTTTTTAACATGTTAAATATTTTTTTTGGTGGCGCCCAACGTGAATTCTTTATAAATATTTTTGCGGCGCCCAACGTGGAATTTTGAAAATATTTTTTTTTTTTGATTTTTTAAGGCAACCTTGAAAGTTGTATTTTTGTGGTGCCGAACATGGATTAAAAAAAAATTGTGGCGCATTTTGGGCATCGTTAACACGAACTTTTTAATTGTTTTTCGCCCAACGTGAATTTTCAAGAAAATTTTTTATGGCGCCCAACGTGGATTTTGTAGGTATATTTTTTGATGTTGCCAATGCGGATTTCTTCAGAACGTCCTGACGGGGAGCTAAATTTTGTATGTGTTGTTTTTGTTTTTGTAAAACCTTTTAAATCACTTGTCTCTCGTTTCATTCGCCATTCCCACCCTCCCAATTTATACTTTGACACACTTTACTAATCAAATCATACCCCATCGATTATTTTCCAATGTGACACCAGCAGTTTTCACAGTGAGCACCATGGTAGTCTTCTTCCCCCCCCCACTATTCCGTAGCATTACATACATCAATGAATGCTCCTCAAATATCAAATAAAGAGATAACTTATCTCGATCTATTGTCAAAAACCAGAGCACAGCGAAGCCACCAGCATCTCCAACATCGTCATCGTCTGCAACAACAACAACAACAAGAACACAATTTTAATGTCAGTATCATCGCCGTCAACAGCATTAACATCGTTACGAATGTCCTTTATAGCTAAATGTCATGCAGCGAGGGGTAGCAAAATGGTGGAAGGGGGGGGGGGAGAGTGGGGTGTGCTAGATGATTATAAATATGACAAGTGGCATGATGGAAACTTCATTATCGCAATTATAATGACAGATAATAATGATGTTGATGTGGATGATGGTGATGCTAGTGATGCTGACAACATTCGAATAAATATGCAGATATTTCTGCTGGTGCTAGCTATGGTTAGGGGAAGTGGAAGGAGGGAGGGGGCAGAATGTAATGGAAATTTACAAATAATATACATGCAGAATGCAATAACAAAAAACATGAGTGTGTTACAAGAAATCAGTGGTAAATAATTTTAAGATTGATTTTATCAGCGATTGGACAACAAATTATCTAAATGGAGGAGGTATCAGAGGGAGTGGATCGATATATTCCATCTTCACCCTCCATTCCATTATGTATTCATACAAAATCGAGAGTTGGCAGAAATATTTGAATGTGCGATATTTTAGGACAATCGCACTCTTATTTTATATTTAGGGGAAATACCTAAAGAAATTTACAGGGTGAGATAAAAAAAAAATGCAACAAAGACAAACGCCATAATTTTTACATTTTTTTTTTAAATTTTATTGAATGAAAGCAAAAAATGTCGGAAATAGCATCAAATTTTAGAATAAGTTTAGATTTTTTCGAATTGGTCACCTTTGGCACGAATTATGGCCTTCAAACGGCCAATGAATCGGTCACATGCTGCCCGAATGTTGCTCGGCGGTATTTTGGCCCATTCCCGGCGAAGCGCTTGCTTGAGGTGATCGCCACTTAGGTATTTTTTAGTGTCAACCTTGCTTTCCAAAATACTCCAGACACATTAGTCCAACTGATTGGTATACGGAGATATCGGTGGCCATTGTGCGTTGGAAATGAAGTGAGGAACCTGAGTCCTGTTGGAATGTCCAAGGTCTGCGGCCAAAATTTTTGCGTGCCCAAGGCTTTAATGCCACGATCGTTTTAAAATTTGACTCGTTCCCGGCGAAGCGCTTGCTTGAGGTGATCGACACTTTGGTATTTTTTAGTGTCAACCTTGCTTTCCAAAATACTCCAGAGCCAATGGTCCAATGAATTGGTATCCGGAGATTTCGGTGGCCACTGTGGGCGGGAAATGAAGCGAGGAACCTCATTTTGTAACCATTCCTGGGTGGCGAGTGCTGAGTCCTGTTGGAATGTCCAAGTTCTGCGGCCAAAATGTTTGCATGCCCAAGGCTTTAATACACTCTCCAGAATATTTTTGCGATAATATTCGACATTTATTCTGATGCCATGGTCGAAAAATACGAGTGGAGAGCGACCATCGGCTGTTATGGCGGCCCACACTATCACCATGACCGGCGCTTGAGTTTTGGTGGCCAGCCGAGGTGCACATTTCCAGCTGACCTCTTTGGCAAGTAAACACGATCATTTTTGTTTGTTCACAAACTGTTGGACAACAAATGATTTCTCATGGGAGAAACCCAAATTCGGCACTTCACCACTTTCGACCAAGCCAAGCAACTCTTTAGCTCTTTTGAGTCTGTTTTCTTTCTGGTGCGGTGTAAGTTCTTGCACTTTTTGGAATGTCAGTGGCTTTACCCCGAGCTCATTTTTCAACATTTGCTGAATGGAATATTGCGATATGTTTAGCTCACGAGCCGTTTTTCGGCCAGTGGTGAATAATTTTGAGATCAAGTCACTTCTTTACTTTTTGAACCATTTCTGCTGATGTTGCTGTTTTCTTCCGTCCACTTCCTTGACGTCGGCCTACGAGCGATGTTACGAGACACAAAAGATATATTCACATTTAAATGCTGAAGTTCTCTAACGATAGCCACTTGCGGTTTTCCCGCCGAATATAAAGAAATCACACTATCAAGCTTGAATTCCGATCTCGAATAAATTTTTTCTGGAAAATTCTCACCAAAATGCTTTTGTACCCTTGTAAGCAATATAATTAGCTGTCACTGGAATAATTTTAACAGCTTTCGGACGAGTGGTTTAAAAATGACAGCAGTCTGAAGTTGGTTGCAGTTTTTTCCATCTCACCCTGTATTCCATCTTCACCCTGGATTTTTTGTTGGTGGATCTAAGGAAATGTGCCAAGTTTGAAAAGATTCAATGCTCACATCGCAGTTTATGAGTGCCATGGCAATTCAAAATTTTGACACTTTGTATGTAAGGTACCAGAGGGAGTGGTCGGTCCATCCCATTGTATATTCATACTACATTTAAAGTTGGCAGAAATATTTAGATGTGCAAAGTTTGAAGACAATCGGACTATTATTTCACATTTAAGGAAATACCTAAAGAAAGGCAGTTTAGACTAACGACTTTTAGGGGAAACTTCCGAATCGAGGTCGATTCTAACACTTGATTTTGTATTTCTCAACAGATCTCATTCAAATCTCTAATCTAATCTGAATCTGCGAGGAAAAACACTTCTTCCATAGTTCTTTTCTTTTAAGTATAAACCTAATAAAAACACTGCCGCACATCTTACCATTTTTTTGTAGATTTCAGCTATTAGCCTCAATGGAAACATTGAGGATGTCACTTACATTTCAGTCAATTTAAATTTCGTTTGATTTTTTTATAAAAACTGTAATTAAATGAGCAATATTTTAGCAGCGTTTAAAGTAAATAGGTTTTTTATGCTTTAATATTGAAAATACATAAAATTCAATTACAGTTTGAAAAACAACCCCTTTTTTATAAACACACATCTATTTGTAAAGTCGCAAAGTTCAAGAGAAAAAAAATCTGCTAGGATTTTGTTGTTGCCGGGCAACACTATCAGGTGTTGTAACTCACAAAAATATCATTCTAATTGATTGCAAAAGCAAATATGTATTTATGTATATACACATTTATATATTGAACATTTAACATATGTTCATAAAAAAAGGATGAGGGAGCATGTATGTGGAGATAATATACGATGAACGTTTCAAAAGTTTTGGGAAACGAAAACCTTAAAACACAGTCAAAAAAAAAAATGTAATTTTGAGAGCACCATACAAATATTCTTAAAAATATTAAAAAAAAAAATATTTAAAACAAGTAAGAAAAGGCTATAGTCGTGCGGGGCCGACTATATTATACCCTACAACACTACAATATAATAGAAGCCCCCCTATGTCCAAATCCATATTGGAAGATTTTGGCTTTTGAAATTAGGATTTTGCCTAGGGACATTTGCCCAACATTTATGCACTCCGTCGGGCTGTTTTTGATGTAGTCCCTTTTACAGATAAATATAATCCATCCAAAATGCTAGAATTCTTCCCTGTCCTTAACTCTCTTCACAGGCTTGTCGATTGGCTTCAATTGTGTGATCGGTAAGACATTTTTGTTTTTGGTTAATTTGAACCCCTAAATATTTTGCAATCATCTCCAAAAGCAAGAAGCCCCTCTGTATCTCCAAATTTAGACTCATCTATATGACTTGCTTGTCTACGATATTTGGCTATATTCGTCAACGAAATCAGCATAAAAAAGACAGAAATTCGCCATTTGTGTATTTCGGATATCGCCTGTAAGTAATGCTGGTATTTTTCACATTGTACCCGCTGTCCTAACTCTAACTTTATGCGAGAGTTCGTGTCCTTTGGTTTCTATTTGTGCCCTTTATAACGGCTGCAAAATCAGGAACAATTTTAGTTGTTGGTCCATTTCAACCCCCTATTGCGGACATCTTTGAAAAAAATTTGAAATTTCGTGAGGATTGGATGATATTTGCAATACTTATATAATATCCCCAACCTGTGTTGTAAGGTGAATAAAATATTACAAAATATTATAAGTCAATTTGAAAAAATCGCATGCGATACAAAATATGATAAAAAAAATAAAAAAATGGCACAAAATATTACAAAATCTATATGAACATCATTATTGATACCTTTTTATGCGATTTATTTAGATTTTCTACTTTTATGTCAAGAGAGCATTCTGAATTGATAAAATTTGTCAAAATCGGTCCAGCCATTCTTGAGATATAAGCATTCTAACTAACATCCCCTTCCTTTGTATATACACATTGTATACTATCGGCATCTACGTAACGGTCAGAATTGACCTGTTCGTCTATTCGTGAATTCGCCGAGATTAAAAATATTCGCGGTTTAATGAAAAATTTGAGTTTTATTTAACACAAATGTCGTGGCCTATTTCACCCACTAAATATTACCCGATGACCATCAAAATTGGAATGCTCCTGTCCATTCCTAAGCTCTAGCCCCATGCTAACTTCCGCTTAGATTGGTCTATAATTGCGACCTGTAGAGCAACTGCAAAATCAGGATTTTTTTTCAGTTTTTGGTCCATTTCAACCCCTAAATATTATGCAATCATCTCCAAAAGAAATAGGGTTATATTCTGACCCTAGCCCCACCTTCATTCGAAATTTCGTGAAGATCGGACCATAATTGCGACCTGTAGAGTGATTACAAATTAACATGGACAGACGGACGGACATAGGAAGATCCATATATACTTTCCTATGTGGGAAACCAATATTTCGTGGTGTTACATAATTTTTGGCCCAATCAAACTTATAATACCCCCAACACATAGTGTTGTAGGGTATAAATCCACGTTGGGCGCCACAAAAAAAAATTCTTTAAAAATCCACAAAAAATTTTCTTTAAAAATCTTTAAAAATCCACGTTGGGCGCCACAAAAAAATATTCTTTAAAAATCCACGTTGGGCGCCACAAAAAATATTCTTTAAAAATCCACGTTAGGTACCTCAAAAATATTCTCTAAAAATCCACGTTATGTACCTCGAAAATATTCTTTAAAAATCCTCGTTGAACGCCAAAAAATATTTTTTAAAAATCCACGTTGACCGCCACAAAAAATATTCTTTAAAAATCCTCGTTGAACGCCATAAAATTTTTTAAAAATCCACGTTGGGCGCCACAAAAAAATTTTTTTTAAAAATCCACATTGGGCGCCACCAAAAATTTTTCTTAACAAATCCACGTTGGGTGCAACAAAAAATATTCTTTAAAAATCCACGTTGAGCGCCACCAAAAATTTTTCTTAAAAAATCCACGTTCGTTCAGGTTGAACGAAAGCATAACAAGTGGAGAAAGATGTAAATGTTTATAAGTGCCGTTGTAAGATTTAGAAGACTTTCTCAATGAATTTTAGTTTTATTTAATTCTTTGGATCCTCTTCTATTGAGCTTACGACCTCGTCACTTGGGTAAAAAATGTTTTTGTCATGGAAGTTATTTTTAAAATAACTTTTGGGGAGATTATCCCAGACAAAAAACAAGGGAAGCTTTCCGAAACCTAGGTATTCCCCGCCTAACCCCCTGGTAAACATTACCATCGTTCTCCACTAATAAACAAACGTTATTTTTATAAAAACAACAATAAAGGGATTAAGCCTGACCATTTTGCAACAGCAAAATTTTGTTAAAATCTTAAAAATACCGAACATAGGGAGTTGCCGTTATATTGGGGCCTATACGAACATCTGGTCCTGCAAAGGTAATTTTTGTCATAGACCATTACAATATTGAAATAAGAAACTTGAAAACAGAAACCGGTGAAAAATGAAGCTTAAATAATCAAAATACCGAATTTGGAGAGGTACCGATGTATGGGGGCTATACGGGATATAGACCTGTTAAAGTTAATATACCCTCCATAGTATGGTGGAGGGTATAAAAATATGTGTTGATTACTCTTTAAAAAAATGCCTCAAAAATTTTTGAGGTATCCCCGATTCTTCTTAAAAAATCGACGTTCAAAAAATAGAATAAAACATACTTTTAGGAAATTCCCTATAGTTTCCTTAATGATTATGATGGTCCTCCGACTTATCGAACAGCCTACGTACGCCATTATCACATGCATGCAAACATCACTTTCATAATCCCCAATTTCCAATATCGATGGCGAACGACATTGACACTTTTTTTACACAAACTATTTTCAATGGCTTCCTAATTGTGGAGCGGGGGGAGTAGTTGTTGTTGTTGCTGCTGCTGTTGCTTCCACACGAATGCTTTTACAAATCAATCATTCATTCATGCAATCAATGGAACACCGAACGATTAATGTGAACTTTTTTCGATGCAGGATTGTTGCTATTTTTGTACTTTTTTTGCTGGAGTTGTTGTTTTTTTTGTTGTCACCAACTCTTATCAAAATAGAAAAATTATTAGAATTCTATTGTAATAATAGTAATGAGTTCAGCTAAAAATATGGTGGCCACATTGAAGTTCCCATGTGCTTCGATATCAACAATCACGCCGTCAATTGATTTGTGTCGCGCCATTCAACTATTTTGAGATATTATTATATTATTTCCTCCAATTCCACTCAGAATTTGGATAAACACATGTAGGTGTCAGTTAACAAGTGACAACACGTTGTTTCAAATCGCAATTTCGTGGCGCGTATCGAACGCATGATTTTTGTTGGAAGTAGGAGTTTTGCAAACAATGCCTAAGAATTTTACTCGGAATAAAGGTTGCACTGAGAAAATTGCTTCGATTAGCATCTTTGACTTGGATAAGATTGCCGAAAATCGTTTTGTAATATCAGATTACGATTGTGGTTGATAAAGGTTTCGAGAAATAAGGTAAGGTGTATGAAGAACAACAAAAATTGGTTCGAAGTTCGCCTGTACCGAAAAAATTTTAAATTCCGCCATACACATAAAGAAACAAAGATACATTTGGGGAATGTTGATATAAAGACATGCAATACTGAGTCGAAATTTGTTGAGGATTAAAGCTGAGACGAACTTTCCTAACTCTTAAAATGGGAATCGGACACATCAATAATATTATAGTTCTTTTCGAGGAAGGATGTTGTGAACAACTAGATCAGAAATCAGTACAAAAACCAGTAAAGAAAGTCTTAAAGTCGGGCGGGGCCGACTTTATGATACCCTACACCACTTTGCTAATTTAGTGGAGCTCCACATAACAATTATAGGTTTTTATGGGAGAATTCAATCATACACGCTCTATGATTATAATTATAATTTAAAGTTCAAAGGACTAAATATGCCGAAGCATTTGTAATTCGGAATTGTATTGCCCATTTGATATATATGGAAGCTATATTCAAATCTGAACCGATCTTGACAAAATTTGGCAAAGATATTTCTAAGCTGTATTTCATATATTTCCCTGAATTTCGTTGTTGCGGAGAGCATACTACGGCTGTGGGTAACAAATATAACAAATCGGATGAACAATATATATGGGAGCTATAACTATATCTGAACCGATCTTCACCAAATTTGGCTTACTACCTTCTAGACTAAATTCGGTCGTATGTGCCAAATTCCATCCCATTTGGATAAATATTAGACGTTTGGTGCACAATAAATGGTAAATCGGACAAAGTTATATATAGGAGCTATATCCAAATCTGAAGCGATCTCGATAAAATTTAGCAAAGGTATTTCTGAGCTGCATTTGATATATTTCTCCAAATATTGTTGTTACAGAGTGCATATTACGGCTGCGGAGGACAAAAATAACAAATCGGATGAACAATATATATGGAAGCTATAGCTATATCTGAACCGATTTCGATAAAATTTGGCATACTTATTTTCAGGCCTAATTTGGTTGTATATGCAAAATTCCATACTATTCGGGCTGATATTACACGTTTGGTGCACAATAAAAAGCAAATCGGACGAAGATGGGGAGCTATATGGGAGCTATATCTAAATTTTTACCGATTATCTCCAATTTCAATAGGGTTCGTCCTTGAGTCAAACAAATGTTGTTTGCAAAATTTCATCTCAATCGGATAATAAATGCGACCTGCATTTTGTTTACAAGAAGACATGAACAGACGGACAGACGGACTGGCATGCATAAATCAACTCAGAAAGTGATTCTATGCAGATCATCAAAAGGAACTATGGGTCTATCTCGTTTCCTTTTGCCTGTTACAAACAAATGCACAAAGACATAATACCCTGACCACCTTGTGGTGTAGGGTATAAAAATGGCGTATACAGGCCCACGATTTCGTATAGCTCCCATATAACAAAACCTCGCTATTTTGAAGATTTTAGCGTTATATTTCAACAGAATTGTTTCGAAATTCGTAATTGAAGTTTGTAATCGGTAAAACAGCCTATGAAAAAAATACGTATAAAGCAACAGGTCTTCGTAGAGCCTCCATGTATGGAGTACCATTTGAGAGGTATTTTATACGGAATTATTTTGAAAATTGTCAAGTTCCTTCAAAATGGTGGAGGATGTCGCTTTTTTTACTTGTTATCTTCCCTATCTAAGTGTGTGCGTATCTCAAGGCCCCCGATATGTCCCACAGAACACGTTTACAAAAATTACTACCCATTCTCTTTTCACATTCAATGTCAGTTACTTTTTAATCTCCTCAAAAATGTTTTAATTACAACGATCTTGACCGACTGAGTGCAATTAGCTGCATTTTACGTACCTTTGCATAATTTTTCCTTGAGAAGACAAACAAGAAAAAAAGCGAACGCCCAGCTAAAAAAAGTTCCTGTTTACAAAAAAAAAAAAAAAAAAAAACCAGTAAGGAAAGCTCAAAAGTCGGGCGGGGCCGACTATATGATACCCTACACCACTATGCATATTTAGTAGAGCTCTCGTAAAAAGGTTTATACAGGGCATTTCAGAGCTCTATGATATATTTGGTACAAAATCAAAATCTATCTAATTCTATCGTGCATTTTACGAACTATAGCTATATCTGAACCGATTTTCACCAAGTTTGATGTATTCGATTCTAGGCTGAATTCGGTCAGATTTGCCAAAACCCAGGACATTTGGGCTGATATTGGACATTTGGTGCGCAATCAACACGAAATTGGATGAATATATATATATAGGAGGTATATCCAAATCTGAACCGATATTTGTAAAACGTAAAAAGAAGATATTTCTTGGCTGCATCTGATACCAAATATTATTCTTGTATCGTACATTTTTCGAATTTGAGGGACTTAAAGTACAAATCGGATGAAAGGTATATATAGGAGCTATAGCTGTATCCGACCGATTTTCACTAAATTTGATGTACCAATATTAGCCATTTGCTGCACATTTAATCCGAAATCGGATGAAGATATATTTGGGAGCTATAGCTATATCTGAAAAGACTTTTACTAAAATTGGTGTCCTTGCTTCTAGGCTGAATTTGGCCAGATATGCCCAAATTCATGCCATTTCGGTTGATATTGGCCATTTGTTGCACAATTAACTCGAAATCGAATGAAGATACATATGGGTGCTATATCCAAATCTGAACAGATTTTGAGAAAATTAAAAGCGACTACTTTTGGGCTTTATCTGATATCTGGTACCAAATATCATTCCTGTGAAGAGTATGCTATGCTATACTATATCCAAATCTGAACAGATTTTTATAAAATCAAAATCGACTATTTTTGGGCTTTATCTGATATCTGGTACCAAATATCATTCCTGTGAAGAGTATATTACGAATGTAAGGGACTTAAAGAGCAAATCGGATGAAACATATATACGGAGCTAGATCTATATCTGAACCGATTTTTACTAAAATGTGTGTACTTGCTTATATTCTGGTTTCGGTCGGATTTGCCAAAATTCATGCCATTTGGGCTGATATTGGCCATTTGATGCACAATTAACACGAAATCGGATGAAGATATATATGGGAGGCATATCCAAATCGGAACAGATTTTAATAAAATTAAAATCAACTATTTTTGGGCTTTATCTGATAACTGGTACCAAATATCATTTCTGTGGAGTGCATATTACGAATGTGAGGGATTTAAAGACGAAATCGGATGAAACATATATATGGGAGCTATAGCTATATCTGAACCGATTTTTACTAAAATTGGTGTACTTGCTTCTAAGCTGGTTTCGGTCGGATTTGCCAAAATTGATGTTATTACGGCCATTTGGTGGTCAATAACCCGAAATCGGATGAAGATATATATGGGAGCTATATCCAAATCTGAACCGATTTCGATAAAATTTAAAACAGCTATTCCTGTGCTCCATCTAATACCTGGTACCAAATATCACGGTTGTGGAGTGAACATTACGAATGTAAGGGACTAAAACACTAAATCGGATGAAACATATATATGCTTGCTATATCTATATCTGAACCGATTTTCACTAAATTTGATATACTTGCTTCTAGGCTGAATTTGGTCCGATGTACTAAAATTCAGTCCATTTGGACTTATATCGGCCATTTGATGCACAATTAACCCGAAATCGGATGAAGATATATATGGGAGCTATATCCAAATCTGAACCGATTTCGATAACATTACAAACAGCTATTTCTGGGCTGTACCTTATATCTGGTACCAAATATCACGGTTGTGGAGTGAACATTACGAATGTAAGGGACTAAAACACTAAATCGGATGAAACATATATATGCTTGCTATATCTATATCTGAACCGATTTTCACTAAATTTGATATACTTGCTTCTAGGCTGAATTTGGTCCGATGTACTAAAATTCAGTCCATTTGGGCTTATATCGGCCATTTGGAGCACAATTAACCCGAAATCGGATGAAGATATATATGGGAGCTATATCCAAATCTGAACCGATTTTCTCCAAATTTGTTGTATTTACTTTAAGGCTAATCTCGGTCACATGTGCCAAAATTCGGGCCATTTGGGCTGATATTGGCCATTTGGTGGTCAATTAACCCGAAATCGGATGAAGATATATATGGGAGCTATATCCAAATCTGAACCGATTTCGATAAAATTTAAAACAGCTATTTCTGTGCTCCACCTAATACCTGGTACCAAATATCACGGTTGTGGAGTGCGTAGTAGGAATGTGAGGGACTTAAAGATCAAATCGGATGAAAGATATATATGGGAGCTATAGCTATATCTGAACCGATTTTCTCCAAATTTGATATACTTGCTTCTAGGCCGAACCCGGTTGGGTGTGCCAAAATTCAGGTAATTTGGACTGATAGTGGACATTTGGTGCTCATTTAACCCGAAATCGGATGAAGATATATATGGGAGCTATATCTAAATTTGATCCGATTCTCACCAATTTCAATAGGGTTCGTCCTTGGGCCAAAAAAATATTGTTTGGAAAATTTCATCTCAATCGGATAATAAATGCGACCTGCATTTTGTTCACAAGAATACATGGACAGACGGACGGACGGACGGACGGACGGACGGACAGACGGACGGACATGCATAAATCGACTCAGAAAGTGATTCTATGAAGGTTCTCAAAAGTAACTATGGGTCTATCTCGTTTCCTTCTCCATGTTACAAACAAATGCACAAAGACATAATACCCTTACCACTATGTGGTGTAGGGTATAAAAATGGAAAGAAAATGTCACATCACAGACAAACTGACTGACTGGTCGACTGACTGGCTGGCTGGCAGACTACAACAATAAAAGTTAGCATTCCGAAAAAATAAGAGAAATAAATAAAAACAATCTCCATCACAACTTTTGCAGTCGCCATAAAATCAGAAGAACAAAAAATAAAAAACAACTAAAAGACAAACAGTAACGGCGGTAGTCGCGGCACAGTGTTACAACCAACAACAACAACAAAATAAACATGTAATTGCTTTTACTCCGCCGAGAATACACAAACAATAAATGAAAATAATTTATATTGAGCTGGGCGAACGAATGTACCGCCATATGGAAGTGGGTCTAGTTGGGGCCTCGCCATTATCATCGGATGAAATACGATCGAGAAAAACACACACACATAAGAACGACAGAAAAAAGCTCGTGATAATCTCACAACAAAAAAAAAAAAAAAAAGAAAAAAAAACAGAACAGTACACAAAAATAAATAAATAATAAATACCACAATAATAATACAAACAACAACAACAACAACAACAGCAAAAAAATAGTAACTGACGTACGACAATCGCAACAACCAAAGCGGTTTATCTTCTTTACCAACAAAAACATCTGTATATGGAAAACGTACAGCCCAAAAATAATCAAGAATAATTCTTTAAATACGCTTTGCCGAACGCTCACATACATGCGACTGGCCATACACACATGCGATGTTTGTGTGTGCGGTAAATGAAAAAAAAAATATTTAAATATTAATTCATACCTTAACATCAATAGCAATTGCAATGGTCTTACGTAGTTATATGTATATGGACGAACATTGCCATATTCAATAGCATATCGGCGAGTGTGTGAGTGGCCATATCAACAATACACTAATACACATGCAGTGTGATGACAGCTTACTTGACTGTATTTTAACTATTTTTCTCTTCGGCTTATAAAAGCGATAATATCTCTCGCTGAAGGTGTTCTACAGACAGGGTGTGCTAAGATTGGGGTGATGGGGTCAACAATTGTCCTAGACCTGACCCAGAGGTCTTCTATGCGCCATAGATGAGCTGGAGGTCTTCTATACGCCCTAAAAGAGCTGTAATTCCTCTATAGGCAATAAAAGAGTTGTACGACTTCTATACGCCCTAAAAGGGCTGTAGGATTTATATGCGCCATAGAAGAGCTCTAGGTCTTCATATGTGCCATAGAAGAGCTCTAGGTCTTCATATGTGCCATAGAAGAGCTGTAGGTCTTCATATGTGCCACAGAAGAGCTCTAGGTCTTCATATGTGCCATAGAAGAGCTGTAGGTCTTCATATGTGCCACAGAAGAGCTGTAGGTCTTCATATGTGCCATAGAAGATCTGTAGTTCTTCTATCTGCCATAGAAGAGCTGTAGGTCTTCTATGTGCCATAGAAGACCTGTCGGTTTTCTTTGCGCCATTGAAGAGCTGTCGGTTTACTTTGCGCCATAGAAGAGCTTTCGGTTTTCTTTGCGCCATAGAAGAGCTGTCGGTTTTCTTTGCGCCATAGAAGAGCTGTAGGTCTTGTAGGTTTTCTGTATGTCTAAGGTCACCCGATAGGTCTCCTGTCGACTAAAGGGGACCTTGAGGTCTTCTATCGACTATGGAGGACCATGAGGTCACCTATTGTGAGGTCATCTATTGTCCATAAGGGACCGTGAGGTCACCTATCACATATAGGGGACCGTGAGGCCACCTATCGCCTATAGGGGACCGTGAGGCCACCTATCGCCTATAGGGGACCGTGAGGCCACCTATCGCCTATAGGGGACCGTGAGGTCACCTATCGCCTATAGGGGACCGTGAGGTCACCTATCGCCAATAGGGGACCGTGAGGTCACCTATCGCCAATAGGGGACCGTGAGGTCACCTATCGCCAATAAGGGACCGTGAGGTCACCTATCGCCAATAGGGGACCGTGAGGTCACCTATCGCCAATAGGGGACCGTGAGGTCACCTATCGCCAATAGGGGACCGTGAGGTCACCTATCGCCAATAGGGGACCGTGAGGTCACCTATCGCCAATAGGGGACCGTGAGGTCACCTATCGCCAATAGGGGACCGTGAGGTCACCTATCGCCAATAGGGGACAGTGAGGTCACCTATCGCCAATAGGGGACCGTGAGGTCACCTATCGCCAATAGGGGACCGTGAGGTCACCTATCGCCAATAGGGGACCGTGAGGTCACCTATCGCCAATAGGGGACAGTGAGGTCACCTATCGCCAATAGGGGACCGTGAGGTCACCTATCGCCAATAGAGGACCGTGAGGTCACCTATCGCCAATAGGGGCCGTGAGGTCACCTATCGCCAATAGGGGACCGTGAGGTCACCTTTCGCCTATAGGGGACCGTGAGGTCACCTATCGCCTATAGGGGACCGTGAGGTCATCTATCGCCAATAGGGGACCGTGAGGTCACCTATCGCCAATAGGGGACCGTGAGGTCACCTATCGCCAATAGGGGACCGTGAGGTCACCTATCGCCAATAGGGGACCGTGAGGTCACCTATCGCCAATAGGGGACCGTGAGGTCACCTATCGCCAATAGGGGACCGTGAGGTCACCTATCGCCAATAGGGGACCGTGAGGTCACCTATCGCCAATAGGGGACCGTGAGGTCACCTACCGTCTATAGGGGACCGTGAGGTCACCTACCGTCTATAGGGGACCGTGAGGTCACCTACCGTCTATAGGGGACCGTGAGGTCACCTACCGTCTATAGTGCACCGTGAGGTCACCTACCGTCTATAGTGGACCGTGAGGTCACCTACCGTCTATAGTGGACCGTGAGGTCACCTATCGCCTATAGGGGACCTTGAGGTCACCTATCGCCTATAGGGGACCTTGAGGTCACCTATCGCCTATAGGGGACCTTGAGGTCACCTATCGTCTATAGGGGACCATGAGGTCACCTATCGTCTATAGGGACCATGAGGTCACCTATCGTCTATGGGGGACCTTAAGGTCACCTACCGTCTATGGGGAACCTTAAGGTCACCTACCGTCTATGGGGGACCTTAAGGTCACCTACCGTCTATGGGGGACCTTAAGGTCACCTACCGTCTATGGGGGACCTTAAGGTCACCTACCGTCTATGGGGGACCTTAAGGTCACCTACCATCTATGGGGGACCTTAAGGTCACCTACCATCTATGGGGGACCTTAAGGTCACCTACCATCTATGGGGGACCTTAAGGTCACCTATCGTCTATGGGAAGCCTTAAGGTCACCTATCGTCTATGGGAAGCCTTAAGGTCACCTATCGTCTATGGGGGACCTTAAGGTCACCTATCGTCTATGGGGGACCTTAAGGTCACCTATCGTCTATGGGGGACCTTAAGGTCACCTATCGTCTATGGGGGACCTTAAGGTCACCTATCGTCTATGGGGGACCTTAAGGTCACCTATCGTCTATGGGGGACCTTAAGGTCACCTATCATCTATGGGGGACCTTAAGGTCACCTATCGTCTATGGGGGACCTTAAGGTCACCTATCGTGTATGGGGGACCTTAAGGTCACCTATCGTCTATGGGTGACCTTAAGGTCACCTATCGCCTATAGGGGACCTTGAGGTCACCTATCGCCTATAGGGGACCTTGAGGTCACCTATCGCCTATAGGGGACCTTGAGGTCACCTATCGCCTATAGGGGACCTTGAGGTCACCTATCGCCTATAGGGGAAATTGAGGTCACCTATCGCCTATAGGGGACCTTGAGGTCACCTATCGCCTATAGGGGACCTTGAGGTCACCTATCGCCTATAGGGGACCTTGAGGTCACCTATCGCCTATAGGGGACCTTGAGGTCACCTATCCTCTATAGGGGACCTTGAGGTCACCTATCCTCTATAGGGGACCTTGAGGTCACCTATCGCCTATAGGGGACCTTGAGACCTCCTATCGTCTATAGGGGACCTTGAGGTTACCTATCGCCTATAGGGGACCTTGAGGTCACCTATCGCCTATAGGAGATTTTATGGTCATTAGGAGATCTATTGTCTATTGGAGACCTTGAGCTCTCCTATTGTCTATAGGAGACTTTAAGGTCTCCTATTGTAAATAGTGGACCTGAAGGTCTCCCAAATTCCATCACCCCAAATTGAAAAGAAAACTGCCATTGGCTTACCTATTGTGAATGTACGTACATATAACGGTATCTTAGTGCAATTGTAGTACATGGCGTTTTTCTTCTTTAGATTGTTGGACTAACTAAAAATGATAAACAATTCCCTACATCCATGTGTATGGCTGTGTGTGTGATGTGTACAAATTTATGATTTGTAGTTGTGTGATTGCCTGAGTGATATACACAGATTAAGATCAACACCGTGACAGCGTCTCCGTTTGTGTACCGCACACCAAGAAGAAGAAGAAGAAGCAGAAGAAAATGCTGATGATGATAATAATAATAAGAAAGAAATCTTGTTTTTTTCTGCGCTTTTTTTGATATTCTATTAAAAAGTTTAGGATAAATGATCACATAATTTTAGTCTTTGTTCAGACTACGGAGCGTGCATTACTTCGGGCGTTAAAAAAGAAAGTTTGAAAATCTGAACGGTATACAAGAAAAAGAGAACACATGGACATAGTTCAAGTGGTGTAAAAAAAAAGAAACGGAATCGAAGAGAAATCGAATCTTCTGCTTCTTTTTCGTTGTTTGTCGAACGAAAAAACGGCAGACAAAACGACCAAACAATAGATCAATTCAAAAATAGTTAACAGCATCAATTGAGAATGACATAGAAATGTGAAAATGTAAAAACGAAAATAATTCTCGACGAAATTTACGGAAAAATAAAATCCGAAAAAAAAATACCAATCGAGATTGGATGTAAATTCTCTGCAAAAGGTGAAAATACAAAAATGATATAGAGTGTAAAAAATTAATAACAATTTAAGAAAATATTTTTTTAATTTTAATTTTAGAACACTATCGTATATTTACGCGATTTCTCTCAGCCAGTGAAGGGAAAAGGATACTCTATTGATTTTCCATAAATTTAGAAAGATTTGACTTTACGACATATAATTTTGGGAAAGGTCAATATATTTAATAATTGCAATGAAGAATACATTTTCAATTCAGATCCAGGTTTTAGAGAACTTTTGAATATTTTTGAATTTTTAACCAGTTTCCAAATTTTTAGTTGTATGTTCCCGGAATTTTTCCAGAAAAAGATCAGGACGTTCTTTTCCAGTTTTACATTTTTTTTTAAAATTTCGATTTTTTATACCCTCCATACTATTAAGTTTGTCATACCGTTTGTAACACCTCGAAATAGACTTTTTAGAGCCCACAGAGTATATATATTCTTGACCAGCATAAAATTCTATGTCGATTTAGCTATGTTCGTCCGTCTATCTGTCTGTCCGTCTGTGGAAATCACTCTAGCTTCCGAACGAAGTGAAGTAAGTTGATAAAAAATTATTCAAGTGTTTATTATATCCGAAGCACTGTTGGTATTGAAATTTGACCATGTAGATCCACGTCTTCGTATAGCCCCCATATAACGGTACCTTCCGATATGCGGTATTTTGATGATTTTATCGACAATATTTACCGGAATTGTTGCAAAATTGGTATTTGAAGTTCGTAATGGATATTACAGCCTAAGACAGAAAATTGTCTGGCAGGTTCAGGTCTTCGTATAGCCCCCATATAACGGTACTTTCCGATATGCGGTATTTTGATGATTTTATCGACAATATTTACCGGAATTGTTGCAAAATTGATATTTGAAGTTCGTAATGGATACTACAGCCTAAGACAGAAAATTGTCAGTGCAGGTCCACGTTTTCATATAAGCCCCATATAACGGTACCTCCGGATATTCGATATTTTTATGTTTTTGGCGACATTACTCACCGGAATTGTTTCAAATTTGGTATTTGAAGTTCGTAATGGATGCTACAGTCTATGACAGAAAATGGACCACGCAGGTCCACGTTTTAGTATAGCCCCCATATAACGGTACCTCCCGATATTCGGTATTTTAATGATTTTAACGACATTATTAAGCAGAGTTGTTTAAAATTTGGTATTTGAAGTGAGTAGTGGATACTACAGCCTAAGACAGAAAATTGTCTGTGCAGGTCTACGTCTTCGTATAGCCCCCATATAACGGTACCAACCGATATTCGGTATTTTAATGATTTTAGCGTCATTATTTATTGTTGTTTCAAATTACGTATTTAGAGGGGAACTACAGTCTGTGACAGAAAATTGTCTATGCAGGTCCACGTCTTCGTAGAGCTCCCATATAACGGTACCTCCGGATATTCGATATTTTTATGTTTTTGGCGACATTATTCACCGGAATTGTTTCAAATTTGGTATTTGAAGTTCGTAATGGATGCTACAGTCTATGACAGAAAATGGACCATGCAGGTCCACGTTTTCGTATAGCCCCCATATAACGGTACCTCCCGAAATTCGGTATTTTAATGATTTTAACGACATTATTAAGCAGAGTTGTTTAAAATTTGGTATTTGAAGTGAGTAGTGGATACTACAGCCTAAGACAGAAAATTGTCTGTGCAGGTCTACGTCTTCGTATAGCCCCCATATAACGGTACCACCCGATATTCGGTATTTTAATGATTTTAGCGTCATTATTTATTGTTGTTTCAAATTACGTATTTAGAGGGGAACTACAGTCTGTGACAGAAAATTGTCTATGCAGGTCCAGGTCTTCATATAGCCCCCATATAACGGTACCCCCCGATATTCGATATTTTGATGATTTTAGCGACATTATTTACCGAAAATGTTTCAAATTTCGCATTTGAAGTTCGTAATGGATACTACAGCCTATGGCAGAAAATTGTCTGTGCAGATCCACATTTTATAACCCCCATGGTACCTCCCTATATTCGGTATTCTGATGATTTTAGCTACATTATAAACAAAATTTTTTTTTTCAAGTTTCGCATTTGAATATTGTAATAGCTTATGACAAATTTTGCCTATGCAGGTCCACGTCGACGTATAGACACTAATATACGGCTACCTTCGGTATTTTTAAGATTTTAACCAAATTTTTAACATTTTTTTTTTTGGAAGTTGCCAAATTTGTTCCAAATGGTGGAGGGTATTCAAAGTTCGGCCCGGCTTTTTTACTTGTTTAAATTTTGAAAATTAACTAACTACCATCATTATTTCATGCACTCTCCAATTTTGTTTGCCAATTTATGTTCCACCCTCCCCCCTCCCCGCCAAGATAACAGCCAAGGAATGATAATCAGTTCAGATGTTTAGTTTATCGTTATGATGTGCTAAATAAGAAGACAATTTGGCATTTGTGTCAGAATTATAAACAGCGTCTGTGTCTCGTCTTTTGACATTGAATAAATATGAAAATTAAAGATAATCTCTTTTTATGTCTATGAAACACAAAAAATAACAATTCTAGAAAATAATCTTAGATATGATAAGGTTATCTTAAAAATAGACAAGGAATTTTATTTTTTTCGATAAAAACAAGAGAAAAAAACTGGAGATAATTTATGGACCCCGCTTTTGGGTGAGCATGTGATGATAACCTACAAAACTAGATTTTTGGATTGCAATATTTTTGTGTGGAAGAAAAATAATAAAAATTATTGTTTTATTATTATTGGGCTTAGGTTTAACACGTGAACAAATATTGAATTAAAGTGTTTGTAGATTTGTCAATGCCAAATCGACTGGAGTTTGCACTACTTTTTTCTACCACAGAGAGGTAGACAATGAAACAGGGCTAATTTTTTTGGATCGAAAATTTGTAATTATTTTGAAAAAGAGAAGACTTCATTTTAATTTTTATCATAAATGTCAGTTTGGGCAAAAAATCTCATAGTCATGACTCCATGAAATATTTAAAGATTTGTCAGAAATTATCTAGAGGTTCGGCTATAAATATAAGAATATATTCTTAACATATATGTGCAGATTGTCTTATTATAGCCGAGAATTTTTAGAGTGCAATTTTTTTTTATGAGATAACGACTGTATGGCGATGGTTCCTCTCATATGGTCAGTTTTTCCTATTCCTAACAAATACCCAGATATTGGAAAATGTGTGCAACGGATAATAACGTCAGTTAATGTACAAATGGATCATTCAATAAATTCAAGCTATAGATAGTTCTTTAGGTTCCATATTATTCAATTCACTTATTTTTTTTATTCACAAATATGTAGGTGCTATAATATGAGTGCTATACATGAATTCTGTTAACTTTTAAAGCTCTACATTAAATAATAACCGTTTCCACAAATAGACAGGCAGATTTTTTTTCTAAATTTTAGGTAGACATTTTTTATTCGATTGAAAATTTTCGTCAATGTTATTAAAATGCCCAAAAGTATGTAGGTAGTCTATTTAAAAAATTCAAAAGAAATATCTCAAAGAAAAAAAAAAAAAATAAAAAAAAAAAACAAGTAAAAAAAATGTAAATTCGGCTGGGCCGAACTTTGAATACCAGAAACCATTTGGAACGATTCTTGCAATTTTCAAAAAAAAAAAAAAACGTTAAAAATTCTCTTAAAATCTTAAAAAATACCGAATGTAGCCGTATGTATATGACCTCATAAGCCATATTCAAATGCGAAACTAGAAAAAGCTAAATCATCAAAATTCCGAATATATGGAGGCACCGTTATATGGGGGCTATACGAAGACGTGGATCTGCACAGACAATTTTCTTTCTTAGGCTGTAGTATTCATTACGAACTTCAAATACCAAATTTGAAATAATTCCGGCGAATAATGTCATTTAAATCACCAAAATACAGCAAATAGGGAGGTACCATTATATGGGGGCCATCCCATTTTCAATATCAGAAGTCCTGCAGATATAATATACATTTGAGTAAAATTTTATAAACCTTCTCCATTTCGTTCGAAAGCTAGAGTTATTTCCATAGACGGATAGACGGACGGACATCGTTAAATCGATATAGAATTTTATGCTGATGAAAAAAACTGTAACAAAGTCAAACGCCATAGTTTTTACATTTTTTTAATTTTATTGAATGAAAGAAAAAAATGTCGGAAATAGCATCAAATCTTAGAATAAGTTTAGATTTATTCGAAATTGTCACCTTTGGCACGAATTATGGCCAATGAAACCGTCACACGCTGCCCGAATGTTGCTCTGCGGTATTTTGGCCCATTCCCGGCGAAGCGCTTGCTTGAGGTGATCGACTCTTTGGTATTTTTTAGTGCCAACCTTGCTTTCAAAAATACTCCGGAGACAATAGTCCAACGGATTGGTATCCGGAGATTTTGGCGGCCATTGTGCTCTGGAAACGAAGCGAGGATCCTTATTTTGTAACCATTATTGTGTGGCGCGTTCTGAGTCCTGTTGGGATGTCCAAGGTCTGCGGCCAAAATGTTTGCGTGTCCAAGCCTTTAATACATCCTCCAGAATATTTTCCCGATAATATTTTGCATTTATTCTGATGCCACGGTCGATAAAACACGAGCGGAGAACGACCATCGGCTGTTATGGCGGCCCACACCATCACCATGGCCGGCTCCCGGCGCTTGAATTCTAGTGGCCAACCGAAGGTGCACATTTTCAGTTGACCTCTTTGGCAAGTTTGTTTACAAATTGCTGGACAACGAATGTTTTCTCATAGGAGCGGAGAAAACCAAATTCGACAGTTCACCACTTTCGGCCAAGTGAAGCTACTCTTTAACTCTTTTGAGTCTATTTTCTTTCTGTTGCCGTGTAAGTTCTTGCACTTTTTGGAATTTCAATGTTTTACCCTGAGCTCATTTTCAATATTTACCGATTTGGATATTGCGATATGTTCAGCTCCCGAGCCATTTTTTGGCAACGAGGGTTTCGATCAAGTTACTTCTTTACTTTTCGAACCATTTCTGCTGATGTTGCTGTTTTTTTTTTTCGCCCACTTCCTTGACGTCGGGCTACGCTACCAGTATAACGGTAACGAGCGATAGCACGAGACACACACGATTTATTCACATTTAAATGCTTTAGTGCTCTAACGATAGCCATTTGTGGTTTTCCAGCCAAATATAAAGAAATCACACTATCACGCTTGAATTCCATCACGAATAACAGTTTTTCTGGAAAATTTTCACCAAAATTCTTTTGTACGCTTTTAAACAATATAATGAGCTGTCACTGGAATAATTTTAACGCTGTCGGACGAGAGGCTTAGAAATGACTATATGATACCCTACACCACTATGCATATTTAGTAGATCTCCCGTAACAAAAGAGTTAATTTGAAGTAGATCATACCAACTATGGGTTGATATTAGCCATTATTTGCACATTAAACCTGAAATCGTGTTAAGGATATATATGGGAGCTGTATCCAAATCTTGGTCGTTCGCGATAAAATTTGGCAGAAGTATTTCTGAGCTTTATAAGATATCTTGTACAAAATATCATTGTTGTCGAATCCATATAACGAATTTGAGGGATTTAAACACCAAACTGGATGAAACATATATATGGGAGGTATAGCTATATCTGAACCGATTTTTTTTTCTTGCTTCTAGACTGAATTCGTTCGAATGTGCCACAATTCAGGTCAATCGGATCGATATTGGCCTTTTGGTGCACAATTAACCCGAAATCGGTTGAAGATATATATGGGAGCTTTATCTCAATTTTAACCGATTCTCACCAATTTCAATAGGGTTCGTGTTTTGTTTGGAAAATTTGATCGGATCTGATAATAAATGCCACCTGAATTTTGTTTACAAAAATACATGGACGGACTGACATGCATGCCTCGACTCAGAAAGTGATTCTATGAAGATCTCAAAAGTAACTATGGGTCTACCTCGCTTCCTTCTCAATGTTACAAACAAATGCACAAAGTCATAAAACCCTTACCACTATGTGATGTAGGATATAAATATTGGCTTGATCCAATAACAAAGAAAAAGCATTAAATACCCTCCACCTTAGGGTAAAGGAAACATTTTTATATAAAATATCTGAAGCGTGTTGCACCTTAAACTTTATATACCAGTAAGATAGTTTGCATAATGCAGTTGAATTTATCTAACAACCATAAAGTGAGTGAGGCAGTGAGCGAGGAGTGGGTTCATACCAAACCGGGTAACTCTATAGGCAATTTTATACTTCAAGGATTGTCATCCTTCAAATCTTCTAAAATTCCAAAATTTGAAACAATTATGTGGGTAAACGTGACTAGGATTATCAAAATACCGAATATCTGTGGGTATCATTATATGTTCTGCCACCGGGCTAGAAACATTTTTTTCAAAATATCGAATATCGGGAGGTATTGTTATATGGGGGCTATACCAATACGTGGACCTATACATGCAATGTTTTCACCCACAAATATCAATTTTTAGACAAATTTGTGGGAAAATGTGGCAAAAATCATCGAAATACCGAATATCGGGAGGTACCGTTATATGGGGCTATACAACAACGTGGACCTATATATACTATGTTCCACCACCGGAGTTTGAACCCATTGTGAATTACAAATATCAATTTTTAGACAAATCCGTAGAAAAATGTGCAAACATCATCAAAATATCGAATATGAGGGCTATACAAAAACTTGGATCTGCACATACAATGTTTCGCCAACGGAGCATTTTGACCTACAAATGCCAATTTTTAGACAAATTCGTGAAAAAATGTGCCGAAAATCATTAAAATACCAAATATCGGGAGGTACCGTTATATGGCGGCTATACCAAAACAAAAACCAACGTATCTCACTTTCAATACCAACCATCCTATATATAATACAAATTGTTCTGCAAAATTTTGAAGCTCTAAGTCAAATAATGTGAGCTGTATCATGATTTCAACAGACAGACAGATAGACGGACAGACAGATGGACTTCGTTAAATCAGCTTTAGAATTTTATGTTGATTAGGAATATATATATATATATATATATATATATATATATATATATATATATATATATATATATATATATATATATATATATATATATATATATATATATATATATATATATATATATATATAATTTTGTAGGCTTTGCATTGAGGATCCTTATCAGGCCTTTAGAGAAGCTACTAATTTAATAACTATAAACTTAGAATTTCTTTAACAATATATTAATATTAAATTATTTTATTTTTCAGAAATTCAAATAAAACGCCAATAAAAAACCAAAATCCACCCATAGGAAGCTCGAAGTATTTGCTGTCTTAATAATTTCCATGAGTCACGCTCCCGTCTCAAGATAAGACCAATAACAATCAACTGAACTATATAAACAAAAAATAATATCGAACATATTTGAAATTTTTCTTCTGGAGAAAAATAATCTACCTAAAAACCTCGTCAATCTCAATGTGAAAAATTCAACAACAACAACAACAAGCGTCATCATCACCATAAGCATTAACATAAAAGATCAGTTCTTCTTTTTTTCCCGAGAGATAAATTGAATTTAATCAGAATAGAATAAAAAGGAGGCAAGACATTCAATTCGCGTCGTGTCGTGTTTTTGGCAGTGTGTAAGTGAGCGCAAGCGCACACACAGGCAACGGTTTTGTTTGGTTTTGCTATATAAAAGTGTGCGTGTGAGAAAGTGTCAAAGTATTAGTTTGAATATTATTATATATTCTTCATTCATCCAAATCTGAGATATATATAATCTGTCTACTATTCATTGAATAGTCCGGCAATGAGTATAGAAAAATAAACCATATTTCTCTCTATCTCTCTCTCCCTTTCTCTCTCAATTGCTAAGTGATTTTGTTTAATTGTGGGTGTGTGCGTGACAGTGTCAAAATAAAGTAGCAGCACAAATAAAAAAAAATCTTCTCAAAATCAAATCAAATTACAATTAATTTTCATTCAAATGAAGTGCCAAAGTGAACCGAATAAAAAGCCTTAAATGTCATAAGTGAGAGAATCAAAGAAACAAAAAACCCAACTTCGAAAAGATCTCCATTCCAACTAAATTCGAATAAAATAAGAAAAAAAATCTAAGAAACAATAACAACAACTCAAAGTAAAACAATTGTCTTCCTCCAAACTTAATTAACTAAGAAGCCACTCAAATTATTGACTTTGCCGCTGTAGCCGTAGCCATAGCCGTGGTCGTGTAATTAATTGTGATTATTAAAACGTCTAATTAATTTAGTTCTTGTGACTTGTGAATATCATCATTATTAAGTGTAACAAAGAACACAAACATAAAGCCGCCCCGCAACGAAAACTACAACCATCGCCAAAATGAGGGGAGAGGAAGTTGCCACGGAAACGGTTTATATACCGCCAGAAAATTCCCGCTTTGCTGAGTTCTGTCAACGGCATGGCATCAATCCAAATTTGATTATGTTGAAAATCACTCTCTTCGTTATGTATGGAGGTAAGTGCGTGCGTGCATTCGTGTGTATGTATTTTGATGCTAATTAAAATAATTTATAATAATTTAAAATTCTAATTACTGTCTTTAATAATGATAATGATATTAGTGAGGGATTTCAAGGATGTGTAGATTAAAGTCAACAGGAGTTGGAGACATTTCAATAGAAATATAGGCTGTGTGTGTTTCCTTGACAATTTTGTTCATCGCATAGAAATAAATGCTTCTGGGGTTTGATATTTTTTTTTTTGAAAATAAAAACAAGTAGTATCAGTGGGTTCTGCCGACAGATGTATACACCCAGCCACGCGTTATAGATATTCAAGCTGTTGACCCTTTATGGTGGAGATTCCAAAGCAGTTGGACAATATTGACCAATTCGTATCTGATGTAAGACTGTAAAAATATTGCAACGTGCCCGATTTGGACTTTATCGACTACTTAGTATAGTTTATATGAGAAAATGTGGAAATATTCGTGAGGTAACAGCGGACCGAAGTATTCAATTTTCATACTTCATCTAATATGGATAAAAATATTGGTGTGTGCAAAATTTAAAGGAAATCGAACAGTTATATCCAATTTTATGTGAAATCATAAAAACCGATAAATTCCATATTCATCTCAGGTTCCTGGTTAAGAGGAATATTTAGATATAGCAAGTTATAAAGAATCTGTGACTTATTTCGCAAGTTATGATATTAAAAAGTATTGAAAATCGTGGCCCTTTGTGGGAGAGGTACCAGAAGGAGTGGACCGGTGTTGTTAGAAATAATTAGGTGTGGGAAATATGAAGAAAATCGGATGTTTATTTCGGTTTTTATGATCGTTTTGGGTATTGAAAACTTTGACCCTTTGAGGGGGTGGTACCAGAAGGAAAAGTCCGATCTCTATCATCTTTTTGACAGATTTTCTATTAATAGAATTATTGAGATGTGACAAGTCAGAATGATATCGGATGTTAATTTCGCCTCTTACGAGTTTCATAAATATTCAAAATCTGGACCCTTTGTGAGGGAGGTAACAGAAGGAGTAAACCGATATATTCCATCTTCGCACCAGACCTTGGTGCAATAATAATATTGGGATGTGTGTGATTCGAAGACAATCGGGCTCTTACATCACATTTTATAAGAGTTAAAAAATTTCAAAATTTTGAACATTTTCGCACCTGACGTAGTACTGATGCAAATATTAGGATTTGCAAAGTTTAAGAAAAATCGGATTATCTTTTGTCTTTCTGTGCAGTTTTTTTTTTTTTTTTTTTTTGAAAATTTCGGATACTCCCTTCGAGAGTTATCGTGACAGACGGACGGACGAAGATCGCTAGATCGACTCCGTTTTTCCGGTCTAAAACCGTTTTTTCGTTGAGGCACGTTTAGGCCGTATCAAATGATATACAGACTGCTGTCATTTCTAAGCCACTCGCCTGACAGCTGTTAAAATTATTCCAGTGACAGCTCATTACATTGTTTACCTGCGTTCAAAAGCATTTTGGTGAGAATTTTCCAACAGTTTGTAAACAAACAAAATGATCGAGTTTACTTGCCAAAGAGGTCAGATGAAAATGTGCACATTCGGTTGGCCACCAGAACTCAAGCGCCGGCCATGGTGATGGTGTGGGCCGCCATAACAGCCGATGGTCGCTCTCCGCTCGTATTAATCGACCGTGGCATCAGAATAAATGCCGGAGAGTGTATAAAAGCCTTGGGCACGTAAATATGCACATTTTGGCCGCAGACCTTAGACATTCCAACAGGACTTAGCACCATTGCACTCAGCACGCGCCACCCCAAGATGGTTACAAAATGAGGTTCCTCGCTTCATTTCCAGCGCACAGTGACCATCAAAATCTCCGCATACCAAACCGTTGCACTATTGTGTCTGAGGTATTTTGGAAAGCAAGGTTGGCACTGAAAAATACTAAAGTGTGATCACCTCAACACTCGGGCTGCGGGTGACGGTTTCATTGGCCGTTTGAAGGCAATAATTCGTGGCAAAGTTGACCTTTTCGAACAGATCTAAACTTATTCTTCAATTTGATGCTATCTCCAACATTTTTTGCCTTCATTCAATAAATTTTAAAAAAATTGTTAAAATTATGGCGTTTGACTTTGTTGCAGTTTTTTTATCTCACCCTGTATACCCTTCATAGCCAATGGCTGAGGGTATAAAATCTTGCTAACACGAAACGTTTCGTATTACAATGATTGCGTTGCCTAGGTCATTCGAGGAGAAGAAGTAATTGAGCTCCGTTGGAATGGCACATTAACACTACAATCTTGACCCTATACACAGTAAGAAATAATAAACATTTTAATTGAAATACCAAGTACGGGATAATAACTCAAAGAATGGTATCAATGATTGGTGCAAAAAAGGAGAAGATTGGCATGGTTGAAAATGTGTTCTTTGATCGGCTTATGGAATCAACTCTCTATACTGGACTCTCTATACTGATATTGACGGGGTTTTAAAATGTTGACGCTTTGAAAGGGAGTTGATAGAGAATACTCAATTCGTCCATAATGGAAAAGGATTTTATAGGAATATCATGATGTGCAAATCCATCGCGAACACATCTCGAAAAAATGTATCCTTTACAGATTCGGTAAAAAATATCCTCCATTTCAATTCAAAATATCACGATATTTTGTATTTCTCACTAGCATTTTAAAAAAAAAAGAATTCCAATGAGTCATGGCATTCTAAGCGAACTTTTTTAACAAGCCGACAATACATATGTCTTTTGTTTTGTCGTACTTTCAACCACTTTTAATTGTCGACAATTTAGTGGACATGACAGTTATGCATTTCAATTTTCAAAACTGTCTAATTTACAATGTCGTTAGTTTGTTTTGTTTTACTTGAAGTTGCGATGCTGGCGTTTTTAAAGCCGAAACAAAAACAAAACATTTGCAGTAGTCCGCGTTCGCTCTCTCTCTCTCTCACACACACACACTAACTTAATTGCCATTGACCGTCAAGAACGGTTTTGTCGGTCAATTTTTTCCAATGAAAGTCAAAGCTAAACGACCCAGAGACCCAAATTGAAGGCACATCTAACTGGTCCACTATCACTTCGACTTCTTCTGCTTCTGTGTCTCCTTCTCCATCTCCTTCCTCTTCATCTTTGTTTCGTTCTTCATTTCCATGTTTGTCGCTTAATGTCATTTCCTTTACCTAATGGAAAACCAGCGTGAGTGACCATCGTAATTGGATTGAATTGTGACAAAGATTAGCAGAGTAGCCAAGGCACAAGGCTGTTGAAACTAACACCAGTAGGGGGGAGGAGGTTATCTGCCTAAATGGATTTCAGCTAAGGCATGCAGCCATGGAGAGACATGAAGGAGAGTAGGAAAAAAAGTTTGAAATATTTCAAAACTACAATGTGTTGAGATATGCAATGCAATTCGGAGATGGTGTTAGTGTATGGGTATGTGTGCCATGATGTGTGTGATATTAATCTTTACTTAGTTTTCATAGCAGAAAAACAAAAAAGCGCTGAATTAGCAACATCCCACTATTAAACATTACGAATAATAAACGCAAACAAATGACGGTCACATTTTGGAATTGAAATTGAAATTTGTTGTTTCTGTAGTGGTGTTGGTTGATATGTACATAGTTACTGTTGTTGTTGCTGCTACTTTGATTGTCTTGATTTGATATCACACTTAATTTAATACACTAATTTTACTATAAAAAATGCATCTTCCATTTATTTTGATTATACTTAAGAGTGAGAAGGAACAGAAAGGCTGTTATATTTTTGCAGATAATTTATGTTGAATATATGGTACACTCCATAAAAAAAGTTTAAGATACATTGAATAAAATTGCTGAAAAATAGGTATTATTATTTATATATACTTTATATATTTGTCCCGACACGTTTGTTAAAATTATCCAATATCGGAATATTTCTAAAATGCTATAGTAAATCCCCAAAATTTTCGAAATTCGTCATTGTTAATCATAACAAATAAAAAAGCTGAAAGCTCGACCGAGCCGAACGAATTTGGCAATTTTTCAAAAAAAAAAATCCGTCTATACGACGACTTGGACATGCATTATCAAAATCATCAAAATACCGAATAAAGGGAGGTACCGTTATACGGGGGCTATACGAAGACATAAACCTGCACTTATAATTTTCTATCGAAGACTGAAGTACCCATTACTAGCTTAAAATACGAAATTTTAAACGATTCCGTTGAATAATGTCGCTAAAATTATCAAAATACCGAATATCGGGAGGTACCGTTATATGGGGGCTATACGAAGACGTGGACCGCACAGACAATTTTCTGTTTTAGGCTGTAGTATCCATTACGAACTTCAAATAAATTTGAAACAATTCTGGTGAATAATGTCAACGAAGTACCGAATATCGGGAGGTACCGTTATATGGGGGCTGGACCTGATTAGACAATTTTCTGTCTTAGGCTGTAGTATTAATTACGAACTTCAAATATCAAATTTGAAAGAATTCCGGAATTCTTGTAGTACTCATTACGAACATCAAATACCAACTTTGAAACAATTCCGGTGAATAATGTCGCTAAAATCAACAAAGTGCCGAATATCGGGATGTACAGTCATATGGGCGCTGTACAAAGACGTGGACCGGCGCAGACAATTTTCTGTTATAGGCTGTAGTATTCATTTCAAACTTCAAACACGAAATTTGAAACAATTCCGGTGAAAAATGTCGCTACAATCATTAAAATACTGAATATCGGGGAGTACCGTTATATGGGGGCTATACCAAAACGTGGAACTACCATTTTCAATACCAAAAGTCCTGCAGACATAATATACTTTTGAGTAAAATTTTATCAATCTACTTCAATTCGTTTGGAAGCTAGAGTGATTTCCACAGACGGATAGACAGAAGGACATAGAATCAACATAGAATTTTATGCTGATCAAGAATATATATATTTTGTGGGGTCTGAAATGTATATTTCGAGGTGTTACAAACAGAGGTACCAGAAGGTGTGATCTAGCATTTTCACATCATATCTTGTAATGGTAAAAATATTGAGATGTGCCAATTTTAACTTGGACCCTTTGTGGAGGAAGTACTAAAAAAAGTGAGGACCGATATTGCCCATATCCGAACTGGATCTTAGTTTGACAAAAATATTACGATGTATCAAGTTTGGACAAAATCGGATACCCTTTTCGAGAGTAATGGTGTCCATCATACAGACAAACTCCAAATGTCCTGAAACGGATTTGGTCCAAAGAGATATGGGGTCTAAAACCGTTATTTAGATGAGGCACGTTTTGGCCCTATCAAATGATATATACCCTCTCTAGCCATATGTCAGGGTATAAATAGGATATAGTGCAGAATGCGTATTATTGCACTGAGCGACAAAATTCAATTTTAATTCAGAAATACTTTTGCCAAATGTTATCGAGGCCGGTTCAGGGTTAAAATTTTCGAAGTAGAAAATAAAAAAATAGTATTGAAAATATCTAAATATTTGAATTTTTTTCAAACAGATTTTGATTCTTGGCTATTTTGGTTAAATAGACGTATAAAATGCTTGATTACGGTGAGAAGGTGGTTGTACCCAAAGAAACTATTTTGTTAAGGCCCTGAAGGTGGAACTTTTAATATTTTTAATCCTCTCGTTTTAGGTTACTTATTTGGTATAGTACCCATTTGACGGTGCCCCGCTATTGAATTTATTTGGAAGGTTTCGATTGTATTTTCCAACCAAATTGGCAATAATTTGATGTTTTACCAAGCCATTAAATACTGAATAGTGAGAAGAACAATATTTATGGGGGATACATCGGAACGAGAACCCATATTGACCACTTTTTCCTCGAGACAATTTTGTTTAAAGAATGAGGCAATGGTTACTGAAATACCGGGTATCAAAAGCCACCATTGAACTTCAAATACAAATTTTAAAACAATTCTATTACAAAATGTCCCTAAAAACATCAAAATTCCGAATTTCCGGTACCGTTTTTCGGAGGCTTTTCACGGACCTACATAGACAATTTATTTTTAGGGTAGCTGGTGCTCATTGAAAATACTCAACATTAGCTATTCGTTTAGCAAATGTCTCTACAATTGTAAAATATCCAAAAAAGTGAAAGTTCGCAGTATTTGGCGTAGTTAAAAGGTCCTTACGGTAATTATCATAAGAAGTGGGAAATCTTCAATGTAGGTCAACGTTTTTGATCGGCCTTAAGATATTGGTATTTTAAAGGTCCCAGCCACATTTCGGGACAATCTTGCAAAAATGTATATTTCCTCCGTTTTTATACCCTACACCACATAGTGGTAAGGGTATTATGTCTTTGTGCATTTGTTTGTAACAGGCAAAAGGAAACGAGATAGACCCATAGTTCCTTTTGATGATCTGCATAGAATCACATTCTGAGTCGATTTATACATGTCCGTCCGTCCGTCTGTCCGTCTGTCCATGTATTTTTGTAAACAAAGTACAGTTCGCATTTATTGCCCTATCCAGATGAAATTTTGTACAAATCATTTGTTTGTCCCAAGGACGAACCCTATTAAAATTGGAGATAATCGGTCAAAATTTAGATATTGCTCCCATATATATCTTTGTCCGATTTGCCTTTTTTTGTGCACCAAACGTGTAATATCAGCTCGAATAGTATGGAATTTTGCACATACAACCAAATTAGGCCTGAAAATAAGTATGCCAAATTTGATCGAAATCGGTTCAGATATAGGTAAAGCTCCCATATATATTGTTCATCCGATTTGTTATTTTTGTCCCCCGCAGCCGTAATATGCACTCTGTAACAACAATATTTGGGGAAATATATTAAATACAGCTCGGAAATTCATTTGCTAAATTTTATCGAGATCGGTTCAGATTTGGATATAGCTCCCATTCATAACTTCGTCCGATTTATCTTTTATTGTGCACCAAACATCTAATATTTGTCCAAATGGGATGGAATTTGGCACTTACGACCGAATTGAAAGTAGAAGCTAGTATGTCAAATTTGGTGAAGATCGGTTCAGATATAGCTATAGCTCCCATATATACTGTTCATCCGATTTGTTATATTTGTTACCACAGCCTTAATATGCACTCCATAACAACTATATTCAGGGAAATATATCAAATACAGCTCAGAAATATATTTGCCAAATTTTATGGAGATCGGTTCAGATTTGGATATAGCTCCCATATATATCTTTATCCGATTTCAAATTAATTGTACACCAAATGGACAATACAATTCCGAATTTAAAAGATACAAATGCTACGACCATATTTAGTTATTTGAACTTTAAATTATAATTATAATCATAGCGTGTATGATTGAATTCTCTCATAAAAACTTTTAATTGTTATGCAGAGCTCTACTAAATTAGCAAAGTGGTGTAGGGTATCATAAAGTCGGCCCCGCCCGACTTTAAGATCTTTTTTACTGGTTTTTCATTTAGAGACTGCTTATTCGGTAAAATATTCAAAAAATTCCGTAGGTTTTTGTTTCATAGTGTGATTTAAGGGTTCTCATAAGTGAACCTACCACGGGCTGATTCTAGGAGCCAGACAGGCAGATCGGCTTAACTAGGACCTTGCCTGCCTAGTAATTGATTTCGGCAACTTGAAATTAGATTATTATATATCTTAATATTTTCGGTACTTTAACACACATCTCTTATATTTGTCTATTAACTTTACATGTGTATGTATATCTATGCATGTGTCAGTTTATCAAACTCGACTCGTTGATGTAACATTGAAAACTATAACAAATCTGTTGTCACATCTTAATTTATGATACGTTCATGTGCACGTATATCTGAGTGTGCGGTGTGTTTGTTTGTTTGACTCAATTTAATGGAAAGATTTAATTTGTTATTGTTCTTCTTGTTGGTGTTGTTTTTGTTTGTGACTTAGTCCTCGGTGTGATTTAGCAAAAACTTTCAATAAAAATTTTACTAAATTTGCAAAAAAAAACTTGCTAATAGAGGGAAATTACTTTGTGTTTGTTGTTCTACAGAGGGTAGAGAGAGAAGAATGAAGGGAGATGGAAGTGGAATTCAAATTTAAAGGGTGGTCCATTAAGGGGTTAATTTTTTTTTGTTTTGTTTTTCAAGTGAGAAATATTCGTCTGATGCGATAATAGTTGTGACATTGGGTTGGGGTCTGTTGTTGTAGCAACTAATCTGGGGGTTGAAGGATTTAAATTGGAAGTGTTGAAATTACATCATTAGAGATAAATCCCAAATGGTTTCGAGGTTCTTTGAATCTGAAGCAACTTTTGGATAAAAATGTCTCTACTACGAATTTCATGGGCTGCAAAATCTGTAAAAAGTTCGATATCAATAATAATTTCGTTTAAAAAGTTAGAGCGTATCATTCGACAGCTGTATAACCCTCCCAATGTTCGTTTATTTAAATATTTTTTGAATTGTGTTATAATTATTCAATATGTTGACCCTTTGTGAAGGAGGTACTGAAGGGGTTGGACCAATATTGTTCATTTCAGCATCTGACCCTACTCCGATATAAATTTAACGACGTAAAAGGTCAAAATAATATCGACTTCTTTCTTCACTTTATATTAGACATATGTACCAGAGAGAGAGAGAGAGAGAGAGAGGAGAGAGTGAACAGATGTATTCCATTTTAACTCTTCATTTAATTGGAATGTGCAGAATCTAAAATCATTTGGAAACCTATTTCAAATTTTATGGGAGTAATTGTTAATCAAAATTTTGATCTTTTGTGGGGGGAAGGTACCAGAAGAAGTGGAGAGACATATCCCACCCATTCACATTAGATATATAATTGTTATAAATTTTAAGAAAATTTATTATTTATATATTAAAAAAGAGAAATTTCGACCCTTCGGGACTAAGAATGCAACAAGCCCAATAAAAAAAACAAATGTGAATTTAACCAAAGAGAGCAAAGCCAATATCGGTCATCAGACTCTTCGGGTTCTTCCTCCAACTTCTTTCTTGGCTTTAGCAGCAAGAGAAGCAACACCGCCATCGGGAGCAGTAGTAGCTGGAGCAGCAGTAGCATCGAATTCAAATGTGGTGATGAAGTCCTTAACATTCAGACCTTCCAAAGTCTTGGCGGAAAAAAATATCGGTTTAGGTTTTAATTCCTTCTACATCTGGATTTATGGAAAATAGTTCTTCAAGAGGCAATTTTCTATCAAAGGCTGAAGTACCCATTACTATCTTCAAATACGAAATATGAAGCAATTCCGGTGAATAATGTAGCTAAAATCATCAAAATACCGAATATAGGGAGGTACCGATATATGGGGGCTATGCGAAGACTTGGACCAGCTTAGGCAATTTTCTATCTTAGGTTGAGGTACCCATCAGGAATTTCTAATACGAAAGTTGTTGGAATTCTGATGAATAATGTAGCTAAAATCATCAAAATACCGAATATAAGGAGCTACCGATATTTAGGGGCTATACGAAGACCTGAACCTGTATACACAATTTTCTCTCATAGGCTGAAGTACACATTAGAAACTTCAAATGCGAAATTTGAAGAAATCCAGGTGAATAAAGTGACTAAAATCATCATATGGGGGCTATACGAAGACCTGGACCTGTACAGACATTTTGTTGTCGTAGCTTGTAGTACCTATTACGAACTTCAAATAAGAAATTTTAAGCAATTTCGGTGAATAATGTCGTTAAAATCATCAAAATACTGAATATAGGGAGGTACCGATATATGGAACCTATACAAAGACCTGGACCTGCATAGACCATTTTCTGTCACAGGCTGAAGTGCCCATTAAGAACCTCAAATACGAAATTTGAAGCAATTCCGGTGAATAATGTAGTAATTCATCAAAATACCGAATATAGGGAGGTATCGATATTTAGAGGCAATACGAAGACCTGGACCTGCGTAGACAATTTTCTGTCATAGGCTGTTGTTCCAAATACGAACTTTAAATACGAAATTTGAAGCAATTCCGGTGAAAATGTCTCTGAAATTATCAAAATACCGAAAATGCATAGACAATTTTCTGTTATAGGCTGTAGTACCTATTAGGAACTTCAAATACGATATTTGAAGCAATTGCGATGAATAATGTAGAGAAAGTCTTTAAAATGTCGAATATAGGGAGGTTCAGATATTTAGGGTTGTACGAAGACCTAGACCTGCATAGACAATTTTCTGTTATAGGCTGTAGAATCTATCAGGAGCTTCAAATACAATGGATTTAATGGAATTCCGGTGAATAATATAAATAAAATCATCAAAATACCGCGTCAAGGAAGTGGACGGAAGAAAACAACAACATCAGCAGAAATGGTTCGAAAATTAAAGAAGCGACTTCATTGCAATCTGCGTCGCAGTGGCCGAAAAATGGCTCGTGAGCTGAACATATCGCAATATTCCATCAGGCAAATATTGAAAAATGAGCTCGGGTTAAAGCCATTGAAATTCCAAAAAGTGCACGAACTTATACCACCGCTACAGAACGAAGATAGACTCAAAAGAGCTAAAGAGTTGCTTCGCTTGGCCGAAAGTGGTGAACTGTCGAATTTGGTTCTCTCCGATGAGAACACATTCGTTGTCCAGCAGTTTGTAAAGACACAAAATGATCGTGTTTATTTGCCAAAGAGGTCAGCTGAAAAGTGCACCTTCGTTTGGCCATCAGAACTCAAGCACCGGCCATGGTGATGGAGTGGGATGCCATAACAGCCGATGGTCGCTCTGCGTTCGTATTAATCGACCGTGGCATCAGAATAAATGCCGTATATTATCGCGAAAATATTCTGAAGGGTGTATTAAAGCCTTGGGCACACAAACATTTTGGCCGCAGACTTGGACATTCCAATAGGACTCAGCAAGCGGCATTCAAATCCGGACAAAATCTACGGATACCAATCCGTTGGACTATTGGGTCTGGAATATTTTGGGAAGCAAGGTTGGCACTAAAAAATACCAAAGTGTCGATGACCTCAAGCAATCGCTTCGCCGGGAATGAGCCAAAATTCCGCAGAGCAACATTTGGGCAGCGTGAGACGGTTTCATTGGCCGTTTGATGGCCATAACTCGTGCCAAAGGTGACCAATTCGAACAAATCTAAACTTATTCTAAATTTGATGCTATTTCCGACATTTTTTTGCTTTCATTCAACAAAATTAAAAAAAAATGTAAAAATTATGGCGTTTGACTTTATTTAAGTTTTTTTTTTATCTCACGCCGTATGTATGGTGGGAGGGTATAAAAACACGAAAATATTTCCCATTTTTTTTAATAAAAGTTGCGCTGGTCTGCTTTCCCAAGTTGATGTGCGAAAGTAATATTGAACTCTGTTTAAACCGAGTAGTGTCAAAAGAAGATATGTTCTACGCAGAATTTTTAGTCTCATTTCAATAGGCCATCACTTTTTGGCCCACCCTTTCAAATTCAAACACTCAAATACACACAATATTCATCGTCTCCAATTCGAACGTGTGCATGTATAAACGCTCAACCATTTAAAGACGAATTTGTAATTCTGTGACTAATGTCTATTTAACTTTTGTTTAGTCAAAGCTTAGTTTCATCGGCAACATCAGCATCACCGCCACCACCACCATCATCATCATCAGTAGCAGCAACAACAACGGCAACGTCTTTATGCATATCGTTGTTGTTCGTGTTGTTGCCGTAGTAGTTGTCAAATAAATAAACGACAGACTTACTTTAATCCACTGAATGTGACAGTGACTCTGAATTTAGATTCATTAGATGCAAACGTACATACATACATAAATACTCGAACACATTTATGTGTGTGTGTGGGTGTGTGTGTGAACAAGTATAAAAACGTAAATATTGTTTGTTGTGTATAGCCTTGCAGTAGTTGATGTAATGTATGTAGATTGTTGTATTTTCACAATTACATTTAAACAATTGAATGTTCTCCAGCATAAGTCAGAGTGTTTTTGTAGTTGTTGTTGTTATTGAAGTAAACTTTTACTTTAATAAAACATAATAATACTTGATATGGTTTTGGGTGTTTTCTCCTTATTGTCTTAAGTAGAGGTTTTATGAATATCCTCCACTATAAAATGGGGAGAATATTTATTATACCCTCCACCAGAAGATGGGGGTATATTGGAAACACCTTAAACAATCAGTTTGAGGCGTCTATTTAATTTAGGAGCTTCGTGAAAGGCTTTCCAATATGGCATGATATTTATGTTATGTCTAAGATGCTTACTAATGGACATGTAGGTACCTCCAGATTTTTATAACCTCCACCATACTAGGGAGGGTATATTAACTTTGTCATTCCGTTTGTAATTCATGTCACATGTCAGACCCAACTTTGTGCATACATTCCTGATCAGCATAAAATTCTAAGTGGATTTAGCGATGTTCGCCTGTATGTCTGTCAATATCTATTTTGGCAGTAGGCAGGGGGCGTGTTGGTTCATGTTTTCATATAGCCCCCATATAAGGGTACCTCCTAATATTCGGTATTTGGATTATTTTAGCATTCTTTTAGTTTTGGTATAGCGCCCATTTTTGGTGATTATTCACCGGAAAGGTTTCAAATTTGCTATTTGAAGTCCGTACTGGATGTTACAGCCTAAGACAGAAAATTGTCTGTGCATGTCCACGTCTTCGTATAGCCCCCATATAACGGTACCTCTCGGTAATAGTAACAGAATTTTTAACGGATTTTATTTTATTTGAAAATTGCCAAATTCGATCCAAATGGTGGAGTGTATTTAAAGTTCGTCTCGGCTGAACTTACAGCTTTTTTTACTTGTTTCTACTTAAAATCGGTGTATACCCTTATGGACCGACGTGGCCCATATTTTTACAAATGATTCTCTATATAATCCAAAGGTATATCACAAATTTAAAAGCCCTATCTTAAAAGCGATTTTTCTGTCCAAAACAATTATAACACACCGCATATCCGAAACAATCTACAAATCTTCATTCTAGATACCTACCGGGATCCCAAAATATTACTATTTAGTACTTTTACACATTACTTAGTACATATTTTCAAAACCTCCTCCATATCTCAAATCTAAATACCGACAGAGACCTCAACATCAAATTTCAGTATTCCAGCCCTATCTCTTACCCAATACCCAATTTAGTACCACTTAGTACTTTTCCAACAATTGTAGTACTTTTTTTTCCAACCTATATCCTCCAGACACCAATAGTGACACCCATATCGAATTTGTGGATTTCCATTCTACTCCTTCACCCAATACCAAATTTAGTGCTATTTGATACTTTTCGTACAATTGTAGTGCATATTTCCAGAACAACCCCAATATCTCAATCCAAGATACTAACAGAGACTTCAATATCAAATTTGAGTATTCCAGCTCTATCCCTTTGAACACTTATAGTACACATGTCCAATACCATCCCATATCTCAGTTCGAGATACCAACAGAGACCTCAATAACAAAATTGAGGATTCTAGCTCCATCCCTTGATCCAATACCAAATTTATATCTTAACAACAAACGCCAATAATGACACCCATATAAAATTTCAGGATTTCCCTTCTACTCCTTCACCCAATATCATTTCCAAAACAATCTCCTAACTTCAATTCCAGGTACTAACAGAGACCTCAATATCAAATTTGAGAATTTCAGCCCTATCCCTTCATCCAATACCAAATGTTGTACCATTTACTACTTTTCGTACGAATATAGGACTCATTTCCAAATCTTTGCTAAATCCCAAACACTATTATCATCAGTAATCTAAATATCAAATTTCAGAATTTTATCTTTATCCCTTCATTGAATACCAAATATAGTGCCATTCAGTACTTTTCGTACTATTATAGTACATATTTCCGAAACCACATGAAAAATGAGCTAAATACCAAATTTCAGATTTCAAGCACTCACTGTTCACCCAATATCGAATTGTACCAAATTTGGTACTATTTAGCACTTTTCATGCACTTGTAGAACCCATTTTTAAGAACATCACTTTATCACAAACGTATCACTAACGGGGCCACAAAACAAAATTTCAAAATTCCAGCTTGATCCGTTCTCCCTAAAGCAAACTACTCCAAATTTAGTACCATTTAGTACAGTTCTCACACTTAGTACATATTTTCAAAACCACCATCAAACTTACATTCCAGCCTTGATTCTCACATCAAATTTAAAGTTTTTAGATCTACCCCTTCATATAATACCAAACTGTACCAGTTTAGATGTTTAGTACCATTTAAGAACTTTTCGTAAGCTTAAAGTTCGAATTTCCTAACACCCTTTGATACATGTCTTCTGCACTCCATGAGTGACTCAGTGATCCTTTCATATCCATTTAATACGAATTTCCGAAAACCCATTCTTATCACATGCCTATGCACCAAGGCTGGTCCTCGTGCAAAATTTCAAAATTCTAGCTTTAGCCGTTTCGTCTGGGCGTCGATTCTCGATCAGTCAGTCAGATATTCCACAGCTCTTTCATATTATTATTATTATTATTTTTTCTGAAGCCTATTGTGGCTTTAAAGAATATCCTTTTAACGCTTAACCCAAACTCTTTGTTTTCGGAACACCTGCCTACTTCGGTTCTCCATAAATCCTTTTTTTTAATTATGAGTTAAAAGTATTTACTGTAGCAATTTTTGGCTATAAAATTCATTCGTGTTTTTCGCTATTTTTAGAAATACATTCAAAATATTTTGAAAACCTCTCCTCAATGCAATTCTTACAGTTATTCCTCGGCACGTGACGTAGCTATCTAAATTTAAAATCTATTATTAAAATGCAATTAAATTTATCCACCAACCAGCGTCACAGCTTATCTTTCTAGATATCAAAAACGAAAAAAGCCCTCTGTGTTCTACGTTTGATTCTATTGTTTTCGTCACCCTCAAAATGACGTTAATGCCCTCAATAATGTTTGGTGATTTTCTGATTGATTTTTTGCTTTGCCCTGGCTTTGATTATAGAAATTAAATTTTTATTATTGTTTTATTTGTGCTATCGGTAATAACTAGACCATCATTAAAAACGCGTTCAAATAGCGTGTCGGTCTTTTTACGATTGTAATAATTTCGAATGAATTGTCATTTAATGACCGCAAATATAAATCCATTTATTGATAACGACCACAAAACATGGAATGCAATGTGTCTGGGCGTATCTACGGCGATTTGTATGTGGTGTGGATGAAGTGTAATGGGCGGAAAGGTATTGTTTTTTTTATTTTAAGCAGTTGAACCAAAAAGAATTTTTTAAAGAATTTTTTTCCAAGGGCCATTTGACCTTTAAACGAGGAGTTTCAATTTATTTTTTTTCCAAGGGCCATTTTACCTTTAAGCGTGGTTTTTTAAATTATTTTTTCCAAGGACCATTTGACCTTTAAGCGTGAATTTTTTAAATAATTTTTTCCAAGAACCACTTGAACTTAAAACGTGGATTTTTTAAAGATTTTTTTTCCAAGGGCCATTTGACCTTTAAGCGTGGATTTTTTAAAAATTTTTTTCCAAGGACCATTTGACCTTTAAGCGTGGATTTTTTAAATAATTTTTCCAAGGACCATTTGACATTAAGCGTGGATTGCTTAAATTATTTTTTCCAAGGACCATTTGACCTTTAAGCGTGGATTTTTTAAATAATTTTTTCCAACGACCATTTGACCTTTAAGCGTAGATTTTGTAGATAATTTCTTCCAAGGACCATTTGACCTTTAAGCGTGGATTTTTTAAATAATTTTTTCCAACGACCATTTGACCTTTAAGCGTGGATTTTTTAAATAAGCTTTTCCAACGACCATTTGACCTTTAAGCGTGGATTTTTTAAATAAGCTTTTCCAACGACCATTTGACCTTTAAGCGTGGATTTTTTAAATAATTTTTTCCAACGACCATTTGACCTTTAAGCGTGGATTTTTTAAATAAGCTTTTCCAAGGACCATTTGACTTTTAAGCGTGGATTATTTAAATAATTTTTCCAAGGACTATTTGACCTTTGAACGTGGATTTTTTAAATAATTTTTCCAAGGACTATTTGACCTTTAAGCGTGGGTTTTTTAAATAATTTCTTCCAAAGCACCATTTGACCTTTAAGCGTGGATTTTTTAAATAATTTTTTTCAAAGAACCATTTGACCTTTAAGCGTGTATTTTTTAAATATTTTTTTCAAGGACCATTTGACCATTAAGCGTGGATTTTTTAAATAATTTTTTCCAAGGACCATTTGACCTTAAAGCGAGGATTTTTTAAATATTTTTTACCAACGACCATTTGACCTTTAAGCGTGGATTTTTAAATTATTTTTTCCAAGGACCATTTGACCCTTAAGCGTGAATTTTTTAAATAATTTTTTCCAAGGACAATTTCACCTTTAAGCTTGGTCTTTCCAAGAACCATTTGACCTTTAAGCGTGGATTTTTTAAATAATTTCTTCCAAGGACCATTTGACCTTTAAGCGTGGATTTTTTAAATAATTTCTTCCAAGGACCATTTGACCTTTAAGCGTGGATTTTTTAAAGCATTTTTTCTAACAACCATTTATCTTTTAAGCGTGGATTTTTTAAAGAATTTTTTCCAAGGACCATTTGACCTTTAAGCGTGGATTTTTTTTAATAATTTTTTCCAAGGACAATTTCACCTTTAAGCTTGGTCTTTCCAAGGACCATTTGACCTTTTAGCGTGGATTTTGTAGATAATTTCTTGCAAGGACCATTTGACTTTTAAGCGTGGATTTTGTAGATAATTTCTTCCAAGGACCATTTGACCTTTAAGCGTGGATTTTTTAAATAATTTTTTTCAAAGAACCATTTGACCTTTAAGCGAGGATTTTTTAAAGAATTTTTTCCAAGAACCATTTGACCTTTAATCGTGGATTTTTAAATAAAATTTTCTAAGGACCATTTGACCTTTAAGCGCGGATTTTTTTAATAATTTTTTTCAAGGACCATTTGACCTTTAAACGTGGATTTTTTAAATTATTTTTTCCAAGCGAGGATTTTTTACATTATTTTTTTTCAAAGACCATTTGACCTTTAAGCGGGGATTTTTAAAATAATTTTTTCCAACGACCATTTGACCTTTAAGCGAGGATTTTTTAAATAATATTTTCTAAGGACCATTTGACCTTTAAGCGTGGATTTTTTAAATAATATTTTCTATGGACCATTTGACCTGTAAGCGTGGATTTTTTAAATAATATTTTCTATGGACCATTTGACCTGTAAGCGTGGATTTTTTAAATAACCTTTTCCAAGGACGATTTGACCTGTAAGAGTGGATTTTTTAAATAACCTTTTCCAAGGACGATTTGACCTTTAAGCGCTGATTTTTTAAATAATATTTTTTAAAACTACATTTTTAGGGAATATCACGAATTCTTTTGACCTTTCTATTTGCGCCTGCTTCATTTCACCTATATTTATTGTCTAACTTTGTCTCGTTTGCAGTAAATCCAATTTCCGTTGGTAAACAAACCTCAACATTCCATTGAAATGTTGATTGATGAAATATGAAAGTGTCTCACGAATGTCTTTGAACTTTTGCTCTTCTTAATTTGCCAGTCTAGGTTGCCTTTTAGTCTCGGGCAAATACCTACACTTTTGTTGGGTAAATATTTGACCAAATCTCCGGCTGAGATGAGGGGAGGAAAACCGAACGAATAAAATAGAAACAAAGTATGAGAAGATTTTTTCCAAAGTGGTGGTTTTGATGTTATTTTTACTTTAATGGATATTACCACCGCTTTTTTTTTCATCATCACCATAAACTGGAAAGAATAAAGCAAACAAATAACAAGTGACGCATTTCCCACATCATATTTGCAACGCTAGATATCCCCAACTGTAGCTGTTGTTATCTTAATTCGATAAAGAAATAGAATTTTTTGTTTTTTTTTTATTGTTTAAAGATGCTAGAATTTTAGGGGATTATTACACATTCAAAAATATCTTGGTAGTAAAACAAAATTTCAAACCAAAAATGGTGATTTTGAAATTTTATTTTTTTATTTTTTTGTGAAAATTTTAATTTTTATAAAAAAGTATAAAAAAAATTATAGAAAAATAAATATTCTTAAAAGATATGATGTTGTAATATATTTTTGTTAGCACCTAATAAACATTTATTTTATACCATTTACCAGATTTCTCTACCCTCTCAAAAAATATTTCCTCTTTCACCTCCCAAAATTCTTCAAATTACCATAATATTAAAACAAGTTACACTTTATTTTAAAAAAGTACGTAAACCTTATCACAATAGTGAATTTTGTATTTTTTTTTCTTTTTCTTCAACTTGCTACTTTCGGCTACCTTTCGTAACAGCTTCCATTTACAGTCATTGTTTGTTATGGGATTTATGTTTTTTTCACAATAATTTACAATGTTTAGCAAATAAAAGAAAAGAAAAAAAGAAACGCAAACGGAATAAATGGGTGGAAGAATAAGTGAATCACTGTTGTTATATAAGAACGTTAATAAGCATTTTATAAATAAGTGGAAAATGTAGGTTAAATAAATTATCAACAACAAATAATACCAGTTGAGGAAAATGTACAAAGGGATAAGTTTATTTAGACCATGGTCGACCATTTTATATCTTTGGAGAAATTAATCGAATTGTCTTTAAATGTAATAAACATACGTAGTAGTTTGTAAATAGGTCCCGAAAGGTGTTGTGCTCATCTTAATACAAAAAACCAGTAAAGAAAGTCTTAAAGTCGGGCGGGGCCGACTTTATGATACCTTACACCACTTTGCTAATTTAGTAGAGCTCCACATAACAATTAAAAGTTTTTATGGGAGAATCCAATCATACACGCTACGATTATAATTATAATTTAAAGTTCAAAAGACTAAATATGCCGAAGCATTTGAATCTTTTAAATTCGGATTGTATTGCCCATTTGGTGCACAATTAATTTGAAATCGGATAAAGATATATATGGGAGCCATATCCAAATCGGAACCGATCTCGATAAAATTTAGCAAAAATATTTCTGAGCGGTATTTGATATATTCCCCTGAAAATCGTTCTTACGGAGTGCATATTACGGCTGTGGGTAACAAATATAACCAATCGGATGAACATTATATATGGAAGCTATAGCTATATCTGAACCGATCTTCACCAAATTTGACATACTAGCTTCTAGACTCAATTCGGTCGTAGGTGCCAAATTCAATCCCATTTGGACAAATATTAGACGTTTGGTGCACAAAAAAGGGTAAATCGGACGAAGTTATATATGTGAGATATATCTAAATCTGAACCGATCTCGATAAAATTTAACAAAGGTATTTCTGATCTGCATTTGATATATTTCCCCAAATATTGTTGTTACAGAATGCATATTACGTCTGCGGAGGACAAATATAACAAATCGGATGAACAATATATATGGGAGCTATAGATATATCTGAACAGATTTCGATCAAATTTGGCATACTTATTTTTAGGCCCAATTTGGTTGTATGTGCAAAATTTAATACTATTTGGGCAAATATTATACGTTTGGTGCACAATAAAAGGCAAATCGGACGAAGATATATATGGGAGCTATGTGCAAAATTTCATGTGGATAGGGCAATAAATGCGAACTGTACTTTGTTTACAAAAATACATGGACAGACGGACGGACGGACATGCATAAATCGACTCAGAATGTGATTCTATGCAGATCATCAAAAGGAACTATGGGTCTATCTCGTTTCCTTTTGCCTGTTACAAACAAATGCACAAAGATATAATACCCTGAGTAAAAAATATGCTTCAATGTTCAAAAAAAAAAAAAAAATTAAAATATTTCCTTCTCATACCCTCAGTTTATAGGACTATAGGTTACTTTGGATCAAATCCATTTCAGGACATTTTTAATCTATATAGGGGTGTGAGTCCCTCCGTCTGCCTGGCTGGTGCGAACGATAACTCTAGAAGGGAGTATCCGATTTAGTCCAAACTTGCAACATCATAATATTATCGTCAAGCATGGATTGTGTATGGAAATGGGCAACATCGGTTCACTCCTTTTGGTACCTCTCCCACAAAAAGTCAAAAAGTTCAAAGAAAATAATTTACAACATAAAAATCAAGTTAAAATATTGACCATTTCCCATCGGATTTCTATTGCGACGTGCCAGGTTTGGACTATATTGGTTACTTCCTTCACTTTTTATGAGACTAGCTGAATCAGGCGAGCTTTGCTACTCCTTTCGTTGTATATGCATTTTAAATTTTATGTACTTTAAATATCGTCCACCATTTGGAACGAATTTAGCAAATTTTCAAAAAAAAAATGACATCTATTAAAAATTCTGTTAAAATCTTAAAAATACCGAATGTAGCCGTTATTTGGATCATAAGACATTACACTATTCAAATGCGAAACTTGAAAAATATCGACGAATAATGTCGCTAAAATCATCAAAATACCGAATATGGGGAGGTGTCATTATATAGGGGCTATACCAAAACGTGGACCTACAAGGCTAATTTTCAATACCAAAAATCCTGCAGACATAATATACGTTTGATTAAATTTTATCAACCTACTTCATTTCCTTCGGAAGCTAGAGTGATTTCCACAGACGGACGGACATCGCTAAATCGATATAGAATTTTATGCTGATCAAGAATATATATACAAACGGAATGACAAACTTATACCCTCCGTACTATAGTTTAAAACAAGTAAAATAGTATCAGTCGGTTTTGCCGACAGATGTATAACCCCAGAATTTTTAAACTGTTGATATTTTAGGTGGGAGGTTCTGAATCAGTTGGCCAATATTGGTATCTGATCTGACCGATTCGTATATGACCTAAGACTGATATAAATATTCCAACGTGGCAACGTGAGATGTGTGCAAAATTTTTGGAAAATGTGTAAATATGCGTGAGGTAAAAGATATAGCGGACCGAAGTACTCCAATTTCATACCTCATCTAATACAAATAAAAATATTGGTATGTGCAAACTTTGCAGGAAATCGAACATTTACATCAAATTTTATGTGAAATCATAAATTCCAATAAATTAGGTATTCATATCCGATTTTCGGTTAAGAGAAATCGCTGACTTGTTTCGCAAGTTATGGCATATAAAATTATTGAAAATTGTTACTCTTTGTGGGTGAGGTACCAGAAGGGGTTCACAGATATATATCATCTTCACAACAGATATTGTGTTAGCAAAAATGTTTGTATATGCGAAATTTGAAATTTGGCATGCTTATATCGCTTTCTTTAAGGGTTTTATTTTTCAAAATTTTGAACCTTTGTGGGGAAGGCACCAGAAGAAATGGTCCGATCTCTGTCATCTATATAACAGATCTTGTGTTGATGGAAATATTGAGGGGGGTGTTCCAGAAGGAGTGGACCGATATATCTTATCTACACAGCAGCTCTTGTGTAAGTAGAAGTAATTGGATGTGTGAAATAGGAAGAGAACCTGATGCTTATTTCGTATTTTATACCGTTATGGTTATTCAAAAGTTTGACCATTCATTATACCCTACACCAGGGTATGTTAAAGAATGTTATGTCTTTGTGCATTTGTTTGTAACAGGCAAAAGGAAACGAGATAGTTCCTTTTGATGATCTACATAGAATCACATTCTGAGTCGATTTATGCATGTCCGTCCGTCCGTCTGTCCATGAAATTTTGTAAGCAAAGTACAGTTCGCATTTACTGCCCTATCCAGATGAAATTTTGCACAAATCATTTGTTTGGCCCAAGGACAAACCCTATTGAAATGTAGATAATCGGTCAAAGTTTAGATATAGCTCCAATATATAAATCTTCGTCCGATTTGCCTTTTATTGTGCACCAAACGTGTAATATCAGCCCGAATAGTATGGAATTTTGCACATATGACCAAATTAGGCCTGAAAATAAGTATGCCAATTCGGTTCAGATACAGCTATAGCTTCCATATATATTGTTCATCCGATTTGTTATTTTTGTCCTCCGCAGCAGTAATATGCACTCTGTAACAACAATAATTGAGGAAATATATCAAATACAGCTCAAAAATACATTTGCTAAATTTTTGTCGAGATCGGTTCAGATTTGAATATAGCTCCCATATATAACTTCGTCCGATTTACTTTTTATTGTGCATCAGTCTAATATTTGTCCAAATGGGATGGAACATACGACCGGATTGAGTCTAGAAGCTAGTATGTCAAATTTGGTGAAGATCGGTTCAGATATAGCTATAGCTCATATATTTACTGTTCATCCGATTTGTTATATTTGTTACCCACAGCCGTAATATGCACTCCGTAACAATGATATTCAGGGAAATATATCAAATACAGCTCAGAAATATATTTGCTCAATTTTATCGAGATCTGTTCCGATTTGGATATACCTCCCATATATATATTTATCCTATTTCAAATTAATTGTGCACCAAATGGGCAATACAAGTCCGAATTTAAAAGATACAAATACTTCGGCATATTTAGTCCTTTGAACTTTAAATTATAATTATAATCATAGCGTGTATGATTGAATTCTCCCATAAAAGCTTTTAATTGTTAGGCGGAGCTCTACTAAATTAGCAAGGTATCATAAAGTCGGCCCCGCCCGGCTTTAAGACTTTCTTTACTGGTTATTATTGGCGAAGGCAGGTGAATTTGTCTCCTTCATTTAGATTGCTTTGCTTCCACTATCGAAACTTCGACACACGTGTCTTCCATTTTTAGCTCTACTTTCATAAACTACTGGATTTTCCTGTAGTTATATTTTGTGTTGCACTGTGTTATTTTGACCGTACTCGTAATAAAAAGTTATTTTGTTTGCATTAATTTTTAATCCATTTTTCGACTCATTCTGTTAAAAAATTTTTGTTAGGCCTTATTAAAAGTTATTTTTATTTTATTTTTAAAATTATTTTTTTACTAACGCAATTGTTTATATACATTACAAAAAACCGTATTTTTTCACAATATTAATATAGTATATGTTATATTAATATTTTTCTGAATAAAAATTATTATTTGTTTAAATTTTCCCCCAGGATCTGGGTAATTTGGGAGCACTTTCGCAATTTATGTTTTCATTAAACATGGCAAAACCAAATGCCCCCGCAAAGTGTCTGACTGATATTCCAGCCATTAGAGTTATTAACCTTTAAAGGACTCTTTGCTCCTGATGGAAATTAAATGTTTCTACGCGCAGTGGATATGGCAGTCAATCCACACAGATGGTTTATCGAAATACAGTAGACACCCTATAAAATTGGTATTAAATTAACTGCATATATGTATCCACATAACAATTCTTGCGGAAGTATGTTCTGTTTAATATTTCTATCGCCTTCTAAGAGTTAATATTTTTAGAGGTCCCACTGTCTCCATAAACATTTAATTAATTAATAATAATTATGCCCATAGAGCACTTGTAACCGCTTCGCATAATAAGCAAACATATGTATGTACACACACACACACAAAAACACACTGTTCACATGCTCACGTAAATGTGTATTTATTCATTCACTCATTCATATACACATGTTACCATGTTTAAAAACATCAATAAAGTTATAGGTAAATATGTGCATACATATGTGTATGTGTGTGCGCGCGAGTGTAGATGAGGGTGTGTGTGTGTGCGTGTTTGCAAAAATATGTTTATATTTATTTATTTCATACACATGTTGTTTATATCCGTTTACTGTTTTTAAAGGTAACATTTATTTTCATGGGATGTGCGTTGTGGCAACAGAGAATTTAATGTTACAGCAAATGCTGTAATAGGCATTCTTAAATTAAATCTGAGAGAGAAAGTTCCTGAAGAATTTTCTAAAGCATTAAGGACGAGAACATTTTGGAAATTTTAGGAATAGATGGTCTTCTTATAGAAGAGCTGATATAGATCTTCTCATAGAAGAGCTATAGGTCTTCTTCTCATAGAAGAGCCTATAGGTCTTCTTCTCATAGAAGAGCCTATAGGTCTTCTTCTCATAGAAGAGCCTATAGGTCTTCTTCTCATAGAAGAGCCTATAGGTCTTCTTCTCATAGAAGAGCCTATAGGTCTTCTTCTCATAGAAGAGCTAGAGGTCTTCTTCTCATAGAAGAGCTAGAGGTCTTCTTCTCATAGAGCTAGAGGTCTTCTTCTCATAGAAGAGCTAGAGGTCTTCTTCTCATAGAAGAGCTAGAGGTCTTCTTCTCATAGAAGAAGAGCTATAGGTCTTCTTCTCATAGAAGAGCAATAGATCTTCTTCTCATAGAAGAGCAGCTATAGGTCTTCTTCTCATAGAAGAGCAGCTATAGGTCTTCTTCTCATAGAAGAGCAGCTATATGTCTTCTTCTCGTAGAAGAGCTATAGGTCTTCTTCTCATAGAAGAGCCTATAGGTCTTCTTCTCATAGAAGAGCTATAGGTTTTCTTCTCATAGAAGACCTAGAGGTCTTCTCATAAAAGATCTCTAGGTCTTCTCATAGAAAAGCTCTAGGTCTTCTTATAGAAGAGCTCTAGGTCCTCTCATAGAAGAGCTCTAGGTAGAAGAACTCTAGGTCATAGAAAATCTCTAGGTCTTCTTCTCATAGAATATCTATAGGTCTTCCCATAGAAGATCTATAGGTCTTCTCATAGAAGATCTATAGGTCTTCTCATAGAAGATATATAGGTCCTTTCATAAAGGATCTATAGGTATTTTCATAGAAGAGTTAATATTGGTCTTGCCAGAGAAGAACTATCGGTCTTCCCATAATAGAGGCTATTTTAATGTTCTCTGATATGACCAAGGTATCTTCCCGTATAATTCCAATGTTTACATACTTAATCACTGAAAACATTATCCGTTGTACATTATAAATTATCTTGAAAGCCCATGGAGGACAATGTATGTATCATAAATGGCAACATATCCTAAAAATCCAGACATACACCATCGATTGCTGGGTGGGGGGAATTCCAATAAACCAATGCCAAGAGGACGTGTCGTTACAATCGGCACGTATTTCATGACGTTGCATGATCATAGTTTCCGTTTTTCCAACAAAACGGAAGCAGAAACTGTGTCTCTTTGTCTCAGCTTCCATTGCATATTTATTTGTGTATGTAAATTCCTGTGGATATGTATCGACATATCGCCAAGTGTGTGTATGTGTGTCCTTTCGATGTGTTGCTGTGTGTGCGTAACTACATGTGCGTGTCGTTTGGTTGTATTTAAAATTAAAAATAATTATAAATTACAACATTTCCATGAGCACCGACAGACCGACCGACGAATCGACGGGCTTGAGGTCCGACGTGTGAAATATAAATGTGCAAAACTTTGAACAAAAAAAAAGCTTTTAGTGAACGTATAAAATTAAATGCTTTAGGGCTTTGCAGTGACAGGCAGCGCTGGCGAAATTCCATTCCCTCTCTGACTGGTAGTGACAGATAGTTGTGGTTTTGTGCAAATGAGTTCAGAGATTACAACAACAGCAACCGCAGCGGTATTAAAAAAATATTTTTTTTTTAATTTTTTTTCCTTCAAAGAGGAAACGTTTGATATGCGCCCGAGATATGAGGAGTATCATGGCAGAGCAATTAGCTCTTTTATGTTTTTAAATAAGCCGACCAGTCTAGGAAGCTTAAATGTAAATTGATATTTTTGTAACTGTAAAGAGCGGAGTGTAAAGAGCGGGGTGGGGGAGAACGCTTAATGCGATAAATAAATACGTTAAAAAGTGCAAAGGAATCAAGGTGGGGACATGAATCAATTTGGGGGTACATCTCAAAAATAATTTCTTGTCAGTGAGGAGACTGAAGTTTTTTTCTGTGAGGAAACTTAGGTGTCTCCTCCTACAAGATCACAAGTTCTTATATAAAGAGACACCAAGGTCATTACTTAGAAAAAGCAGGAGGGGCTTTCTTTGAGAAGATCGCTAGGTCTTCTATGGGAGGAAGGAGGGGTCCTGCGAGAAGACCCACGAGGCTTTAGTGAAAAAAAGACCGACCTTGTATGAGAAGACCGAGCTATCTTCTTTAAAAAAACCGAGGAGCTCTCCACGAGAAGACCAAGGGGTCTTCTACGAGAAGAAAGAGCAGTGTTCTGTGAAAAGGTCAGGAGTCTTTAGTGAAAAAACCGAAATGTCTTCTATGAGAAGACCAAAGGGGGCAGGAAGAAGATTCTGCTACAAAAAAGATCCAGGTGTCTTCAGAAGCAGAAGATTTTGGAGTCTTCCAGCAGAAGATATAAGAGAAGAAAACTTTGGTATTCAGGTCTTCTAGGAGATGACTCTGGAGTTTCTTAATAGAAGGGGTCTTCAATATGAAGACTTTGTGGTCTTCTTAGAAAAGACCTTGTGGTTTTTTCCATGGGAAGACTGTGTGGTCTTCTTCTATGAGGAGAGCTAGGGATCTTTTATGAGAAGACTATAGATAGGTCTAGTGGTTTTCAAGCTGAGAACTTTGGGGTCTTCTAAAAAAAAATCTAGGGGTCTTTTGATAGAAAGCTAATATGGCTTGTTTGCTGTTTTCTGAGGGTAAATTTTGAGATTATCTTTGTCTTTTGTAGGAAGACCTTGGAGTCCTCTATAAGAGGTCTTCTAAAGAAAACTTTAGGGTCTTACATAAGACGACCTTGGGGTCTTCTATAAGGAGACTTTGGGATCTTTCATAAAAAACCTTGGAGTCTTCCATAGGGAGGCCTTGGGAGCTCCCATAAAAATAATTTGGGGTATTCTATAAGATGACCTTGAAGTCTTCCAACAGATGACCTCAGGGACTTGGGGGTTTTCTAAAAGTAGACCTGGGATCATCTATAAGATGCTATTGGGTGTCTCCTGGTGGCCTTCCACGAGAAGAGGGTGTGCTCTCTTCTATGAGAAGAGTGTGTGCTGTCTTCTATGAGAAGACCGTGTGCTGTCTTCTATGAGAAGACCGTGTGCTGTCTTCTATGAGAAGACCGTGTGCTGTCTTCTATGAGAAGACCGTGTGCTTTCTTCCATGAGAAGAGCGTGTGCACTCTAATATGAGAAGAACGTGAACTCTCTTCTATGAAAAGAGCGTGTACTCTGTTGTATGAAAAGACTGTGTGAGAAAATTTATGAAAAGACTTTTAAAGACTTATGTGTCTTCTCTGAGGTGACCCAGTGTTCCTCTGTCAGACTAGCAAGGGTCTTCAATGATGATAGGTTACGATTTTTAATGATAAGACCCTGTGCTCTTTTCGGAGAAGATCTCGTGCTCTTCTTTGAGAAGACCGCGTGCTCGTCTCTGAGAAGACCACGTGCTCGTCTCTGAGAAGACCACGTGCTCGTCTCTGAGAAGACCACGTGCTCGTCTCTGAGAAGACCACGTGCTCGTCTCTGAGAAGACCTAGTGCTCTCTCTGAGAAGACCTAGTGCTCTTCTCTGAGAAGACCTAGTGCTCTTCTCGTGCTCTTCTCCGAGAAGACCTCGTGCTCTTCTCCGAGAAGACCTCGTGCTCGTCTCTGAGAAGACCTCGTGCTCGTCTCTGAGAAGACCTCGTGCTCGTCTCTGAGAAGACCTCGTGCTCGTCTCTGAGAAGACCTCGTGCGCTTCCCTGAGAAGACCTCGTGTTCGTCTCCGAGAAGACCTCGTGCTCGTCTCTGAGAAGACCACGTGCTCGTCTCTGAGAAGAACTCGTGCTCTTCTCTGGGAAGGACGTGTGCTCTTCTGTGAGAAGGCCATGTACGCTTCTATTAGAAGACGTGTACTCTTTTAGGATAAGAGATTGTGAGAAGATTTGTGAAAGACCTCGTGCTGACCTCGTGCCCATTAATAAACTTTGTTGTAGAATTTAAATCATTGAAAGACTTCTAATGACATTGTAGCCTATGTGAGGAGATCATTGTTAAGATAGTAAGACCTCTTCGCATTTATAAGAAGATCTTTGGTTTTCTATGTTAGGATTTTTATTTCGGTTGTTTGAAGCATCTGTTGCCTTTGTTGGTAAATGGTAATGTGGTAAATGTGAGGTGTGCTCGTCTTTTTTTCAATAGACCCATCTGGTATATCAGAAAAAGAGCTGTCCTGTCTTTTTATTTTTTTTTTAAAGGAGACTTGTTCTTCCTTTAAGTAAAAGATGTAGGATTACTGGTTCGGTTTTTGGATCACCTTTAGTTAGGCTTTCTGGTCTTCAATAATAATTTGAGCTTGTCTTTAGACTTTCCTGTGAAGACTAACCAATGAGCTTTTGGATTAAACGTTGAAAGGTTTTCAATAATTATATATGCGTGTCTTCTATGAAAAGGCTAATTGGTCTTTTTCAAGGAGACATAAGGGTCTACTTCTAAAGGACCTATTGGTTTTTAAAAATATTCGTTGGTATTAATGAGTACTTCTTTATCAGAAAAAGGTCCACATGCCTTATACATCTGGTATTCTTCTTAGGCCTTGTTCTGGGAAAATACATTCTTTGTTCCTACATTCCTCTACAAAAGTTTATTTTCAGATTTTCGTAGAACGAGGATTAAGGCCCAGAAGCTATCTTTACATTTTCCAATTGATTGGTTTTAGATTAGGTACTAAAAGTTCTCATATATTTTTTCGGATCCCAGATTTTTTAAGATTTTTTTTTTCTGATTTATCGTCGCTTCTTCCTATTTATACAGGAATGCAAGAGAGAATAGGTGGCCCTCTTGCATTGCCGCGTATTTGCTTTTCAGTGAGGCATTATTTGTGGTTAATTTACTTTGCTCTCAACACCTGTAGAAATGGCTCAAAAGAATTGTTTGAATTGTTTGTTCATTTGCTATCAAATAAATCAAGCCTCCGAGAAAAAGAGTATTAAATTTTATACTTTAATTTCATGCGAGTTTAACATTAAATGCCTTTATTAATTTCATATCACATAAATTTATTTATTTATTTTTTTTTATTTCCTTTTCCACAGCTACTTCATCATTGCTGCCATACCTGACCATTCACATGCAATCGATTGGCCTGACCGTGGAGGAAATTGCCATTATTTATTTGGCCCTGCCATTTACGACATTTTTAAGTCCACCCATCACAGGTGAGTCAGTTGAAATTCAATTGAACATTGTTGTACTGAACGGGTTTATCTGGCGAAGCAGATTTATGAGATGCCAGCAAAAAAGGATGTTAAAAGTCTGTCCTTTTCTTAAATGTGAATAAATAATTATTGGGAAATTTAATTAACTTGAAAATTTCGTTAGGATGAATGTGTCTTCCAGTCGCATGCTGGCAGTTGAGCAAATAATGCTCATCTTTCGATGAGCTACTTTTCATGGTTTAACTTATCATTTTGGTACTGTAGAAGCAGGAGCAGCAGTAATATCCTCATTGAGATAAGCATTTCCCTTGGGGGGCCAAACCTCAAACGTTGCAATATTCGAAATGATGATGAATTTTAATTAACACAATATCTTATACAATTGTTGTAGTAGTTGGTGTTGTTGTTGTTATTGCTGTTTGTGTAAACAAACACACATTTAAACATTGGTTATATTTATATGAATATTAATTGCACATTTGGCCATGTGTAAAATATTGAAATGCATGGGAGTTCTATTCTCATTAATAGTGGGGCTGAAAAGTCCCAGTCTTTTGGCAATTTAGGTGATGTAGGCTACAATTTCTATACCCTCAACCAAATCAGTTTTTCATCTGAACTTAGGTATTTTTTTATTGAAGACAGGGGCATCAGTACATTCTTTTAATTATCTTTTATAGAAGTAAGAGTTCTAAAGGGGTCCCTATAGGGTCTTTTGTATATTTTTGTATATTCTGTATTTTTTGTATATTCTGTAGGCCGTTTATATGAAATATTCTGAGAATATTTCTCGGAAAGTCATCAATAGGGAATGTTTCGAAAATTCTTTTGCTGATAAAAATATCTTTCTCTCTCTCTCTCTCTTAAAAAAAAAACATTGAAGTAGAAGGCTTCTGAAAAATCGTTCATTGCTAGTAGACCCTGGGAAGACCTTCTACATATAGGTCTCGGAAAGGCCGTCTATAAATATATGGCCTCTGAAAGGTCTTCCATAGATGATTTTTATACCCTACACCACATAGTGGTAAGGGTATTATGTCTTTGTGCATTTGTTTGTAACATGGAGAAGGAAACGAGATAGACCCATAGTTACTTTTGAGAACCTTCATAGAATCACTTTCTGAGTCGATTTATGCATGTCCGTCCGTCCGTCCGTCCGTCTGTCCATGTATTCTTGTGAACAAAATGCAGGTCGCATTTATTATCCGATTGAGATGAAATTTTCCAAACAATCTTTTTTTGGCCCAAGGACGAACCCTATTGAAATTGGTGAGAATCGGATCAAATTTAGATATAGCTCCCATATATATCTTCATCCGATTTCGGGTTAAATGAGCACCAAATGTTCACTATCAGTCCAATTAACTGAATTTTGGCACACCCAATCGAGTTCGGCCTAGAAGCAAGTATATCAAATTTGGAGAAAATCGGTTCAGATATAGCTATAGCTCCCATATATATCTTTCATCCGATTTGATCTTTAAGTCCCTAACATTCCTACTATGCACTCCACAACCGTGATATTTGGTACCAGGTATTAGATGGAGCACAGAAATAGCTGTTTTAAATTTTATCGAAATCGGTTCAGATTTGGATATAGCTCCCATATATATCTTCATCCGATTTCGGGTTAATTGACCACCAAATGGCCAATATCAGCCCAAATGGCCCGAATTTTGTCACATGTGACCGAGATTAGCCTTAAAGCAAATACAACAAATTTGAAGAAAATCGGTTCAGAAACAGCTATGGCTCCCATATATATGTTTTATCCGATTTGGTGTTTAAGCCTCTCACATTCGTAATATGCACTCCACAAGAATGATATTTGGTACCAGATATAAGATATTTGGTACCAGAAATAGCTGTTTGTAATTTTATCGAAATCGGTTCAGATTTGGATATAGCTCCCAAATATATATATCTTCATCCGATTTCGGGTTAATTGTGCACCAAATGGCCGATATAAGTCCAAATGGACTGAATTTTAGTACATCGGACCAAATTCAGCCTAGAAGCAAGTATATCAAATTTAGTGCAAATCGGTTCAGATATAGATATTGCAACCATATATATGTTTCATCCGATTTAGTGTTTTAGTCCCATACATTCGTAATATTCACTCCACAACCGTGATATTCAGTCTAGAAGCTAATACGTAAAATTTGGAGAAACCCGGTTCAGAGATAGCTATAGAATTAGATAGAATTATATAGATTTTGATTTTGTACCAAATATCTCATAGAGCTCTGAAATGCCCTGTATAAACCTTTTTACGAGAGCTCTACTAAATATGCATAGTGGTGTAGGGTTTCATATAGTCGGCCCCGTCCGACTTTTGAGCTTTCCTTACTGGTTTTATTAATAAAAGGCTATAAGAAAACTTTCTATAAATTGAAGACCTCGATTGAAAACAATAAACCCATATTGAAACTCTGAATAGTTTTCTTTAGATAGAAGAAGACCATTGAATGACTTTTACTAAAAAAATTGTCTTTGAAAGGTGCTCCACAGATAGAAATTCCTACTATAGGTCTTCCCTATAATCAATCTCTATTTATGAAAGGCCTTCCATCTTTTGAAGGCCTCTGAATGGCTTTTATAGGTGGAAGGTCTCTATGTATAGAAGGCTTAATAAAGGCTTTCAGATGGAAGTGGTCTGATAGGCTATCTCTAGATTAAGATCTTTGAAAAGATTTTTTTAAAAAGCCCTTCCATCGATAGAAGGCCCCTGAAGGGGTCTATATGGAAGGTCTCCAGAATAATGTTTTTTTAGATGTAGGGCCTATGAAAGACTTCAAATGGAAAAGCTCTGAAAGATTTTCTCTAAGACAGAAAGCGTTGGAAAGGCCTTCTACAGTCCATGTACTCCAAAAAGGAATTCTTTAGGGCTAAGATCGCTGAAAGCCTTTCTATATGTAGAAGACAATAGCGAAATCAGTTTTAAATAGATTTTCCCTAAAAGGTCTTCTGTATGGCTCTTTTAACTATAGAAGACTATTCAAAAGTCATCTAAGATTAGAATTCCACTGAAAGATCCTCTTTTGACAATACACCTCTGAAAGGTCTCAGGGAGGATGCTGATATTTTAGAAGTCTTTTATTTCAGTTTATATCTCCACAGTTTGAAAACCGATGATAGAGGAGTATATAGAGGTCTATAGATAGGGGATCTCTGGCATTTTTTATGTAAAGAAGTCACAGAAACTTCTCAATCTGTATATGGAAGGTCTCCTGTTTTTTTTAATATAAGGCTATGGCTTTTTACAAGTGGAAGAGCTCTGAAACGTCTTCTCTAAGTAAACGGCCCCTGAATTTTACTGAAAAAACCCTTGACGAGAAATTCTAAATTTCCTGTAATCCAAAATGAATCCTTCTTTAGATAAAAGGCCACAGAAAAATCTTATTTTTTGGCAGAATATACCTAAAGGCCTTCTCTAGGAAACATGTTCTTCTGAAAGCTATTCTGACTGTAAAAGACCTCTGAAACTTTATATAAATTTAGAAAGCCACTGAAAGATCATCCCTTGATAAAAGACATCTTAAAGGTTTCAAGAATGGCTTCTAAAGGTTGATTATATTTTAGAAGTCTTCTATAGAACGAAAATTTCGTAGCGGTCTTTTATAGAAGAGAGGGGGACGAAAGGTCCTCTACAGATAGATAACCGATAATATCGGAGTATATAGAGGTTTATAAAGAGTGATTTGTTAAGAGCTTGATAACTTTAAAAAAAAAAAAAAAAAAAAAAAAAAAAAACGCATAAAATTTGCAAAATCTCATCGGTTCTTTATTTGAAACGTTAGATTGGTCCATGACATTTACTTTTTGAAGATAATTTCATTTAAATGTTGACCGCGGCTGCGTCTTAGGTGGTCCATTCGGAAAGTCCAATTTTGGGCAACTTTTTCGAGCATTTCGGCCGGAATAGCCCGAATTTCTTCGGAAATGTTGTCTTCCAAAGCTGGAATAGTTGCTGGCTTATTTCTGTAGACTTTAGACTTGACGTAGCCCCACAAAAAATAGTCTAAAGGCGTCAAATCGCATGATCTTGGTGGCCAACTTACCGGTCCATTTCTTGAGATGAATTGTTCTCCGAAGTTTTCCCTCAAAATAGCCATAGAATCGCGAGCTGTGTGGTATGTAGCGCCATCTTGTTAAAACCACATGTCAACCAAGTTCAGTTCTTCTATTGTTGGCAACAAAAAGTTTGTTAGCATCGAACGATAGCGATCGCCATTCACCGTAACGTTGCGTCCAACAGCATCTTTGAAAAAATACGGTCCAATGATTCCACCAGCGTACAAACCACACCAAACAGTGCATTTTTCGGGATGCATGCTTATTTACGTAGCCATTTGTCGATAAAAAAGCGGATTTTCTGCAAACTTTTCTAGGGCCCATTCACTGAAAATTCGACGTTGTGGCAGATCGTTCGGCTTCAGTTCTTGCACGAGCCGTATTTTATACGGTTTTACACCAAGATCTTTTCGTAAAATCTTCCATGTCGTCGAATAACACAAACCCAATTGCTGCGAACGGCGACGAATCGACATTTCAAGGTCTTCAGCTACACTCTCAGAAACAGACGCAATTTTCTCTTCTGTACGCATTCGTGTGGTTGGTTTAATGTCCAATAAAGTAAACTGAGTGCGAAACTTGGTCAAAATCGCATTAATTGTTTGCTCACTTGGTCGATTATGTAGACCATAAATCGGACGTAAAGCGCGAAACACACTTCGAACCGAACACTAATTTTTGTAATAAAATTCAATGATTTGCAAGCGTTGCTCGTTAGTAAGTCTATTCATGATGAAATGTCAAAGCATACTGAGCATCTTTCTATTTGACACCATGTCTGAAATCCCACGTGATCTGTCAAATACTAATGCATGAAAATCCTAACCTCAAAAAAATCACCCTTTAGATAGAAAATCTCTGCAAGTTTCTTTTTTGGAAAGAAGTCCATACGAAGGTTTTCCATCAATAGAAGGCCTCTGAAAGGTCTCTATACATGGAAGGGCTTTTTAAATATAGCACCTATGAAAACCTTTCTAGAGATGAAAGTCCTGTGATAGGCCTTCTCTAGGCAAACGGCTTCTGAAAAAAATGTTGCTGAAGCTAAACCTTAAAAGACTATCCTTATACTTCAAAATAAATTCGCTATGGCTGAGATCTCTGAGACCCTTTCTATAGGCAGAAGGCCACAGAAAAATATTTTGTAGTAGATGATCCTTAAAAAGTCTTCTCTAGGAAAAAGTCTTCTGAAAGATATTCTACCTGTAGGAGGCCTTTCAAAAGTTTTCTTAGGGTAGAAGGCCACTGAAAGGTCCTCCATTGATAAGAGGCCTCTGAAAAGTCTCAGGAAGACTTTCTATAGCTAGGTGACGTCTCGAATCTATACATCTATATACAGATGTTATTTTTTAGAGAAAAGGAGAGGTAGTGATACGATCAGAGTTGCATAGCCAAGAAATGTTTGTTTATAACCGACACCAGTCTATTTTTTCACGGCACCGACTTCGAGGAAAACTGCATTGAACTTATTTTGCTGCACTACTCTATCAGTTTTCAGCTGCGAATTTGTCAGAATGGCAGATCAGTTCTTATACGATATCAAATCATATATTAAATAAAACGCATGAATAGGAGCATTGTTTTATGTTATCAAACCTATTGGACAGTAAAAAAAATCTCCAAAATGTTAAACATTTTTTTATTTTGTGGCATTAGCAATGCAGAAATTTCACTGATAAGCTTTATTATTTGATTTTCTGGATATTTACCGGCAATATAAATGCAACAAAGGCAGTTCAATGCACCCACCGCCTGGAAACCTCCATATCACCGAAACTTGACAGAAATATTTACACAGAAGAAGGATCTCCTTTTATGTGAGTGATAACCTTTTGGTTATGTGATTATTTTCTGTTGTGTTTGGGATAAAAAAATGTTAACGAAGGTCAAGAGATAAAAGCAATGATGGGTTTAAAAATAAATTAGGTTGATGGATTTTATTTTCAGAAATAATGTTCTATGATAAAACTGGCAAACAGACAAAAATTTATGATTATACTCGAACCCAGTTAATTCTCTGAAAAGTACCACTTTTTATGGGATCTATAGTAAATACTATATCCTTATGGAAACATTTTTGCGAATCGAGATTATAAATCAGCGCCCTGAAATGTAAAGTTGTAGCCAATTAAACATGGGAGATACATTTATATTGGAAGTATTTTTAAACGTATCCGTCATTTCAACAGACAATCAAATGGGAATTGATTGTTTGATTTAGAATTTTATAATGATCAAAAATATATACCTCACTTGTAAGTTTCCGCTAATTTGTCAGGGAAAAGCCCGCCTTAAAATATTAGATTCATTCTAACAGTTCGTATGGGATTTAATGACTTTTTGACCTCAAAATTCACAATTTGGTCAATATGATAAAATTTTTTAATCAAAACTCCATACATCGTACTAAATTTTAAGGCCAAGTTAGTACCATTTTGTACTTTTCGAACAATCATAGTACGCATTGCCAAATCCACCTTCTTCGCTCAAAACTATATACCAAATGTGGCTTTCATATTAAGTTTGAGGATTTCAGCTATATCTCTTCACCAATACGAAATTTAGTACTTTTCCTACAATTATAGTATACATACATTTCCAACATCAACTTCATATCTCAATTCTAGAACCAATAGAGATATTAATATCAAATTTTGAGGATTCCAACTCTATTCCTTAACCCAATACCAAATTTAATAATATTTAGTACCTTTCGTATAATTTTAGTACTCTATTGCAAAACCGTTTCATATCTCTATCCTATATAAAATTTCTGGATTTTTGCTCTATTTTTTCACACAATTTCAAATTATGTACCATTTAGTCCTTTTCGTACAATTATAGTAAACATTTCTAAATTCACCTCCATATCTGAATTCCATATACCCAATATGCAATACAGACCTCAATATGCTATTTGAGGATTAAAGTCCAATCCCGTCACCTTATACCAAATTTAGTACAATTTAGTACTCTTCGTACAATTATGGTTCACATTCCTCAATACACCTTTATATCTCAATTTGAAATACCAACAGAGAATTCAATATGAAATTTCGACATTCCAGCTCTTTATCATTACCCAATACCCAATTTAGTACTATTCAGTATTTTTCGTACAATTATGACGCACATTTTAAATTTATCCGCCACTAGTACAGACACCAACATTGATATTCATATCAAATTTCAGAATTTTTGCTCTATTCCTTCACCCAATACCAATTTTAGTATTATTTAGTACTTTTCGTACAATTCTAGAACATTATTCCGAAACCACCTCCATATCTCACTCCCAGATAGCAACAGAGGCCTCAATATCAAATTTCGGAATTCCAGTTCGATTTCTTCACCCAATACCAAATTTAATACCATTTGGTATTTTTCGTACAATAATGGTACACATTTCCGAATCTTCATATGTCCAGGATGAACATGAACAGCAACTCTAGTATCAAATTGCAGATTTCAAGCACTAAATATTCACCCAATACCAAAATGTACCGAATATTGTACCTATTTACTACAGATAAGTACGCATTTCCACAACTTCCTACATATCACAATCCCAATATCCAAAACTACCTCCATACCTTAAACATTCAATCCCATACGAATTTTATATCAAAATTTCAGTTCTATCGGATCACCAGAATTCCAATTTTTAGTTAATTTAGTACCATTTAATACACATAAGTATGAATTTCCAAAGCTTCATATATACCTAAATTCTACACTCCCACGGTAATCCCAAATTTAAGGATTCCGCCCCCAATCGGCTCGCTGAAAAAATATAAATTGTACCAAATTAAAGACCACTTAGTACACATACGTATGAATTTCCAAAACTTGCTACATACCCGAATCTTTCAATGAAATATTAATGTTATTTATAAATTTTAGTATTCCAGCCGAATTGGTTCACCCAAATAGAAATTGTAGCGAATTCAGTACTATGTAGTACTTATCGTACAAATAAGTACAAATTACGAAACTTCTTCCATATCTTAATCCTACACTCCGCCAGTAATGCTATTTTTGAATTTAAAAAATTGAACTAAATTTAGTATGTATTACATTTTAGTACTTTTTGTACACTTATTGTGCGAATTTCCAAAAACCCTTTGGTACATCTATCACATACTCTGTCAGTGATCCTCACTCCAAATTTAAGCGCTCTACTGCATCCACAAATGTAAAAGGTACCATATTTAGTACCTTTTTATACTTTTTGTACCGTTCTAGTACGAATTTCCAAAAACCCAGCATTATCTGATTCCTTCGGATCAAGAGTGACCCTCATCCAAGCCGTTTCTTCTGGGTGTTGATGAATCGTTAAGCCAGTTAGTTAGTCAATTACGAGTACTTTACTCCTTTATTAATATAGGCACAAGATTGGGTATGCGACAAATATTTGGGAGGATTTCCAACGGAGTAGCAAATTTAATATATACCATTTATAAGGTAGAAAATATAAACAGATTTTGTGAATTGTTAACCAAAAAAAGTTTACTAAAAATTTATACCCTCAGCCATATGGCTAGAGAGGGAATATATCATTTGATATGGCCAACTCTTGAAGGGAGCATTCGATTTGGTCCAAACTTGGTACATCGTAATATTTTTGTGAAACTTAGATCGAGTTCGGAGATGGGAAACATCGGTCCACTTCTTCTGGTACACCCCCCCAGAGGTCAATATATCATAGAAAATAATTTGCCGTATGTAAAGATAATCTTGCTTTGTTCAAATCTTGCAGATCGTAATATTTACCGCATTCCATTACCGCAAGATCGGGTGCGTGAATGGAAAAGATCGGACTACCCCTTCTCCCCCTCAAAGGGTCCAAATTTGGTTATTCCAACGCTCATATAATGTGAAAAAGGCATCCGATTATTTTCACACGTCGCACATCCCAATATTTCTACCACAAGAGATCTGATCTGAAGATGGGATATATTACGAAAAACTCTTTCTAGTACTTCCCAAACAGCGGGCCCAAATGTGGAATATCTAAAACGCACATAAAATGCGAGATATATTTCAGATTCTCTTCAAATTTCACACATACCTATATTTTAGCATTAAAAATCTGGTGTAAAGACGGAGTATAGCGGACCACTCCTTTTAGTACCTTCCCCAAAAAGGGTGAAAATTTCAAATAACCAAAACGCTCATAAAATGAGAAATAAGCATCCGATCATTTTCAGACTTCGCACATACCAAAATTTCTACCAAATCAAGATCTGATGTGAAGATGGGATATATCGGACCACTCTTCTGAATACCTTCCCCACAAAGGGTGAAAATTTGGAATATCTAAAAAGCTCATAAAACACGAAATGTGCATCAGATCCTCTTTAAATTTCACGCATCCCCATATTTTAACCATTACAAAATAGTGTGTTAAAATGGGATATTTCGGCTCACACCGTCTGGTATCTCCCCCACAAAGATCAGCATTTTCAATAAGATGGAGTATATCGGCTCATTCCTTGTAATACCTTCCCCACAACAGGTCAACATTTTGAATAATAATAACTATTATAAAATGTGAAATAAGAGTCCTATTTTCCTTCAAATTTTGCAAATCACAATATTTCTACCAACACAAGATCAGATATGAGGAACGGATAAAAAATCTATTCTTTCTGATAAATATTTTGAATAAACAAACACGAGGCAACTTGAAACAACCTAATACTACACAAGATCTACTATGAAGATATGTCCTTTCTTTCTGGTACCTCCATCACAGGGGGTCAAATTTTTGAATAGTTAACATGCGAAATATGTCTACGAATTTCTTCAAACCATGCATATTACAACATTCTTACCAACAAGAGATCTGATTTGAATATGAAATTTATGGGCCCGCTCACCCTGGCCTTCCCCACTTTTTTAACTATTTGAATAATTATAACTTTTATAAATGCGAAATAAATCAGCGATTTACTTCAAAAATCATGTTTACGGGGTATGTTGATCCACTCTTTCTGGTAACTTCCAAAACAAAAAGCAGAGCATTTCAGACTAAGGTCATAAGTGAAATGGTCAATATTATTTTACTCCATCGGTAGCTCTCCTATAGAAGATCAAATAAAATAATAATAAAAGATGTTAAAATATATTTTAATAAACGGATAAAGGCTGAGGGTATCAGTCTGTGGGCAAAACCTACTGATAATCTTTAAGTTGTTTTTACCTATTTTTGACCAACAATTAACAAGATTTTTTTATTAACGCAGTTTTTTATTCGGTGAACTAAGTAAGTCTACATTAATTTTTCAAACTACACAGATATGAGATATTTCTTCTCTTTTCTAAAAATGGAACGACTTTTTTCTTTTAGAAATTTATCTACCATTTTGGTTTTGTGTGTAGGATGAAGAATTTTATCCATTATATTATGCAAGTATTTCCACTGAATTTGTTCTAATAATAAATTTGTATATATTTGTATTTTTTGCTGACCTTGGTGACAGCAATACCTTTCATCGCCATATCTGGTTAACTTCATCCTCAATACCCGACATGGGCAAAATATTGTTTCTATTTTTGCCAACCTAACTTGCCAATATGGCAAACGGACAACCTGAATCTAAGTGAAAACAAACAAACTCTCGCTCAGTTAATGTTTGAATGTCTGTCGGACTGTCTGGCTGGACACAATAACAAATGAAGTGGTGTCTACTCATAAATATTTTATGAACAACATTATAAGTACGTGTGTACGTCGGTCTGTACAATATTTTGTACTACAAGAGAGATAGGAAACAAGTAAAAAAGATGTAAGTTCGGCCGGGCCGAACTTTGAATACCCTCCACCATTTGGAACGATTTTGGCAATTCTCAAAAACAATAAAATCTGTTAAAAATTCCATTAAAATCTAAAAAATACCGAATGTAGCTGTTATATTAGGGTCTATACGACGACATGGACCTGCCAAGGGTAACTTCTGTCATAAGGCATTACAATATTCAAATGCGAAACAGTTTTGTGGGGGCTATACGAAGACCTGGACCTGCACAGACAATTTTCTTCGTAGGCTGAAGTATCCATTACGAACTTAAAATACCAAATTTCGAACAAATCCGGTGAACAATGTCGATAAAATCATCAAAATGCCGAATATTTGGAGGTACCGTTATATGGGGGCTATACCACAACGTGGACCTACATGGCCCATTTTCAATACCATAAGACCTGCAGACATAATATACATTTGAGTAAAATTTTATCAATTTACTTCAATTCGTTCGGAAGCTAGAGTGATTTCAACCGACGGATAGACGGACAGATGAACGGACATCGCTAAATCGAAATAGAATTTTATGCTGATCTAAAATATATATACTTTGTGGAGTCTAAAATATATATTTCGAGGTGTTACAAACTAGATGACAAACTTAATATACCCTCCATACTATGGTGGAGGGTATAAAAAGTACTACTAAATAGAAAAATAACAGAACAGAACAAAACATACAAGAGTAAAAAAAACAACAACCACAAGAGCAGAAGAACTCACATAACTGACAGGTAAACACGAAATATGACAGATGTGAAATAAAAGCAAAAAAAAAAAAAAAAATACAAAAAAACACTCCCACACAAATGCACACACCCACATAAATACATATACACACAATTACACGGTCGCACCCTCCATAAAACCAAATGGTCCATCCAATGGAGTCAGTCAGTCACCCAGCCAAACAGCTAGCCAGCCAGCCAGCCAACCAGCCAGTCAGTTAGTCCGTCAGTCAAGATAACAGAAATCTTGTCAGATAAATGGACACAAGAATGTAAGGACAGTCTTTACCAACTTGCCATTCATTTCAAAACATATTTTCTATTTGATTTATTATTCATAATGGAAACACAACAAAAAAAAAAAAAAAACAGAAGAGGCAAGAAAAACAACAACAACAACAGTAAAAATATCTTTATTAAAAAACAGAAATCTAAAAATAACACTCAGACAAGTGAAAAAGTTAATAGGAGAGGGCGAGTTTTAGGGAATGATGGGGAGAGAGAGGTAACCAGAATTTCACTGGGATAAAATTGTACTAATATAGACGGTTTGAATCTAAATATCTGGAAAAATCAAAGCAGACTTAGGGCTTGAATCCGTGATTTTAATGAGTCACTTTTGATTTTTTAAATGAAGTAGAGCCAAAAATACAAGGCGTATATATGAGCGTTTTGAAACTTTATATAATTATAGGTACAAAATAAGTTAGAAAGTATCAGTCGGCTTTGCCGACAGATGAATACCCTCAGCTAATGTTTGATTATTTATATATTTAATAATATATATATTATATTTATATATTCTGTTATGATAATTCAAACTGTTGACCCTCTATGGAGTAGGTTCTGACGGAAAGGGCTAATAGTGGCCATTTCGTATCGGACCTAAATAAATATGATATAAATATTGCGACGTGCCAGGTTTAGACTATATTGTCTACTTCCTTCACCTTATATGAGATATGAGACAATTTTTAGAAAATTTTAAAATGTGGTGAGGTACCAGATATAGTCGAGCGAAGTATTCCGTTTTCATATCTCATCTTATACAAATAAAAATGGGCATGGGCAAAATTACAAGAAAATCTAACATTTATATACAATTTCATGCGAAATTATAAATTACATATTCATCTTAGGTTTCTGGTTGAGAGAAGGGGTTCGCAGATGTATATGATCTTCACAACAGATCTTGTGTTTTCAAAAATGTTTGTGTGTGTGAAATTTGAAGAGAAATGGATGCTTAATTCGCGTTCTTTGAGTGTGATGTTTTTCAAAATCTTGAACCCTTTGTGGGGGAGGTACCAGAAGAAATGGTGCGATCTCTACCGTCTTGATAGCAAATCGTGTGTTGATGAAAATATTGAGATGTGGCAAGTTTGAATGGAATCGGATGTCAATTTCGTGTTAAATATGCAGAGAACAGGAGGCTTGCTTCGGATTTTATAATCGTTTTGGATATTCAAAACTATGACCTTTTGTAGGGGATGTACCAGAAGGAGTGGTCCAATGACTACCATGTTCAGACCAGACCTTAGGTTAATAAAACTATGGTGAAAATTGAAGACAATAGGACACTTACATCACATTAAGAGTTATTATTATTCAAAATGTTGACCCTTTGTGGGAACAGTACTGTATAGAGGGAGTCGGTATTGTCTATTTTCGCACCTAACCTAGCACTGATGCAGATATTAGTATTTGCAAAGATGGAGCAAAATCGGATTATCCTTCCAATCTCTGTGCAGAAAATATATATATATATATATATATATTTCAAATGTTCAACCTTTTGTGGGGGATGTAGTAGAAGGAGTTGACCGATATTACCTATCTCCGAACTCGATCACAATTTGATAATAATATTACGATGTACCAAGTTTGGGGCAAATCGGATATTCCTTTCGAGAGTTATCGTGCGTGCCAGCCAGCCATACGGACAGAGAGATGGACGCCACTAGATCGACAAATGTCCTGACAAGGATGTGGTACAAAGAGGCCTAGGGTCTAAAACCGTTATTTCGGTAAGGCACATTTTTGCCGTATCAAATTATATATACCCCATCTAGCCATATGGCTGAGGGTATGAAAAACCCACTGTCATTGTCCCTAAAAATATTCCTTAAAATTCTTTCTAAAATCCACGACTTCTATTTATCGAATAAAATATTCTTTTAAATGCCGCGACTATTGCTCTGATAATGCTTCACAAAATATCCTTTAAAAATACGCTTTAAAAATTCACCAGTACGTCTCCTCTAATTCTTTAAAAATATTCCTTAGAAATCTATGACTACTTCTCTTCTAATTCTTTAAAACTATTCTTTAGAAAATCACGACTTATTCTCAGATATTCGTTTAACAACTCCACTACTATTGCTCGGGTTGTCCTTAAAAATAGTCTTTAAACGTGTACCATTGCTGTCCTGAAATTGCATAAAAATATTCTTTAAAAAATCCACGTTCATTGCACTGATAGTCCTTGAAAATATTATTGGAAAAATTAAAGATTGCAGTCCTCAAAGTTATTATCCAAAATCAAAGATTATTCCCATGATCAGAATTAAAAATATGTTTTTTAATTCCACGATTGATTCTTCAAGAACATTTTTCATGATATTTTTAAGGGATATAGGCATGAATTTTTAGAATATGTTTTTAAGGATATTTTTAAGGCATATAGACTATATACAGAGAACGTTTTTCAAGAACCATCTAAGGACATAGGCGTAGATTTTTAAAAAATATTTTTTCAAGAACCATTCAAGGACATAGGCGTGGATTTATAGATAATATTTTTTCAAGAACCATTTAAGGATATAGGCGTGGATTTTTCAAAATAATTTTTTCAAGGACCATCAAGGACATATGCGTGGATTTTTAAAGAATATTTTTCAAGAACCATCCAAGGACATATGCGTGGATTTTTAAAAATACTATTCAAGGATATTTTTAAGGGTGTATGCGTGGATTTTTAAAAATATTTTTGCAAAAACCATTTCAAAGATTTTCAAGGATATTTTTAAGGGTGAAGGCGTGGATTTTTAAAGAATATTTTTTCAAAAACCATCCAGGATATAGGCATGGATTTTTAAAGAGTATTTTTTTAAAAACCATCCAGGATATAGGCATGGATTGTTAAAGAATATTTTTTCAAGAACCATCCATGAATATAGGCGTGGATTCTTAAAAATATTTTTGTAAGAACCATCCAAGGACATATGCGGAAATTTTAAGGGAATATTTTTTTAAGACCCATCCGTGAATTTTTTTAAATTTACAATTATTTAATAATATAATTGAAAAACAAAACAAAAAGAAAAACATAAATCGGCAATTATTGTTCTGACAACAATTGTGGGTATATACCGTCCATTTTTAAATTTGGAAAACTATTCGAGTTAAGTTTTGGTGTATCCTGATATCTATAGTCACATTTTATTAAGAACAATTTTTCTTTGTATACCAATAAACCCACCCCAAATTAAAAATCTTTTTATGCAAATTTGAGTCGAATAACCTACAAAAGAATTATCCGGTACCAAGAGGTTTCCGAAGCAATATTCCACCTTGCACAGAATCGAAGAATGCCATACACTTAATTTTTTTAAAGGATAACAACACTTCTGAGTATAAAATATTCTTCCATTAAATGTTGCTCTCAAATATCCTTCGAAGAAATTACATATTTCTCACCACAATTCCAATCAATCCCTAATCTCTAAATGCAAACATATGACATGATAACATTCAATATCCTCATTTAATAATTTCCAAAAACTCAACTCCAATGTCTGTATGTGTATGAGTGTCCATCTGCGTTAGTAGCCTCAAAATCCCATTTATCATGAAAAATAATCTTGGAATTCATTAAAATCGTTTTAATTAAAATTCTACAACCAATAAACTTGCCATTTTCCGTTGAGAATTTATCGGCAACAATGGTTTTCTGGAAAATGTCTGTATGTGTGAGTACGTGTGCAAAGTGATAGCAAAGGCTTAAAAACACATAAATGTTAACATTTAAGTGATTGCGTGCTCTCACATACAATTAAACATTCAGTAGCCAGTCGGCATGGCAGTCAGCTAGGCAGGCTGGCAGTCACTCAGCCAGCCAGTCAGTCATTCGTTCATTGCAATCAATATTTCGTACTTATAATCTTAAAATGCAATACTTGAATCGTCATTATGCCGATGATGATGATCATTATCATCCACATTGCTATTGTGGCGATTAAATATTGCAAATATTGAACAAATGCGATAGATGGATACGAGGGTGTGGGAAGATTTAGGGGAAATTTCTGAAGGACCTAGGAAAAAAGGCTACAGCAGACCTTTAAAAGCTCTTCTGCAGACCTTTAAAAGCTCTTCTGTTTTAAAAGCTCTTCTGCCTTCAGAAGATTTTTAAGGAATATTCGTTCAAGGATCATCGTGAATTTTTAAAAAATATTTTTTCAAGGACCATCCAAGGATATAGGCGTGGATTTTAAAAGAATATGTTTTCAAGGACCATCAAAGGATATAGGCGTGGATTTTTAAAGAATATTTTTTCAACGACCATCCAAGGATATAGGCGTGGATTTTCAAAGAATATTTTTTCAACGACCATCCAAGGATATAGGCGTGGATTTTTAAAGAATATTTTTTCAACGACCATCTAAGGATATAGGAGTGGATTTTCAAAGAATATGTTTTCAAGGACCATCAAAGGATATAGGCGTGGATTTTTAAAGAATATTTTTTCAACGACCATCTAAGGATATAGGCGAGGATTTTCAAAGAATATTTTTTCAACGACCATCTAAGGATATAGGTGTGGATTTTCAAAGAATATGTTTTCAAGCACCATCAAAGGATATAAACGTGATTTTTAAAGAATATTGTTTCAAGAAATATTTCTTCAACGACCATCCAAGGATATAGGCGTGGATTTTTAAAGAATATTTTTTCAACGACCATCTAAGGATATTTTTTCAAGGACCATCAAACGATATAGACGTGGATTTTTAAAGAATATTTTTTCAAGAAATATTTCTTCAACGACCATTCAAGTATATAGGCGTGAATTTTTAAAGAATATTTTTTTAAGGACCATCCAAGGATATAGGCGTGGATTTTAAAGAATATTTTTTTAAGGACCATCCAAGGATATAGGCGTGGATTTTTAAAGAATATTTTTTTAAGGACCATCCAAGGATATAGGCGTGGATTTTTAAAGAATATTTTTTAAAGACCATCCAAGGATATAGGCGTGGATTTTAAAGAATATTTCTTCAACGACCATCCAAGGACATAGGCGTGAATTTTTAAGGAATATTTTTTAAGGACCATCCAAGGATATAGGCGTGGATTTTTAAAGAATATTTTTTCAAGAAATATTTCTTCAACGACCATCCAAGGACATAGGCGTGAATTTTTAAAGAATATTTTTTTAAGGACCATCCAAGGATATACGCGTGTATTTTTAAAGAATATTTTTTCAAGGACCATCTAAGGATATAGACGTGGATTTTTAAAGAATATTTTTTTAAGGACCATCCAAGGATATATGAGTAGATTTTTAAAGAATATTTTTTTAAGGACCATCCAAGGATATATGAGTAGATTTTTAAAGAATATTTTTTTAAGGACCATCCAAGGATATATGAGTAGATTTTTAAAGAATATTTTTTTAAGTACCATCCAAGGATATATGAGTAGATTTTTAAAGAATATTTTTTCAAGGACCATCAAAGGATATAGGCGTGGATTTTTAAAGAATATTTTTTAAGGACCATCCAATGATAGAGGCGTGGATTTTTAAAGAATATTTTTGAAGGACCATCCAAGGATATAGGCCTGGACTTTTAAGGAATATTTTTTATGGACCATCCAATGATATAGACGTGGATTTTTAAAGAATATTTTTTCAAGAAATATTTCTTCAACGACCATTCAAGTATATAGGCGTGAATTTTTAAAGAATATTTTTTTAAGCACCATCCAAGGATATAGGCGTGGATTTTAAAGAATATTTTTTTAAGGACTATCCAAGGATATAGGCGTGGATTTTTAAAGAATATTTTTTTAAGGACCATCCAAGGATATAGGCGTGGATTTTTAAAGAATATTTTTTTAAAGACCATCCAAGGATATAGGCGTGGATTTTAAAGAATATTTCTTCAACGACCATCCAAGGACATAGGCGTGAATTTTTAAGGAATATTTTTTTAAGGACCATCCAAGGATATAGGCGTGGATTTTTAAAGAATATTTTTTCAAGAAATATTTCTTCAACGACCATCCAAGGACATAGGCGTGAATTTTTAAAGAATATTTTTTTAAGGACCATCCCAGGATATAGGCGTGTATTTTTAAAGAATATTTTTTCAAGGACCATCTAAGGATATAGACGTGGATTTTTAAAGAATATTTTTTAAGGACCATCCAAGGATATATGAGTAGATTTTTAAAGAATATTTTTTTAAGGACCATCCAAGGATATATGAGTAGATTTTTAAAGAATATTTTTTCAAGGACCATCAAAGGATATAGGCGTGGATTTTTAAAGAATATTTTTTAAGGACCATCCAAGGATATATGAGTAGATTTTTAAAGAATATTTTTTTAAGGACCATCCAAGGATATATGAGTAGATTTTTAAAGAATATTTTTTCAAGGACCATCAAAGGATATAGGCGTGGATTTTTAAAGAATATTTTTTAAGGACCATCCAATGATAGAGGCGTGGATTTTTAAAGAATATTTTTTAAGGACCATCCAAGGATATAGGCCTGGACTTTTAAGGAATATTTTTTATGGACCATCCAATGATATAGGTGTGGATTTTTTCTAAAGGACAATCCAAGGATATAGGCCTGTATTTTTAAAGAATATTTTTATGGACCATCCAATGATATAGGTGTGGATTTTTTCTAAAGGACAATCCAAGGATATAGGCGTGGATTTTTAAAGAATATTTTTTCAACGACCATCCAATGATATAGGCGTGGATTTTTAAAGAATATTTTTAAGGACCATCCAATGATAGAGGCATGGATTTTTAAAGAATATTTTTTCAACGACCATCCAATGATATAGGCGTGGATTTTTAAAGTATATTTTTTCAAGAACCATCCAAGGATATGGTCGTGGATTTTTAAAGAATATTTTGCAAGGATTATTCAAGGATATAGGCTTGGATTTTTAAATAATTTATTGTCAAGGACATTGGTTTGGATTTTTTCCATTACCATTAAATGTGGGTTTTTTTGTAATTTTGTTTCCCTAAAATTCCCCTCCATATCCTCGTATCGACTTAATCCAAACTAATCATTAGTCTCTTTTAACCATTAATTCCTGCATTCGTTCGTTCACTCATGCATTATGCCCAGGTAGTTGTTGGGTTCGCATGTAATCTGCAGCATGTGTGTGCATACGTAGTGGCATTAGGCTTTTATGATTGTATCGAAGAAGTGTTGTTGATTACCAACATTTCAAATCGTATAGCCCAAATAGATGCAAATAATTGCTATTTTGCATTAAGGAAATGCATTTGTAAATAATTGATAAATCAATTAGTAATTATGCTCCCAAATACACACACACACAGAAACACAAATACACTTGCAAAATATATCGACTTCATAGCAAATTAAAGGAGTTCACCATACGCCTGCTAAATTGTAATGCATTAAGTTCTGAGTTCTCAGGTGTCATTTTGAGTGTGCGGTAAATGAATAATTGATTGGAAATTTGGTGAAATTAAATGTGGAATGTGAATAATAATGTCGAAGGAATAAAGAGAGAGAGGAGGAGGGACAGAAAGTGAGATAATGAGATTTCGAGTGCGAAATAAAGTAGGATATCTATGTAGAAATGTAAGCAAAGAATTAGTTGTATGCTACTCTGAGACATGGGAATTTGTGTAAAACTATTTGTTGAATACAGGTTAACAATTCGTATTAATTTGGAAATTGTATAAATATTTTAGAAGATCTATTTCGAAAAATGTTTTTAGTCAAAAGAAATTATTTAAATTACAGTATTAGTTCAATGAAATAGTAATGAGATTGGAATAATTTACATAAATAAACTTCAGGCATGGACAAGGAGTTTTATGGAATTTCAATATTTAGAGGGATATTTTTCAGGATCCAATAAACTGGCTTTTTAAGAGCATTTTCCAAGGACCATCAGACCGATAAACGTGTGTTATTGAGAATATTTTTTCAAGAACCAAAGGACCAATAAACGTGGATTTTTAAGAATATTTTTTCAAGGACCAAAGACCAATAAACGTGGATTTTTAAGAATATTTTATCAAGGACCAAAACACCAATAAACGTGGATTGTTAAAGAATATTTTCCAAGGTCCTTCAACCCAATAAACGTGGATTTTTTAAAGAATATTTTTTCAAGGACCAAAAAATTAGTAAACTTGTATTTTTAAGAATATTTTTTCAAGGATCAAAAGACTAATAAACGTGGATTTTTAAAGAATATTTTTTTTTCAAGGACCAAAATACCAATAAACATGGATTTTTTTTAAAAAATATTTTTCAAGGACCTTCAGTCCAGTAGTCGTGAATTTTTAAAAATAATATTTTTCAAGGACCTTTAATCCAGTAGTCGTGGATTTTTTAAAGAATATTTTTCAAGGACCTTCAATCCAGTAATCGTGGATTTTTTAAAGAATATTTTTCAAGGATCTTCAATCCAGTAATCGTGGATTTTTTAAAGAATATTTTTCAAGGACCTTCAATCCAGTAATCGTGGATTTTTTAAAGAATATTTTTCAAGGACCTTCAATCCAGTAATCGTGGATTTTTTAAAGAATATTTTTCAAGGACCTTCAATCCAGTAATCGTGGATTTTTTAAAGAATATTTTTCAAGGATCTTCAATCCAGTAATCGTGGATTTTTTAAAGAATATTTTTCAAGGACCTTCAATCCAGTAATCGTGGATTTTTTAAAGAATATTTTTCAAGGAGCAAAATACCAATAAACATGGATTTTTTTAAAAAAATATTTTTCAAGGACCTTCAGTCCAGTAGTCGTGAATTTTTAAAAATAATATTTTTCAAGGACCTTTAATCCAGTAGTCGTGGATTTTTTAAAGAATATTTTTCAAGGACCTTCAATCCAGTAATCGTGGATTTTTTAAAGAATATTTTTCAAGGATCTTCAATCCAGTAATCGTGGATTTTTTAAAGAATATTTTTCAAGGACCTTCAATCCAGTAATCGTGGATTTTTTAAAGAATATTTTTCAAGGACCTTCAATCCAGTAATCGTGGATTTTTTAAAGAATATTTTTCAAGGACCTTCAATCCAGTAATCGTGGATTTTTTAAAGAATATTTTTCAAGGACCTTCAATCCAGTAATCGTGGATTTTTTAAAGAATATTTTTCAAGGACCTTCAATCCAGTAATCGTGGATTTTTTAAAGAATATTTTTCAAGGACCTTCAATCCAGTAATCGTGGATTTTTTAAAGAATATTTTTCAAGGACCTTCAATCCAGTAATCGTGGATTTTTTAAAGAATATTTTTCAAGGACCTTCAATCCAGTAATCGTGGATTTTTTAAAGAATATTTTTCAAGGACCTTCAATCCAGTAATCGTGGATTTTTTAAAGAATATTTTTCAGGGACCTTCAATCCAGTAATCGTGGATTTTTTAAAGAATATTTTTCAAGGACCTTCAATCCAGTAATCGTGGATTTTTTTAAAAAAAATATTTTTCAAGGACCTTCAATCCAGTAGTCGTGAATTTTTAAAAAGAATATTTTTCAAGGACCTTTAATCCAGTAATCGTGGATTTTTTAAAGAATATTTTTCAAGGACCTTCAATCTAGTAGTCGTGGATTTTTTAAAGAATATTTTTCAAGGACCTTCAATCCAGTAATCGTGGATTTTTTAAAGAATATTTTTCAAGGACCTTCAATCCAGTAATCGTGGATTTTTTAAAGAATATTTTTCAAGGACCTTCAATCCAGTAATCGTGGATTTTTTAAAGAATATTTTTCAAGGACCTTCAATCCAGTAATCGTGGATTTTTTAAAGAATATTTTTCAAGGACCTTCAATCCAGTAATCGTGGATTTTTTAAAGAATATTTTTCAAGGACCTTCAATCCAGTCATCGTGGATTTTTTAAACAATATTTTTCAAGGACCTTCAATCCAGTAATCGTGGATTTTTTAAAGAATATTTTTCAAGGACCTTCAATCCAGTAATCGTGGATTTTTTAAAGAATATTTTTCAAGGACCTTCAATCCAGTAATCGTGGATTTTTTAAAGAATATTTTTTCAAGGACCTTCAATCCAGTAATCGTGGATTTTTTAAAGAATATTTTTCAAGGACCTTCAATCCAGTAATCGTGGATTTTTTAAAGAATATTTTTCAAGGACCTTCAATCCAGTAATCGTGGATTTTTTAAAGAATATTTTTCAAGGACCTTCAATCCAGTAATCGTGGATTTTTTAAAGAATATTTTTCAAGGACCTTCAATCCAGTAATCGTGGATTTTTTAAAGAATATTTTTCAAGGACCTTCAATCCAGTAATCGAGGATTTTTTAAAGAATATTTTTCAAGGACCTTCAATCCAGTAATCGTGCATTTTTTAAAGAATATTTTTCAAGGACCTTCAATCCAGTAATCGTGGATTTTTTAAAGAATATTTTTCAAGGACCTTCAATCCAGTAATCGTGGATTTTTTAAAGAATATTTTTCAAGGACCTTCAATCCAGTAATCGTGGATTTTTTAAAGAATATTTTTCAAGGACCTTCAATTCAGTAATCGTGGATTTTTTAAAGAATATTTTTCAAGGACCTTCAATCCAGTAATCGTGGATTTTTTAAAGAATATTTTTCAAGGACCTTCAATCCAGTAATCGTGGATTTTTTAAAGAATATTTTTCAAGGACCTTCAATCCAGTAATCGTGGATTTTTTAAAGAATATTTTTCAAGGACCTTCAATCCAGTAATCGTGGATTTTTTAAAGAATATTTTTCAAGGACCTTCAATCCAGTAATCGTGGATTTTTTAAAGAATATTTTTCAAGGACCTTCAATCCAGTAATCGTGGATTTTTTAAAGAATATTTTTCAAGGACCTTCAATCCAGTAATCGTGGATTTTTTAAAGAATATTTTTCAAGGACCTTCAATCCAGTAATCGTGGATTTTTTAAAGAATATTTTTCAAGGACCTTCAATCCAGTAATCGTGGATTTTTTAAAGAATATTTTTCAAGGACCTTCAATCCAGTAATCGTGGATTTTTTAAAGAATATTTTTCAAGGACCTTCAATCCAGTAATCGTGGATTTTTTAAAGAATATTTTTCAAGGACCTTCAATCCAGTAATCGTGGATTTTTTAAAGAATATTTTTCAAGGACCTTCAATCCAGTAATCGTGGATTTTTTAAAGAATATTTTTCAAGGACCTTCAATCCAGTAATCGTGGATTTTTTAAAGAATATTTTTCAAGGACCTTCAATCCAGTAATCGTGGATTTTTTAAAGAATATTTTTCAAGGACCTTCAATCCAGTAATCGTGGATTTTTTAAAGAATATTTTTCAAGGACCTTCAATCCAGTAATCGTGGATTTTTTAAAGAATATTTTTCAAGGACCTTCAATCCAGTAATCGTGGATTTTTTAAAGAATATTTTTCAAGGACCTTCAATCCAGTAGTCGTGGATTTTTAAAGAATATTTTTCAAGGACCTTCAATCCAGTAATCGTGGATTTTTTAAAGAATATTTTTCAAGGACCTTCAATCCAGTAATCGTGGATTTTTTAAAGAATATTTTTCAAGGACCTTCAATCCAGTAATCGTGGATTTTTTAAAGAATATTTTTCAAGGACCTTCAATCCAGTAATCGTGGATTTTTTAAAGAATATTTTCAAGGACCTTCAATCCAGTAATCGTGGATTTTTTAAAGAATATTTTTCAAGGACCTTCAATCCAGTAATCGTGGATTTTTTAAAGAATATTTTTCAAGGACCTTCAATCCAGTAATCGTGGATTTTTAAAGAATATTTTTCAAGGACCTTCAATCCAGTAATCGTGGATTTTTTAAAGAATATTTTTCAAGGACCTTCAATCCAGTAATCGTGGATTTTTTAAAGAATATTTTTCAAGGACCTTCAAAGAATACAGCTCGTCTATAAAGACTTCCTGGCCCACCAGCTCGTCTATAAAGACTCCCTGGCCCACCAGCTCGTCTATAAAGATTCCCTGGCCCACCAACTCGTCTATAGATCCTCCCTGGAGCACCAACTCGTCTATAGGGACTCCCTGGCCCTCCAGCTCCTCTATAGGGACTCCCTGGCCCTCCAGCTCGTCTATAAAGACTCCCTGGCCCTCCAGATCGTCTATAAAGACTGCCTGGCCCACCAGCTCGTCTATAAAGACTATCTGGCCTTCCAGCTCGTCTATAAAGACTCCCTGGCCCACAAGCTCGTCTATAAAGCCTATATTGTGAAGCCAACTAGTCTATACATACTCCCAGGCCCTCTAGATCGTCCATATAAATTTGCTGGCTCTTTAGCGGTATATAAATAATATTTTTGAAGGACCTTCAGAAAAACATTTGTTTACAACTATGAAAACAATAGGACTTTTATGAATTCTTTAAAACATGTGGACTTTTATGATTTCTCTAAAAAAATAATTCTAGAATGCAGGATTTTTTTTGAAAAAAAAAAAAAACTTTTTAAAGACTCTCTGATTTCAAGATTTTTCAGCGAATATTTTTAAGGATTATTTGAATCAAGGACTTTTTAAAGAATATTTTTTTTGACTTCCTGAATCCCGAATTTTTAGAAAAAAAATTTTGCAAAGAACCTGTGTTCTCAGAAATAATGAGAAGACTGTTTAAGTCCAGGATATATATTTTCATATTTTTTTCAAGGACTATTATCGTGGATTTTTAAAATATTATGGCCATTAATTATAGATAAATATTTTGCTTTTTGAATATGTAGTTACACATCCCTGCAACCTTGCCTAAAATGATTTAAACAAATAATCCTTCCAGCGAAAATAATCCAAAAAACCTCAAAAAAATCCTCGCCCACCTTTTTCAGCTCCATTAGGATTACATTACGAAAACGCACATCGCCGCTATCGTCAAGTGGGACATGTTCAACCTTTAAATTCCCATGTAATTGTAAACATTTTAATTTGTAGCTTTATCATTGCTCTCCATTTACATCCAATCACTTTTGCAATTCAATGCTCGCAACACTGCCAGCATTTATCCCTCCCGGCCGCTGTGGTGGTGGGGGGAGGGAGAGGGCTTACATTTGTTTTTGCATTTGGATTAATGTTGCCATTTTTGTGTTTTTTTTTTCTCTCTCTCTCTCGTTTTTCTGTTGCCAGGATTTCTCGTCGATAAGTTTGGTAAATACAAACCAGTTGTGGTCATGAGTCTACTCCTGAATGCGATATTCCATCATTCGTTGCTGTTCATACCGCAACAGGAAATACCGGGTGTTGTGCCATCGGCGTTTGTGATGCGTCATCCTGATAGTGGTGTCATTGAGGTAAGTCTCTTTCAATAGTTTTTTTTTTCTTTTTCGAATTTGTTTGTTTTTGTTTTTATTGTTGATGGTGTTGTAGCTGTTGGTGCTACCGTTGTTGCCATTGTTGTTGCTGCTGTTGTATTTACTTGTCTATGGCAACTTGTAGTTGAATGTTAAACATGACAATGACATACCGTTGATCAGGCAGGCTTGACTGTATGTCTATCGGATTGTCTGTCTATTATTAAGAGATGCGACGTAGCCGAACACACATATCGATATCCTGATGTGTGTGTGTTGACTGGATAAAATCAATATATTCCAAATTTCCTGAAGATTTAAGTAAAAGCACATGGAATTAAATTCGACTGTGCTGGAATTGCATATGGATTTAGATTAAATTGGAAAATGGAAATATTTTGGTTGATTCAGATGAAAATAGATATATTTTAGGAATTTGTTGAGGTGCTATCAGAGCTAACAACATTGATTCTTTTCGAGATATTTTTTTAAAGCTAACAGAAAAAGAAGCTCTTAAAAAATATTTCTTTAAAAATTTTATGAAAAAAATTGTTTTGAAAACTATTGAATCCGTCGACTTTTTTGAAGGACGAAAAAAGAACTCCTTGGCTCTCCAGCTCATCTTTAGAGACTCTTTGGCTCTCCAGCTGGTCTATATAGACTCTTTGGCGCTCCGTCACGTCTGTAGAGACTTGTTTATAAAGCATATATTTTCAAGGACCATCAGACCAAAAAATTTGGAATTTTTAAAGATTTTTTTTTAATTTCCTTAATTCAGAATTCTTTAAAGAATATTTTATGAATTAAAGAATACTTATTTTAAAAGTATTTCTGAATCCAGAATAAGTTTGTATTCATGACTTTTTTTAAAAAAAGAATTAATTGAAACCAGTAAAGAATGTCCTAAAGTCGGCCGGGCCGACTTTATGATACCCTACACCACTTTGCTAATATAGTAGAGCCCCGCATAACAATTAAAAGTTTTTATGGGCGAATTCAATCATACACCCTATGATTATAATTATAATTTAAAGTTCAAAGGACATGCCGAAGCATTTATATCTTTTAAATTCGGACTTGTATTGTCCATTACAATTAATTTAAAATCGGATAAAGATATATATGGGAGCTATATCCAAATCGGAACCAATTTCAATAAAATTTGGCAAAGATATTTCTGAGCTGTATTTGATATATTTCCCTGAATATCGTTGTTACGGAGTGCATATTACGGCTGTGGGTAACAAATATAACAAATCGGATGAACAGTGTATATGGGAGCTATAGCTATATCTGAACCGATCTTTACCAAATACTAGCTTCTACACTCAATTCGGTCGTAAGTGCCAAATTTCATCCTATTTGGGCAAATATTAGACGTTTGGTGCACAATAAAAGGCAAATCGGACGAAGTTATATATGGGAGCTATATCCAAATCTGAACCGATCTCGATAAAATGTAGTAAAGGTATTTTTGAGATGTATTTGATATATTTCCCTAAATATTGTTGTTACAGAGTGCATATTACAGCTGCGAAGGACAAAAATAAAAAATCGGATGAACAATATATATGGGAGCTATAGCTATATCCGAATCGATTTAGATAAAATTTGGCATACTTATTTTCAGGCCTAATCTGGTTGTATGTGCAAAATTCCATACCATTCGGCCTGATATTACACGTTTGGTGCACAATAAAAGACAAATCGGACGAAGATATATATGGGAGCTATATCTAAATTTTGACCAATTATCTCCAATTTCAATAGGGGTCGTCCTTGGGCCCAGCAAATGATTTGTGCAAAATTTCATCTGGATAGGACAATAAATGCGAACTGTACTTTGTTTACAAAAATACATGGACAGACAGACGGACGGACATGCATAAATCGACTCAGAATGTGATTCTATGCAGATCATCAAAAGGAACTATGGGTCTATCTCGTTTCCTTTTGCCTGTTACAAACAAATGCACAAAGACATAATACCCTGACCACCTTGTGGTGTGAGGTATAATTAAATAATTTGTATTGGAAAAATGGAAAATGAAATGAGAGCCACTGGTGGATTACAGGAAAGAAGTACCAAAGGGTTTTTCGGTAATGCCAACTTTAAGGCTATGAAAAGTACTAAACTGGTCCTAAGATTCTAAAATGGTAATATTTGGTATTAAGTGAACGGATAGAGCTAAAAAATTGAAATTTAGTACGAGAATCAAGGTTAGAAAGTACTTTGATATATGAAGGTGGGATTTCAAGGAAGGAAGGTGGATTGGGAAAAGATTGGTTTTCGGAGAACGGATAATGCTGGAATTTCAAAATTTTGGTATTGGGATCCCTGTTGTTTGTGTTGTTGTGATAAAAAGGTGTTTTTGGAGGTGAGTACTTCAAGCTCACGAAAATTACTAAATAGTACTATGTTTGGTACAATTTGGTACTGGGTGAAACTTCGCTAATCATGTTTAACCATGATATATGGAGCTGGTTTCGGAAATGTGTACTACAATTTTACGAAAAATATTAAATGGTACTGTATTTGGTACAACTTTGTATTAGGTGAACCGATTGGGCGTCACTATTCATGTGTAGCCTGGACATATGGGGGCGGTTTTGGAAATGTGAAGGGTTAGCAGAAAAGAAAATTATATCTAGATATCTGATGATATCTGTGGTTGAGATTTGGCGGTGGTTTGAAATGTGTCCCTTTGGAAATGTGTACCATAATTGTACGAAAAGTACTAAATAGAACTGAAAATGGGTACTAAGTGAAGATATTGAGCTGGAATCCTCAATTTAATATTGAGGTCTCAGTTGGTTATGCAAGGGTGTACAAAAAGTACTAAATGGTACTAAATTTTGTATTGGGTGAAGGAAAATAAATGAATTTCTGAAGTTTGATATAGATGTCACTGCTGGTGTCTGTGGTGAATATGTGAAGGTGATTTTGGAAATGTCTACGAAAATTGTTCGAAAAGTACACTAAATAGTTCCAAACTTGGTTTTGTGTGAAGGAAAGGAATTAAAATCCTGAAATTTGATATAGATGACACTTTTGGCCGTCTGCCGTTAAGATTTGGAAATGTGTGTGTGGTAATTGTACGAAAATACTAAATAGTACTAAATTTTGTATTGGCTGCAGGAATCCGAAATTTGATAGTGAGGTCTCTGTTGGTATCTGCGATTGAGATATGTAGGTGGTTTCGGAAATGTTTATTCTAATTTTACGAAAAGTACTAAGTATTACTATATTTGGTGTTGGGTGAAGGGATATGGCCGGTATTCCAAAATTGGATTTTGAGGTCTCTGTTGCTATCTGGAATTGACATATGGAGGGGGTCTCGGATATGTGAATCACAATTGTACGAAAAATACTAAATGGTACTAATTTGGATATTGGGTGAAGGAATAGAGATGGAATCCTCAAATTTGAAATTGAGTTCTTTGTTGGTATCTGGGATTTAGATATGGGCTTGGTTTTGGAAATGTGCGCGATAATTGTAATAAAAGTACTAAGTTGTCCAATATCGGTCCACTCCATCCTGTACCTCTCCCGAAAAGGGTCAAAACTTTAAGTAAGTATAACTCGTATAAAATGTAACTCGTAAAACATTTTACTAACCCAAGGTCTGCTTGGGGTCAACCTTTTGAGAAAAATAAGGCCATTTAAATTCCAAAAAGTGCAAGAACTTTCACCGCAAGAGAACGAATGTAGACTAAAAAGAGCTAAAGAGTTGCTTCGCTTGGCCGAAAGTGGTGAACTGCCGAATTTGGTTTTCTCCGATGAGAAAACATTCATTGTCCAACAGTTTTTAAACAAACATAATGATAGGGTTTACTTTCCAAAGAGGTCAGCTGAAAATGTACACCTTCGGTTGGCCACCATAACTCAATTGTCGGCCATGGTGATGGTGTGGGTCGCCATAACAACCGATGGTCGCTCTCCGCTCGTATTAATCGACCATAAGAATAAATACCAAATTTTATTGCGAAAATATTCTGAAGGGTGTATTAAAGCCTTGGGCACGCAAACATTTTGGCCGCAGACATTGGACGTTCCAATAGAACTCAGCACCCGCCACCCAAGAATGAGGTTCCTCGCCTCATTTTCCGCGCACAATGGCCACAAAAATCTCCGGATACCAATCCGTTGGACTATTGTGTCTGGAATATTTTGGAGAGCAAGGTTGGCACTAAAAAAATACCAAAGTGTCGATTACCTCAAGCAAGCACTTCGCCAGGAATGGGCCGAAATACCGCATAACAACATTCGGGCAGCGTGTGACGGTTTCATTGGCCGTTTGAAGGCCGTAATTCGAGCCAAAGGTCACCAATTCAAACAAATCTAAACTTATTCTAAAATTTGATGCTATTTCCGAATGAAAGCAAAATACGTCATTCAATAAAATTTAAAAAAAAAAAAAATTGTAAAATTATGGCGTTTGACTTTGTTGCAGGTTTTTTACCTCACCCTGTAGCATGCCTTATAACATCGGTGCTTATATTTACAGTGGATTCCATAATACCGTAGTTTTGAATGTTTGAATTCTATATCAATTGATAAATATGCAAAATAGAATTAGTTATTTCTTCGAATAGGATGTATTCGAAGAAATAACTAATTCTAGTTCTTGACTAAATTCTGTCTCCAAAGAGTGTTCATTTATCTATGAAATAAATTACAAAGTATATATTTTAATGTACATTGCAATTAGTCTTCATTGCCAAAAAAAAGTAACTTTGATCGATTGAACTTAGCTCCTCATAAACAAACCCCACTGTACATGCCTTAACTGAAAACCCGAAATACCTGGCCCACACCTAGCCCAAAGTGAAAAGTTTCGTGTTTCGTGTGAGAATCAAAATTTCCACCCCATCTTAATTAAAATAATATGTGTGAGTGAGCATTTTAAATCACACCAATGTATAAACATACATATGTGTGCATGTGTGTGTGTGTGCTTGTTCTTTCGATACCGTTCGTGGTTTCCACGCATCACTAACCTATCAAGTATTCCGTGAATTGTATCGATAGAAATATACTACACTACACGATTCAACAAACATTCACATCGACATATCGTAGCTATACACACACACACACCAATACATATGCATCTCTAAAGTTGAGAATAATAAAGTAAGTCAAGAATAGCTTACATCACACCATGGATCCGCAGATATTCACTTTGAAGGAAATATTCTGGGGAGAGTATTTTAGGTAGGCTACCATCATCGATTATGCACACCTTTACATATTTGAAATGAGTGTGGGTGAAGGTGTGTGTGCGGTGGATAGTCATTGATTATATTTGGTTGGGCTAAAGTTTGGACCACAGCAATCAACTGCCAGGTTTTTATTTTAACTTTGGCGCTGCAGGTACTTGATGTAAACATTATCGAGAGCTGATGTGTTTGAATTTTAAATGATGTACAGTAATTTGGAAAAGATTTTGTATCGAAGAAAATGGGTCTTCTGAATGTGAAATAGGGTCAATAGAATCAATGGATCTAACAAAAGAACGCTATAGAGTGTTGTTCGCCAAAGAAGGACCTACAAAGACTCCACTGTGAATAGAGATGGTTTTTGCAGGACTTTAAGCTTTTCCGATTTCTACACCTGTTCACAAGAATTTACACATATGGCCGATTTAAGACTTGACTTGACTCTGTCGCAATTTAGTGCAGTTTTAGTCCCTAAAAAGTACAATTTTCGGAATTAAATTTCGCAGAATATTTTTTTATGAGATGCAGCTATGTACTAAAAATCTGAGTTCAATAAGGTACATAATTGTACATTTAGTACGAATCCTAATGTTTATAGCTAAGCACTTTTCGTAATCGTATATTTTTTTTAAACTGATCATGAGAATAATTTTGGATTTTTTTTATTAATTCCTTTAAAGACTGTAAACGTTAATTTTTTCAATAACATTTTTAAGGACTATCAGTGCAATAAACGTGGATTTTTTATGAATATTTTTATGAAATTTCAGGACAGCAATGACAATTTAGGACTATTTTTAAAGACAATCGAAGCATAATATTGGAGTTTTTAAAGGAATATCTGAGAATTAGTAAGGATTTTCAAAATAATATTTTTAAAAAATTAAAATAAAACAAGTAAGCAAAGGCTATAGTCGTGCGGGGTCGACCATGTGATACCCTACAACACAACAATATGTTAGTAGCCCCTTTATGTCCAAATCCATTTTGGAAGATTTCGCTTTTGAAATTATGTCACGGAACACTGTCCAGATATTACCATTAGCATTTTGACCAGGGACATTTGCCCAATATTTACGCACTCCGTCGTGCTGTTATTTGTTGTGGTCCGTCTTACAGCTATATATAATCCAATAGTCAACCAAAATGCTAGTATTCTTCCCTATCCTTAACTCTCTTCTCAGGCTGTCGATTGGCTACTATTGTGTAATCAGGAATTTTTTTCTGTTTTTGGTTCATTTGAAACCCTAAATATTTTGTGATCATTTCCAAAAGGAAGAGGCCCCTCTGTATCTCCAAATTTAGACTCGTTTATATGATTTTCTTGTCTACGATATTTGGCTATTTTCGTCAACGGAATCAGCATAAAAAAGTCATTTCAACCACTAAATATATTGCGGACATCTATGAAAACGATAGACTTAGCCCTTCTGAGCCTAACCCTACCCTTGTGAAAATTTTCGGATTGGACGATAATTGCAATCTGCATATAATAACCCCAACCTATGTTGTAAGTTGAAAAAATATTACAAAATGTACATACACAATTAAAACAAGTAAGCAAAGGGTACAGTCGAGCGGGGCCGACCGTTGAATACCCTACAACACTATAATAAACCATACAGCTTATATAGACGAAATACTCGACAGAATTCCACAAGATATTGTGACAAATTATAATAAAAACCATCAGGTTTCGTTCTCTAATTTTCGAATAATAGCAACTTAAACTAATTTGCTCATTTCCAATTTATTGGTAGATGTTGCAAGTAAATAGTCTTCCTAGATCTGAAACCATTATTTCCCAAAGACCTATAATCTCTCAGAAGTGGCAAAAGATTAACATTTATTATTGGTTTTTGACTGAAACGCATCTATATGAGATACAGACATTTGACTATATTCGTTAACGAAATAGTCAGAAGTGCGTCTTTCCTGTATTTGTGAATTCTCGAAAAAGCCTCTGGAATGGACATTTTCGTATTTTGTCTGCAAAAGTTGGCAAACTATTTCACACATTGAATATTTTTGGATGGCCATCCAAAACTGCTTGGCTTTTGCAATGTCCGGTAGCCCCCTTTCAAATGTGCGTGATGATCGGGCGATAATTACGACCTGCCGACAATTTTGCAGTTTTTGGTCCATTTCAACCCCTAAATATATGGCGATCATCTCCGAAAAGAGTAGGCTTCTACTCTGACCCTCATCTTATCCCCATGCAAAATTTCGTAAGGATCGGGCCATAAATGCGATCTGTATATGATATTCTGATGTCATAACTACTTAGGTTTGTTAGCTGTAGAAATATTACCAAATGTTTAATTCAAAATGAAAATATGCCAAAAATATGACAAAATTGAAAAAATATGAGAACATTTTACAAAATCAATATTTTCATCTTTAGAGAGATATTTTTATGCGATTTTTTTAGACGTTTTTTCTTTCCTGCCAAGAGGCCATTCTGTATTAATGAGAACTGTCGAAATCAGTTCAGCCGTTCTCGACATATAAGAGATTTTTCAAGCATATCTTCTTTGATAAACATATATATCGCACATATTTTGCTATATATCCGATATATAAAGGTCAGAAGTAACCTTGCCATGGCTTTGTGATTTCGCCGGGATTTAAAATATTCGCGGTTTAATGAAAAATGTTCATTTTTTCAACACAAAATATGTGGTCTATTTTACCCGCTAAATATTATCCGATGACCACCCAAATTGGTAGGCTTCTTCCCCGCCCTAAACTCTAGCTACATGCGAAATTCCGCGTCGATTGGTCTATAATTGCGACCTGTATAGCTACTGCAAAATCCGACATTTTTTCAGTATTTGGTCCATTTCAACCCCTAAACATTTGGCGATCATCTCAAAAAGAAATAGGGTTCTATTCTGGCCCAACCCCGACCTCCATTCCAAATTTCGTGAAGATCGGGCCATAATTGCGACCTGTAGAGTGATTACAAATTAACATGGACAGACGGACAGACGGACGGACGGACATACATAGCTAGATCGACTCAGCTCGGCGAGCTAGGATGATCCATATTTACTTTCCTATGTGGGAAACCAATATTTCGTGGTGTTACATAATTTTTGGCCCAATCAAACTTATAATACCCCAACACATAGTGTTGTAGGGTATAAAAATCGCATGCGATAAAAAATATGAAAAAATAAAAAAATGTCAAAAAATACTACAAAATCTATATTAACATCATTATTGGCATCTTTTTATGCGATTTTTTTTTAGATTTTATATTTTTATGCCAAGAGGGCATTCTGAATTGACAAAAGTTGTCAAAATCGGTCCAGCTATTCTTGAGATATAAGCACTCTAGCTAATATCCCCTTCCTTTGAATATATACATTGTATATATTTCGCTCTATATATCCGATATATTTAATATCGGCATCTACGTAACGGTCAGAATTGACCTGTTCGTCTATTTGTGATTTCGCCAAGATTAAAAATATTCGCGGTTTATGGAAAATTTGACTTTTATTTAACGCAAATGTTATGGTGTATTTCACCCACTAAATATTACCCGATGACCATCAAAATTGGAAGGTTTCTGCCCAGCCTAGCATAGCCTAGCCCCATACTAACTTCCGCTTCGATTGGTCCATAATTGTGACCTGTAGAGCAACTGCAAAATCAGGAAATTTTTCAGTTTTTGGTCCATTTTAACCCCTAAATATTATGCGATCATAGGGTTCTATTCTGGCCTTAACCCCACCTCCACTTTCAATTTCGTGAGGATCGGTCCATAATTGCAACCTGTAGAGTGATTACAAATTAACATGACAGACGGACGGACGGACATACGTAGCTAGATCGACTCAGCTTGGAGAGATAGGAAGATCCATATATGATTTCCTATGTGGGAAACCAGTATTTCGAGGTGTTACATAATTTTTGGCCCAATCAAACTTATAATACCCCCAACACATAGTGTTGTAGGGTATAAATAGTCCTGGCATTTCAAAGGTATTTTATTCGAAAAATAGAAGGATTTTTAAAAGAATTTTAAGGAATATTTTTAGGGCCAATGATAAAGGGGTTTTTATACCCTCAGTCATATGGCTACAGAGGGTATATATATATCAGTTAATACGGCCAAAATGTGCCTCATCGTAATAACGGTCTCTTTTGACCAAATAGGTTTCAGGACATTTGGAGTCGATCTAGCGATGTTAGTGCGTCAGTCTGGCTGGTGCGCACGATAACTCTCGAAGGGATCATCCGATTTGGTTCAAACTTGGTATCGTATTATTATTATCAAACTTAGATCGAGTTCGGGTATGGCAACATGGGTCCACTCCTTCTGGTACCTCTCCAACAAAAAGTCAACATTTCACAAAAAAAAAAAAATATTTTACTGCACAGAGAGAGAGAGAGAGAGAGAGAGAGAGAGAGAGAGAGAGAGAGAGAGAGAGAGAGAGGGAGAGAGAGATATTGAATAATTTTATATTTTATAAAATGTGATGTAAGGTTCCTATAACACACATCACAATGTTTTTATTAACCCTAGATCTGGTATGAACATGGACTATATCGGTCTACTCCTTCGATACCTCCCCCATAAAGCGAAATTTACATCCGATTCCATTCAGACTTGACACATGTCAATATTTCTTTCAACACAAGATCTGTCAAAATGATGGTTGAGATCGGACCATTCTTTCTGGTACCTCCTCCACAAAGTTTCAAAATTTTAAATAACCAAAAATTTTAAAAAATTGGAAATAAGCATTCGATTCTCTTCACATTTCATACATCCCATTTTTTTCTACTAACAAAATATCTGCTGTGAAGATGGGATATATCGGCCGACTCCTTCGGATAGCTCTCCCACAAAGGATCAACATTTTGAATATCCACAAAGCTCATAAAACGCGAAATTAACATTCGAAATAATTCAGACTTATTACATTTCAATATTTCTTTCAACGCAAGATCTGTTCTAACGATGGTACAGATCGGACCATTTCTTCTGGTCGTGTTCAAGATTTTGAAAATCAGAACTCTCAAAGAAAGCGAAATAAACATCCAACTCTCTTCAAAGTCCCACATACAAACATTTTTGCTAACACAAGAACTGTTGTGAAGATGATATATGTGTATCTGCGAACCCCTTCTGGTACTTCACCCACAAAGGATCATAATTTTTAATATTTTCAAATACTTTTTTGAAACCTGAGATGAATATGGAATTTATGATTTCGCATAAAATTTGATATAAATATTCGATTTTCTTGTAATTTTGCCCACAAGAATATTCTTATCTGTATTAGATGAAGTATGAAAATTAAAAAAGCAGTTAAGTTCGGCCGAACTTTTTATACCCCCACCATTTGAAGGAAACTTGAAAAATTTCCAAAAAAAAAAATCTGTCGAAAAATACAGCTCGAATGAAAACCGCTATACGAAGACGGGGATATACGAAGACGTGATCCTGCATAAGTAATTTTTGTCATAGGCTGTAGTAATGGTTCCGAAATTTATATACGAAATTTGAAATAATTCAGGTAAATAATGTTGCAAGAATCATGAAAATACCGTATATTCCTGGGGTACGTTATATGGGCGCTATACTAATATGCAGCGTTTTAATGCAAACGATCGGAGTCCACGGAAATAGACAAGGGAAAAGTTCATTTGATTCAAATAGGTCGAATTTCTATCTTAACTTATATCACCCATCCGCATCAAGAGTGACTCTAATGTAAAATTTCAATCTTCACTCGTTTAGCTTTAGAGGTGATGATTCAGTGAGGCAATCAATCTTATTATACCCTCAGCTATATGGCTACAGAGGGTATATATCATTTGATGACGTGCCTAGTCGAAATAACGATTTAGACCCTAGGTCTCTTTGAACCAAATCCATTTCAGAACATTTGGAGTCGATCTAGCGATGTCCGTCCGTCCGTCTGTAAGTCTGTTTGTCTGTCTGACTGGCTGCGTGCGCACGATAACTCTTAAAGGGAGTATCCGATTTGGTCCAAACTTGGTACATCGTAATATTTTTGTCAAACTTAGATCGAGTTCTGAGATGGGCAATATCGGTCTACTCTTTCTGGTACCTCCCTGACAAAAGGTCGAAATTTTCAAAAAAATTTTTTTTTGCACAGAAAGAGAAGCTTTTATCCGATTTTGCTGCAACATTGCAAATCTTAATATTTGCGTTAGTACTAGGTCAAGTGTGAAAATGGACTCCATCAAGTACCTCCTTCACAAATGGTCAAAATTTTGAATAATTACAACTCTCATAATATGTGATGTAAGACCCCGATTGCCTTCACACATGCCAATATTTATGTTAGCCCAAGGTCTGATGTTAAGATGGAATATATCGGTCCATTCCTTCTGGTACCTACCCCACAAATGGTCGAAATTTTTACAAATATATATTTTTTGCACAGAAAGAGAAACGATAATCCGGTTTTGCTCAAACTTTGCAAATCTTAATATTTACGTCAGTTCTAGGTCAAGTGTGAAAATGGATAATATAGGTCCACTCAATCAAGTACCTCCCCCACAAAGGGTCAACATTTTAAATAATTACAACACTCATAAAATGTGATGTAAGAGTCCGATTGTCCTCAAATTTCGCACATCCCAATATTTATATTAACCCAAGGTCTGATGTTAAGATGGAATATATCGGTCCACTGCTTCTGGTACCTCCACACAAATGATCGAGATTTTCAAAAAAAAAATATATATATTTTCTCTCCGCAGAAAGAGAATCGATAATCCGATTTTGTTCCAACTTTGCAAATCCTGATATTTACGACAGTTCTATGTCAGGTGCAAAAAGGGATAATATAGGTCCACTCCATCAAGTATCTCGCCCACAAAAGGTCGAAATTTTGAATATTCATCAAGCTCTTAAAACACTTAAAGACGATTCCATTCAGTCTTGGCACATCTCAATGTTTTCATAAGCGCAAGATGGTAGAGATCGGACCATTCGTTCTGGTACCTCCCACATAATGGACCTAAGTTTTGAATAATCAAAACGAGCAAAGAATCCAAAATAAACATCCGGTTCTCTTCATATTACACACGTCCCATTATTTCTACTAACTCAAGATCTGGTGTGAAGATGGGATATATCGGTCCACTCCTTCTGGTACCTCCCGCACAAAAGGTCAAAATTCTGAGTATATTATGAGCTTCATAAAACGCAAAATTAACATCCGATTCTATTCAAACTTGGATGGATCTTGGATCTGTATTAGATGAAGTGTGAAAATGGAATACTTCGGTTCGCTATTTCTGTTACCTGACGCACGTTCATAACTTAAGGCTGGGGGTATACATCTGTCGGCAAAACCGACTGATACTATTTTACTATTTTAATTTTATATTAACTATTAATTTTATATTAATTTATTATTATTTTTACATACCTCATTGAAATATTACTCTATCTCTCTCTGCTAAGTACATGGTGGCGTATACTTAAGCGTATATCACAATTATCAATCATACGTGCCACCATACCACAACAAAACCCCTTCTCACATGGTTACACACACTCACATAGACATGTTACAAACCAACCACTGTGCGTAGTCACGTGTTTAGGCCTAATTATTAAAATTACCTTTCCATGGTCTCCACCTTTCCCCCACTCACTCTCTGACTCCTCTCTCTCTCGCTCTCCTTGATTCGCCCTCCTTTCTGCCAAACTTTATGTAAATCTGTAACATATTCTTGACATGTTTACAACATTACAGGCATTCTTTAATCGCCTAAGTGATATTACACAGATTCATAGTGTTGTAATATAGAAACGGGCATACGCATTTGTGTGCGTGTGTGTTTGGGCGTGTATGCGTGGTTGTGTATGTAAATCAGTATTGTGGAATTTAATATTAGCAATAAATCGATAAATGTTGGAAAACCCATAGGATGTTCATATGATTTGGCTCCATCGAAAGGTATTTAAGAGTTAGCATTGAGGGCACTAACACACTTACGTTCTTCAGCAATCGGCTCAATATGTTGCTGTATATAGTGCTGTTGTTGTTGCCTTTAATTCTAAATCTCCATGGTATAATTCCCACTGACTGAATTCTGTTTACAGGTTATGTCAAGGCTTAGTCTAACTGGCAACAGCAGCGGTAGCATGAGTATGGGGTTCGAATCAACCATCCAACTGACATGCATGTGTGCGTGTGTTGGAAATTTCTTCATAGGCTTGTTACGCATTAAGGATATTGTTGTTGTGATTTTGTTGTTATTGTTATTTATTGATCGATTAGTTTAGGTGTGTACTTGCTCCATATCATATCTGAAATATTATTCATGACCCATTTTAATTTACTATCCTTTTCGATGTCATGTGATAGCTACAAGAACGTAACTTTCACATTCCATTGCAAATTTCAGTAAAACAATACGAAATTACAGATATTCTTGGAAATATTTAGAAATTATTTGAAATATTTTTCCAGTAGCTTAACTTACCCAAAAAGAGACATGGTATTAAAATTCCATAGCAAGAATATAATGTAGGTATGTAATTGGATATTTTATTTAATTTAAAATTGTGATTACATGAATATGCTTTATCCTTAAATATTGATGGGTAGCTTACACACATACACACCTTGAAAGAATTTTCAGAAAATCCAACTAAACTTCAAAACTAGGCAGGCAGGCAGGTAATCAAATAAACAGCTGGGAGGCAATATTGTTGGAATTTGGCTTTAGGTTGTAGGTTACATGGCATCTATAAAGAGATAGGAGGAGAGCAATGGAAATGGGAGGGCAGAAATGTAATTGTTCATAGCCAGTCATGTAAAGACCAAATCTAAGGCAGAAATGCAAGAAACCGAACAAAGCTGAAAAAATTTGTTTTACCTACAGCCGTATGGCTAGGGAGGGAATACAAGGTCAGATGAAAAAACTTCAACCAACTTCAGACTGCTGTCATTTCTAAGCCACTCGTCCGCCAGCTGTTAAAATTATTCCAGTGACAGCTCATTATATTGTTTACAAGCGTTCGAAAGCATTTTGGTGAGAATTTTCTAGAAAAAAGTTATTCGTGATGGAATTCAAGCGTGATAGTGTGATTTCTTGATATTTGGCTGGAAAGACACAAGTGGCTATCGTTAGAGCACTCCAGCAATTAAATGCAAATAAATCTGTTGTTATCGCTCGTTACTGGTAGCGTAGCCCGACGTCAAGGAAGTGGATGGAAGAAAACAGCAGCAACATCAGCAGATATGGTTCGAAAAGTAAAGAAGCGACTTGAACAAAACCCACGCCGCAGCTGCCGAAATATGGCTCGTGAGCTGAACATATCGCAATGTTCCATTCGGCAAATATTGAAAAATGAGCTCGGAATAAAACCATTGAAACTCCAAAAACTGCAAGAACTTACACCGCAACAGAAAAAATATAGTCTCAAAAGAGCTAAAGAGTTGCTTCGCTTGGCTGAAAGTGGTGAACTGCCGAATTTGGTTTTCTCCGTTGATTAAACATTCGTTGTCCAGTAGTTTGTAAACAAACCAAATGATCGTGGTTACTTGCCAAAGAGGTCAGCTGAAAATGTGCACCTTCGGTTGGCCTCCAGAACTCAAGCGCCGGCCATAGTGATGATGTGGCCCTCCATAACAGCCGATGGTCGCTCTCTGCTCGTTTTAATTGACCGTGGCATCAGAATTAATGCCGAATATTATCGCGAAAATATTCTGGAGGGTGTATTAAAGCCTTGGGCACGCAAGCATTTTGTCCGCAGACTTTGGACATTCCAACAGGACTCGGACTCAGCACCATCGCACTCAGCAGACGCCACCCAAACCCAAGAATGGTTACAAATGAGGTTCTCCGCTTCATTTACAGCGCACATTGGCTACCAAAATCTCCGGATACCAATCCGTTGGACTATTGTGTCTGGAGTATTTTGGAAAGCAAGGTTGACACTAAAAAATACCAAAGTGTCGATCACCTCAAGCGAGCGCTTAGCCGTGAATGGGCCAAAATACCGCAGAGCAACATTCGAGCAGCATGTGACGGTTTCAGTTGCCGTTTGAAGCCCACAATTCGTGCCAAAGGTGATCAATTCGAACAAATCTAAACTTATTCTAAAATTATTCTGGTACCTCCCCCACAAAGGGTCAAAATTTTGAATATTAAAACACCAAAATTACATCAGATTCCATTTAGGCTTGGCACATCTCAATGTTTCCATCAAACCAATAGCTGTTTTAAATATGGTAGAGATCGAACCTTTCTTTCTGGTATCTCCCCCACAAAGGGTCAAAGTTTTGAATAACCAAAACGATTAAAAAAAAAAACTCGAAATAACCATCCGGTTCTCTTTATATTTCACACATCACATTATTTCTACTAGCACATGGTCCGCTATGAGGGTGGAATGCATCGATTCACTCTTTCTGGTACCTCTCCCACAGAGGGTCAAAATTTTGAATATTCATGAGTCTCATAGAACGCGAAATTAACATCCGATTCCATTCAGATTGGGTTCATCTCAATATTTCTATCAACGCAAAATCTGTTATAAAGATGGTATAGTTGGGCCACTTTTTCTGGCACCTCCCCGCATGGCGATCAGAATGTTGAAAAACAAAACGCTAAAAAAAAGCGAAATAAGCATCCAACTCTCTGCAAATCTCGCACATACAAATATTTTTGCTAATTCAGGATCTGTTGTAAAGATGATGTATATCAGCGAACCCCTTCTGGTACCTCACCCACAAAAGGGTCACAAAAATTCAATACCTTTATCTGTCATAACTTGTGAACAAGTCAGTCACGAGTCACGAGTTGCTATATCTAAATATTTCTCTCAACCAGAAATCTGAGATGAATATAGACTTGATCGGAATTATTGAATTCGCATAAAATTGGATAAAAATGTTCGATTTTCTTGTAAGTTTTTCTAAATATAGTCTCATATCTCATGTAAAGTGAAGGAGGTAACCAATATAGTCCAAATCTGGTACATCGCATCTACTAGAGGGTCAACAATTTGAATAATCATAGCAGAAAATATTTATATATTCGAGTATTGGCTGAGGGTATACATCTGTCGGCAAAACCTGCTGATACGTTTTAACTTGTTTTTCTACAACTTCCATTGCATTCTAATGCAATTTTCCCCGACCATAATGCCTGGTCAACCCCAAGGACTGGCTCTGTGTTGTTCACTTCGCATAGATTTAAACAATAAATTTTTATATTTCACATATCAACGATCTCTAGGGCCATTCAAACCATCCCAGCAACAAACACTACAAAGAAAATCTTGAACACATAAACTAATAATAAAAACCAATATTTGTTCTTACACTTCAAGAGATTTTTATTGGAATTATGTTCTGTCATCTCACTTCTATGAGACATACATAACGAAGAACAAGAAAAACGAATTTTGAAACAAAAAAAAAAATACGAAACAAAAGGAGTTGAAGTTAACGAAAGGAATATCAAGAAACCAATGAAAGTCATGGAATATTTTTATCATCATATAAAAATGGACATCTAAGAGGGGGGTGAGGTAGAAGTAAAATATAAAAACAGGACATCGGAATGAGAGACAAAGAGAAAAATTGAAATTGAACCAAAAATGTAAACATATACACTGACCATTGAGCATACCATGCAGCATTGCAAGAATAATGTGAACATTTATGGGAATTTTTCATAGACTTAAATGTGGATACAAAGGGAATCCAGTTGGAAGGAGACGACTGTTATGGACCCTAAATGTGGATTTTTTAAAGAACGTTTTTTTCGACGACCAAAAAACGTGGATTTTTTAAAGAATATTTTTAAGGATCAACAAACGTTGATTTTTTACAGAATATTTTTTTAAGGATCAATAAACGCGAATTTTTTAACGAATATTTTTTCAAAGGATCATAAACGTGGATTTTTTAAAGAATACTTTTTTATGGATCAAAAAACGTAGATTTTTTAAAGAATACTTTTTCAATAACCAATAAACGTGGATTTTTTAAATAATATTTTTCCAAGGATCAATAAACGTGGAGTTTTTAAAGAATACTTTTTCAATAACCAATAAACGTGGATTTTTTAAATAATATTTTTCCAAGGATCAATAAACGTGGAGTTTTTAAAAAATACTTTTTCAAGGATTAATAAACGTGGATTTTATAAAAAATTTTTTTCAAGGATCAATAAACGTGGATTTTTTAAAGAATATTTTTTTCAAGGATCAATAAACGTGAATTTTTTAAAGAATATTATTTTCAAGTATCAATAATCGTGGATTTTTTAAAGAATATTTTTTTCAAGGATCAATAAAAATGGATTTTTTAAGAATATTTTTTCAAGGACAATATTTTTACAAGAATGAATAAACGTGGATTTTTTAAAAATATTTTTTCATGGACCATATTTTTACAAGGATCAATAAATATGGATTTTTTAAAAATATTTTTTCATGGACCATATTTTTACCAGGATTAATAAACGAGGATTTGTTAAAGAATATTTTTTCAAGGACCATATTTTTACCAGGATTAATAAACGAGGATTTTCTTAAAGAATATTTTTTCAAGGACCATATTTTTACCAGGATTATTAAACGAGGATTTTTTAAAGAATATTTTTTCAAGGACCATGGATTTTTTAAAGAATATATTTTCAAGGACCATATTTTAAAAAGGATTAATTAACGTGGATTGTTTAAAGAATATTTTTTCAAGGACCATATTTAAACAAGGATCAATTAACGTAGATTTTTTAAAGAATATTTTTTCAAGGACCATATATTAACAAGGATGGATTTTTTGTAGAATAATTTTTCAAGGACCAAAACACAAATACACTTGGATTTTTTAAATAATGTTTTTCCAGAAGAATATTTTTTCAAGGATCAATAAACGTAGATTTTTTAAAAGAATATTTTTTCAAGGTTCATATTTTTACAGCTATTAACAAACGTGGATTATGTGCAGAATATTTTTTCAAGGACCATTTTTTACAAGGATCAATTAACTTGGATTTTTTAAAGAATATTTTTTCAAGAACCATATTTTTACAAGGATCAGTAAACATGGAACTTTTAAAGAATATTTTTTCAAGGACCATATTTTTACAAGGGTCAATAAACAGGATTTTTTAAAGAATATTTTTTTGAGGACCAATAATCGATCAAAGGTCAATAAACGGTTATTTTTTGAAAATTAATTTTTTCAAGGCTTAAAAGACCAATTCCCCTGATTTTTTAAAGAATATTTTTTTTAGAATCAGGAATTTTTTTAAAGACCAATAAACTTGGATTTTTTAAACAATATTTTTTTATTGTTCAAAAGATCAATAATCTAGAATTCTTTGAAGATTTGTTTTCTTTCAAGGATCAAAACACTAATAATTGAGGATCTTTTGAAGATTTTTCTATTCGAGGACTAAAATACCAATACCCTTGATTTTTTAAAGAATATTTTTTCAAGGACCAAAAGACCAATAAAATTGAACAGAAATTGTGTAGGGCATTTCCCACACACTTTTTGGACGATGAAATATATTGCATTGTGTGCAATACTCACACACATATGCTCACTCACACATGAAACCCCAAAAAAGCAGAAAAAACGGAAATAAGGAACTTTTACAAATATTTGTTCATATAAAGATTATAACGAAAAGTACCACATGGTGTCTGAAGACACACACACACATACAGTCATACGCATATACACACATTCATAAATGCATTTGTGGACAAAGAATTTTCCATGTCGTTGCAAAAAGAATTACAATAGTAAAAACAACATTGCAATAACAACAAGACATAAAAATTGCAATTGTGAGAAATATGAGAAAAAAAAAAACATAACGATTTATAACATGTTGAGATCGAGTGTAAGGAAACTACTCCTGACAGCATTATAAAAACAAGTGCATGTGTGTGTGTGTAAGTATGTTTGTATTCACACATACTTATGCAATGCCATATGGACAGACATGGGGATATTGGTCGTCAGTCTTTTGTGATAACAAATCTTTTGTGCAAACGTTCAAAGTGCTTATATGAATTTTGTTTATCAAATTTCATAAGTGTGGAGTTTTTATATATGAAGAAATGGGAGGTAGATTAATAAGTTTGAAACTTTTTACACTGACATCAAAGTTTTGGAAAATTTAAACCTGGTCTCATTAAGGACTCTTGTCAATACAACACGGTTTTTTCTATCAAAAATGGTCCTTACTTTCTGGATAAACTTTATTAAAGAAATATAAAACCATGTATTACCTTACAACGCTTTAACTTTGTAATTTTCGATTTAATTATTAGATTTTTGTCATTATAACATGCCTCCGTTCAAATTTTTAAATTTATGCTAAATTCCGTATCGATATTTCTTAAATGTTACTTCTAGAATTTTTGACCCATTTTAACCCCTATAGTCTTTTATGCGAAATTTTGTGAGGATCTGACCATAAATGCGACCAATATTTCGAATATTTTGGCAAAATAATAATACCCCAAAGACACAGTGTTGTGGGGCAAAATGTGTGAAGTGCTGGGATAGTTCTTCTTTCTTTTCTTTAGATATTTAGACTATAGGTGCAAGAGGAATACTTAATCGTATATTTTTATCTCACAGAGAAAATGGGTTTGGAAATTCATATTTAAGTGCTTGAAAAGTAGTAAATGCTGTAGAATTTCGTACGTTTTTTTTTTTCGGAATTTGATACGTTGCTGCGTAGGATGAAAAAAGAGACAAATTCCTAATGCGAAAGAGGTACATTTTAATTTCGTTATAATGCTCAGTCTGCGTGTGGAGTGATTTGAAAGGATATTTGATCTTAAGAAAAAACAAAAAAAAAAAAAATACTTCGTTGCACACGACTTTAAAAACAAGTTCCTTAAAAAATCTAATCTGCTTCCGCAAAAAAAAAAAAATCACTAAAAATCCTTGCTGATTGGTGTGCTGGTACTCAAAAATACATCTTTTCTCTAATAAAACCCACAATGGTTCGTATAATTGATCCTGGAAAATAGTATCTAAACAAGGTTGCTCATCTATTTGACCTTGAACCTTTTTGTATCCATAACCATATGACTAGGGAGGGTATAAATCATTTGATCGAAATAAGGGTTTAAGACTCTAGGTCTCTTTGGACCAAATCCGTTTCAGGACATTTGGAGTCGATCTAAACGTGTCCGTCCGTCTGTCTGTCTAGCTGGTCTACACGATAACTTTCAAAGGGAGCATCTGATTTGATTCAAACTTGGTGCATTGTAATATTATTGTCAAACTTAGATCGAGTTCAGAGATGGACAATATTGGTACGCTCTTTCTGTTACTGTTACGAAATTTTCAAGAAAAAAAAAAAAAAAATACTCCACAAAATAGGACATTCCGATTTTGCTCCAACTGTCTGTGCAAATCCTAATATTTCCATCAGTGTTATGTCTCGGTCTACTCTATCAAGTACCTCCACCACAAAGGGTCAAAGTTTTGAATAATTATAACTCTTATAAAATGTGATGTACGAGTCCGATTGTCTTCAAATTCCACACATTCAATTATTTCCAATTATTATTTCCAGATCAGCTGTGAAGATTTTGACCCGTCAAAATTTTGAATATCCAAGACTCAATATTTCCATCAATACATAAAGATGGCAGAGACTGGGCCATTCCTTTTGGTACCTCCACAAACGGTAAAAGTTTCAAATAACCAAAAGGTTTATAAAATCCGAAATAAGCATACGGTTCTCTTCATATTTCTCACCCCCTATTATTTCTGCTAACACAAGATCTGCTGTGAAAATTAAATATATCTGCCCACTCCTTCTAGCACCTGCCCCACAAAGGGTCACAATTTTCAATATCCATGAAGCCCACAAAAAAGCGACATTAACATACGATTACATTCAGACCTGGTACGTCTCAATATTTCCATCAGCACAAGATCTGTTATAAAGATGGTAGGGATCGGACTATCCCTTCTGATAACCAAAACGATCATAAAAACCGAAATAAGCTTTCGGTTCTCTTCAAATTTCGAAAATTGTATTATTTCTACTAACCTAGTGTGAAGATGGGATATATCGGTCCACTCCTACTGGTACCCCCCATAAAGGCTTAAAATTTTGAGTAGCCATGAAGCTTATAAAACGCAAAAATAACATCCGATTCCATTCAGACATCTCAATATTTCCCTCCATCTTATAAAGAAGGTAGAGATCGGACCATTTCTTCTAGGGTTCAAGATTTTTAAAAACCAAAAAGAAAAAAAATAAACCAAAACCAGAAAGCGAAATAAGCATCAAACTCTCTTAAAATTTCACACATCCAAATATTTTTTTTTTTTTTAAACGCAAGATCTGTTGTGAGGATGATATATATCTGCCAACTCCTTCTGGTACCTCACCCACAAAGGGTCACTATGTACAATACTTATATCTGTCATAACTTGCGAAACAAGTCGGCGATTCAATACAACTTACTATATCTAAGTATTTCTCTCAACCAGAAACCCGAGATGAATATGGAATTTATCGGAATTTACGATTTCGCATAAAATTCACATTTTGCACATACCAATATTTTTATCTGTATTAGATGAAGTATGAAAATGAAATACTTCGGTCCGCTATATCTGTTACATCACGCATATATCTATATTTTTACAAAAATTTGCACATATATCATATAAAGTATAGGATGTAGTCGATATAGTTCAAATCTGGCACGTTGTAATATTTATACCAGTCTTAGTTCAGATACGAATTGGCCAACTGCTTCGGAACCTCCTCCATAAAGGGTCAATATACATCTGTCGGCAAAACCTACTGATACTATTTTGCTTTTTATACCCTCCACCATAGTATGGAGGATATACTAAATTTGTTATTCCGTTTGTAACACCTCGAAATATATATTTTAGACCCCACAAAGTGTATATATTCTTGATCAGCATAAAATATTATGTCGATTTAGCGATGTCTGTCCGTCTGTGGAAATCACTCTAACGAATTCTAGTAGACTGATAAAATGTTATTCAAATGTATATTATGTCTGCAGGACTTACTGAAAATGGGCCATTTTAATGATTTTAGCGACATTATTCACCGATTTGTTTTGTTTAGCTTCGCATTTGAATATTGTAATGGCTTATGACAAAAGTTGCCTATGTAGGTCCATGTCGTCGTTTAAACCCTAAGCCACATTCGGTATTTTTAAGATTTTAACAGCATTTTTAACTGATTTTATTGTTTTTGCCATTGCCAAATTCTTTCCAAATGGTGGAGGGTATTACAGCTTTTTTATTTGTTTTTTTTTTTTTAATTTTGACCTTTTGTAGAGGAGGTACCAGGAGGATTGCACACATATTGTTCTTCTCCGAACTCGACCTAAGCTTGATAATAATATTACGATATACCAAGTTGGGACCAAATCGGATGCTACCTTCGAGAGTAATCCTGCGCGACAGAGTCCACGCTTTACAGGTGCAAAAAGTGTGCATGCTCATTTTGATAGCATAGCTTTTGTTTGTCATAGAAGAGAAGTATGAGGTCGAATTCCTTAATCTGAACTAGGTGTTTCTATAAAAGGTCTATCATTTTTTGGATGAACAACGGTGGGTTATCTCATACCTATTAACCAAAAAATAACATTACACAAATTCCGGGCTTTCAAAAATTATCTTTATTTATGCGTGGGAAAACTATTACCGATTGCCAGTGGACACTTTCAGAGGGGCTTAAGAAGCCAAATTCCTCCACAATTCAAATTAGCTCCCACCAAATTATGCCTCTCATCTTTGATTAACAATAATATTGCCATGGAAATATGAAGCAAAGAGAAGAAAAATACATTTAAGCTAGTGTAAATTCCACGAACATTCATCCACCGAGAATAGAAAATGCATCCCGCCCAGGATTGTGGATTTGTAGAATTCACATAAAAACCAAACCAATGTTCATGGCCTATTTTGTGTTCAGAAAATCATTCAAACGTAAAATGTTCTTTATGCACAGTGACATACAGACATACATATAAATGTACATGGATGGTCTCATGGTCTTATTTTTTTCCACTCTTATTTCCATGTAGTTGTATTGAAAACACACACCGACACACACACATGTCTACACAGAAATCTCCGTTTGATGGGAACGCAGCAATCGCCAGTAGGTCGTTACAATTTTCATCTCACTTCGATGCATCAACAATAATTCGTACACAGCATCCATGTATAACAACAATTTATGGAAAAACTCAAACACACACATTGGCATACATCCTCGTTTTCGCACGCATACTGCTGCTACACCATTGTATTATAGGTACATCGTTTTTCGCGTTATCGTTTCATTTGTTTGCTTGTTCGCTCTCTCTCTCTCTCTCGCCCTTTTCCATTTGTTCGGCTATGCTTTGGCTCGGCACGCAATAATGCCTAAACAAACAAAACAATTCCAGCAGACTGTTCTCATACCTGCCAGTCTGCCTGCCCACCCCCAACTGCCATGGAGTACCACATTTATGACCATTCCCGCCTTGCACTTTGTTTTTATTGTCATTTCTTTGCCATTTTGTTGAGTGTAACTACAGGATCTTCCCAACTTGTATTCACGTAAACGCTAACACACACTGAGAGAGACGGGAGCACGTTTAGGAATATAAACATGTAGGTTGGGATGTGAATGTGTGTCGTCAAGGTACATTTGACAGTGTGTGTGTGTGTAGATGCGTATAATGCTTGTGGCGCCATTATTACCATTAACCACGTAACTGTGTACGCGTTCCGTGTTGTCGTTTTGTTTGTGTTTGTACATATGTTGCCGCTACCGATACGAATACTATTCTAGCTGCAACGATGTAGTAGTTGTTGGTGTTGTTGATATTCTGACTGGCGATGTCCTTGTTTCCTTGATGGGGTTTTAGACACAATGGATTCCGCGGGATGATTCGTGGAAACAGGTTATATAAAAGAATATTTTTTTCAAGGACCCACAGACCAATACACAATGATTTTAAAGAACATTTTTTCAAGGACCAACAGACCGATAAACGTGGATTTTTTAAAGAATGTTTTTTCAAGGACCAAAAAAATATAAACGTGGATTTTTAAAGATTATTTTTTCAAGGACCAAAAATTATAAACTTGGAATTTTAAAGATTTTTTTGTCAAGGACCAACAGGCCAATAAACGTGGATTTTTAAAGAATATTTTTTCAAGGACCAACAGGCCAATAAACGTGGATTTTTAAAGAATATTTTTTCAAGGACCAAAAGACCATTAAACGTGGATTTTTTAAAGAATATTTTTTCAAGGACCAAAAGACCATTAAACGTGGATTTTTTAAAGAATATTTTTTCAAGGACCAAACGAACAATGAACCATATTTTTTCAAGGACCAACAGACCAATAAACGTGGATTTTTAAAGAATATTTTTTCAAGGACCAAAAGACCATTAAACGTGGATTTTTTAAAGAATATTTTTTCAAAGACCAAACGAACAATGAACCATATTTTTTCAAGGACCAACAGACCAATAAACGTGGATTTTTAAAGAATATTTTTTCAAGGACCAAACGAACAATGAACATTATTTTTTCAAGGACCAACAGACCAATAAACGTGGATTTTTAAAGAATATTATTGCAATAACCCCCAGGCCAATAAATGTGGATTTGTAAAGAATATTTTTTCAAGGACCAAAAGACTAATAATCGTAGATTTTTAAGAAATATTTTGCAAAGGATCTGCAAGCCAATAAATGTGGATTTTTACAGAATATTTACCAAGGACCAAAAGACCAATAAACGTGGATTTTTAAAGAATATTTTTTTCAAGAACAAAAAGGCCAATAAACGTGGATTTTCAAAGAATATTTTTTTCAAGAACCAAAAGGCCAATAAACGTGGATTTTTAAAGAATATTTTTTCAAGGACCAAAAGACCAATAAACGTGAATTTTTAAAGAATATTTTTTCAAGGACCAAAAGACCAATAAACGTGGATTTTTAAAGAATATTTTTTCAAGGACCAAAAGACCAATAAACGTGGATTTTTAAAGAATATTTTTTCAAGGACCAAAAGACCAATAAACGTGGATTTTTAAAGAATATTTTTTCAAGGACCAAAAGACCAATAAACGTGGATTTTTAAAGAATATTTTTTCAAGGACCAAAAGACCAATAAACGTGGATTTTTAAAGAATATTTTTTCAAGGACCAAAAGACCAATAAACGTGGATTTTTAAAGAATATTTTTTCAAGGACCAAAAGACCAATAAACGTGGATTTTTAAAGAATATTTTTTCAAGGACCAAAAGACCAATAAACGTGGATTTTTAAAGAATATTTTTTCAAGGACCAAAAGACCAATAAACGTGGATTTTTAAAGAATATTTTTTCAAGGACCAAAAGACCAATAAACGTGGATTTTTAAAGAATATTTTTTCAAGGACCAAAAGACCAATAAACGTGGATTTTTAAAGAATATTTTTTCAAGGACCAAAAGACCAATAAACGTGGATTTTTAAAGAATATTTTTTCAAGGACCAAAAGACCAATAAACGTGGATTTTTAAAGAATATTTTTTCAAGGACCAAAAGACCAATAAACGTGGATTTTTAAAGAATATTTTTTCAAGGACCAAAAGACCAATAAACGTGGATTTTTAAAGAATATTTTTTCAAGGACCAAAAGACCAATAAACGTGGATTTTTAAAGAATATTTTTTCAAGGACCAAAAGACCAATAAACGTGGATTTTTAAAGAATATTTTTTCAAGGACCAAAAGACCAATAAACGTGGATTTTTAAAGAATATTTTTTCAAGGACCAAAAGACCAATAAACGTGGATTTTTAAAGAATATTTTTTCAAGGACCAAAAGACCAATAAACGTGGATTTTTAAAGAATATTTTTTCAAGGACCAAAAGACCAATAAACGTGGATTTTTAAAGAATATTTTTTCAAGGACCAAAAGACCAATAAACGTGGATTTTTAAAGAATATTTTTTCAAGGACCAAAAGACCAATAAACGTGGATTTTTAAAGAATATTTTTTCAAGGACCAAAAGACAATAAACGTGGATTTTTAAAGAATATTTTTTCAAGGACCAAAAGACCAATAAACGTGGATTTTTAAGAATATTTTTTCAAGGACCAAAAGACCAATAAACGTGGATTTTTAAAGAATATTTTTTCAAGGACCAAAAGACCAATAAATGTGGATTTTTAACGAATATGTTTTTCAAGGACCAAAAGACCAATAAACGTGGATTTTTTAAAGAATATTTTTTCAAGGACCAAAAGATCAATAAACGTGGATTTTTTAAGAATATTTTTTCAAGGACCAAAAGATCAATAAACGTGGATTTTTAAAGAATATTTTTTCAAGGACCAAAAGATCAATAAACGTGGATTTTTTAAGAATATTTTTTCAAGGACCAAAAGATCAATAAACGTGGATTTTTAAAGAATATTTTTTCAAGGACCAACACATCAATAAACGTGGATTTTTTAAAGAATATTTTTTCAAGGACCAACAGATCAATAAACGTGGATTTTTTAAAGAATATTTTTTCAAGGACCAACAGATCAATAAACGTGGATTTTTTAAAGAATATTTTTTCAAGGACCAACAGATCAATAACGTGGATTTTTTAAAGAATATTTTTTCAAGGACCAACAGATCAATAAACGTGGATTTTTAAAGAATATTTTTTCAAGGACCAACAGATCAATAAACGTGGATTTTTTAAAGAATATTTTTTCAAGGACCAACAGATCAATAAACGTGGATTTTTTAAAGAATATTTTTTCAAGGACCAACAGATCAATAAACGTGGATTTTTTAAAGAATATTTTTTCAAGGACCAACAGATCAATAAACGTGGATTTTTTAAAGAATATTTTTTCAAGGACCAACAGATCAATAAACGTGGATTTTTTAAAGAATATTTTTTCAAGGACCAACAGATCAATAAACGTGGATTTTTTAAAGAATATTTTTTCAAGGACCAACAGATCAATAAACGTGGATTTTTTAAAGAATATTTTTTCAAGGACCAACAGATCAATAAACGTGGATTTTTTAAAGAATATTTTTTCAAGGACCAACAGATCAATAAACGTGGATTTTTTAAAGAATATTTTTTCAAGGACCAACAGATCAATAAACGTGGATTTTTTAAAGAATATTTTTTCAAGGACCAACAGATCAATAAACGTGGATTTTTTAAAGAATATTTTTTCAAGGACCAACAGATCAATAAACGTGGATTTTTTAAAGAATATTTTTTCAAGGACCAACAGATCAATAAACGTGGATTTTTTAAAGAATATTTTTTCAAGGACCAACAGATCAATAAACGTGGATTTTTTAAAGAATATTTTTTCAAGGACCAACAGATCAATAAACGTGGATTTTTTAAAGAATATTTTTTCAAGGACCAACAGATCAATAAACGTGGATTTTTTAAAGAATATTTTTTCAAGGACCAACAGATCAATAAACGTGGATTTTTTAAAGAATATTTTTTCAAGGACCAACAGATCAATAAACGTGGATTTTTTAAAGAATATTTTTTCAAGGACCAACAGATCAATAAACGTGGATTTTTTAAAGAATATTTTTTCAAGGACCAACAGATCAATAAACGTGGATTTTTTAAAGAATATTTTTTCAAGGACCAACAGATCAATAAACGTGGATTTTTTAAAGAATATTTTTTCAAGGACCAACAGATCAATAAACGTGGATTTTTAAAGAATATTTTTTCAAGGACCAACAGATCAATAAACGTGGATTTTTTAAAGAATATTTTTTCAAGGACCAACAGATCAATAAACGTGGATTTTTTAAAGAATATTTTTTCAAGGACCAACAGATCAATAAACGTGGATTTTTTAAAGAATATTTTTTCAAGGACCAACAGATCAATAAACGTGGATTTTTTAAAGAATATTTTTTCAAGGACCAACAGATCAATAAACGTGGATTTTTTAAAGAATATTTTTTCAAGGACCAACAGATCAATAAACGTGGATTTTTTAAAGAATATTTTTTCAAGGACCAACAGATCAATAAACGTGGATTTTTTAAAGAATATTTTTTCAAGGACCAACAGATCAATAAACGTGGATTTTTTAAAGAATATTTTTTCAAGGACCAACAGATCAATAAACGTGGATTTTTTAAAGAATATTTTTTCAAGGACCAACAGATCAATAAACGTGGATTTTTTAAAGAATATTCTTTCAAGGACCAACAGATCAATAAACGTGGATTTTTTAAAGAATATTCTTTCAAGGACCAACAGATCAATAAACGTGGATTTTTTAAAGAATATTTTTTCAAGGACCAACAGATCAATAAACGTGGATTTTTTAAAGAATATTTTTTCAAGGACCAACAGATCAATAAACGTGGATTTTTTAAAGAATATTTTTTCAAGGACCAACAGATCAATAAACGTGGATTTTTTAAAGAATATTTTTTCAAGGACCAACAGATCAATAAACGTGTTTTTTTTAAAGAATATTTTTTCAAGGACCAACAGATCAATAAACGTGTTTTTTTAAAGAATATTTTTTCAAGGACCAACAGATCAATAAACGTGTTTTTTTAAAGAATATTTTTTCTCCCTGGTCCTTCAGCTTTTATATGGAGGCTCCCTGGGATACTCCCTGGCTCTACAGCTGGTCTATGTAGACTCCTGGGACTTCAAGTCGTCAATGGAGACGCCCAAGCCCACCAGCTCGTCTATAGAGACTCCCTGGGCCTTCAGCTCGTCTATAGAGACACCCTGGGCCTTCAGCTTGTCTATGTAGACTCCCTGGGCCTTCAGCTTGTCCGTAGAGATTCCCTGGGCCTTCAGCTCGTTTATAGAGACTCCCTAGCCTTCAGCTCGTCTATAGAGACTCCCTGGGCCTTCAGCTCGTCTATAGAGACTCCCTGGGCCTTCAGCTCGTCTATAGAGACTCCCTGGGCCTTCAGCTCGTCTATAGAGACACCCTGGGCCTTCAGCTCGTCTATAGAGATTCCCTGGGCCTTCGGCTCGTCTATAGAGACTCCCTGGGCCTTCAGCTCGTTTATAGAGTCTCCCTGGGCCTTCAGCTCATCTATAGAGACTCCCTGGGCCTTCAGCTCGTCTATAGAGACTCCCTGGGCCTTCAGCTCGTCTATAGAGACTCCCTGGGCCTTCAGCTCGTCTATAGAGAATCCCTGGCCCACCAGCTCGTCTATAGAGACTCCCTGGCCCACCAGCTCTTCTATAAAGACTCCCTGGCCCACCAGCTCTTCTATAAAGACTCCCTGAGCTTCAGCTCGTCTATAAAGACTCCCTAAGCTTCAGCTCGAATATAGAGACTCCCTGAGCTCCAGCTCGTCTATAGAGACTCCCTGGCTCTCCAGCTCGTCCATGGAGACTCCATGGCTCTCCAGCTCGTCCATAGAGACTCCCTGGCTCTCCAGCTCGTCCATAGAGACTCCCTGACCAAGCAGCTCGTCTATAAAGACGCCCTGACCCACCAGCTCGTCTATAAAGTCTCTCTGACCCACCAGCTCGTCTATAAAGACTCCCTGACCCACCAGCTCGTCTATAAAGAGTCCCTTTCCCATCAGTTCGTCCTTAGAGAGCTCACTGGCCCGCCAGATCGTCTGTAGACACTCCCTGACCCACCAGCTCCAGTCTATAGAGACTCCCATAACCTTCAGCTCATCTATAGAGAATCCTTTCTATAGAGACTCCCTAGGCCTTTAGCTGGTCTATAGAGACTCCCTGACCCTCCAGCTCGTCTATAAAGACTCTCTGATCTCCAGCTCATCTATAAAGACTTCCTGAGTTCCAGCTCGTTTCCTCTTGTTTTTTGCCTTCGTCCTTTCTAGTTCCACCCATTGTAAATTTTCAGTGACATTTAACATCAGCATTGCTCAAAATTTTTGCCAAAAACAAGTTAAGTCATACGTACATACATACATATATGCTGATTCCCATCCATATAAATTTGTGTGTATGTGCTGGTGTGCAGTTGTGTGCATATCGTGAATGTTTTAGAACAATGAATATCCTTTTTGCCAAAGCACTTTGTTTTTACTGCTTCTTATGCACTCGATGTGTTTGCATTTTGTTGCCTTGTTTATATATTTGCTTGTTTGTGAGCATGTGAGTGTGTGTCGGCGTGTTTTTTGATATATAAAGCGAGCAAAGCGAAGAACTAAAAGGCGAACTAGAAAATTATTGTCTTGCTGGTAGTTTTCTGTTCTTTTTTTTTGTTAACTGCCATGCCTTTTACGGTTCATTTGTTTGCTATTGAAATTTGATGGTAGTCGCAGCTTTCTTGGTGTACTTGTTGTTGTTTAAATACGACTCCGTATCGTGTTGTTATTGCAGACGCATACATAAAACGTGCTTTATGTTTCACAGAGGAGTCAGTAAAATGAATGATGAGTAGATTCGGTCTGGGTTTGGGGGTTTCAAATTTCGAGACGAGTTTCCTTTGGCATCTTTTATTTCTCTCTAATTGTCTTTCTAGTGGAATTTTTCGATTAAATATCCGTTATTTGTTTCTTGATGTGATTATTGGAATTTGGAAAATGACAGAGGCCAACAGGAAGACTTTAAATTTTTAAATTTCAAAAATTAGTTTCAAAGAAGAAACTTTCAAAAATATTTCTCTCGAAATGTGGGTAATTTCCTTCTGACCTAAATTTACCTAGAGGGTGTTCATATCTTAATCGCGCTAAAATATTCATGTTGCAATCAGTTGTAGTAACATAATCGCGAGAAATGTCTTGTTTCCCTTCTGCATAATTTTTTCATTATCATACTGTTTTCTCGCTCTTTTTCTACCACTCCAGCAGTATCATTTATGAGTCCACCGCCACCAGCAAAACCCAACAGAAGTGGTCTTGTGACATTTACTATGTAATGTTAAGCCATAAATTTTTCCAATTCCGTATGCTACCAAAAGACAACAGCATTAGAACATGGCAAAATTTTAACAAATACATATAAAATAGAAACACTACTACACTTAAGAATACACGTTCTTCGTATATATAGCAAGTTTCCCTGTAAACGCTTAGCAACAGTATTTCTCGTTGAATTGTCACCAAAAAGGAATCGTAGCAGGGAGTCTCTAAGAGCGGGAGGAGCCAAGGAGTCTATGTAGAGTAGCTGAAGGGTCATAGAATCCTTATTGACGAGCTAGAAAGCGCTTGTGGACCAGGAAGTCTCCACAGATGAGCTGGAGGTCCCGGGAGTCTTCTTAGACGAGCTGGAGGATAGAGAGTCCTGGGAGTCTTTATAGTCGTGCTGAAGGCCAGGGAGTCTTCATAGACCAGCTGAAGCCCAAGGAGTCTTTATAGACGAACTGAAGGCTAGGGAGTCTTTATAGACGAGCTGGAGGGCCAGGGCGTCTTTATAGACGAGCTGGAGGGCCAGGAAGTCTTTAAAGACGAGCTGGTGGGCCAGGGAGTCTTTATAGACGAGCTGGAGGGCCAGGGAGTCCTATAGACGAGCTGGTGGGCCAGGGAGTCTTTAAAGACGAGCTGGTGGGCCAGGGAGTCTTTAAAGACGAGCTGGTGGGCCAGGGAGTCTTTATAGACGAGCTGGAGGGCCAGAGAGTCTTTATAGACGAGCTGGAGGGCCAGGGAGTCTTTATAGACGAGCTGGAGGGCCAGGGAGTCTTTATAGACGAGCTGGAGGGCCAGGGAGTCTTTATAGACGAGCTGGAGGGCCAGTGAGTCTTCATAGACGAGCTGGAGGGCCAGGGAGTCTTTATAGACGAGCTGGAGGGCCAGGGAGTCTTTATAGACGAGCTGGAGGGCCAGGGAGTCTTTATAGACGAGCTGGAGGGCCAGGGAGTCTTTATAGACGAGCTGGAGGGCCAGTGAGTGTCTATAGACGAGCTGGTGGGCCAGGGAGTCTCTATAGACGAGCTGAAGGCCCAAAGAGTCTCCATAGACGAGCTAGAGGCCCAAAGAGTCTCCATAGACGAGCTGGAGGCCCAACGATTCTCCATAGACGAGCTGGAGGCCCAATGAGTCTCCATAGACGAGCTGGAGGCCCAATGAGTCTCCATAGACGAGCTGGAGGCCCAAAGAGTCTCCATAGACGAGCTGGAGGCCCAAAGAGTCTCCGTAGACGCCCCTGAAGTCCAGGGAATCTGTGTAGGCGCCCTGAAGCCGGAGAATCGACAAATGATGCCCTGAATTCCACGGAGTCTCTATAACCGTCCAAGAGAGTTTCTATATACGATTTGAGGTCCAGAAGCTGGTAGCACAGTGAGTCTCTATAAATGAGCTGAAGGCCCAAAGAGTCTACATAAACGAGCTGATGGGCCTGGGAGTCCCCATAGACGAGCTGGAGGCCCAAAGAGCCTCTATAGAGTCGCCATAGATGATCCTGAAGCTTATGGAATCTCTATTGGCGCCCAGAAGCCGGAGAATCGACAATAAACGCCCTGAAGTCCATGGAGTCTCTATAAACTTCCCAAATTCCAGCGTGTCTCTATAGACTATTTACCGTCCAAGAGAGTCTCTAGATACAATTCGAGGTCCAGAGAGCTGGTGGCCCAGTGTCTCTATAAACGAGCTGGAGGCCTAAGGAGTCTCAATAGACGAGACGCCCTGAAGTCCACGGAATCTCTATAAACTTGTCGAAGCCCCGGGTGTCTCTATAGACGATTTACTGTTCAAGATAGTCTCTATATACGATTTGAGGTCCAGAGAGTCTTTATGGATGAGCTGAAGTCCAGGAAGTCTTTATAGACGAGCTGACGCACAGGGAACCTCTATATACCATATAAATCCCAGGAAGTCGTTACAGCTGACCTGAAGCCCCGGAATCTCTATAAGTGCCCTGAATCCCACGGATTCTCTATAGTCGCTCTGAAGCCTAGGGAGTCTCTATAGACGAATTAACGTCCCAGAGAGTCCATATGGATGAGCTAAAGCCCAGATAGTCTTTCCACGTTTATTGGGCATTTGATCCTTAAAAACATATTCTTTAAAAATCCAAGTTTATTGGTCTGTTGGTCCTTAAAGAAATATTCTTTAAAAAATCCACGTTTATTGGTCTTTTAGTCCTTGAAAAAATATTCTTTAAAAATTCACGTTTATTGGTTTTTTGATCCTTGAAAAAATATTCTTTAAAAATCCACGTTTATTGGTCTTTTGGTCCTTGAAAAAATATTCTTTAAAACTCCACGTTTATTGTTCTCCAGGTCCTTGAAAAAATATTCTTGACTTGCATTCTATCGTCTATTCGCCGATGACCATGGAACTTTCCTCATCAGCATCATCCTCGTAGCAAAGATGTACCCATTTGCGTTGGTCAATATGTCCTTCCCCCCCACGTTGCAGATGATATTCCGCAACATGTCTCGCTGCAGATGGGTATTAACTGTGTATGCGGGAGTTTTAGCATTTTTGTAAACATTAAAAGCGGTTTACACGTTATCCTGTTGTTGCTGATGGTAGCAGCAGAGTGGCAAAGCTGCAATGCTGTCCTGCAGCTTCACAGAGATAATGTTGCACACCCACACACATATAAAAGGGGACTCCAATAAAGTCCCAGTTGACAGGAACAATGGATATGTATTTGTGTACGAATATTGAACAAAATATGTTTAATACCATTTTTTTGGAAGTAGTGGTTTGGATTTATAGTTGTTTTGTTTCTTTTTTTCATAGCTCCCGACACCACTGACAAGCGCTGGGGATACTTTTTATGGACTATGGAATAGTTAGCACCACTTCTTTGGTGTGGGATTTTGTGATTAGTGTTTTGTCTTTTGGTAGCGGAGGAGATTATAAATTTTGTTCGAGAGCATTTTTTTTTTTTTGTTTTTTTTTTTTAATGGAAGAGAATTTTGAATGATGGCGTTGTTTTTTGGAGATGTAAATTGTTCTTCGTTGTTTGTGGCAATGTTGAACATTGATGGAGGATTTCAAGCATGTCTTAAAGTGTACAATGTTGTATCGGAACAACAATGTTCCAGCTAATTAGCTTTGCCGTTGCTTTATTGCTGTTGTTGTGTTTTTTCATTGTCTCACCATCATTAGCTGCTTTGTCGTCTTTATGTTCTCTGCCAATTTTTTAGTTGGTTGAACACATACATTTTATTCATGCAAGAGACAATCATGATGCCAGTTTTTTTCTGTTTATTTGGAACACTAAAGAGAAATTGGAATAGTCTAAAAAGTATTTAACGAGTACTAGATGTGGGTGACGGCATGGTAGACATTGAAATTGGCTATACAGCCAGCAGAAGCTATAAATGGTAGTTCGGTAAAGGCACGGGGAAAAATAGGTAGCTCCTATTCCTGAGGTTTACAAGTTCTTCCATACTTTGAATAAATATTCTTGAAAAAATATTCTGTAAAAAATCTAAATTTTTGGTCCTTAAATAAATATTCTTGAAAAAAATATTCTATACAAATACAAGTTTTTAAAATCTTTTAAAATACACGTTTTTTCGTTGGTCATTAAAAATATTCTTTTAAAATCCACGTTTATTCGTTGGTCATTAAAAAATGTTCTTTAAAAATCCACGTTTATTCTTTTGTCCTTAAAAAATATTCTTTAAAAATCCACGTTTTGGTCCTTAAAAAAATATTTTTTCAGAAATCAATTTTTATTGGTCTTTTGGCCATTGCAAAAAATATTTTTTGGTCCTCGAAAAAATATTATCTAAATGGCCACGTTTAGTGGCCTTTTGGTCCGTAAAAACATATTCTTTGGTCCTTGAAAAATATATTTCTTAAAAAATCCAAAATTTTTGATATTTTTGGCCCTTGAAAAAATATTGGTTTGTCCTTGAAAAAATATTCCTTAAAAATCCACCTTTATTGGTTTTTGTCCTTGAAAATTTATTCTTTGGTCCTTGAAAAAATAGTCTTTAAAAAATCCACCTTTATTGGTTTTTTGTCCTTGAAAATATATTCTTTGGTCCTTGATCCTAAAAAAATCCACATTTATTGGTCTTTTGGTGCTTGGAAATATATACTTTGGTTCTTGAAAAAAATTTTGTTTTAAAAATCCAAATTTAGTGGTCTTTTGGTCCTAGAAAAAATATTCTGTAAAAAATCCAAAATTATTGGCCTTTTGTTCCTTAAAAATATATTCTTTAAAAAATCCACGTTTATTGATATTTTGGTCCTTAAAAAAATCTTTAAAAAATCCACGTTTACTAGTCTTTTGGTATTTGGAAAAATAATCGTTAGGAAATCCACGGTTATTGGTCTTTTGGTCCTTGAAAAAGTATTCTTTGGTCATTTAAGATATATTCTTTAAAAAATCCTCGTCTATTGACAAAATTTTCTTTAAAAATTCACGATTATTGGTCTTTGGTCCTTGAAAAAATATTGTTTAAAAATCCACATTTTGGTCCTTAAAAAAATATTCTGTAAAAAATTCAAAATTATTGGCTTTTTGGTCCTTGAAAAAATATTCTTTAAAAAATCAAGGTTTATTGCTTTTTTGGTTCTTGAAAAAATATTCCATAAAAAATCAATGATTTTTGGCCTTCTGGTCCTTGAAAAAATATTCTTTAAGAAATCCACGCTTATTGGCTATTTGGTCCTTGAAAAATTCTTTTTTTTTATATCAACGTTTAATGGCTTGTTGGTCCTTGAAAAAATATTCTTTAAACATCCACGTTTATTGCTCGTTTGGTCCTTGAAAAATATTCTTTAAAAAATCAACGTTTATTGTTTTTTTGGTCCTTAAAAAAATGTTCTTTAAAAAATCAACGTTTATTGGTCCTTTGGTCCTTGAAAAATATTCTTTAAAAAATCCACGTTTATTGGTATTAGGTTCTTGAAAAATATTATTTAAAAAACCCACGTTTATTAGTCTTTTGGTCCTAGAAAAAATATTCTTCAAAAAGTCCGGGTTTATTTGTCCTTTGATCCTTGAAAAATTATTTTTTAAAAAAATCAAGTTTATTGGTCTTTTGGTCCTTGAAAAAATATTTTTTAAAAAATCCCCTTTTTTTGGTCTTTTGGTCCTTAAAAAATATTCTTCAAAAAATCTCACTTTTTGTGGTCTTTTGGTCCTTGAAAAAATATTCTTTAAAAAATCTCACTTTTTTTGTGGTCTTTTGGTCCTTGAAAATTTTTTTTTTAAATCCACGTTTATTGCTCGTTTGGTCCTTGAAAAAATCTTTTTTTTAAAAATCCACGTTTATTGCTCGTTCGGTCCTTGAAAAATTTTTTTTTTTTTAAATCCACTTTTTTTGCTCGTTTGGTCCTTGAAAAAATCTTTTTTTTTTAAAAATCCACGTTTATTGGTCATTTGGTACTTGAAAAAATATTATTTAAGAAATCCACGTTTTTGGTCATTTGGTCCTTGAAAAATATTATTTAATAAATCCACGTTTATTGGTTTGATGGTCCTTGAAAAAATATTATTTAATAAATCCACGTTTATTGGTTTGATGGTCCTTGAAAAAATATTATTTAATAAATCCACGTTTATTGGTTTGATGGTCCTTGAAAAAATATTATTTAAGAAATCCACGTTTATTGGTCATTTGGTTCTTGAAAATAATGTTAAAAATTCACGTTTATTGGTCCTTCAAAAATATTCTTTAAAAAATCCACGTTCATTTTTTAGTCCTTGAAAAAATATCCTTTGAAAAATCCACGTTTATTTTTCTTTTTGTCCTTGAAAACAAATTCTTCGACAAATCCACGTTTATTTTTTTGTCCTTTAAAAAATATCCTTTGTAAAATCCACGTTTATTTTTCTTTTTGTCCTTGAAAAAACATTATTTTTCCTTAAAAAAAGTATTGTTTAAAAAAATCCACGTTTATTGGTCTCTTGGTCTTTGAAAAATATTATTTAAAAAATTAAGGTTTATTAGTCTTTTGGTCCTTGAAAAATATTCTTTAAAAAATCTCACTTTTTGTGGTCTTTTGGTCCTTGAAAAAATATTCTTTAAAAAATCCACGTTTATTGGTCTTAGGTCCTTGAAAAAATATTCTTTAAAAAAATCCCCGTTTATTGGTCTCTTGGTCTTTGAAAAATATTCTTTAAAAAATCCACGTTTATTGGTCTTTTGGTCCTTAAAAAATTATTCTTTAAAAAATCCACGTTTATTGGTCTTAGGTCCTTGAAAAAATATTCTTTAAAAAAATCCCCGTTTATTGGTCTCTTGGTCTTTGAAAAATATTCTTTAAAAAATCCACGTTTATTGGTCTTTTGGTCCTTAAAAAATTATTCTTTAAAAAATCCACGTTTATTGGTCTTTTGGTCCTTGAAAAAATATTCTTTAAAAAATCCACGTTTATTGGTCTTTTGGTCCTTGAAAAAATATTCTTTAAAAAATCCACGTTTATTGGTCTTTTGGTCCTTGAAAAAATATTCTTTAAAAAATCCACGTTTATTGGTCTTTTGGTCCTTGAAAAAATATTCTTTAAAAAATCCACGTTTATTGGTCTTTTGGTCCTTGAAAAAATATTCTTTAAAAAATCCACGTTTATTGGTCTTTTGGTCCTTGAAAAAATATTCTTTAAAAAATCCACGTTTATTGGTCTTTTGGTCCTTGAAAAAATATTCTTTAAAAAATCCACGTTTATTGGTCTTTTGGTCCTTGAAAAAATATTCTTTAAAAAATCCACGTTTATTGGTCTTTTGGTCCTTGAAAAAATATTCTTTAAAAATCCACGTTTATTGGTCTTTTGGTCCTTGAAAAAATATTCTTTAAAAAATCCACGTTTATTGGTCTTTTGGTCCTTGAAAAAATATTCTTTAAAAAATCCACGTTTATTGGTCTTTTGGTCCTTGAAAAAATATTCTTTAAAAAATCCACGTTTATTGGTCTTTTGGTCCTTGAAAATATATTCTTTAAAAAATCCACGTTTATTGGTCTTTTGGTCCTTGAAAAAATATTCTTTAAAAAATCCACGTTTATTGGTCTTTTGGTCCTTGAAAAAATATTCTTTAAAAAATCCACGTTTATTGGTCTTTTGGTCCTTGAAAAAATATTCTTTAAAAAATCCACGTTTATTGGTCTTTTGGTCCTTGAAAAAATTTTCTTTAAAAAATCCACGTTTATTGGTCTTTTGGTCCTTGAAAAAATATTCTTTAAAAAATCCACGTTTATTGGTCTTTTGGTCCTTGAAAAAATATTCTTTAAAAAATCCACGTTTATTGGTCTTTTGGTCCTTGAAAAAATATTCTTTAAAAAATCCACGTTTCTTGGTCTTTTGGTCCTTGAAAAAATATTCTTTAAAAAATCCACGTTTATTGGTCTTTTGGTCTTTGAAAAAATATTCTTTAAAAAATCCACGTTTATTGGTCTTTTGGTCCTTGAAAAAATATTCTTTAAAAAATCCACGTTTATTGGTCTTTTGGTCCTTGAAAAAATATTCTTTAAAAATCCACGTTTATTGGTCTTTTGGTCCTTGAAAAAATATTCTTTAAAAAAATCCACGTTTATTGGTCTTTTGGTCCTTGAAAAAATATTCTTTAAAAAATCCACGTTTATTGGTCTTTTGGTCCTTGAAAAAATATTCTTTAAAAAATCCACGTTTATTGGTCTTTTGGTCCTTGAAAAAATATTCTTTAAAAAATCCACGTTTATTGGTCTTTTGGTCCTTGAAAAAATATTCTTTAAAAAATCCACGTTTATTGGTCTTTTGGTCCTTGAAAAAATATTCTTTAAAAAATCCACGTTTATTGGTCTTTTGGACCTTGAAAAAATATTCTTTAAAAAATCCACGTTTATTGGTCTTTTGGTCCTTGAAAAAATATTCTTTAAAAAATCCACGTTTATTGGTCTTTTGGACCTTGAAAAAATATTCTTTAAAAAATCCACGTTTATTGGTCTTTTGGTCCTTGAAAAAATATTCTTTAAAAAATCCACGTTTATTGGTCTTTTGGTCCTTGAAAAAATATCTTTAAAAAATCCACGTTTATTGGTCTTTTGGTCCTTGAAAAAATATTCTTTAAAAAATCCACGTTTATTGGTCTTTTGGTCCTTGAAAAAATATTCTTTAAAAAATCCACGTTTATTGGTCTTTTGGTCCTTGAAAAAATATTCTTTAAAAAATCCACGTTTATTGGTCTTTTGGTCCTTGAAAAAATATTCTTTAAAAAATCCACGTTTATTGGTCTTTTGGTCCTTGAAAAAATATTCTTTAAAAAATCCACGTTTATTGGTCTTTTGGTCCTTGAAAAAATATTCTTTAAAAAATCCACGTTTATTGGTCTTTTGGTCCTTGAAAAAATATTCTTTAAAAAATCCACGTTTATTGGTCTTTTGGTCCTTGAAAAAATATTCTTTAAAAAATCCACGTTTATTGGTCTTTTGGTCCTTGAAAAAATATTCTTTAAAAAATCCACGTTTATTGGTCTTTTGGTCCTTGAAAAAATATTCTTTAAAAAATCCACGTTTATTGGTCTTTTGGTCCTTGAAAAAATATTCTTTAAAAAATCCACGTTTATTGGTCTTTTGGTCCTTGAAAAAATATTCTTTAAAAAATCCACGTTTATTGGTCTTTTGGTCCTTGAAAAAATATTCTTTAAAAAATCCACGTTTATTGGTCTTTTGGTCCTTGAAAAAATATCTTTAAAAAATCCACGTTTATTGGTCTTTTGGTCCTTGAAAAAATATTCTTTAAAAAATCCACGTTTATTGGTCTTTTGGTCCTTGAAAAAATATTCTTTAAAAAATCCACGTTTATTGGTCTTTTGGTCCTTGAAAAAATATTCTTTAAAAAATCCACGTTTATTGGTCTTTTGGTCCTTGAAAAAATATTCTTTAAAAAATCCACGTTTATTGGTCTTTTGGTCCTTGAAAAATATTCTTTAAAAAATCCACGTTTATTGGTCTTTTGGTCCTTGAAAAAATATTCTTTAAAAAATCCACGTTTATTGGTCTTTTGGTCCTTGAAAAAATATTCTTTAAAAAATCCACGTTTATTGGTCTTTTGGTCCTTGAAAAAATATTCTTTAAAAAATCCACGTTTATTGGTCTTTTGGTCCTTGAAAAAATATTCTTTAAAAAATCCACGTTTATTGGTCTTTTGGTCCTTGAAAAATATTCTTTAAAAAATCCACGTTTATTGGTCTTTTGGTCCTTGAAAAAATATTCTTTAAAAAATCCACGTTTATTGGTCTTTTGGTCCTTGAAAAAATATTCTTTAAAAAATCCACGTTTATTGGTCTTTTGGTCCTTGAAAAAATATTCTTTAAAAAATCCACGTTTATTGGTCTTTTGGTCCTTGAAAAAATATTCTTTAAAAAATCCACGTTTATTGGTCTTTTGGTCCTTGAAAAAATATTCTTTAAAAATCCACGTTTATTGGTCTTTTGGTCCTTGAAAAAATATTCTTTAAAAAATCCACGTTTATTGGTCTTTTGGTCCTTGAAAAAATATTCTTTAAAAAATCAACGTTTATTGGTCTTTTGGTCCTTGAAAAAATATTCTTTAAAAAATCCACGTTTATTGGTCTTTTGGTCCTTGAAAAAATATTCTTTAAAAAATCCACGTTTATTGGTCTTTTGATCCTTGAAAAAATATTCTTTAAAAAATCCACGTTTATTGGTCTTTTGGTCCTTGAAAAATATTCTTTAAAAAATCCACGTTTATTGGTCTTTTGGTCCTTGAAAAAATATTCTTAAAAATCAACGTTTATTGGTCTTTTGGTCCTTGAAAAAATATTCTTTAAAAAATCCACGTTTATTGGTCTTTTGGTCCTTGAAAAAATATTCTTTAAAAAATCCACGTTTATTGGTCTTTTGATCCTTGAAAAAATATTCTTTAAAAAATCCACGTTTATTGGTCTTTTGGTCCTTGAAAAAATATTCTTTAAAAAATCCACGTTTATTGGTCTTTTGGTCCTTAAAAAAATATTCTTTAAAAATCCACGTTTATTGGTCTTTTGGTCCTTAAAAAAATATTCTTTAAAAAATCCACGTTTATTGGTCTTTTGGTCCTTGAAAAAATATTCTTTAAAAAATCCACGTTTATTGGTCTTTTGGTCCTTGAAAAAATATTCTTTAAAAAATCCACGTTTATTGGTCTTTTGGTCCTTGAAAAAATATTCTTTAAAAAATCCACGTTTATTGGTCTTTTGGTCCTTGAAAAAATATTCTTTAAAAAATCCACGTTTATTGGTCTTTTGGTCCTTGAAAAAATATTCTTTAAAAAATCCACGTTTATTGGTCTTTTGGTCCTTGAAAAAATATTCTTTAAAAAATCCACGTTTATTGGTCTTTTGGTCCTTGAAAAAATATTCTTTAAAAAATCCACGTTTATTGGTTCTTGAAAAAATATTCTTTAAAAAATCCACGTTTATTGGTCTTTTGGTCCTTGAAAAAATATTCTTTAAAAAATCCACGTTTATTGGTCTTTTGGTCCTTGAAAAAATATTCTTTAAAAAATCCACGTTTATTGGTCTTTTGGTCCTTGAAAAAATATTCTTTAAAAAATCCACGTTTATTGGTCTTTTGGTCCTTGAAAAAATATTCTTTAAAAAATCCACGTTTATTGGTCTTTTGGTCCTTGAAAAAATATTCTTTAAAAAATCCACGTTTATTGGTCTTTTGGTCCTTGAAAAAATATTCTTTAAAAAATCCACGTTTATTGGTCTTTTGGTCCTTGAAAAAATATTCTTTAAAAAATCCACGTTTATTGGTCTTTGGTCCTTGAAAAATATTCTTTAAAAAATCCACGTTTATTGGTCTTTTGGTCCTTGAAAAAATATTCTTTAAAAAATCCACGTTTATTGGTCTTTTGGTCCTTGAAAAAATATTCTTTAAAAAATCCACGTTTATTGGTCTTTTGGTCCTTGAAAAAATATTCTTTAAAAAATCCACGTTTATTGGTCTTTTGGTCCTTGAAAAAATATTCTTTAAAAAACCCACGTTTATTTGTTTTTTTGTCCGTGACAAAATATTGCTTAAGAAATCCACGTTTATTGGTTTGTTGGTCCTTGAAAAATATTCCTTAAGAAATACACGTTTATTGGTCTTTTGGTCCTTGAAAAAATATTCTTTAAAAAATCCACGTTTTTTGGTCTTTTGGTCCTTGAAAAACTAATCTTTAAAAAATCTACAATTAATGGACTTTTGGTCCTTGAAAAATATTTTTTATTCCTGGTTGTAGTGTACTCTCATACATGCATTGCTTGCAGAGCAACTATTTTTTACAAGGTTTTTTGTTTCCATCCATTTCCAAACATGTGTTGATTGTCTACCGTTGTCCTTAAATCCTCGTTGGGTTTTTTTTTGCAACTTTGCTTTGCACCAAAAACCTTAATCGCTCTCTTTACGTTATTCGTTTCGTATCGTTTTGTTTTTTTTTTCTGGAAGGAATTGTTAATTGCAGTGTCATGATGTAAATTACTTTGGCAATATTGTTGCTAATGTTCGGTAATGTCTCTTGTCGTTACCATTAATTCTTATGTTTTGTATCACTCGGATGATGACGATGGTGGTGATGACGATGATGGTGCTGACGCTGATGACTGCCATCATGTCCATGATTTTATCTTCAATGGCGATAATTATGGTTAGTGTTATTTTCGAGCTACATGAGATTTTTGTTTTATTCGATTTGGCAGGCAAAAGTGAAGAAAATAGTTAATTCATTTGATATAAACAAAAAACAATATTAATTACAGAATTTTAGATGAGGCGTTCAAATGAAACGGCAGTGTAATGAAGGAAATTATCATTTATTTACCAAGGGGAGAAGAGGAAATAAGAGTGATACTTATTTCACAAAAATCATACACTAACATGGAAAGTAAAGTTATGGTCGTGTTAGCAGGTGTCTTAAAAGACAACACGTCATTCCTTATTGAGTGGTTGTCAGACATTAATTTATTTATTAAAAATATTACTAAATAACTACTTGCGACGATACAATATGTGAGTAATGATAACTAAGGGCTGGCCGCATACATACAGGGTGAGATAAAAAAAAGTTAAAAAGCAAAAGTTCGGCCGGGCCGAACTTTGAATACCCTCCATTTGGCACGAATTTGAAAATAAAAAAAAAATAAAATCTTTAAAAAATTATGTTAAAATTTTAAAAATACCGAATATAGCCGTTATATTGGGGTCTATACGGCGTGGACCTACATAGGCATTGTTTGACATAAGCCATTACCATATTCAAATTCGAAACTTGAAATAAAAGGTGAATAATGTAGCAAAAATCGTAAAAATATCGTATATAGGGAGGTACCGTTACATCGAAGCTGTGCGAAGACCTGGACCAGCATAGACAATTTTCTGTCACAGGCTGTAGCATCCATTACGAACTTCAATTACGACATCTCAAACAATTTCGGTGGGTATTGTACCTAAAATCAGCAAAATACCGAATATCGGGAGGTACCATATTGAAAATACTGAATATCGGGAGGTACCGTTATATTGGGGCTATATATAAACGTGGTCCTACATGGTCCATTTACGAAGACAGGCAGACAGTCGGACAACGCTAAATCGACTTAGAATTTTACGCTGATCAAGAATATACATACTTTGTTGGGTCCGACATGAGTATTTCGAGGAGTTACAAACGGAATGACAAAGATAATATACCCTCCTTAGTTTGGTGGAGGGCATTGCAACAAAGTCAAACGCCATAATATTTATTTTTTCAAATAGCATCAAATTTTAGAATAAGTTTAGATTTGGTTGAATTGATCACCTTTGGCCCGAATTATGACCATCAAACGGCCAATGAAACCGTCACACGCTGCCCGAATGTTGCTCTGCGATATTTTGGCCCTTACCCTGCGAAGCGCTTGCCTGAGGTGATCGACACTTTTTTTAGTACCAACCTTGCTTCCCAAAATACTCCAGACACAATAGTCCAACGGATTGGTATCCGGAGATTTTGGTGGTCATTGTGCGCTGGATGGTGCTGTGTCCTGTTGAAATGTCCAAGGTCTGAGGCCAAAATGTTTGGCTTTAATACACCCTCCAGAATATTTTCGCGATAATATTCGGCATTTATTCTGATGCCACGGTCGATTATAACGAGCGGAGTGCTACCATCGGCTGTTATGGCGGCCCACACCATCACCATGGCCGGCGCTTGATTTCTGGTGACCAACCGAAGGTGCACATTTTCAGCTGACCTCTTTGGCAAGTAAACACGATCATTTCGTTTGTTTACAAACTGCTGGACAACAAATGTTTTCTCATCGAAAAAAAAACCAATTTCGGCATTTCACCACTTTCGGCCAAGCGAAGCAACTCTTTAGCTCTTTTGAGCCAATTTTCTTTCTGTTGCGGTGTAAGTTCTTGCACTTTTTGGAATTTCAATGGCTTTACTCAGAGCTCATTTTTCAATATTTGCCGAATGGAATATTGCGATATGTTCAGTTCACGAGTCATTTTTCGAACACTGCGATGCGGGTTTTAATCAAGTCGCTTCTTTACTTTTCGAACCATTTCTGCTGATGTTGCTGTTTTCTTCCGTCCACGTCCTTTACGTCGGGATGCGCTACCAGTATCACGGTAACGAGTGATGGTACGAGCCACAAAAGATTTATTCACATTTAAATGCTGGAGTGCTCTAACGATAGCCACTTGGCGTTTTCCAGCCAAATATAAAGACTACGCTTGAATTCCACCACGAAATTTTTTTTTGTCTGGAAAATTCTTACCAAAATGCTTTTGTACGCTTATAAACAATATAGTGATCTGTCACTGCTATAATTTCGAAAGCTGTCGGACAAGTGTCTTAGAAATGACAGTAGTCTGAAGTTGGTTGCAGTTTTCTTATCTCACCCTTTTTGACTTAAAGAGGGAGTATCTAGATTACGTCCCGTAGTCTAAATCAGACATACCACATGCGACAATGGAGAATCTTATATAATTTAGTATGGACCTGCTTCAAAAGGAAGGCCTCACATTTTTCTCTAATTTAAAGTCTCTCTTCATTTTCTCTCTTTAAAACACTCTCTTTTACACCGATAAGCCACCACCATGTTCTAATACATTTAATATAATGATATATTTTTTATGATCAGTCTAAGATACATTTTTTTAAACCCAAGTTAAACCCTTCAACCTCCTCAATTTCCATGTGCGAATAGAGGGGTGAATAAGCCCTTTAGCCCCATAATTTTATGCAATATTATTGCATACATAAAACACTTACAACATCCATTTTGCTCGACATTGTGTTGCTATTCATCTTCCGCTTGCAACGGGCTTTTTTTTCCCATCCATGCAATTTTAAACAATGTAATTTCCACTTGAGTTCAATAAATTAATTTTAACATCACCACTACATTAGACGTCAAACCCTTAAACAGTGTAGACTAATGCATGATGGAAATGATCATAGGGTGTATTGAGAACATAAATAAATAATAATTATAAAAAATAATATCAATTTCTCCAAGCAATGAATTTTACTTCGATTTTAGGGAATTTCTTATTACAATCTTATTATGTTGTGCATAATTAAGTAAAAAGGCGATCTTGAATCGGAAAAGTGAGTTTATTCTCATATTAGCCAGAGGAAGAAGACTAACCACACCATCTATATTTAATTTTTTTTAGTTTGTTGAGTGATTCTGTATATCAGAATATTGGTGACTATTGGATTTGACACACACATATTGACTACATTAGGCCTCAATAGTTTACTGAGAAGGATATTAGTACAACCATTCCATATCCAGTTTTTCTGTCCAAAATTATTTCAACGTTTATTTCCCTCCACCCAATACAAAATTCAGTAACATTTAGTAAGCAAATCCCAAACTATCTACAACTCTCAATCCTAGACACCAAAAGTGATCCAAAATTAGTACCATTTAGTACCTTTCGAACAATTATGGTACAGATTTCCAAAATCAGCTCCATACCTCAGTTCGAGATCCCAACAGAGACCTCAACATCTAACTTGAGGGTTCTAGCTCTATTCCTTTACCATATATCAAATTTAGTACTTTTCGTGCACCTGTAGTACGCATTTCTAAAACCACTTATTTATCACATACTTATTACCAAAAGGGAGCCCAATAAAAAATTTAAAAATGTCAGCTTAATCCATTAACCTAACAGTTCCACATTTAGTACCATTTACTACAGTTCGCAAACTGAGTACACATTTCCGAAACCACCAGCATACATAAGACTTACTTTTCAGCCTTGATTCTCATAACAAATTTTAAGTTTTAAGCTCTACCCGTTCACATAAAACCAAATGGTATCAAATATAGTACATTTTAGTACTTTCCGTACACCTATAGTGTGAGGGACCTTCATTCTAATTTAAGAGTTCTAGTTGTACTGGTTTGTCAAATACAAAGGGTAACACATTTAGTACCTTTCGTACCGTTCTGGTACGAATTTCCAAAAGCCCAGCCTTAACTGATACCTTCAGACCAAGAGTGACCCTTATTTAAGTTTTAATTTGAAATTTAAATTTTAAGATTCTAACTTCTGCCGTTTCGTCTGGGCGTTGATGCTCAGTCGGTCAGTAAATCATTTTACTCTTTCAATTGTCTTCTTGGAAAAGTTTGAATAAGGATTACAACTTTTTAACTTTTTTAAAATTATGACAAGACTCTACCTCAACTAAGAAAACTAGCTGCTTTTATAAACGCTATCTATGCTTTATATTTATACCCTCAGTCATATGGCTATAGAGGGTATATATCATTTGATACGGCCAAAACGTGCCTAGTCGAAATAACGGTTTTAGACCCTAAATCTCTTTGGACCAAATCCGTTTCAGGACATTGGGAGTCGATCTAGCGATGTCCGTCCGTCCGCCCGTCAGTCTGGCCGGCTGGTGCACACGATAACTCTCGAAGGGAGTATCCGAATTGATCCAAAGTTGGTACATCATAACATTATTTTCAAACTTAGATGGAGTTCGGAGTTGGGCACTATGGGTCCACTCCTTCTGGTACTTCCCACACAAAATATCAAAAATTTAAGAAAAAGGGAAACGATAATCCGATTTTGCTCCAACTATGCGAATCCTAATATTCGCATCAGTGCTAAGTCAGGTGCGAAAATGGACGATATAGGTCCACTCCATCAGGTACCTCCCCCACAAAGGGTCAACATTTTTAAATAATTACAACTCTTATCAAAAGTGATGTAAGAGTCCGGTTGTCTTGAAAATTCACACATCTCAATATAGAATAAATCTGGTACCTCCCCCCAAAGAGTCAAAATTTTGAATATCCATGAAGCTCATAAAAAGCGAAATTGACATCTGATTCCATTCAAGACTTGGTACAACCCAATATTTCCATCAACACAACACAGTCCAAACCTAGCACGTCGAAATATTTATATTATATTTATTTATGTCCGATACGAAATGACCAATATTGGCCTATTCTTTCGGAACCTACAGCATAAGGGGTTAAACATTAGAATAATCATAACAGAAGTCAAAATATTTTTAAAAAAACCGACTGATACTTTTTTACTTGTTTTGTCTTAAAACTAAGAAATACTTTTAGTTAAACCAATGTGAACTAGTCTAACCGCCTGCGAATTAAAAAAAAAATTCATTGAAATGATTTCAATTTTTTTATCCGTCTCCTTTGCTCAGCTGTTATACTAACGCCATCTATTCGTCATTTTTTGAGGTCTTCTGACATTGTGCCTATTTTTGGGGACAATATCGCGACTCAATCTCCTTCGTCGATATTTTAAATTTTCCTTGTAGATGATTCTTGAAAATTTCCATTTAACATTAACAGTTGAATACACCCCATTGTACATGACCGTTATGTTGGACATTATCAATGAAACATTAACACTAAATTGTTCAAATGAAAAAGCAATAAAATATGGGTATTGCCTGCTAGCCAGCAATGCAGAGAACAAATACTAAACCCTGTGCCAAGAGCAAACTCCTTTCACGAGTAGATTAATTCTAAGGATAAAGTGGAGAGAGAGAAAAAAAAGCAAACAAAGTACACACACACACATAGAGTTGGTATATTGAAAATAGATAGTTATAAGGATAGGGAAGAGCAATGTTCGGACAAACATAAGACTATCTACAGAAGGGTAAATATAAAATGTTTTTTTGGATGAAAGGATATTTGAAAGGACTTCCAGAGCAATGCATGTGGAGTTTATAAGAAAGTATTTTTGATAGACTATCTATAGGTGGATTTTCAGAATAGTGTTAAAATGGATAAAATGGGGGTTTTTAGAATATTTTACAAGGACCAATAGACCAACATTTTTCAAGGACCAATAAACTGGAAGTTTAAAGATTTGTTTTAATTTTTTTCCGATCAATAGTTGTGGATTTGTTAAGATTTTTTTTTAAGGAATATCCGAGCAATATCCGTGCATTTTTAAATTTTTTTTAAGAATTATCCATTATTTGTTCAGTACACATGGATTTTTTAAAGAATTTTGTTCAAGGACTATCCGTCCACTAAACGTTGAGTTTTTAAATTTTCTTAAGGAATATCCGATCAATTAACGTGGTTTTTTAAAGAATATTTTTCAGGGACTGTCTGACTTATAAACCTGGATTTTTTAAAGAATATTTTTCAAGGACTATCCGACCAATAAGCGTGGATTTTTTTAAAGAATATTTTTCAAGGACTAGCTTGCCAATAAAAGGGGGTTTTTTAATGAATTTTTTCAAGGACTAATCAACCAACAAATGTGGATTTTTTGAAGAATTGTTTTCAAGGAATATCCAACCAATAAACGTTGTTTTTTAAAGAATATTTTTCAAGGACTATCCGACCAATAAACGTAGATTTTTTAATGAATATTTTTCAAGGACCAACAGACCAATAAACGTGGATTTTTTAAAGAATATTTTTCAAAAACCAAAAGACCAATAATCGTGGATTTTTTAAAAAATATTTTCCAAGGACCAAAAGACAAATAATCGTGGATTTTTTAAAGAATATTTTCCAAGGACCAAAAGACCAATAATCGTGGATTTTTTTAAAAATATTTTTCAAGGACCAAAAGACCAATAATCGTGGATTTTTTAAATAATATTTTTCAAATTTTTGAAAAATATTTTTCAAGGCCTATCGTACAAATAAATGGTGGATTTTTATTTTTCAAATTTTAAGAAATATTTTTCAAGGCCTATCCTACAAATAAACGGTGGATTTTTATTTTTCAAATTTTGAGAAATATTTTTCAAGGCCTATCCTACAAATAAATGGTGGAGTTTTATTTTTCAAAGATTTTTATAAATATTATTCTAGGACTTCCAAAGCCCCATTCGTGCTAGCTCTTTTTGTAAGGATAAATTTCTTTTATTTTGCAATCAGTTTACATCGAATTTTCCCCGCATATTAGATCCTTTCCCTTGATAGAAAAAATGTGAATTTTGTGTATAAAACGCAACTCCCTTTATAAATTTTGCTTAATACACAATATTCCAAAAACACACGCACACACATTTTTTTTTTTGCCCCTACAAATCCATTCAAAATTATGTATTTACGAGTGTCTGTGTGTGTGTACATGTCGATGTTTTCCAAAGGACACAACCATAAATCCCCATGAACGAAAAGGGAATGAAGTGTTATTCGCCGATATTATCTTTTATGCCAATAATAAAATATGGACTCAATACATTATATCCTTTTGGTCGATGAAATCGATGGAACCCCATTCACACATACTGGCGTGTTCATACTTCCATTTAGTCAAATCACATAGAATCGCACTGTTGAAGATGGCAAGGGGCGGAATACACACAGACACAAACATAGTCATTTTAACACTTTCGTTTCGGAAATATAAAACACTTTCAAACGAACATAAACTCATATTACCCAAAAAGAACGAGAGAAAAAGAAAAATCTATGTGGACGTGATAAAATGTAACAATTCATATTTGCTTTGGCCAAGCCAAATACCCAACCGACCAAATGTCGATGGCAGCAATGGCAAATATTCTGTGATATTGGGTGTGTTGTTCCTTCCTTTTAAAAGATTTCCTTTTCTCAGTCTCCTTTCAATTTATTTGTATTTTGTTATTGAACTTAGTACCATATTACAGATAGATGGTTTTCTTTTGAGGGAAAATATTTAAGAGGGTGGATAATTAATTCAAGGAAATGAAAGGATAGTTTAAAAGAAAAATTGCAAAATACCTCAACGCCCAATATCACGACGAAATATTCACCCTGGAGGTGTTTAAATCTTTAGGGTTTCCTTAATCTGTCACGATAACTAATCTTCACGTGGGAGTTCATACTAGGACTCTTTCGATGATCACAGGCGTATAAGAAGTTCTGGGGAAAATGGACGTCCGGTGTACATATCCATATCACCGCTGAAATCGAGGAACTTCGCTGCTTCTATTCATTTATAACTATTCATAAAAAAGCTATGTCATCAAAGGCGATTAAATAGAGGATCCTCCTTCCTCTATTTAGGTTACCCTACGATGTAATCTTCCAAAACGCCGATATTCGTGTCTTTTATTCTTAGCTCTACTTTCATAATCTGCAGAATTTTGCCTGTACAAAATATTATACAAAGACTTTAGGTTTTATAATCATGGATTATATCGAACATTCTTTTGAAGGATTTTGACATATACTCGTTAAGTTCTTTAAAGAATATTTTTGAAGATTATCGGTTTAGTCACATGATGTTTAAAAAAGTGATTTTCCAAGGATTTCAGTCTTGACTTTTTCAAATAATACTTTTCAACTCTAATTTCTAAATCATTTTTTTATTAAATTTCTAAAAGACTTTACCGTTATATGGGGTCTATACGATATCGTGGACCTATATAGATGAATCTCTTCCAAAGGAAAAAGTGCACACAAGGAACTCCTTGTGGGAGATTTCAGACAATTCCATTGAAAAATGTGGGTAAAATCATCAAAACACCTAATATCGTGGGGGTACAACTATATGAGGGATATATGATATCGTGGACCTATATAGAGAATTATCTATCGGGGGATAAAGTTCTCTAAAAGAACCCTTTGTGTAGAATTTCAGACAATTCCATTGAAAAATCACATGAAATCATCAAAATACCGTTATATGGGGAATATACGATATCGTAAATTCAGCAGTTCACCATGAGCGATGGTACGAGACACAAAAGATTTATTCACATTTAAATGCTGAAGTGCTCTAACGAGAGCCACTTGTGGTTTTCCAGCCAAATATAAAGAAATCACACTATCACGCTTGAATTCCATCACGAATAATTTTTTTCTGGAAAATTCTCACCAAAGTGCTTTTGTACGCTTGTAAACCATATAATGAGCTGTCACTAGAATAATTTTAACAGCTGTTGGACAAGTGGCTTAGAAATGACAGCAGTCTGAAGTTAGTTGCTCTTTAAGGAAGGATTTTTAGAGAATTTCCCATGAGAAGAATTGGGACTCTAATAGCGGATTTTTGAAAGAATTGTCTGCAAGGAATATCAATATTTATATCTTGATATAAATCGGAATTAAAAAGGTGGATATTTCAAAGCAAGTTCTAAGAAGATTATCGTGGCTACAATTAACGATTTTCAAAAAAAAAATTCATAAACGGGTGTCTAAGCTATTTTTGTGATTTTTTAAAGAATTTTGATGAAGGAGTATCCAGGATATATTCGAAGATTTTTTAAAGAATTCTCATCAAAGAATATTTGAACTGTTTTCGTGGATTTGTTAAATAATTTTCTGCAATGAATATACCTTGTGACATAAGTACGACACTAGGAAAAAAGGAATTTTTCCTTTCAGTTTTTTTTTTGTGATATTGTCATACTTATATACCAGGTATAATTGTAAATTTTTAAAGAAAGGATTATCAATTTCTATGATTATGGTTTTCTAAGTGCTTTCTTCAACGGGTACATCTGACGATTGTACTGTTTTATGAAAATTTGGTAATAATTAATGAATACATTATGATTGTGAATGAAGAACATTTTGAAAGAGTTTCTACCCAAAAGTCCCGTTTTTTTAGTTTTATATAATTGAAAACAAATGGTCTGCTCCAGAACTGCAAGAATGTTAAAAGTTTTACTGCGATAACCGATTTCCCCTTTATGATATCGAAATTAATTTCAAAACTAGTAAATTCTTGCAAATTTCGGGAATAAAGCATATATGAACATATGTTTAGGATATTTCTTATATATATTTTAAATTATTTTTTCAAACGACCTTCAGATCTATACTCCTTGATACTTTGAAGGTCTGTACTTTAGGACTTTACTTATTTTTTTCAAAATTCCCTTCTGCATGTGCCGGGAGTTTGTCTAGTTGTATGGTCATAACTGTCATTGCTGGACAAACCCTTTCGGACTTTATGGTCTACACTATCCTCAGCTTATTTCGAACATACACACATACAAATGCTGATTTTCAAAATTGTATTTGAGTTGTGAGCACATCATTACAATATCTCCATATACTGGACATGCACCAAAGTTAATGCTTTGTGCAGGGTACAGTGGCTCCATTGAAAAAATAAAAAAATGTATCCAATGGAAATTCTGGATGATGAATTATTTATGTATCGGAATAATAAACTAAAACAACGAGTTCATCTTATTTTTGCTTTCAAATTCTGACCTGGAGTTTTACAATTTGTTCCATATGATATTTTTGAGCCACTGTACATTTGTGTAATCATAGTACACATTTCTTTTTCTCTTTCTTGTTATTATTTGCTATACCATTCTACTTTGCTGTAGATGGTGAAGCTAGATAGCAAAATCTGTCACTTTCATTTCTTGCCATTGTTATCTCAAGTAGGGATTTTTCCTACACGTACATGCATGCTTAGTAGTTTTCGTCCTGGCCCTGTGACATAAGTACGACACTAGGCAAAAAGGCATTTTTCCTTTCAGGTTTTTTTGTGCTATTGTCATACTTTTTAAAGAAGTTAGGTTCGAAGTAATACATAGTTTGCCTTATAGCAGTAGGGGCACTGAGAAAAATTTTAACGGTTTTTTTTAGAAAATATATGGTTGAAATTCACAAAATTTTGTAAAAGAATATGAATGAAGTAAAATAAAAGCTATTAGACTTCTTCCAAGGACCAAAAAACGTGGTGCAATGCCATGTGGATTATTTAAAGACGACTTTTTTCTAGGACCAAAGAAACGTGGATTTTATAAATAATATTTTTTCAAGGACCAAAGATACGTGGATATTTTAAAATGATATTTTTTCAAGGACCAAAGAGAAGTGAATATTTTAAAAGAATATTTTTTCAAGGACCAAAGAAACGTAGATTTTTTAAAAGAATATTTTTTCAAGGACCAAAGAAACGTGGATTTTTTAAAAGAATATTTTTTCAAAAACCAAAGAAACGTGGATTTTTTAAAAGAATAGTTTTTCAAAGACCAAAGAAACGTGGATTTTTTAAAAGAATATTTTTTCAAAGACCAAAGAAACGTGGATTTTTTTAAAAGAATATTTTTTCAAAGACCAAAGAAACGTGGATTTTTTAAAAGAATATTTTTTTAAAGACCAAAGAAACGTGGATTTTTAAAAGAATATTTTTTCAAAGACCAAAGAAACGTGGATTTTTTAAAAGAATATTTTTTTAAAGACCAAAGAAACGTGGATTTTTAAAAGAATATTTTTTCAAAGACCAAAGAAATGTGGATTTTTTAAAAGAATATTTTTTCAAAGACTAAAGAAACGTGGATTTTTTAAAAGAATATTTTTTTAAAGAACCAAAGAAACGTGGATTTTTTAAAAGAATATTTTTTCAAGGACCAAAGAAACGTGAATTTTTTAAAAGAATATTTTTTCAAGGACCAAAGAAACGTGAATTTTTTAAAAGAATATTTTTTCAAGGACCAAAGAAACGTGGATTTTTTAAAATAATATTTTTTCAAAGACCAAAGAAACGTGAATTTTTTAAAAGAATATTTTTTTAAAGAACCAAAGAAACGTGGATTTTTTAAAAGAATATTTTTTCAAGGACCAAAGAAACGTGGATTTTTTAAAAGAATATTTTTTCAAGGACCAAAGAAACGTGGATTTTTTAAAAGAATATTTTTTCAAGGACCAAAGAAACGTGGATTTTTTAAAAGAATATTTTTTGCAAGGACCAAGGAAACGTGGATTTTTTAAAAGAATATTTTTTCAAGGACCAAAGAAACGTGGATTTTTTAAAATAATATTTTTCAAGGACCAAGGAAACGTGGATTTTATAAAAGAATATTTTTTCAAGGACCAAAGAAACGTGGATTTTTTAAAATAATATTTTTTCTAGGACCAAATAAACGTGAATTTTTTAAAAGAATATTTTTTCAAGGACCAAATTTTCCAGAAGAATTTTAGTTTTATGTTATTCTTTGGTTCCTCTTTGTTTTTACCATTTTTTTACCATTTATTCTATTTTATATTTGGCCCATCATTTTTTCTCAGTGTATTTGTATTTTCTTACAAAGACATATCCATTTCAATATTTTTGCTTATTCTTTTGTAATACCCTGTGTCCGTACATACGTGCTGTTCTATAAAGAGGAAAATATCAAATGAAATTCTATGCTTTCTTTTTATGGTTCCTGGCCAATGTATAATATTGTTATTTATGAATTGTATTATTAAGGGCAGAAAATCATTCAAAGTAAATTGAAATATTACAAAAGTTATTAAAACTAGGGTTTAAAAGAAATAACAAATTTCATTCACATTAGCCTCATTAATTTTCATGTGCCTGCTGTGTCACATGAGACTGGGTGATGATGTAAATTAAGATGTTAAGGCTAATAATAAAAACAAGAAATTTGAAAATAGATTTTGGATAAGGTGAAATCAAATTACGATGGAATTAAAATATATTCTGTTTAGAATCTGAAGAATCTATTCCACCTAGTTTACCCGAATCCTTAATGAATGGAAGTGCAGCAGGCAACTCCATTGAAGTGCAGCAGGCACCTCCATACCTCCACCATGGGCAAAGTTAAGTAATGTCTAAATCAATTGTCATAATAATCTCAGTTCCTTGAATTTACTCTTATATGGCCGTATCTTAGCTTTTCATTAGAAATTCAAAATATCGAATTGAATCCTGTCAATAGCTGAAAGTCCATAGTAATCTGTAGTCTAACGTTGATTGGGGGATGTTTCAAAACTCAGGCATACAATGAGCTTTTTATACCCTACACCACATAGTGGTGAGAGTATTATGTCTTTGTGCATTTGTTTGTAACATGGAGAAGGATGCGAGATAGACCCATAGTTACTTTTGAGGATCTCCATAGAATCACTTTCTGAGTTGATTTATGCATGTCTGTCCGTCCGTTCGTCCATGTATTCTTGTGAACACAATGCAGGTCGCATTTATTATCCGATTGAGATGAAATTTTGCAAATAATATTTGTTTGGCCCAACGACGAACCTTATTTGAAATTTTGGATAATCGGATCAGATTTAGATGTAGCTCCCATATATTTTCAAATGGCTGATATAAGTCCAAATTACCTGTATCTTGGTACATCCCACCGAATTCAGTCTAAAAGTAAGTAGATCAACTTTGGAGAAAATCGGTTTAGATATAGCTATAGCTCCCATATATATGTTTCATCCGATTTGGGGATTTAAGACCCTTACATGCGTAATATGTATTCAAGAAGAATGATATTTGGTAACGAACATCAGACACTGCTCTAAAATACCTCTATCAATTTTTATCGAGATCGGTTGAGATTAAGATATAGCTCCCATTCATTTTTGAATTATGGAATTTTATCCGATGTAATATCAGCCCAAATGGATTGAATTTTGGCAATTACGACTGAATTTATCATATCATTTCTGGACATTTCTCACCAAAATGTTTTTATACGCTTGTAAACAATATAATGAGCTGTCACTGCATTAATTTTAACAGCTGTGGGACGAGTGGCTTAGTAATGACAACAGTATGCAGTTGGTGGCAGTTTTTTCATCTCACCCTGTGTATCGGCATGAAATACAGCTATATCCCACTGGAATGGGATTCTAAAACAACATATACATATAGGAGAAGTATTCTGTTTTTTCCATTCTGTTTTTTTGTGCCCTCCAGCATAGTATGGAGCATACATTGAGTTTGTCATTCCGTTTGTAACACATCGAAATATACAATATTTATTCTTGAATTTCAAACCGAATTTGTCGTTAATTGCCAGAACCGTACTTATAGTTCCATAGGTTTTGTTATAGACCCCCTACAGCTGTACCACCTGATATTCGGTATTGAGACAATTTGTGTCACAGTTTTCACCAGAATTGTTACAAATTTGATATTTGCAGTTCGTAATGGGTACTTCCTCCTACGAAAAAACACTTCCTGTACAGAACCATGCTTCCGTATAGCCCATATATAACTCTACCTCCCTAAACTCGGTATTTTGACGATTTTGGCCACACCTTTCAATAGAATTATTTCAAATTCGGAATTTGGAGACCACAGGGGATACTGAAGATTTTCCATAAAAATTCATGTCTTAATGGGGCTACGACTAATATTCGGAATTTTAATGGCTTTAGCCATTTTTTTGGAAAAAAAACTTTGTATTTGGAATTTGTAAATGGTCTCACCTTCAGCCTAATATAAATTGATATTCGGAGCTTTTAAAATTATAGCGCAATAATTCAATAGCATTTTTGTACATTTTTCAAGCTTCTTCGAAATGGTCGAGGGTATTAAAAGTTCGACCCAGCCGAACTTGATGATTTTAGCGACATTATTTACCGAAATTGTTTCAAAATTAATATTAAAAGTTCGTAATAGATATTACGGCTTAAGACAAAAAATGGGCCATGTAGGTTCACGTCTTCGTATAACCCCCATATAACGGTACCTCCCGATATTCGGTATTTTGATGATTTTAGCGACATTATTTATCGGAATTGTTTCAATTTTGGTATTTGAAGTACGTAATGGATACTACATCCTAAGACAAAAAATGGGCAATGTAGGTTCATGTCTTCGTATAGCCCCCATATAACGGTACCTCCCGATATTCGGTATTTCGATGGTTTTAGCGACATTATTTATCGGAATTGTTTCAATTTTGGTATTTGAAGTACGTAATGGATACTACATCCTAAGACAGAAAATGAGCCATGTAGGCCCACGTCTTTCTATAGCCCCCATATAACGGTACCTCCCGATATTGGGTATTTGGTGATTTTAGAGACGTTATTTACGGGAATTATTTCAAATTTAGTATTTGAAGTTTGTAATGAATGCTACAGCCTATAACAGAAAATTGTCTGTGCAGGCCTACGTCTTTGTATAGCCCCCATATATCAGTACCTCCCTATATTCGGAATTTTGACGATTTTATGTACAATACCCATCGAAATTGTTTGAGGTGTGGTATTTGAAATTCGTAATAGATGCTACAGCCTGTGACAGAAAATTGTCTATGCAGGTGCAGGTCGTCGCACAGATATAACGATACCTCCCGCTACATTAGCTACATTATTCACTGTTTATTTCAAGTTTCGAATTTAAATATGGTAATGGCTTATGAAAAACAATGCCTATGTAGGTCCACGTCGTATAGACCCCAATGTAACGGCTATATTTGGTATTTTTAAAATTTTAACAGAATTTTTTAAGAATTTTATTTTTTGTAAATTTCCAAATTTGTTTCACTTGGTGGAGAGTATTCAAAGTTCGGACCGTCTGAACTTACTGCTTTTTAACTTGTTAAGATTAAGACATTTACAAATATGCTTCGATTTAAATGTCTTTGTCCATTCATTCGTCTGTCCTTCAAAACCTTACAGCCCCTTTTTTGATTGCGATGGTCAGCCCAGTCGACTAGATGTTACTTTAGTGCCCAAATAGCTATCCCTTTAATTTTTGTTCTTTCAAAATATCCCAAGTTTCCAAGTCAATCGAGTAGTTCAACAAATAAAATCCTTAATTGGCACTCATTAAGAACACTTTTTAAAACTTTAAATTTACAATTACATACATACATATATATATTAGACAAATTTTCAATAGAACACAAACAACTAATGCAACAGTGACTTTGTGTTGACTAGAAATTCAAACTTGTCAGTGTATTTTTTGTTACTGCTGTTATAGTTGCCGTTGTTGTTGTTGTTATTCTACTGTCGAACAATTAACTAACTAACTTCTTAAGTTCATATTTAAATTAACTATTAGCTAACTATATAAAATTAATAGTTGAAGTTAACTGTTTTTTGTTTAGTTTCTATGGAAGTTGTGTTGCCGATGATGAGGATGATTATCTGGTTGTCATTGAACTGTCTGTCGACAGAGGATGAAAGAGGAAAGTTTCTCTCTGTTTGAATTTGAAACTCAATCAAATTGTTGACTTTTGAACTGTAAAATGTTAGTAACTACAACTACATCATTATAACCTAGAACAAATCCGGTGTTAAATTTCAAGTGCATTCTGGGAAGAAAAAATGTTTATCAATTTGTTTGATTTAAAGGGAAACATATTTTGTAGTAGAGGGGAAAGGGTGTTTCTAAAGATGAGAGATGGGCTGAAAGTGAGTCTATATGATGTACTAAATGGACAATAGCGACTCTCTGAGCTGCAGACCGTCTATAGAGACTCTCTTGTTCACCAGCTCGTCTCTAGAGACTCTCTGTCTCACCAGCTCATCTGTAGAGACTCTCAGTCTCACCAGCTCATCTGTAGAGACTCTCAGTCTCACTAGCTCGTCTGTAGAGACTCACTGGCCCACCAGCTCGTCTGTAGAGACTCTCTGTCTCACCAGCTCATCTGTAGAGACTATCAGTCTCACTAGCTCGTCTGTAGAGACTCACTGGGCCACCAGCTCGTCCGTAGAGACTCACTGGGCCACCAGCTCGTCTATAGAGACTCACTGGGCCACCAGCTCGTCTATAGAGACTCACTGGGCCACCAGCTCGTCTATAGAGCCTCCCTGAGCTCCAGCTTGTCTATAGAGGCTCACTGGCCCACCAGCTCGTCTATAGAGACTCACTGGCCCACCAGCTCGTCTATAGAGACTCACTGGTCCAAAAGCTCGTTTTTAGAGACTTACTGGTCCAACAGCTCGTCTTTAGAGACTCCCTGCCCCACCAGCTCGTCTATAGAGACTCCCTGCCCCACCAGCTCGTCTATAGAGACTCACTGGGCCGCCAGCTCGTCTATAGAGACTCACTGGGCCGCCAGCTCGTCTATAGAGACTCCCCGGGTGTTAAGCTGGTCTATAGATACTCCCTGGGCTCCAGCTCGTCTATAAAGACTCCCTGGGCTTCAGCTCGTCTATAAAGACTACGTGGGCTTCAGCTCGTCTCTAGAGACTCTCTGTCTCACCAGCTCATCTGTAGAGACTCTCAGTCTCACCAGCTCATCTGTAGAGACTCTCAGTCTCACTAGCTCGTCTGTAGAGACTCACTGGCCCACCAGCTCGTCTGTAGAGACTCTCTGTCTCACCAGCTCATCTGTAGAGACTATCAGTCTCACTAGCTCGTCTGTAGAGACTCACTGGGCCACCAGCTCGTCTGTAGAGACTCACTGGGCCACCAGCTCGTCTATAGCGACTCACTGGGCCACCAGCACGTCTATAGAGCCTCCCTGAGCTCCAGCTTGTCTATAGAGGCTCACTGGCCCACCAGCTCGTCTATAGAGACTCACTGGCCCACCAGCTCGTCTATAGAGACTCACTGGTCCACAAGCTCGTTTTTAGAGACTTACTGGTCCAACAGCTCGTCTTTAGAGTCTCCCTGCCCCACCAGCTCGTCTATAGAGACTCCCTGCCCCACCAGCTCGTCTATAGAGACTCACTGGTCCAACAGCTCGTCTATAGAGACTCACTGGTCCAACAGCTCGTCTATAGAGACTCACTGGCCTAGCAGCTCGTCTATAGAGACTCACTGGCCTAGCAGCTCGTCTATAGAGACTCACTGGCCTAGCAGCTCGTCTATAGAGACTCACTGGCCTAGCAGCTCGTCTATAGAGACTCACTGGGCCACCAGCTCGTCTATAGAGACTCACTGGCACAGCAGCTCGTCTATAGAGACTCACTGGCACAGCAGCTCGTCTTTAGAGACTCACTGGGCCACCAGCTCGTCTATAGAGACTCACTGGCACAGCAGCTCGTCTATAGAGACTCACTGGCACAGCAGCTCGTCTATAGAGACTCACTGGCACAGCAGCTCGTCTATAGAGACTCACTTGCACAGCAGCTCGTCTATAGAGACTCACTGGCACAGCAGCTCGTCTATAGAGACTGACTGGCGCACCAGCTCGTCTATAGAGACTGACTGGCGCACCAGCTCGTCTATAGAGACTGACTGGCGCACCAGCTCGTCTATAGAGACTCACTGGGCCGCCAGCTCGTCTATAGAGACTCACTGGGCCGCCAGCTCGTCTATAGAGACTCCCCGGGTGTTAAGCTGGTCTATAGATACTCCCTGGGCTCCAGCTCGTCTATAAAGACTCCCTGGGCTTCAGCTCGTCTATAAAGACTACGTGGGCTTCAGCTCGTCTATAGAGACTCCCTGGGCCTTCAGCTCACCTATATAGAGACTTCCTGAGCTCCTGCTCGTCTATAGACTCCCGGAGCTCCTGCTCGCCTATAGAGACCCCCGAAGCTCCAGCTCGTCTATTGAGACTTTCGAGGCTCCAGCTCGTCTATAGAGACACCCGGGGCTTCAGCTCGTCTATGAAGACTCCCTGGGCTTCAGCTCGTCTATGAAGACTCCCTGGGCTTCAGCTCGTCTTTGAAGACTCCCTGGGCTTTAGCTCGTCTATAAAGACTCCCTGGGCTTCAGCTCGTCTATGAAGACTCCCTGGGCTTCAGCTCGTCTTTGAAGACTCCCTGGGCTTTAGCTCTTCTATGAAGACTCCCTGGGCTTCAGCTCGTCTATGAAGACTCCCTGGGCTTCAGCTCGTCTATGAAGACTCCCTGGGCTTCAGCTCGTCTATGAAGACTCCCTCTTGTGCTCCAGCTAAGTATGACTCACACACAAATTTAAAATAATGTTTAACAACCCTTTCCTTTGGCCACTTTCCCCCCACAAACTACGCCATCAACTACTTAACTTTCAGCAAACACCGACATCATCCGTCCAGTGTGTGTGTGTGTGTTTGTATTTGTTTGCATCGCCATGTACTTTTTCAGCACTTTTGCTCTTTTTTTTTGTTCGCTTTTTTGCTTTGTTTTGCCACAGCCATATTCAAACAGTCAACAATTGTGATTTGTATGGATATCATCATTTTCAATTCTAGGTATGGTGGTCACCCTGTCCCAGTCGTGAATGCCCCGAGGAACAAGAACTTAAATTGGCTGTAAGTCAATGCACGGACTACTGTTTACTGCAGGAACCAGCCGCATCATCAAACTTATTTAGCCCATCACCAGAGTATTATACACCATCAACGTCAACATCATGGCCTGAGTCGGTGCCCTCCACCGCCTCATCTACATCGCCGCCGCCCGTATCGTCATCCACGTTTGCTGCATCGACATCAACACATAAAAGTTATGTGTCAACAACTTCTAGGCCTCCACTGACGACGGAGGATGAGTTGGATGATGATTATGGTTCTTCAACGACGACAGCTAAAACAAAAACAACAACAACAACAACGCCGGCAACAGTAATGCCTCAGGACGTTGGTGGTGGTGGTGGCGGTAGTTCCACCACAAGTCGAAGTATATTCCAAGATGTACTTAATATGTCAGCGACAATGTTCCCGCCTGTAGTGACATCTTTATCCTCTATGTCTATGTTGGAACGTCAAGATTGGAATGGTAAGTAGTAGTTTTTGTTTGTATTTTTTCTTTATTCTACAACAACACCGTTGTTGTAGTTGTTGGTATATATATGTAATATATTATTGTGCTATCCCCCCTCTGAGTTCATGTTATTTACCATATAAGTCCCAAAAGAGCACAAATCGTACATTGGAACACAATGGGAATACTTAAATCGGATTCAGGCTCATAACTTATGGGCTCCTGCCCTTCTTAAGAGCTATCCACACAACAATGTATGATTGTGGGTCGTTCTGTTCCATGCTATTGCAGGGGAAACAATTTCAAGTTCATGTTGTTCGCCATGTGGGCGCTAAGGCTTAACAGTCAAAGGTGAAAACGTAAAGATTATTGCTGAGGGAATTGATTTGTCTGCATGGCATTTTAATTTGACTCATACGCCGATGTTTACTTAATGCTGTAGAAAGATACGGATTTATAGGACTGCAGGGAAATCAGGTATACATTCAAAGGCTAGATGGGAAATACTATAGGATTCGTATGAAAGAAGTAGGAGCCTTAAAAGGGATTTGTTCGAGGAGCTCTATAGATGAAAAAAGAGAAAAGGAAGTCTATTTAGAAGACGGAAGGATGAGAGTCGGTATAATCGAGGTAATGACCGCATGTAGTCCCGGCTATCTCAATAGACCAGCAGGAACGCTGGAAGTCTCTATAGTCGACCTGAAGCCCAGGGATGCGCCGATGCGCCGGAGTCTCCAAAGACTGTATGCAGACCAGGGTGCCCCTATAACTGTTCTGGTGTCCTGGGATTCTCTTTAAAGGAGTTGGAGCCCAAGAAGGCTCAATAGTCGACCTAGAAGCTAGGGAGTCTCTACAAATGGCCTGGAGCCTAGGAAGCTTATGACGGGCAGAATCTCAAGGAGTCTCCATAAAAAAGCTGGAGCACAGGGAGGTTTCTACAGATGATCTGAAGCTCAAGATGCTTTTACAAACGAGCTGAAGGCCAGGGATGTTTTATGGACAAGCTGTAGGGCAGGAAGCCTCTACAGACGTGCAGAACTATTTTAAGGCGATATAGGACACAGGAAGTTCCCGTAGGCGAGGTATAGCCCTGGACGTCTCTAAAGACAAGCAGTTGCTCAGGGAGTCTCTATGGGCGAGCTGTGGGTCAGATATTATCTTTAGACGGTTTGGTGTTCGGGGGGTCTTCACAGGTGACCTAAAAGGCCAGATTTTCTTGAAGAGCAATTTTGAGACTAGGGAGTCTCTTTAGACCATTTGGAGACAGGGTAGCCTCATTTAGCGAACTGAAGACCAGGGAGTCTTTACAGACGAGCTGGAGGGCCAGGGAGTCCCTATAGACGTCTTTACAGACGAGCTAGAGCCCAGGGAGTCCATATAGACGATCTGGAGTCCGGCGATTCTCGATAGGCAACATGGAGACTATGGGGGCCCTATGGACGACCTTGAGGCCAGGGAGACTCGTCATGTGAACTGAAGTCCAGGGAGTTCAATAGACGAGCTGAATGCCAGTGAATCTCTATAGGAGTCTCGACTGACGTGCTGAAAGCCAGGGAGTCTCGATAGGCGACCTAGAGTCTTTATGGACTACATGGAGGCCAGAGTTTATCAAATAACGAAGTAGAAGTCAGAAAGTCTCGATAGACATCACGGAGGACAAGGAGTCTTGAAGGACGACCTAAAGCCCAGGAAGTCTCAATGGACGACTTTCAGGTCATGGAGTCTCTATAAACGACCTGGTAACCATAGTGTCTTTATAGACTACATGGAGGCCAGGGTTTCTCGATAGGGGACCGGAATGCCAGGGAGTCTCAATGGCTGGCAGAGAGTCTCCATTGACGAACTGGTTGGCCAGAGAAGCTCTATTGACGAGCTGGTGGGGCAGTGAGTCTCTATCTTTAGACGAGCTGACTGGCCAGAGAGGCTCTATAGAAGAGTTGGCTAGCCAGAGAGCCTCTATAGACGAGTTGGCTGGCCAGAGAGGCTCTATAGACGAGTTGGCTGGACAGAGAGGCTCTATAGACGAGTTGGCTGGCCAGAGAGGCTCTATAGACGAGTTGGCTGGCCAAAGAGGCTCTATAGACGAGCTGGCTGGCGAGAGATGCTCGATATGGACGTGGCCCAGTAAGTCTCTATATCGACGATATGGTGGCCCAATGAGTCTCTATATCGACGATCTGGTGGCCCAGTGAGTCTTTATTGACGATCTAAAGCCCAGGGAGTCTTTATAGACGAGCCGAAGGCAGAGAGTCTCGATAGACCAACTGATCGACCAGAGAGTCTCCATAGACGAGCTGGCTGGCAGAGAGTCTACATAGAAAAGCTGGTTACTAGAGAGTCTCTATAGACGAGCTGGTTACCAGAGAGTCTCCAAAGACGAGCTGGTTACCAGAAAGTCTCCAAAGACGAGCTGGTTCCCATACAGTCTCTATAAACGAGTTGGCTGGCAGAGAGTCTCCATTTACTAGCTGGCCAGGAGAAAGTTTCCATAAACGAGCTGGTCGGCAGAAAGTCTAGACGTGTTGGTCAGCAGAAATTCTTCACATGGAGGCCATGGTGTCTTTATAGACGACACGAAGGACAGGGAGTCTTGATAGACGACAGGGAAGGCAGAGAGGCTCGATAAGCGAGTTGGGATTCCTTATTGTCGACCGTGGTCCAAGGAGCCGTGATAGTCGACATGGAAATTACTGGCCTTGATTCACAAGCTGTAGAGTATCGACAAACTAGGTGGACGGTAGAGGGTCCGATAGACTAGCTGAACTGCAAGGAATTTCGATAGAGGAGCTGGAATCTCTATTTAGATAGCTTCGGATCGTTATTGGAGACTCATTGGCCCTCATCCTTCATCTAACGCATTTCAGGATTCCGTCTACTCTATGAAGAACCTCTGACCTCCTCCTTGGGGCTTCTTTATTTGTCTGCAGCTGTTGTTGTTTTCCTTTCTTCAATGCAGGGCCGACATCTTTGCTGATCACCCATCCTTAAAACGTTGGCAATCAAAGCCTTAAATCATTGTGTACAAGGCCGTCATTATGTCAACAAATGTATATTATTTCCAACAAATATTGCCACTTGTCTTGTCTGAATAGCTGGAACAGCAGCAGCAGTTACAGCCAGCATCGGCAGGATAGGCCCTCGCTCAAGTGGATTGTCATTAAAATTGTATTGAGTATTCCCTGTAATGAATATCTCTAATGATTGCCATGAATCTATTCAAGTCGTTTTCACATGAAAAACATGATGGTACATGTTTTTTGTTTATATTTTGTTGTTGTTGTTCTTTGTTTTCATTGTTGTTGTTGTATTTGGGATAAATCAAAGCTTAAATCGTTCTCTTGTTTCAATGAGATTTCAATTAGTTAATGGAATGTTTAGAGTATTGAGTGAAACAAAGAACATGTACTTTTTGTCATGGCGGATGGATGATGATAATATCCAGATAATATTGGAATTCCAGAAAAAAATAGAGAGGGGGAGGGTGTGGCAAATATGATTTGTATCAGGTATGAGGTATGAGATTGGAAATTTAATTGAAAAAAAAAAAAAATAATTAAAATCAAATACCAAATTAAATTAAATTTCACGATTTAATGAAAATAATGACAAATATTTATTCTCCTTAAATGAATATAAGCCTAAGCAAAAATCTGTGACGAGGAATCACGATTTTACAGAAATGTAATATGAATTCCATTGTCCCCCCATTGCAAGGAATTGGAGAGCATTCAAAAAAAAAAAAAAAAAAAAAAAAAAAAACAAGTAAAAATGCTGTAATTTCGGCCGGGTCGAACTTTGAATACCCCCCACCATTCGGAACGAATTTTGGAATTCTCAAACAAAATAAAATCCGTTAAAAATTCTGATAAAATCTTAAAAATTTCGAATTTAGTTGGGTCTATACGACGACATGGACCTGCATGGGCAACTTTTGTCATAAGCCATTGCAATATTCAGATAAGAAAGTTTAAAAATAAAAATCGGTGAATAATGTAGCTAATATCAAAATCAAAATACCGAACATCGGGAGGTACCGTTGTATGGTGGCTATACGAAGACGTGGGCCTGCACAATTTTCCGTCTTTGGCTGTAGTATCCATTACGAATTTCAAATACCAAATTTGAAACAATTCCGGTGAATAAAGTTGCTAAAATCAATAAAGTCCCGAATATCGGGGGGTACCGTTGTATGGGTGCTATACGAAGACGTGAACCTGCACAGATAATTTTCTGTCATATGCTATAGTATCCGCTACGAACATCAAATACCGAATTTGAAAGAATTCCGGTCAATAATGCAGCTAAAATCAAGAAAGTACTGAATATCGGGGGTACCGTTTGTATGGGGGCTATACGAAGACGTGGACCTGCACAGACAATTTTCTGTCATAGGCCGTAGTATTCACTACGAACTTCAATTACCAAATTTGAAACTATTCCGGTTAATAATTTCGCTAAAATGATCAAAATACCGAATATCGGGAGGTACCGTTATATGGGGGCTATACGAAGACGTGGACGTACATGGCTCATTTTTTGCCTTAGGATGTGGTACCCATTACGAAATTCAAATTCCAAATTTGAAACAATTCCGGTAAATAATGTCGCTAAAATCATCGAAATACCGAATATCGGGAGGTACCGTTATATGGGGGCTATACGAAGACGTGGACCTACATGGCTCATTTTCTGTCTTAGGATGTAGTATTCATTACGAACTTCAAATACAAAATTTGAAACAATTCCGGTAAATAATGTCGCTGTAATCATCAAAATACCGAATATCGGGGGGTACTGTTATATGGGGGCTATACGAAGACGTGGACCTACATGGCTCATTTTCTGTCTTAGGATGTAGTATCCATTACGAACTTCAAATACCAAACTTGAAAAAATTCCGTTGAATAATGTCGCTAAAATCATCAAAATACTGAATATCGGGGGGTACCGTAATATGGGGGCTATACGAAGACGTGGGCCTGCACAGATAATTTTCTGTCTTAGGATGTAGTATCCATTTCGATATTCAAATACCAAATTTGAAACAATTTCGGTGAATAATGTCGCTAAAATCATCAAAATACTGAATATCGGGAGGTACCGTTATATGGGGGCTATACGAAGTCGTGGACCTGCACAGACAATTTTCTGTCATAGGTTGTAGTATCCATTACGAAATTCAAATACCATATTTGAAATAGTTTCGGTAAATAATATCTCTAAAATCATCAAAATACCGAATATCGGGAGGTACCGTTATATTGGGGCTATACGAAGACCTGGACCTGCATAGACAATTTTCTGTCATAGGATGTAGTATTCATTACGAACTTCAAATACGAAATTTTCAACAATTCCGGTAAATAATGTCGATAAAATCATCAAAATACCGAATATCGGGGGGTACCGTTATATGGGGGCTATATGAAGGTGTATACCTGCACAGACAATTTTCTGTCTTAGGCTGTAGCATCTATTTCGAACTTCAAATACCAAATTTGAAACAATTCCGATGAATATTGTCGCAAAAATCATCAAAATACCGAAAATCGGGAGGTACCGTTATATGGGGGTTATACGAAGACGTGGACCTGCACAGACGATTTTCTGTTTTTGGGTGTAGTATACATTGCCAACTTCAATACCAAATTTGAAACAATTCCGGTGAAAATATTCGCTAAAATCATCAAAATACCGAATATTGGGAGGTACCGTTATATGGGGGCTATACGAAGACGTGGACCCGCACAGACAATTTTCTGTCTTAGGCTGAAGCATCAATTTCGAACTTCAAATACCATCCATTACGAACTTCAAATACCAAAATTGAAACAATTCCGGTAAATAATGTCGCTAAAATCATCAAAACACCGAATATCGGGGGGTACCGTTACATAGGGGCTATACGAAGACGTGGACGTACATGGCTCATTTTTTGCCTTATGATGTAGTACCCATTACGAAATTCAAATTCCTAATTTGAAACAATTCCGGTAAATAATGTCGCTAATATTATCAAAATACCGAATATCGGGATGTACCGTTATATGGGGGTTATAAGAAGGCGTGGACCTGCACAGACAATTTTCTGTGTTCGGCTGTAGCATCCATTTCGAACTTCAAATACCAAATTTAAAACAATTCCGGTAAATAATGTCTCTAATGTCATCAAAATACCCGATATCGAATTGCAAGGGAGACAATTTGGAACCCAGGGGTTCTCTATAGACGAGTTAGAGCAATGGCTGTCTTTATCGACCAACTAAAGGCAAGGGATACTCTATGGATGAGCCAGGAGTCAGGCAGTCTCTATAGACCATGAGGAGGCCTAAGAATCTCGATAGACGACGTGTAGGCCATATAGTATTGATAGACGACCTGAAGCACAAGGAGTCGTTATAGACGAATCGAATGTCAAGGGAGTCTTAATAGACAAACTAAAGGCCAGAAAGTGTATATATACGCGAACTGAAGGCCAGAGTAACATTAAAGACGAGCTGAAGGCAAGAGAGTCTCTATATTCGAGATGAATACAAGGGAGTCTCTATATATGGGAGATGAAGGCCAGTAAGTCTTTATAGATGAGTTGGAGGGCCAGGGATTTTTTATAGACGAGCTGAAGGGCAAGGGTGTCTTTAGAGACGAGCTGAAGGCCAGGGAGTCTTGGTAGATGTATCGAAGCCCCAGGGAGTCGTTACAAACAGCTGAAGGCCGGGGTGTCTCTATAGACGAAACAATTCCGGTAAATAATGTCCCTTAAATCATCAAAATACCCAATATCGGGAGGTACCGTTATATGGGCGCTATACCAAAACGTAGACCTACATGGCCCATTTTCAATACTAAAAGTCCTGCACACATAATATACATTTCAGTAAAATGTTATCAATCTACTTCAATTCGTTCGGAAGCTAGTGTGATTTCTACAGACGGATAGGCGGACAGACGGACGGACATCGCTAAATCGACATAAAATTTTATGCTGATCAAGAATATATATACTTTGTGAAGTCTAAAATATATATTTCGAGGTGTTACAAACGGAATAACAAATTTAATATACCCTCCATACTATGGTGGAGGGTATAAAAATAATAATGATAATAATAATCTCCCCCAACAACATGCACTCCACTTTAGCTCCATTACAATGCCTTATTCCCCCCTCGAAGATTATCCCCATTTTACAAAAACCTTCCCCTTTGTTTGCTTATTTACCAATTATTATTGTTGTGGTCTTGTTTTTTTTCTCTCTCCTTCTATTCTCCTCCAGAATCCTCCGATACCGACACCAATTCAAGCATTCCCACCCATTTCAGTTGGGTACATGCCAATGCAACCGACTCAACATTCTTCCTGTTACTGATGCATCCCGATCTCGCTGCCCCCATCGAACAATTGGGCATGGAAATTGAACAGGACGATAACGAAACAGTTACCGACTTCAAGCAACGTTTCGGCGAGAAACGCCTCTGGGAAATGCAAATCAATGTCACCGATTTGGAGGAATTGGATTTGCGTTGCGGTGGCATTGCTCGACGCCACAACATGTCACATGTCTCGAATGAAACGGTCAATTGTATGGTGCAACGGTGTACCTTCACGCTGAATGCCCCGGAAATATGCCCACCCGATTACAAGGAAACGGATGGCACAATATTTTGGATATATTTCATGTTGAGGTAAGTTGAATGAAAAGAGCGGAAGATTATTTAAAGAACACAAGAAGTTTAATCAATGCAATATTATACGAGTAGAAGAAACTCTGCATAGTGGCTACAAAAGAAAAAAAAAATCCGGGTTTAAATTTTGAATTCACTTGCGCTCCTGAAGATAGAAAGGATTACACTGCATTTAAGATTCTAGATGTCGGCAGCTGATGGAATACTTTTCTAATGGTTGTATGTGACCTGCCAACTAACATAAGACAGCTTACAAGTCTCATACGTAAGACATGTTTGAAAAGTGACATGAGCGATGCTCATATAGCCGGTCGGGTAGACCTATTAATATAAGATTTTGTGAGGTATGTGGACAGATTAAAATGACCAAATCCGACGTTACCATTCGCAATGTCGTTGAGGAATAACATCTGTAAATTTTTGTTAGATTAAGGGATCGGGTCGAGCTTTCCAACGATTTACGTTCAGCATCAAAATCAATAAATTTACGAGCGAGGGTCTTCGAGAGATTGCCAATATAATCTTGTGAAAAATGTCTCTTAAAAAAATAAGTTAAAAATATCAGTTTATTTTGCCGACAGATGTATACCCTCAGCCAATGCTAGTTTTTTAATATATTTTGACTTCTGTTATGATTATTCAAATTGTTTATCCTCTATGGGGTAGGTTCCGAGGAAATGGGCCAATATTGTCGAAACTAAGTAAATATGATCTAAATATTGTGATGTGCCAGGTTTGGACTATATTGGTTACTTCCTTCATTTTGTTTAATATATGTGATAATTATTAGAAAATGTTAACCTCTAATACAGATAAAAATATTGGAAAGGGCAAAATTACAAGAAAACAGAACATTATATCAAATTTTATGTGAAATCATAAATTCCATATTCTTCTCAGGTTTCTAGTTAAGAAGAAGTTATAAAGAATCGCTGACTTGTTTGGAAAGTTATGACAGATAAAAATTATGACCGTTTGTGGGTGAGGTATCAGAAGGGCTCACAGATACATATCATCTACACAACAGATCTTTTGTTAACAAAAATGTTTGTGTGTGTAAAGAGAGTTTGGATGCTTATTTCGCTTTCGACCTTTTTGTTTTTCAAAATCTAAACACTATATTAGGGGGATGTACCAGAAGAAATGGTGCGATCTCTACCGTCTTTGTAAAAGATCTTAAGTTGATGGAAATATTGAGATGTGAAAAAAAGTGAATGAAATCGGATGTTAATTTCGTGTTTTATGGGCTTCATGGATACTTTTACACCAGACCTTGGTCTAATAAAAATATTGGCACTTTGTGAGGGAGGTACTTGATGGAGTGCACCGATTTTGTCCAATTTTGCATCTGACCTAGCACTGATGTAAATATAAGGATTTGCAAAGTTGGAGCAAAATTGGATTATCAGGAAAATACTTTTTTTTTTAAATGTTGACCCCTTGTGGGAGAGGCACCAGAAGGAGAGGGCCAATTTTACCCATCTCCGAAATTGATCTACGTTTGACAATAATATTACGATGTACCAAGTTTGAATCAAATTGGATATTCCCTGAGAGTTATCGTGTGCACCAGTGAGCCAGACAATGTGAAACGGGTTTGGTCTAAAGAAACCTAGGGTCTAAACCTGTTATTTCGATGAGGGATATATCAAATGATATATACCCTCTGTAGCCTTTTGGCTGAGGATATAATAAAAAAACACTCATATTTGTACCTACCCAAGATGTGGTATAAAGAACGGATGGAACGGACTACTGCTGGTGGTACCTTCCCTCCATAACCGGTCCAAATGATGACCCTATGCAACGCGAAATTAGCATCCAGCTAGATCTATTGGGGAGCTGTGATATATTGGTTCACCACATTTGATATAAAGTATATATGGGAGCTATACCAAATGCTATACAAATTTGATCAAATTGTAGATTAAATATCACGAAAGTTAGAGACTCAAACACCTAATCGGATGAAACATGTATGGAAGCTATAGCTATATCTGAAACCGATTTTCACCAAATTAGAAGTACTTGCTTCTAGGGTGAATTCGGTCGGAAATGCTCAAATCCACTCTACTTGGGCTGTTTTCAAATATCGGTGCACAAAAAAACAGGAAATTGGATAAATATATATATGGGAGCTATAAGCAAATCTGAACCGATCTTGACAAAATTTAAGGCAGTTATTTCAGAGCTGTGTCTGATATTTGGCACCAAAGATTATTGTTGTGGAGTGCATATTACGAAGATGAGGTACTTAAAACCCTAAATCGGATGAAACTTATATATGGGTGCTATAGCTTTATCTGAACCCATTTTCTCAAAATTTAAAGTATATGATTCTAGGGTGAATACAGCCGGAATTGACAAAATTCAGTTCATTCGTTCATATATATATGGGAGCTGTATCCTAATTTGATCCAATCTCGATAAAACTTGTCAAAGGTATGTTCCGGTTCCCGAAATCGGCTGAAGATAATAAGGGAGCTACATCCAAAGCTGAACCGATATTGATAACAGTTGGGTGTATCTGCTTTCTGGTACCAAATATAATTTATTAAGGAGTGCCTACTACGAATATGAGGAACTTAAACACCAAATCGGATGAAACATATACATGGGAGCTATAGCTATATCTGAACCGATTTTAACCAAATTTGATGTACATGCTTCTACACTGTATTCGGTAGTAAGTGCTAAAATTCAGGTCAGTTGGACTGATTGGACTGGTTGAAGATACATTGGGAGATATATCAACATTTGAATCGATTGTCACCAATTTCAATAGGGTTCGTCCTCGGCCAAACAAATATTGCTTGGAAAATTTCATTTCAATCGGATGATAAATGCGACCTGCATTTTGTTCACAAAAATACATGGCCTGACGGACAAATGGACAGACATGCATAAATCGACTCTGAAATGGATTCTATGTAGATCCTCAAAAGTAACTATGGGACTATCTCGCTTCCTTCTCCATGTTACAAACAAATGTACAAGGACATAATACCCTTACCACTATTTTGTGCAGGGTATAATTAAATAAGTAAAAAAGCAGCTAAGTTCAGCCACGTCGAACTTTAAGAAACTTAAAAATTTAGAAAAAGTCCGCCGAAGAATATTTCTTAGACAAAAACCGTTATATTGGGGGCTGTACGCAGACGTGGACCTGAATAAGTCTTTTTTTCATAGGCTCTAGTACCGATTCCGAATTTCAAGTACGAAATTTGAAAAAAAAAATCCGGTTAATAATGTCACTAATATCATAAAATACTTAATATTGGGAGGTACCATTATATAGGGGCTCTATACGCAATTTTTTGTCATAGGTTGTAGCATCCATCCAAATCTTCAAATACAAAAATTTGAAACAATTCCGGTAAATTATGTCGCTAAAATTACAATATATGTATACAATCTTTAATGTCTTTAGAATAATTAAAAAAATAAATATTGGGTGGTATCGTTACAGGGGGGTGCTATAAGAAAATTTAGGGCGACATGGATCACTTATGAACTTAACCTGCCTACAGACAAAATACACACGCGTAAATACACACAAATGTTAGCTTTCTATATCAATTCGTTCCAAAGATATCGTGAATACAAGAAAAATGCGGACAGACATCGCTAAATCGACTTGGAATTTTACTCTGAACCAGAATAGAAGAGTGTTGGCTTGTTTGTTCGGGATAACATAGTAAATTGTAAAATTGCAAAATGGTCAGGCTTAATTCCATTATTGTTATTTTTATAAAAGCAACGTTTGTTTATTATTGGAGAACAATGGTAATGTTTACCAAGGGTTAAGGCAGCGAATGCCTAGGTTTTGGAAAGAGCCACCAATCCTCATCAATTCCCTTGTTTTTTGTCTAGGATATTCTTCCCAGAAGTTATTTTAAAAATAACGTCTATGGCAAAAAACAGTTTTTACCCACGTCACGATCTCAATATAATTCTCCACTAATATAAAAATAACAACGATGGGATTAAGCCTGATCCAGAATATATATACCTTGTAGGGCATAACATGAGTATTTCGAGAAGTTACAAACGGAATGCCAAAGTAAATACACCCTCATTGAATGGTGGAGGGTATAAAAATAGTGAGTTTGGCAAGATCGAACTTTTGATGCCGCCTACCATGATATATACAAAGTCAAAATTAGGTCCTAACAACAATTTTTTGAAAGACAGTAAGGCAGATACCCAATATAAATCTCACGAACAAAATTTCGGAAAATTCCGTTGAAAAAAATTGAGGAATGTCATAAGGCACCGAATATAGAGTGGAGCTGTTATATGGGAAATATACCACAAGGTGGGCCTATATTATCCGTTTTTGTAATGTGGTTAGAAACCCGTATCAACCTTCAATATTAAATTCCAGACAGTTCCCTTGAAAAATGCGCCGAAAGTCATCGAAATGCTTAAAATAAGGGGGTGTCGTTGTATTCGGTATATATCACAATGTGGACTTATATTAAATGTTTTTCTGCAAGGGGGTTAGGAACTAATAATGACCTTCAAACACCAAATTTTAAACAATTCCATTAAAAATATGCAGACAATGTCAGAATGCCTTAAATTATATCGTCATATGGGGCTATACAAAAAAGTTGGGCGATATGGTCCATCTTCGAACTTGATTTAAGATCAGACCCAAAACTCATGTTTAGACCATTTATTTCATGTTATTACTTTACGGTTTCGTATCTATACATCAGAACCAGAAAAAAACTGTAGGAAATCAGCTTTTGACAATTTCGACCACGAAGATGTCGTTTTGTTAAAAATCAAAATTGGAAAAGATTTTAAAGAACCCAAAATTGTTCATTAAAACGCTACGGTCCCATTTTTTGTTGGGCCACATAAAATTGGTGAGGTAGAAAAGTGGTCTGTTTTTTAATTATGCTGCCAAGGCAGGGTATGGTTAATAATTTTCGTGTTGCATAGTGTTATTTAGCCAACCGTATTGGTTATAATTTCACTTCTCTCATGAGAAACCTCAACAAAGTTTGATCCAATATTCACCCATTAATTTATAAAGCCTTCTTTGTATCTGGACAAATTTTTCAGCTATCACTGTATCTACAAAATATTTCCAAATCAAATTGGGCGTGTGCGTCATTCACGTTTTCGTTGTGGTCTTTTTGTAGTATATGCGATTTTTTGTGTCTGTCCTCCTCAAACCGTGACGGTTTGATCTTTCAATGTTCGTTGGCAATTTGAACACATGTTATTTGCAATGACATTTGATGTGACTTTAATAAAAACGAACTTGTGTCGAACTTCTATTCTGTTCTCGTTTTTTTGCTTTTTTTGTTTCAACTGACATTTGAAGCGTAATGTAGGGCAACATCTTGATTTGTACACCTCGCACCCCCAAAAAAAGGAAGGTGTAAATTACGAAATGGGTATGGGAAAAAAAAGTTTGATGGTTTAAAGTGATAAAGGCATTTCTCCGAAATAAAAATGATTGAAATCAAGGGGGGGTGGGTTTGGCAGGAAAGAAACTTAAGGCTTTAAATAGGTATATATATAGGTGTGTCAAATATTGTAGCGTATCCACTTTCCGATGAGAGTGTAAAATGGAAGCATTTTGGGAATGGGAGAATTTTATGTAGACTCTCAAGAGATTATGGGATATGTTTGACTTCGCTATACCCTGTATACCTATATACATAAATATTAATTATACCCTCAGCCATACGGCTACAGAGGGTATATATCATTTGATACGACCAAAACGTGCCTCATCGAAATAACGGTGTAAGGCCCTAGATATCTTTGAACCAAATCCGTTTCAGGATATTTGGAGTCGACCTAGCAAAATCCGTCCGTCTGGCTGGTACGCTCGATAACTCTCGAAAGGAGTATCCGTTTTGATCCAAACTTGGTACATCGTTATATTTTTGTCAAACTTAGATTGATTTCGGAGATGGGCAATATTGGTCCACTTCTTCTGTTACCTTCCCGTCAAAATTTCAATCAAAATATTTTACTGCACAGAGAGAGAAACGATCATCCGATTTCGCTCCAAATTTGGAAATCCTAATATTGGCGTCAGTTCTAGGTCAGGTGCGAAAATCGACAATATCGGTACACTCCATCAAGTACCTCCCCTACAAAGGGTTAAAACTGTGAATAATTACAACTCTTATAAAATTTGATGGAAGAGTCCGATTATCTTCAAATTTCACACATCCGAATATTTTTATTAACCCAAAGTCTGGTATGAAGATGGAATATATCGGTAGACTCTTTCTGGTACCTCCCCCACAAAGCGTAAAAAATTTCGAAAATACACGAAGCTCCATAAAACTAGAAATTAACAATCGATTCCATTCAGACTTGGTACATCTCAATATTTCCATCAACACAACAACTGTTACACAGATGGTAGAGATCGGACCATTCCTTGTCGTACCTCTCCACAAAGGGTCAAAGTTTTGAATAACCAAAACGATCACAAAATCCGAAATAAGAATCCGCTTCTTTTCATATTTCGCACATCCCAGTATTTCTGTTACCACAAGATCTGCTGTTAAGATGGGATATATCGGTCCACTCCTTCTGGTATCTGTCCCACAAAGGGACAACATTTTGAATAACCATGAAGTTCGTGAAACGCGAAATTCGCATCCGATTCCATTCAGATTTGGCACATATTAATATTTCAGTCAGCACGGGGTCTGTTATAAAGATGGTAGAGATCGGAACATTCCTTCTGGTATCTCCCCCACAAAGGGTCAAACTTTTGAATAACCAAAACGAACATAAAATCCGAAATTAGCATCCGGTTCTCTTTATATTTCACACATTTCATTATTTCTTCAAACATAAGATCTCATGTGAAGATGGTTTTTATCCTTCTAGTACTTCCTTTGCTTTCCTTTTGGTACCTCCTTTCCTCTATCCTTTCGAATATCCACGAAGCTCATGAAAAGCGAAATTAACATCCGATTCTATTCAGACTTAGCACATCTCAATATTTTATCAACACAAGTTCTGTTATAAAGATGGTAGAGATCGGATCATTTCTTCTGGTACCTCCCCTACAAAAGGTCAAAGTTTTGAATAACCAAAACAATTATAAAATTCGAAATATCTATCCGGTACTCTTTTTAAGTTTCACACATCCCATTATTTCTGCTAATACAAGATCTGCTGTGAAGATGGGATGTATTGTTCCACTCCTTCTTCTACCTCCACCACATAAAGCTCATATAACTCAAAATTCACATTCGATTCCAATCAGACTTGGCATAATTTAATATTCCCATAAGCACAGATCTATTATAAACATGGTAGAGATCGGGTCATTTCTTCTGGTACCTCCTCTACATAGGGTTACAGATTTTGAAAAAAGCACGCTCAAAGAAAGTGAAATAAACATCCAACGCTCTTCAAATTTTACACATCCAAACATTTTTGGTAACACAAGGTCAGTTGTGAAGATGATAAATATCTGCGAATGCCCTCTGGTACCTCACCCACAAAGGGTCACAATTTTCAATACTTTTATCTGTCATAACTTCCGAAACAATTCAGCTATTCTTTTCAACTAAATATTTCCCTAAATCAGAAACCTCAGATGAATATAGAATTTATGATTCCGCATAAAATTGGATATAAATGTTCGATTTTCTTGTAATTTTTCCAATACTAATATTTTTTTCTCTATTAGATGAAATATGAAAACGGAATACTTCGGTCGACTATATCTGGTACCTCACGCACATTTCAAAATTTCCTGAAAATTATCACATATCTCATAGAAAGTGAAGGAAGTAGTCGATATAGTCCAAACCTGGCATGTCGAAATATTTATATCGTATTAATTTAGATCCGATACGAAATGGACAATATTGGCCTATTCCTTCGGAACCCACGCCATATAGGGTCTAAAATTTGGATAAAAATGACAAAAGTCAAAATATATTTAAATGATCGAACATTTGCTGAGGTTATACATTTATCGGGAAAACCGACAGATACTTTTTAAACTGTTTTGAAAAGTTTTGGTTTTTTTATAACACCACTATTCAATTTATAAAACTCATATATTCCATTTTTTCCACCGGTATTCCAATTATTTGTGTGGAAAATTCTGAGGAAGACCTACCTCTGTAATATACATACAAATGTGGAGGATGTGAAATATTGGATGTATTGAATATCATGTTGAACATGAAAAAAGCCCATACGGGATATCATTTATCAACAACAACAATTGAATGGCATTGTGTGTGTGTGTGTGTGTGTCTGTACGTATGTATGCATAAATGTTTAGCTATTCAGGATATTTGAAATATACATGTTCTGTTGTTGCTGCTGCTGCTGTTTTTTTTTCTCTTGCACTAAACGACAGATATTTGAGAAGATTTACTGACATAATTTAAGCAAATAAAGCAGCAGCAAATTATCCGAAAAATACCCATTATAATTCAATGATAATCAAAGGGGAGGGTAATGTGTGTGTGTGTGGGGGGTGTGATGATGTGTCTTTTTTCTGAAGATCTTTTACATATTTGCAAATAATCGATGGCCATAATATGCCAGTGAAATGTATTTTATTTTAATGTTGTAAAGATTTAGCTGATAATAGAGAAATGCGGTAATTTATCATTCGAATGAAAGCGAATTGGATATTGGGATCTTAGGCAAATTACTATTATTGAGAAATTGATATATTTCCCATAATTGTTTGTGACAATCGAAGAGAAGAAGTATTTATTATAGATTTATTGTTAAATGAGAAATTATACACAACTACCCAGTAGTGACTAATGAACATTTGTGCAAAGACCTAAAATGGTAAAGACTGGACAAAATGCAATATGTTACCATTCATAACAATAGAGGTATTTACATCTGGTGACAATATTTTGACCCTGCTTTGTTATATCTTTATACTCCTATGTCTTTGATTTGCGATGTTTTCATAACTAAATTTAAGGAACGCGCAGACCTTTCTTGGTCTTTCTGACAGAAAATGTTTAAAAACAAGTTAAAAATTATCAATTTTGACCAGAGATGTATACCCTCAGCCAATGTTGGATATTTAAATATAATATGACTTCTGCCATGCTTATTAGAATTGGCCAATATAGTCCATTTTGTATCGTATCTTAATAAATATTATATAAATATTGCGACTTGCCAGATTTGGACTATATAGGCTAATCCTTTCACTTTATATGAGATATGTGAAAATTTTTAAAAAGTGTTAAAATGTGCGTGACATTCAAAATATAGTGGACAGAAGTATTCCATTTTCATAGTTCATCTAATACAGATAAAAATATATATTCCAATTCCCAATCCAATTTTCTGCGAAATCATCAATTCCGATAAATTCCATATTTATCTCAGGTTTCTGGTTGAGAAAATATTTGAATATGGGAAGTTGTAAAAATTTGCTGACTTGTTTCGCAAGTTATGAGAGGTTAATGCATTGAAAATTTTGAGCCATTGTGGGTGAGGTACCAGAAGGGGATGAGGAGATGATCTACCATCTTCACATCAGATCTTTCGTTAGCAATCATGTTTGAATGTGTGAAATTTGAAGAGAATTCTATGCTTATTTTACGCTTTATGGACGTTTCGTTTTTCAAAATTTTGAACTCTTTGTGGGGGAGGTACCAGAAGAAGTTCTATAGAAGAATCCATCATTGCAGCAGGTCTTGGATTCATAAAAATAATGGGAAGTGTGAAATTTCAAGAGAAGCGGGTGCTTATTTCCCATTTTATAAGAAATTGTGTTATTCTAAATTTTGACCCGTTGTGTATGAGGTACCATCGCAGGTATATATCATCTTCGTAACAGATTTTGCGTTCGCAAAAATGTTTATATGTGTGAAATCTGAGAAGAGTGGGATGCCTAGTTCGCATTCCTTGAGCGTTTTGTTTTTCAAAATCTCTACCATCCGATCTTTACCATCTTTGTAACAGGTCTTTTGTTGATAAGAATATTGAGATGTACCATGTCTGAATGGAATCGGATGATAATTTTGCGTTTAATGAGAGATTGGGTTATTCCAAATTTTGACCCTTTATGGAGGAGGTGCTAGAAGGAGTGGACCGATATCTACCATATTCACGACAGATCTTGAGTTGATATAAATTTTGGAATGTGCTTAGTTTCAAAGGCATCGGATGTTCATTTCGCGTTTTTATGAGTTTCATGAATACTCAAAATGTTGACCCTTTATGGGGGAGGTGCTAGAGGCAGTGGACCGATATATATCATCTTCACAGCAGACTTTGGACCAATAAAAATATTGTGATTTGTGTAACTTGAAGAGAATCGGACGCTTTTTTCGGATTTTATGATAGTTTTTGTTATTCAAAATTATGACCCTTTGTGGGCGAGGTACCAGAAGGAATGGTCCTGACCTAGCACTTATATAAATATTCGGATTTGTAAAGTTGGAACAAACTTGAGGTGATCGACTCTTTGGTATTTTTTAGTGCCAACATTGCTTATCAAAATACTCCAGACACAATAGTTCAACGGATTGGTATCCGGAGATTTTGATGGCCATTGTGCGCTGAAAATGAAGCTAGGAACCTCATTTTGTAGCGCGTGCTTAGTGCGGTGGTGCTGAGTCCTATTGGAAAGTCAAAGGTCTGCGACCAAAATGTTTGTGGGCCAAGGCTTTAATATACCCTCCAGAATATTTTCACGATAATATTTGGCATTATTCTGATGATGATGATGTCGATTAATACGAGCGGAGAACGACCATCGGCTGTTATAGCAGTCCACTCCATCACCATGGTCGGCGCTTGAGTTCTGGTGGCCAACTGAAGGTGCACATTTTCAACTGACCTCTGCTGCTGAACAACGAATGTTTCTCATCGGAGAAAACCAAATTCGGCAGTTCATCACTTTCGACCAAGCGACGCAACTCTTTAGCTCTTTTGAGTCTTTTTTCTTTCAGTTGCGGTGTAAGTTCTTGCACTTTTTGGAATTTCAATGGCTTTACCCCGAGCTCATTTTTCAATATTTGCCGAATTGCAATATGTTCAGCTCTCGAGCCATTTTTTGGCCACTGCGACGAGGGTTTCGATCAAGTCGCTTCTTTACTTTTCGAACAGTTTCTGGTGATGTTGCTGTTTTCTGTCGTCCCCTTCCTTTACGTTGGGCTACACGATGGTACGAGACACAAAAGATTTATTCACATTTAAATGCTGGAGTGCTCTACCGATAGCCACTTGTGGTTTTCCAGCCAAATAAAAAGAAATCACACTATCACGCTTGAATTATATCACGAATAACTTTTTTCTGGAGAATTCTCACTAAAATGTATTTATACGCTTGTAAACAATATAATGAGCTGTCGCTGGAATAAATTTAACAGCTTTCGGACGAGGGGCATAGAAATTACCAAAATCTGAAATTGGTTTTTTTCATCTCACTCTGTATGGTTTCAAATATCATTGTTGTGTTCAGATTACCAATGTGAGTGACTTAAATACAAAATCGGATGAAATATATATAGGAGCTATAACTTCTTCTTTCTGGGCTGAATTCCGTCGGATGTGCCGAAATACATCCTATTTGGATGAATATTACATATATGTTGCACAGTAAAGATGATATCGGACGAAGAACCAAATATCACCAATTTTAATAGGGCTCGTTCTTGGGCCAAACTAATGATTCGTGAAAAATTGCATCTCAAAAAAAAAAGAGCTGAAATCTCGAAATTTGATATTGAGCTCCCTTGTGGTACCTGGTTCGATCTGGTGGTGGTTTTACAAATACCTACTATCAATGTTCCAAAGTACTAAATGGTGCTAATTTTGGATCATTGTTGGTGTCTAGGATGGAGAGGTAAAATACAAAAGCAGCTAAGTGCCATCCACAATTTGGGAGGAACTTGAAATATGTCAAAAAAAAATTCCCGAAACTACCACTTAAATGTAAACTGTTATATGTACACTATACGAAGACGTGGTCCGGCTTACGAATTTTTTTTATAGGCTGTAGTACCCAGTACGAACTTCAAATACCAAATTTGAAACAATTCCGGTGAATAATGTCGCTAAAATCATCAAAATACCGAATATCGGGAGCTACCGTTATATGGGGGCTAAACGAAAAAAGTTGTCATAGGCTGTAGTATCCATTACGAACTTCAAATACGAAATTTGAAATAATTCTGGTAAATTATGGCACTTAAATCAAGAAAATACCGAATATCGGGAGGCACCGTTGTAGTGGGGCTATGCGTGTATGCAACATTTTATTCTTCTTTCTCAATTCGTTCCAAAGATAGCGTGATTACAACAGACAGACAAACATCGCTAGATCATCTTAGAATTTTACGCTGATCCAGAATATATATACTTTGTAGGGTCTATTATAAATATTTCGAGGTGTTACAAACGGAATGACAAAGATAACATATCCTCCATAGAATGGTGGAGGGTATAAAAATTTGGTATTGGGTAAAGGAATAGAGCTGATATTGAGGTCACTGTTGATTTCTAGGGTTTACGTATGTCGATGTTGCAATAATTTCGGACAAAAAATTGGATGTGGGTCCATTGTGCAATGGTTTTACTAATGTCCTCCTCAGTAAAATTCAAAATGAAAGACTTTAAAGACTTTTTGGTTTAAAAGGTAAACATTGTCCTGTAATTCTTTACGAAAATGGAAAAACTTGAATAATGTATAAAACTTAAAAGATTTTTTCGAATTGAACAAATAGTGCATTCTGAGTACTAAAAATTTCTAACATGAATTTTTGGAACGAATCTAAAATTTTAAGGTGGACTTTTCGTTGATGAAGTAGAGGGCATTTGCTTTTCTATATAAAAAATGATGTTTGTTTCTACGCATATACAAAAGGATGGTTGGACTGATTCTGACAATTGTCACATATTCAGAATGGCCTCTTGGGAAAGAAGTATGAAATTTAAAAAATTGAATAAAAATATGTCAATCTGTAAATGTTTTGTTAAATTTTGTTGTGATATTTTTTTGCCAATCTATGGAGCTTCCAAAAATATTTGAGGTCTATTTCGTTTATTTCTACATGTTATAAATATATGTACATAGACACAATATATGAAACACCGTAGGTTGTAGGTTATAAATAGAACGTCATTACAACCGACATAACTCACAATATCATTAGCAGACATTCCAGCATCAGGAATATTGTCATCATTGAAGTCAGTACAACTGTCGATGATATTAGACCAACAGTCACTATAATCATCAGCATGAATTTGTGATATCTCGTTAATGATATTTATTTCCAAGTTCAAATTCGAAAATAATGTCCTTTTCATGGAAGGTATTAACGTTCTTCCCTTTCCCCTTTCGGCAATCAACACCAATCCACACCAAATGAAACCCAATTATTTTTAGGGAGTGTGACATTAATATTTATTTAATATTCTTATACAAAGACAGGAAGACAGACATACCTGACCATAGGCAACAACCATACACCTCCTTCCCCCACCAGAAGACAATTAATTAATCCTTGATGATGTTTAGGATAATACAATGCCACAACCGAACAAGGACACCACCACTCGCATACCTTTTTCAAATAATATTAATTAATTTGGTTTGGTGATTTGATTGTTAACGGCAGCTTTGGCCAAATGAATTATAAATTATTTTTCGTTTATGTGTTGTGGAGGTTGGGAGGGGTGTGGGAGAGGAGGCTCGTTGATAGGCTTTCCCATAAGCAGTAAATCCCCCACAATTAATGAAATAACAGGTTAGAGGATTATGTGAAAATTATGGAGAATTTGAGGTTATTATTATTATTGTGGTTGTTATCATTTCACAGATAATAATTATGAAATTGAGTTTGAAAATGAATGTGGCAGCGGGAAACCGAGGGTGTTTTGGGGTTGAAAAATTAAATAAATAAGCATTTAAATGCGGAAATATAAAATTTACCAAAAGTCATCCTTAAAATTCTCAATTAAAGAACTGATTTAAAAAAAATAAATTTTTAAAAAAATCAACGTTTATTCGTCCTTGAAAAAATATTCTTTTGGCCCCTGAAAAATATTCTTAAAAAATCCACGTTTATAGATCCTTGAAAAAACACTCTTTTGGTCCTTGAAAAATATTATTTAAAAAATCCACGTTTATAGATCCTTGAAAAAACACTCTTTTGGTCCTTGAAAAATATTATTTAAAAAATCCACGTTTATAGATCCTTGAAAAAACACTCTTTTGGTCCTTGAAAAATATTATTTAAAAAATCCACGGCCTTTTGGTCCTTGAAAAAAAATATTTTTTAAAAAATCCACGTTTATTGGCCTTTTGGTCCTTGAAAAAATATTTTTTAAAAAATCCACGTTTATTGGTCTACAGGTCCTTGAATAATATTCTTAAAAAATCCACACTTAGTGGTCTTTTGGTCGTTGAAAATGTATTCTTTAAAAAGTCCACTTTTATTGGTCTTTTGGCCCTTGAAAAATATTCTTTGAAAATTATTCTTTAAAAATCCAGGTATATTTTTAAAAAAATCCAGGTATATTTTTAAAAAATCCAGGTTTATTTGTCTTTAAGTCCTTGAAAAAATATTCTTTATAAAATCCGCTTTTTTTCTTTTGGTCCTTGAAAAATATTTTTTAAGAAACTAGTTTATTGGTCTTTTGGTCCTTGAAAAAACATTCTTTAAAAAATCCAATTTTATTGGTCTTTTGGTCCTTGAAAAAATATCCTTTAACAAATCCACGTTTATAGGCCTTTTGTTTCTTAAAAAACTATTCTTTAAAAAATCCACTTTTATTGGTTAGTTAATATTTGATAAAATATTCCTTAAAAAATCCACGTTTATTAGTCTTTTGGTCATTGAAAAACTATTATTTAAAAATCCAATTTTATTGTACTTTTGGTCCTTGAAAAAATATTCTTTAAAAATCCACGTTTATTTGTCTGGCGGTCCTTGAAAGACCACAAGACCACGTTTATTGGTCTTGTGATCCTTGAAAAAAAATTCTTTAAAAATCCACGTCAATTGTTCTCTTGGTCCTTAAAAAAATATTTTTTTGAAAAATCTAAGATTAGTGGTCTCTTGGTTCTTAAAAAAATATTCTTTGAAAAATCCACGTCAATTGTTCTCTTGGTCCTAAAAAAATTTTTTTTTGAATAATCTACGACTAGTGGTCTCTTGGTCCTTAAATAAAATATTCTTTAAAAAATCCAAGTTTATTGGTCTTTTGGTCCATGAAAAAATATTCTTTAAAAATCCACGTTTATTGGCCTTTTGGTCCTTGAAAAATATTCTTTAAAAAATCTACTTTTATTGGCCTTTTGGTCCTTGAAAAATATTCTTTAAAAATCCACGTTTATTGGCCTTTTGGTCCTTGAAAAATATTCTTTAAAAAATCTACTTTTATTGGCCTTTTTGTCCTTGAAAAATATTCTTTAAAAAATTCACGTTTATTGGCCTTTTGGTCCTTGAAAAATATTCTTTAAAAAATCCACGTTTATTGGCATTTTGGTCCTTGAAAAAATATTCTTTAAAAAATTCACGTTTATTGGTCTTTGAAAAAATATTGTTTAAAAAAATCGACGTTTATTGGTCTTTGGTCCTTGAAAAAATATTGTTTAAAAAATCTACGTTTATTGGTCTTTTGGTCCTTGAAAAAATATTCTTTAAAAAATCCAAGTTTATTGGTCTTTTGGTCCTTGATAAAATATTCTTAAAAAAATCCAAATTTATTGGTCTTTTGGTCCTTGATGAAAAAATATTCTTTAAAAAATCCAAGTTTATTGGTCTTTTGGTCCTTGAAAAAATATTCTTTAAAAAATCCAAATTTATTGGTCTTTTGGTCCTTGAAAACATATTCTTTAAAAAATCCAAGTTTATTGGTCTTTTGGTCCATGAAAAAATATTCTTTAAAAATCCACGTTTATTTTCCTTTTGGTCCTTGAAAAAATATTCTTTAAAAATCCTCGTTTATTTTCCTTTTAGTCCTTGAAAAAATATTCTTTAAAAATCCACGTTTTTTTAAAAAATCCACGTTTATTGGTCCATGAAAATCCACGTCTTTAAAAATCCACGTTTCTTTAAAAAATCCACGTTTATTGGTCCTTGAAAAAACAGTCTTTAAAAATCCACGTTTCTTTAAAAAATCCACGTTTATTGGTCCTTGAAAAAATATTCTTTTAAAAAATCCACGTTTATCCACGTTATGGTCCTTGAAAAATAGTCTTTAAAAAATTCACGTTTATTGGTCCTTGAAAAAATATTCTTTTAAAAAATCCACGTTTATTGGTCTTTTGGTCCTTGAAAAAATATTCTTTAAAAAATCCAAATTTATTGGTCTTTTGATACTTGAAAAAATATTGTTTACAAAATCCACGTTTATTGGTCTTGTGGTTCTTGAAAAAATATTCTTTTAAAAAATCCACGTTTATTGGTAATATGGTCCTTGAAAAAATATTCTTTAAAAATCCACGTTTATTGGTCTTTTGGTCCTTGAAAAAATATTCTTTTAAAAAATCCACGTTTACTGGTCTTTTGGTCCTTGAAAAAATATTCTTTAAAAATCCACGTTTATTGGTCTTTTGGTCCTTGAAAAAATATTCTTTAAAAATCCACGTTTATTGGTCTTTTGGTCCTTGAAAAAATATTCTTTAAAAATCCACGTTTATTGGTCCTTAAAAAATATTTCTGAAAAATCCACGTTATGTTGGTCCATATTAGACCAACAGTCACTATAATCATCAGCATGAATTTGTGATATCTCGTTAATGATATTTATTTCCAAGTTCAAATTCGAAAATAATGTCCTTTTCATGGAAGGTATTAACGTTCTTCCCTTTCCCCTTTCGGCAATCAACACCAATCCACACCAAATGAAACCCAATTATTTTTAGGGAGTGTGACATTAATATTTATTTAATATTCTTATACAAAGACAGGAAGACAGACATACCTGACCATAGGCAACAACCATACACCTCCTTCCCCCACCAGAAGACAATTAATTAATCCTTGATGATGTTTAGGATAATACAATGCCACAACCGAACAAGGACACCACCACTCGCATACCTTTTTCAAATAATATTAATTAATTTGGTTTGGTGATTTGATTGTTAACGGCAGCTTTGGCCAAATGAATTATAAATTATTTTTCGTTTATGTGTTGTGGAGGTTGGGAGGGGTGTGGGAGAGGAGGCTCGTTGATAGGCTTTCCCATAAGCAGTAAATCCCCCACAATTAATGAAATAACAGGTTAGAGGATTATGTGAAAATTATGGAGAATTTGAGGATATTATTATTATTGTGGTTGTTATCATTTCACAGATAATAATTATGAAATTGAGTTTGAAAATGAATGTGGCAGCGGGAAACCGAGGGTGTTTTGGGGTTGAAAAATTAAATAAATAAGCATTTAAATGCGGAAATATAAAATTTACCAAAAGTCATCCTTAAAATTCTCAATTAAAGAACTGATTAAAAAAAAATAAATTTTTAAAAAAATCAACGTTTATTCGTCCTTGAAAAAATATTCTTTTGGCCCCTGAAAAATATTCTTAAAAAATCCACGTTTATAGATCCTTGAAAAAACACTCTTTTGGTCCTTGAAAAATATTATTTAAAAAATCCACGTTTATAGATCCTTGAAAAAACACTCTTTTGGTCCTTGAAAAATATTATTTAAAAAATCCACGTTTATAGATCCTTGAAAAAACACTCTTTTGGTCCTTGAAAAATATTATTTAAAAAATCCACGGCCTTTTGGTCCTTGAAAAAAAATATTTTTTAAAAAATCCACGTTTATTGGCCTTTTGGTCCTTGAAAAAATATTTTTTAAAAAATCCACGTTTATTGGTCTACAGGTCCTTGAATAATATTCTTAAAAAATCCACACTTAGTGGTCTTTTGGTCGTTGAAAATGTATTCTTTAAAAAGTCCACTTTTATTGGTCTTTTGGCCCTTGAAAAATATTCTTTGAAAATTATTCTTTAAAAATCCAGGTATATTTTTAAAAAAATCCAGGTATATTTTTAAAAAATCCAGGTTTATTTGTCTTTAAGTCCTTGAAAAAATATTCTTTATAAAATCCGCTTTTTTTCTTTTGGTCCTTGAAAAATATTTTTTAAGAAACTAGTTTATTGGTCTTTTGGTCCTTGAAAAAACATTCTTTAAAAAATCCAATTTTATTGGTCTTTTGGTCCTTGAAAAAATATCCTTTAACAAATCCACGTTTATAGGCCTTTTGTTTCTTAAAAAACTATTCTTTAAAAAATCCACTTTTATTGGTTAGTTAATATTTGATAAAATATTCCTTAAAAAATCCACGTTTATTAGTCTTTTGGTCATTGAAAAACTATTATTTAAAAATCCAATTTTATTGTACTTTTGGTCCTTGAAAAAATATTCTTTAAAAATCCACGTTTATTTGTCTGGCGGTCCTTGAAAGACCACAAGACCACGTTTATTGGTCTTGTGATCCTTGAAAAAAAATTCTTTAAAAATCCACGTCAATTGTTCTCTTGGTCCTTAAAAAAATATTTTTTTGAAAAATCTAAGATTAGTGGTCTCTTGGTTCTTAAAAAAATATTCTTTGAAAAATCCACGTCAATTGTTCTCTTGGTCCTAAAAAAATTTTTTTTTGAATAATCTACGACTAGTGGTCTCTTGGTCCTTAAATAAAATATTCTTTAAAAAATCCAAGTTTATTGGTCTTTTGGTCCATGAAAAAATATTCTTTAAAAATCCACGTTTATTGGCCTTTTGGTCCTTGAAAAATATTCTTTAAAAAATCTACTTTTATTGGCCTTTTGGTCCTTGAAAAATATTCTTTAAAAATCCACGTTTATTGGCCTTTTGGTCCTTGAAAATATTCTTTAAAAAATCTACTTTTATTGGCCTTTTTGTCCTTGAAAAATATTCTTTAAAAAATTCACGTTTATTGGCCTTTTGGTCCTTGAAAAATATTCTTTAAAAAATCCACGTTTATTGGCATTTTGGTCCTTGAAAAAATATTCTTTAAAAAATTCACGTTTATTGGTCTTTGAAAAAATATTGTTTAAAAAAATCGACGTTTATTGGTCTTTGGTCCTTGAAAAAATATTGTTTAAAAAATCTACGTTTATTGGTCTTTTGGTCCTTGAAAAAATATTCTTTAAAAAATCCAAGTTTATTGGTCTTTTGGTCCTTGATAAAATATTCTTAAAAAAATCCAAATTTATTGGTCTTTTGGTCCTTGATGAAAAAATATTCTTTAAAAAATCCAAGTTTATTGGTCTTTTGGTCCTTGAAAAAATATTCTTTAAAAAATCCAAATTTATTGGTCTTTTGGTCCTTGAAAACATATTCTTTAAAAAATCCAAGTTTATTGGTCTTTTGGTCCATGAAAAAATATTCTTTAAAAATCCACGTTTATTTTCCTTTTGGTCCTTGAAAAAATATTCTTTAAAAATCCTCGTTTATTTTCCTTTTAGTCCTTGAAAAAATATTCTTTAAAAATCCACGTTTTTTTAAAAAATCCACGTTTATTGGTCCATGAAAATCCACGTCTTTAAAAATCCACGTTTCTTTAAAAAATCCACGTTTATTGGTCCTTGAAAAAACAGTCTTTAAAAATCCACGTTTCTTTAAAAAATCCACGTTTATTGGTCCTTGAAAAAATATTCTTTTAAAAAATCCACGTTTATCCACGTTATGGTCCTTGAAAAATAGTCTTTAAAAAATTCACGTTTATTGGTCCTTGAAAAAATATTCTTTTAAAAAATCCACGTTTATTGGTCTTTTGGTCCTTGAAAAAATATTCTTTAAAAAATCCAAATTTATTGGTCTTTTGATACTTGAAAAAATATTGTTTACAAAATCCACGTTTATTGGTCTTGTGGTTCTTGAAAAAATATTCTTTTAAAAAATCCACGTTTATTGGTCTTTTGGTCCTTGAAAAAATATTCTTTAAAAAATCCAAATTTATTGGTCTTTTGATACTTGAAAAAATATTGTTTACAAAATCCACGTTTATTGGTCTTGTGGTTCTTGAAAAAATATTCTTTTAAAAAATCCACGTTTATTGGTAATATGGTCCTTGAAAAAATATTCTTTAAAAATCCACGTTTATTGGTCTTTTGGTCCTTGAAAAAATATTCTTTTAAAAAATCCACGTTTACTGGTCTTTTGGTCCTTGAAAAAATATTCTTTAAAAATCCACGTTTATTGGTCTTTTGGTCCTTGAAAAAATATTCTTTAAAAATCCACGTTTATTGGTCCTTAAAAAATATTTCTGAAAAATCCACGTTATGTTGGTCCATGAAAAAATATAGTATAAAAAATCCACGTTTATTGGTCTTTGTCCTTAAAAAAATATTTATTCCACGTTTATTAATCTTTTGGTCCTTGAAAAAATATTCTTTGAAAATCCACGTTTAGTGGTATTTTGGTCCTTGAAAAAATATTCTTTAAAAAATACATTCTTAGTGGCCCTTGATAAAATATTTAAAAAAATCGGCATTTATTGGTCCTTGAGAAAATATTTAAAAAATCCACTTTTACTAGTCGTGATGTCCTTGAAAGACATTCATAAAAATTTGTTAATCCATAAAATATTCTAAAAAAGTATAAAATATTTTTAGCGCCCTCTATCCGGCGAATACCTTTTCCATTGTGACGTTTATGTTTTGTGACAAGACCACTTTAAGCCAACTTTATTTAGTTAGCATTGCATGGCAATTTTTCTTTTTTTGTATTTTTTTTTCTCTCTCAATAACATTTGTTTTTTGCTTCTCTCTTTTGCAGATTCCTCGCCACCACCATGTTATCGGCCGGTGTCACCATCATGGATCCCATTGCCCTGACAATGATTGAAAAGTACGGCGGAGATTTTGGACGTGAGCGTTTGTTCTCCAGCATTGGCATGGCCATATTCTCACCCATCACCGGTGTCATGATTGATTACTATTCGAGAGGTCTCGGCTATACGGATTATTCGGCAGCTTTCTACACATACGATGTCTTATTAATTATTTCAACAGTTTCGGTGCTGATGATGCCGCTGGGCGAAAAGCTGCCGGCCGACAATGTCTTTAGGGATTTGTGGAATTTGTTAAAAATGCCACATGTGATAACGTTTATATTCTTCCTGTTTATCCTGGGCAACTTTTGGGGCTTCATCGAAAGTTTTCTGTTTTTGTATCTGAAGGAGTTGGGAGCACCGAATTATTTATTGGGTAAGTTTGTTTTTGTGTACTTTCGTGTTGTTGTGGTTGTTAGTAATGTTGTTGTTTTTGTATACTAAAGTGTTTGTAGTTTATTGCTTAAGATTTGTAATATTTTATGGAGATTTCATTGATTGGATTTTTTTTTGTTTTAGTTGTTATAAAATACACGATTTGGTCATATCGGTCAAGGAATGTGACCTGGCTCAATTCATATTATTTAAGGAAGTGTGTGACTGATTCTTTGGTTTATTGTCCATTCAGATAAAGTGGGAGATGCTAGAAACTTTTATGTACTTTTAGGGCTATGGGTTGGATTTTGCATTTTTGGAAATTCATATGTGTGGGCAAGTGGATGGCGATTGGTTGCCACAAAGTGACACAAAATTGGATTTTAGTGACCACATAATTGGCTTCAAAAAAATTGAGTAATATTGTCTATCTGTTTGTCTGTCTATTGTAATCACGTTTTCTTTCGAACGAGAAGAAGGCATTTTTTCATATAGCCCCCATATAACGGTACCTCTGAATATTTGGTGTAATGATGATTTTAGCGATATATTTTACCGGAATTGCTTAAAAAATTCGTATTTAAAGTTCGTTAAAGGTACTACAGCCGGTGACAAAAAATCACGTATGCGTAATAGCCTCCATGTAGGGGTACCTCCCAATATTCGGTATTTTGATGATTTTAGCGGTATTATTCAGCAGAACTGTTTAAAATTTCGTAATGGATACTACAGCCTATGACAAGAATTACTTATGAAGGAAGACGTCTTCGTATAGCCCCGGAATATGTATCGGTTGTTTTAATTCCAATTTTAAAGTGCTCTGTTTTGTTACGGTTAGCAATTTCACAATTTTCCAAAATACACGTATATTTAGTGTCCATTCCTTACTAGTTTCAAATGGCAATAAAGATCTGATCAAGTTTTTAGAATTGAAATTAGAGATTTAATTAATATCGATATGTTATTCGGAAGATCGGTTACTTGACGACAATTAATTAGGTTTGCATTTTACGTTTTTTGAAGAAGTTGGGTTCCAAGCATAGTGGATAGTGGTACTTTGAAAATTCGATTCTTGTGCTTGTAGAATCTGAAAGAACAGAATATTAATTTTTGGTAGTAGCGTCAGATGTAAAGCCAGACCGGAGGCTATAATCTGGCACCAACTGGAAATTGATTTGGTAGTGATGTGTTTTATATTCAAATCGCAATTAAAGTCTCGAGTCGAATGTGAAGTTGCATTATGAACTGAGAGCCGAACTCAGGGAAGAACAAGAATTATATTGGCTCCGCACCTAACCAAAGAGCTGGCCACACTCGATTGAGGGCAAACAAATTGGTTCTGACCTTGTGTCAGATAAACCAAACCCCAAAAGCGTTTCAATCTCCAAACCCAAACTTTGACAGAGGTAGGAGGATGCTTCTTCAAATCAGATTTTACAGATCTAATAAAGAGTTTTCTATCTTAAGAAACCCTTATTACCTATTTATTGGGTTTCCATAGACAAAAGCCCTTCTGCAGGTTCCGTTAAGACAGAAGACATTTTAGAGTCTACATGTCTTCTTTACAGAGAAGATATTTAAGAGACATTCCCTTAAGATAAGAGATCTGCTGTAGACGGATTATCTTTCATAGATTTTCAATAGCCATCTGTTGACCTTTACTGCTACTTTATTTACAAAAGACGTCATCTTAAATAGGTTCAGTTTCATTTTGTTATAGCCAGTCTTTGGTTACGGCAAGTTGAAATAAATATTTGTATATAAAAGAGTTCTGAAATAACTGAATGACTGAACGAGAATTAACGCCCAGATAAATATTCGAAATAAACAAGTTAAAAAGTATTTGTTGGTTTTGCCGACAGATATATACCCTCAGATAATATTCGATTATTAAAATAAATTTTGATTCCTGTTATGATTATTCAAATTTTTGACCCTCCATGGAGTAGGTTCCGAAGGAATAGGCCAAATTGTCCACTTTCCTAAAAAAATATGATATAAATATTGCGACGTGCCAGGTTTAAACTATGTTGGTTACTTCCTTCACTTTATATGAGATCTGCAATCTTTTTTAGAAAATGTTAAAATGTGCGTGAGACACGAGATATTCGGCCGAATTATACAATTTTCATACCTCATCCAATACAGATAAAGATATTGGTATGGGCAAAAAAATCGAACATTTATATCCAATTTTATGCGAAATAATAAATTCCATATTCATATCAGGTTTCTGGTTGAGATAAATTGCGATTTCTTTGAGCATTTTGTTTTTAAAATCTTTAACCCTATATAGGGGAGGTAACAGAAGAAAAGGTCCGATCTCTACCATCTTTATAACAAATCTTGTGTTGATGGTAATGCTGAGGTGTGCCAAGTTTGAATGGATTCGAATGTCAATGTCGGGTTTTATGAGCTTCGATGATTTTCAAAATTTTGAACCTTTGTGGGGGAGGTACCAGAAGGAGTCGACCGATATATCCCATTTTCATAGCAGATGTTGTTTCAGTAAGAATAATGGGATGTGTAAAATATGAAGAGAACCGGATGCTTATGTCGGATTATGTGATCGTTTTGGTTATTCAATACTTTGATCCTTTGTGCTGGAAGTTTCAAAACAAGTGGTCCGAACTCTGCCGTATTTATGACAGATTTTGTGTTGATGGAAATATAAAGATGTAGCAATTGTGAATGAAACCAAACATTAATTTTGCGTTTTATGAGCTTCATGGATATTCAAAATTTTGACCCTTTGTGGGGCACGTACCAGAAGTAGTGGACCGATTTATCCCATCTGTACAGCTGATCTTGTGTCAGAGGAAATAATTGGATATGTGAATTATGACGAGAACCGGATGCTTATTTCGGATTTTATTATTGTTTAGAGTCTTCAAAACGTTCACCCTTTTTGGGGAGGTACCAAAAGGAATTGTCCGATCTCTACCATCTTTATAACAGATCTTGTGTTGATGGAAATTTTGAAAGTTGGGGCAAAATCGGATTATCCTTTCTTTTTTTGAAAATTTCGAACTTTTTTGGGGAGGTACCAGAAGGAGTGGACCGATATTGCCTATCTCAGAACTCGATTTAAGTTTGACAATAGTAGTACAATGTACCAAGTTTGGATCAAATCGGATTCTCCCTTCAAGAGTTATCATGCGCACCAAACAGCCAGACGGGCGTACACCGCCAGATCGTCTCCAAATGTCCTGAATCAGTTTCTTTCCAAAGAGGGCTAGGGTCTAAACCCATTATTTCGAAGAGGCACGTTTTGGCCGTATGAAATGATATATGCTCTCTCTAGTCGTGTGGCTAGGGAGGGTATAAAACCCTATCCTATACTCCATCAGCGTCCATAATTCTAACAGTTTTGTGGATTTTTTACAAGCTGATATTAGGGGATATAAAATGCTCAGTTTGGCGAAACTTAAAGCCATCTTAAATTTCGTATAAAAAAAAAATTAAAAAAAAACAAGTCAAACCATTAAAGAAAGTCTTAAAGTCGAGCGGGGCCGACTTTATGATACCCTACATCACTTTGCTAATTTAGTAGAGCTCCGCATAACAATTAAAAGTTTTTATGGGAGAATTCAATCATACACGCTATGATTATAATTATAATTTAAAGTTCAAAGGACTAAATATGCCGAAGCATTTGTATCTTTTAAATTCGGAGTTGTATTGCCCATTTGGTGCACAATTAATTTGAAATCGGATAAAGATATATATGGGAGCTATATCCAAATCTGAACCGATCTCGATAAAATTTGGCAAAGATATTTCTGATCTGTCTGTGATATATTTCCCTGAATATTGCTGTTACGGAGTGCATATTATGGCTGTGGGTAACAAATACAACAAATCTGGTAGCTATAGCTATATTTTACCCGATCTTCAGCAAATTTGGCATACTACCTTCTAGACTCAATTCGATCGAATGTGCCAAATTCCATCCCATTTGGGCAAATATTAAACGTTTGGTGCACAACGTAAGGTAAATCGGACGAAGTTATATATGGGAGCTATATCAAAATCTGAACCAATCTCGATAAAATTTAGCAAATGTATTTCTGAGTTGTATTTGAAATATTCCCCCAAATATTTTTGTTGCAAAGTGCATATTACGGCTGCGAAGGACAAAAATAACAAATCGGATGAGCAATATATATGGGAGCTATAGCTATATCTGAACCGATTTCTATCAAATTTGGCATACTTATTTTCAGACCGAATTTGGTTGTATGTGCAAAAATGTGCAGGCGGATATTACACGTTTGGTGCACAATAAAAGGCAAATCGGACGAAGATATATATGGGAGCTATATCTAAATGTTGACCGATTATCTCCAATTTTAATAGGGTTCGTCCTTGGGCCAAACAAATGTTGTTTGGAAAATTTCATCTCAATCGGATAATAAATGCGACCTGCATTTTCTTCACAAGAAGACATGGACGGACGGACAGACGGACCGACATGCATAAATCGACTTAGAATGTGATTCTATGCAGATCATCAAAAGGATCTATGGGTCTATCTCGTTTCCTTTTGCCTGTTACAAACAAATGCACAAGGACATAATACCCTGACCACCTTGTTGTGTGCGGTATAAAAAAAAAATCAAAAAAGCCGCTTCATATTTCAACTATCAAACGTAAATGTATTAGCCAAGTCTACAAAGTGACCGAATCAATAAAAGTGACAATCAATAAAACCGAACTACACTAAAGAAGAACTTTCGAAGTAAAAACAGTTTGTGTAATCTGTCAAATGTAATCAATGACAAACGGATTTTCAAGGGCATGAAGAATGTTTTAGTATAGCAAATATATACATTTCAGAAAAAATCGAATATAAGTCGAATATTAAAGAGAAGAACAAAGTTTGTTATGTAAATTCTGCGTACTTCAACTTCAATTGGCAGGAAGTAAATTTCCAAATTTGTTTGTTGATTTTGAGACAACTGTCAATTTATTGAAATTTTCTTCCTCTCCCAACTAACACCGCTCCCGGGGAAACGGGAAGTAAAACCTTAATAAAAGAATCCCCTTCCCCCGTGAATTCTTCGTTAATGGAAATTAAGTTAGTGGGACATTAAGGATATTGTATTTTACATTTCACATTGCCAACATTACTAGCACTCACACCCACTCACACACACGAAATGTACTTAAGTCAATTGATGTTGAGTAGACGAAGGGAAAAAAAAAGCGGAACATTTAGGATTTTCCCAATGCTAATGGAATACTAACTAACAAACAAGGAATCTTATTTGCCATTTCACCTCCCCTCTTTTTTTCTGCTTCTGTGTTTATTTGCAGGCATTACCATCACGGTGGGTACCGTCAGCAGTATACCGTTCCTGTATGGTGCCGAGAAAATTACCCGAATTTTCGGACATGTTAATTTGATTATTATTGCTTTCTTTTCGCATGCTGGTCGTTTGGTGGGCTATTCCTTCATCGAGTAAGTAATAAACAACAATTGCAAGTATGTATATATGTATGTATGTGTGGATATGCAATGTAACACGCACAGGAAACACACAGACAAACTCGCTCTTGATCGAAGATACACGACCGTGTGTTGTGAAACACGCTTTAGAGTCACAAATCCTTACCGTATTTGAAATTCTAATCACACCCGCAGATGTACACACCACGCCGACAGAGAAGCTTATTTATGATGGCAAAGTGGTTTGGAGGGTGAGGTTGATTTGGAATTTAGAGATAAAAGGAAGATAATATAATATTCTATGTGTTTACAGACTATCAATGTATAGTGGATGGGAGACATTTGGGTCAAATTAATGTTCTACTTATTACCACCATATGTTACCCACCACCATCCTATAGTTATATTAATTTTATCATTCAGTTTGAAACTCCTCGAAATACTTATGTCAGACCCAGCAATGTATTTATATTCTTGATCAGCGTAAAATTCTACGTTGATTTAGCGGTGCCCGTCTGCGTTTCATTCTGTTGCAATTACGCTATCTTTAGAACAAATTATAATAGAAAGCTAAAATTTTGCGAATATATGTGAATTTCACGAGTAGGCAAGTTAAGTTCGCAAATAGGTCATGTAGGTCCACGTTTTGATATAGCTCTCATATAACGGTACCTCCCATTATGTGGTATTTTGTCGATTTTAGCTATATTTTTTACCGGAATTGTTTCAAATTTCATATTTAAAGTTTGTTAAAGGTACTACTGACTTGTAGAAAAAATAGCTTATGCAGGTCCACGTCTTCTTATAGCCCCCTTTATAACGATACCCCCTGATATACGATATTTTGATGATTTCAACGGAATTATTCCCCGAAATTCTTTCAATCTTTGTATTTGAAGTTCGTGATGGGTACTGCAGCCTATGCCTGAAAATTGTCTATGCAGGGTCATGTCTTCATAGAGCCCCCATATAATGATACCTCCCGATATTCGATATATTGATGATATTAGCCACATTATTCACCGGAATTGTTTCAAATTTCGTATTTGAACTACGGAATGGGTACTTACGCGGGACTACGTATATATTTATATCAATAACTGGACCGTCAATAGATAAATTTATCTTTAAAGTATCTACTGGCACTGAAACCTGAAAAGCTCAGCAATATATTGTGGGAAAAGGAGTTCGATTGTCATTGCTGGTTTTCTGGTTAAAGATAGTTACTAAAGACAACATCAGACTCGAAAAGGGCTACTAATTAAGGATTATGCGAAAATGACGATCTATGTCGCATTACCGGAATTGTAATTTATTAAAAAAAAGGTCGTCAGCAATTCCCTTAGATAAGACATATATATATATATATATATATATATATATATATATATATATATATATATATATATATATATATATATATATATATATATGTATATATATATATATATATATATATATATATATATATATATATATATATATATGTATATATATATATATATATATATATATATATATATATATATATATATATAACTGGCCCCTCGATAGTCATATTTTTCGGGAAGGCCATCTACTGCCTCTGAAACCTGTAATATTCTATGGGATTATGCCATAAATGGACCATTTTAGGTGAAGTTGTAAGTTTCTGGTAAAATGTAGGCGCTAAGGCCAACATCGAACCCAAAAAAGGCTACTAATTAGTGGTTACACGCAAATGATGTCTTACCGATAAACCCTTAAAAGGAGGCCTTTATTAAATCGTGAACCTCGAATACAAGTTTGTTGGTTGGCAGTTTCCAGGCCTTTGGAATGTGCAAAAGCCCTGCATTATTTTATAGCTGAGTTGAAAGAGGGAAGGATTGCTATAACAAAAATAAAAATGTAAAAAAAGGAGATAAGTTGGACGAATTTTTAGTACCATTCAGAAGGAACTTGAAAAAATGCAAAAAAAATCTGAAAGATACAAATCGAATGAATGCCTTCATATGGGGGCTACATGAATATTTTTTGTCATAGGCTGCAGTACCGATTCTGAACTTCAAGTATAAAGTTGTAAACAATTCCGGTTAAAAATGTCGCTATATCTTAAAAATGCCGAATAAAAAGAGATACCGTTATATGTGGGGTATGCAAAGACGTGGACCTGCATAGACAATTTTCTGTCAAAGATTAAAGTATCCATTACGAACTTCAAATTCCCGTCTATAATATCTGTAAAGGTAACGTTATATGGGGGATATATGAAAACGAGGACCTGAATACAACATTTTTTGTACCCATTAGGAGGAGTAATGGGCCAAAGGCTACTAATTAGGGGTTGTACAGAAGGTTTGACCAATGTCTCAACATTTTGGATAGATCCGTCTAAAGGCTCACAATTTGGGGGCTAACCTGCAAAAGAATATCTATAAGATCTTTCTGTGTAATAAAAAATTCAGATAGTGCATATAGCATAATTCAATTAAAAGGTGACGTGTCTATAGAAGACTTGATATAGGCCAATGGTCTCTAGTAGGCATGTAAAAGTTCTTCTCTCCTTACCTGTAAAGGGTTTTCTGTCTGTAGAAAACCTTTCAAAAGTTGTTTGGCTCTAGAAGCCCTGCTAAAGGTCTTCTAGCTGTACAAAACCTAGTAAAGAACTTATGTCTATGGAAGACCTTTGAATGAACTTCTGCATATAGAAGACCTACCAAATAACTTCTGTCTATATAAGACCTCTTAAAGGCATTCTGTTTATAGAAGACTTGTCAAAGGGAACCTGTAAAAGGTCTTCTGTCTATAGATTACCTGTAAATGGTCTTGCGGCTATCGAAGGTCTGTTAAAGGTTATCTTTCTGTGGAAGCTCTGTGAAGGGTCTTCCGGCTTTAGAAGACCTGTAAAACACTATTGAAGGCTTGTTAAAGTGCTTTTATCTATAGAAGACCTGTAGATGGTAGAAGACCTGTCAAAAGTTTTTTGACTCTAGAATACTTGCTAAAGGTCTTTTAGTTGTGGAAGATCTGCTTAAGGTCTACTAGCAGTAGATCATCTGTAAATGGTCTTTTGTCCATTAAACCCCTGACCAAGGTCTTCTCTCTACAAAAGACCTTTCAGAGATCCTCTCTCTATAGCAGACCTTTTAAAGTTCTTCTTTCTATAGAAGACCTGTAATAAATTTTCTGCCTATAGAAGACGTAGAAAAATCTTCTGCCTATTAAAGCCCTTTTCCGTCTATAGAAGGCCTGTAAATATCTTCTTTTGTCTATAGAAGACCTGTAAAGGGTCTAAGGTGGCCCATAAAGTTCCTGGGAAGGGTTTCAGTCAATAGTAAGCGGGTGAAAGATCTTTAGTTGATAGTAGACCTATAAAGATCCCTTATGGATGACCTCTCAAAGTCATCACTATAAAATACCTCTCCGATAGAAAATCGGTTAAAGGTCTTCTGTCTATAGAAGGCCTGTCAAAGAGCTTTTTTCTATAGAAGAATGACAAAGTTCTTATTTCTATGGAAGACCACTCAAAGATTTTCTGTCTATAGAAGATCTGAAACCTGTAACAACCATTCTATTATGGAAGACTTGTTGAAAATTTTCGGCCTTTAGAGGATTTGTCAAAGATCTTTTACCTTTTCGTGACCTGTTGAAGGAGAAGATTTCTTAAAGGTCTTTTCTCAAAACAATAACTGTAAAAGGAAAAGTCTTTTGTTTAAGGGGAACCAGTAAAAGGCTTCGGTCTATAGAAGACCTAAAAAACGATTCTATAAAATCTATAAATAAAAGAGGGCTCTATTAACTTGTCTGTGATATGTAAACGTTTTACCTACAGGTCACCATGACTCTATAGAAACCCGTTAAGATGTGATCGATTAAAGATCTTCCGTAATACACCTACATGGTGTCTTCTTTCTATCTCTGGAATATGTGAAGTGTTTTCTAGCTATGGAAGACCTTTAAAGTGCCTTGCCTCTCTTATTAGAATACTTTAGAATCGTATTCTCTCCATAAAAGACTTTTTAAGAGCTTCCTCTCTTAATAGAATACCTTAAAATCTTTTTTCCCATAGAAAAACTTTTAGGCGTCTTCGCTCTGTATGCCTTTGAAGAGCGTTCTCTTTATAGGAGATCTTTAAAGTGGATTTTTTCTGCAGAAATCTTTTAAAGGATCTTCCGAAATGCTTTAAAGTTCTTTTTGGTAAAGAAGATCTTCAAGAGATCTTCCTTCTTAAAAAAAAAAAACTTCAAAGGCTCTTTTGGCTATAGAAGGTCTTCAAAGAGTCTTCTTTCATACAAGACCTTCCAAAATTTTTCTGTCTATATAAGGGTATTTATAATGTTCGATCCTTTTGAAAGCTTCCAAAATGACTCCTATTAAAGTCCCCTTCAAAAAACTCTGGCTATAGAAAGTCTTTTTAAAGTCTTCTTTAAAGATCGATTATTTTGCAATCCTTAAATCCCTGTGTTGCATTGAGAATCTTCTTTCTTATGCCATTACTGCCTGTGACGTGTGGTCTGGCATAACACTCACTCACCCACTCAGCCACACCAACATACTTCACATCAGTCCCCGGAAAGATTTGGTTTGGCTGAATATGGGTCTCCACTCTTGTGTTGTCGAGCGGTTTTGGGTGGCATATTTGACAGGTTTCTGTTGTTGGCTTGCCTTATTTGTGATTCTATTTGATTTTTTCTCTCCTTTCTTTCTTTTTTTTTTCTTCATTACCTATGAATAATCCCCAACTACTTTGTTTTCTTGTTTTTTTTTTCTGCCTTTCATCCATGGTCCATTCTCATTGGTCTTATTTGCCGTACTGATGCTGTTGATGATGATGCTTCTGATGCTACTACTGCTGTTGTCGTTGCTGCTTCTGGTGTTCAGAAATGCCTGGTGGTGTTTTCCTTTTGAGGCAATGGAAGCCCTCTCGTGTCACTTGATGTGGGTGGCAGCGGCCACATACTGTTCCATATTGGCACCAAAAAGTCTACTGGCCACTTTGATTGGAGTGCTGGGCATGGCCCACTTCAGTTTGGGTAAGTACAATTGCAGATTATACGAAATTAGAATCCATTCTTGATATGGTCGTATGAATGTCTGTATGTTCCGCTATTGTTGTTGTTGTTATTGTATGGAAATGAGAAGAAAAGAAAAAAGTGATTTACTTGAATATTGCTTTGTTCTGGAGCCATTCGTTTTCGATTCGATTTCATAATCCTTAGATTGATTTGTGGAGAGCAGGAAATGTGGATTTCGAATTAGATATAAGTAGTTCTGTTTAAATGGGATTTTCAAGGAACTCCGTAAGCAATTTTGAAGACAGCAGATTTTGAGGAAAATTATCTTGGGATTCTAAGAAATTGGGTAAAGGGTCGATATAGGTTTGTCATAGCTCCTATAAAAGGCCACCTTGGTTTTCTCAATAAATTATTTTGAATATCAGACGTTTCAGGTCGAAGTAAGGTCTTGATTTTCTTAAAAAAAAACCGGAAAGTTCAATATTTTTGAAAATTTAGTTACCAATTTTCGATCGCATTTCACATTTTTATACCCTTAGCCATATCGGTAGAAAGGATATACAGGGTGAGATGAGAAAACTGCAACCAATTTCAGACTGCTGTCATTTCAAAGCCACTCGTCCGACAGTTTTTAAAATTATTCCAGTGACAGCTCATTATATTGCTTACAAGCGTACAAAAGCATTTTGGTGAGAATTTTCCAGAAAAAATGTTATTCGTGATGGAATTCAAGCGTGATGGTGTGATTTCTTTTTATTTGGCTTGAAAGTCGCAAGTTGCTATCTTCATCTATCCAGCATTTAAATGTGAATAAATCGTCTGTGTCTCGTTCCATAGTTCGTTACCGTGAGGTTAGCGTAGTCCGACGTCAAGGAAGTGGACGGAAGAAAACAGCAACATCAGCACAAATGGTTCGAAAAGCAAAGAAGCGACTTGATCGAAACCCTCGTCGCAGTGGCCGAAAAATGGCTCGTGAGCTGAACATATCGCAATATTCCATTCGGAAAATATTGAAAAATGATCTCGGGGTAAAGCCATTAAAATTCCAAAAAGTGCAAGAAATTACACCATACCGGAAAGTAATTATACTCAAAAGAGCTGAAGAGTTGCGTCGCTTGGCCGGCAGTAGTGAACTGCCGTTTTTGCTTTCCTCCGATGAGAAAACATTCTTTGTCCAGCAGTGTGTAAACAAACAAAATGATCGTGCTTACTTGCCAAAGAGGTCAGCTGAATATGTGCACCTTCGGTTGGCCACCAGAACTCAAGGGCCGGCCATGGTGATGGTGTGGTGTGGCCATAACAGCCGATGGTCGCTCTCCGCTCGTATTAGTCGACTGTGACATCAGAATAAATGCCGAATATTATCGCCCAAAATATATTGTAGGGTGTTTTAAAGCCTTGGGCACGCAAAAATTTTGGTCGCACACCTTGGAAATTCCAACAGGACTCAGCACGCGCCATACAAGAATGGTTACAAAATTAGGTTCCTCGCTTCATTTTCAGCTCATAATGGCCACCAAGCCTCCGGATACGAATCCGTTGGACTATTGTGTCTGGAGTTTTTTGAAAAGCAAGGTTGGCACTAAAAAATACCAAAGTGTCGATCACCTCAAGCAAGCGCTTCACCGGGAATGGGCTAAAATACCGCAGAGCAACTTTCGAACAGCGTGTGACGGTTTCATTGGCCGCTTAAAGGCCATAATTCATGTCAAAGGTGACCAATTCGAACAAATCTGAACTTATTCCAAAATTTGATGCAATTTCCGACATTTTTTGCCTTCAATTAATAAAAATTAAAACAAGTTAAAAAGTATCAGTCGGTATTGCCGCCAGTTATATACCCTCAGCCTATGTTCGATTATCTAAATATATTTTGACTAATGTTAAGATTATTCAAACGTTTGATCCTCTATGGAGCAGATCCCGAAGGAATGGGCCAATATTGCCCATTTCCTATCGGACCCAAAAATATGATATAAATATTTCGACAGATGTGCGAAGTCTAAATGGAATCGGATGTTAATTTGACGTTTTATCAGCTTCATGGGTACTCAAAATTTCAATATTTTGTGGGGGAGGTACCAGAAGGAGTGGACAGATGTATTCCCCCTTCACACCAGACCATGGGTTAATACAAATATTAGGATGTGTGAAATTTGAAGACAATCGGACTTTTACATCATATTTAATGAGATTGTAATTATTCAACATTTTGACCATTTTTGGGGGAGGTACTTGATGGAGTGGACCGATATTGTCCATTTCCACACCTGACCTAGTACTGACACAAATATTAGGATTTGCAAAGTTGGAGCAAATTCGGATTATCCTTTCTCTTTCTGTGCAAAAAAAATATATTTTTTGAAAATTCCGACCTTTTGTGGGGGAGGTACCAGAAGGAGTGGACCGATATTGTTCATCTTAACACCAGACCTTGGGTTAATAAAAATATTGGAATGTGTGAAATTTGAAGATAATCGGACTCTTACATAACATTTTATGAGAGTTGTAATTATTCTAAACTTTGACCATTTGTGGGTGAGGTACTTGATGGAGTGGACCGATATGGTCCATTTTTACACCTGACCTAGCACTGACACAAATATTAGGATTTGCAAAGTTGGATCAAATTCGGATTATCCTTTCTTTCTGTGCAAAAAAATATATTTTTTGAAAATTCCGACCTTTTGTGGGGGAGGTCCGATTGCCTTGAAATTACACACAACACAATATTTGTACTACCCCAAGGTCTGCTGTGAAAATGGGATATATCGGTCCACTACTACCTGTGCCACCCCCATGAAATTTCAAAGTTTTAAATATCCATGAGGCTCATATAACGCAAAATTAATATCCGATTCCATTCAGACCCGGCACATCTCAATATTTCCATAATCACAAGATCTGTTATAAAGATGGTAAAGATCGGACCATCCCTTCTGGTACCTCCCCCACAAAGGGTCAATGTTTTGAATAATCAAAACGATCATAAAATCCGAAATAAGCATCCGGTTCTCTTCATATTTCACACTTCCAATTATTTTTGCTACACAACTTCAGCTGTGGAGATGGGATATATCGGTCGACTCCTTCTGGTACCTTCCCCACAAGGAGTCAAAATTTTTAATATCCATGAAACTCATGAAAAAGCGCGAATTTAACATCCGGTTCCGTTCAGACTTGGCACATCTCAATATTTCTATCAACGCAAGATCTTTTATAAGGATGGTAGAGATCGGACCATTTCTTCTGGTACCTCCCCAAAAAAAGGTTTAAGGGGGTTTAAAAAACGCTGAAAGCGAAACAGGCATCCAACTCTCTTCAAATTTCACAGCTGGCACGTCGCAATATGCGAAATGGACAATATTGACCCATTGCTTCTGAACCGACTCCATAGAGGGTCAACAATTTGAAGTTAAAAGTCAAAATATATTTTAATAATCGAATATTGGCTGAAGGTATACATTTGTCGGCAAAATCGACTGATGCAGTTTAACTTTTTTTAATCCAAAGGCAATTATTTTAATCTCTGTATATCCACCAGCGTTTTTTATTGTCGATGCTATCTCTTGTGAGAAAATGTCCCATTTATATTTCAGAAAGCTCCCGAAAAAATATTCGAATTAAAGAAACCCAAATAAGGCTATCACCCCTCGTATAAAATTCCTCAGAAGAATCCGATTTGTTATTCTCAAATATGACACATTCATTGTTGTTATTTTGTTTGTGTGTTGAATGTGAAAATGATTGAACTGAAATCGTATCTTATTGTCGTCAATCATTCAATAGGATTCCCATTATTATTTTCTTTTCTGTAAAATACAAGCCTATGGAATATTCGTATTTTTTGTGGTCTATTCAATAAAGCTTAGCATATTTGTTGTTATTTTTTATGTATATTAGATTGTACGATTGCCAAAAAAATGTTTTTTTTTTTTTTGTGGTTTTTTGTATTGAAATTATTTGTAATGGATCAGCTATTTTTTTCTTGAATACATTTAAATGTGGTTTCAATGAAAGGCGACAAAAATTCATGAAAGTGATTACTCGAATGTGTTTGGATGGGGTGTTTGTTTACGCTAAATTGGTGTAGAATTTTGTTGGAAAACATTGCTGGTATTGTCGGGGATAGAAAATTTAACTCGAAAGTAAAACTACGACACTTTCAAATCCTCTTATATATTTTTCCTTATTATTTATAAATTTTAGTATCATCAAAGAATCCATTGATCTTCTGAGTAATTTCATTGGAATTTAAACCAATGTCCTATAGTTTTTGAACTTGGGTCTTTTAAAATAAAATACATTTAAGGATATATGAAGTCGATCTAGCCATGTCCGACTGTTCGTTCATATGGACAATAAACGGTTCGCTCCTTTTGGTACCCACAATTTTGAATAGAAATGACTCCATTACGCTTTCTATTATCTCCCCCTACAAGATTATTAATTTAAAAAAAAGAAAACACTTAAGCAAAGGCTATAGTCGTGCGGGGCCGATCATGTGATACCCTACAACACTAAAATATGTTAGAAGCCCCCTTATATCCAGATCGATTTTGAAAGATTTCGCTTTTGAAATTATGTCACGAGACATTGACCAGGGACATTTGCCCAATATTTTGGCACTCCGTCATACTGTTGTTGTGGTCCATTTTCCATCCAAAATGCTAGAATCCTTCCCTGTCCTTAACTGTCTTCTCAGGCGTGTCGATTGGCGTTAATTGTGTGATCAGGATTTTTCTTTTCTGTTTTTGGTTCATTTTAACCCCTCTTCCAAAAGCAAGAGGCCCCTCTGTATTTCTAAATTTAAACTCATCTATATGATTTGCTTGTCTACGATATTTGGCTATATTCGTCAACGAAATCAGCATAAAAAAGCCAGAAGTTCGGCTTTTGTATATTTCGGATATCGCCTGTAAGCAATGCTGGTCTTTTTTCGCACAAAAGTAGTGGTCCATTCTACTCGTTGTCGTAATCTCTTATTTTATGCAAGATTTCGAGTCCTTTAGTTTCTATTGGCGACCTTTATAACGGTTGCAAAATCAGGAACATTTTGAGTTGTTGGTCCATTTCAACCTCCAAATATATTGCGGACATCTTTATAACCAATAGGACTAGCCCTTTTAAGCCTAACCCTGCACGTATAAAAATTTTCGTGAGGATTGGGCGATAATTGCAATCTGTATATAATAACCCCAACCTGTGTTGTAATGTGAAAAAATATTACAAAATGTACAATACAATATTATAAGTCAAATTGAAAAAATCGCATGCGATAAAAAATATGAAAAAATAAAAAAATGTCACAAAATGCTACAAAACCTATATTTACATCATTATTGGCATTTTTTTATGCGATTTTTTAAGATTTTATACCTTTATGCCTGAATTGACAAAATTTGTCAAAATCGGCCATTCTTGAGATATAAGCATTATATTTGTATATACACGTTGTATATATTTCGCTATATATATATCCGATATATTAACTATCGTCATCGACGTAACGGTCAGAATTGACCTGTTCGTCTGTTTGTGATTTCGTCGGGATTAAAAATATTCGCGTTTTAATGGAAATTTTGACTTTTATTTAACACAAATGTTATGGTCTATTTCACCCACTAAATATTAGCCGATGACCATCAAAATTGGAAGACTTATAGCCACCTCTAAGCTCTATCTCCGTGCTAACTTCCGCTTCGATTGGTCCATAATTGCGACCTGTAGAGCAACTGCAAAATCAGGAAATTTTTCAGTTTTTGGTCCATTTCGACCCCTAAATATTATGCGATCATCTCCAAAATCAATAGGGTTCTATTCTGATCATAACCCCACCTCCATTTTCAATTTCGTGAGGATCAGACTATAATTGCGACCTATAGAGTGATTACAAATTAACATGGACAGACGGACGGACGGACATACATAGCTAGATCGACTCAGCTCGGCGAGCTAGGAAGATCCATATATACTTTCCTATGTGGGAAATCAATATTTCGAGCTGTTACATTATTTTTGGCCCAATCAAACTTATAATACCCCCAACACATAGTGTTGTAGGGTATAAAAATCATACATATTCCTCATATAAAAGGAATCGAGTCCTCCACATATTCCTTACTTGGTTCGTGTAAATATTTATATTAAACTAAATTCAGGAAAAAAGAACATGAAAAATATTTCGAAACTTTGTCAAAAATGTCAATTTTTTGAGTAATAACAAATCCAGTAAATTGTGAAATCAATTTTATTTAGACTCCACAAAGTATATATATTCCCGATCAGCGGATAAAATTCTTCGTCATTTTGTGATGTCTGCCCGTCTGTGGAAAACACTCTAGCTTCCGAACAAAATGATGTAGGTTGATAAAATTTTACTGGGATGTGTTTTAGTTATGAAGAACTTTTTTTTAACTGAATTATGTCAAACTTGTTATTTGGAGTTCGTGGTTGCACCACCTTCTCTGGCTATCTGCCATAGAAGCAATAAAGGTCGTTCGCTTAGGCCTCATATAAATTTACTTCCAGATATTTGGAATTTCGATTATTTTTGTCACACTTTTCTTCCTATAACAGAAAATTGTCCTTATTAATTCACGTCCTTCTGCTGTCTCTGTTTCAAATTTGGTATTTGAAGTTCGAAATGGATACTACAACCTAGGATAGAAAATTGTCTGTGCAGGTCCACGTCTTCGTATAGCCCCCATATAGCGGTACCTCCCTATATTGGGTATTTTGATGATTTTAGCGACATTATTCACCGGAATTGTTTCAAATTTGGCATTTCAAGTTCGTAATGGATACTACAGCTTGTGACAGAAATATATAGCCCCTCTATAACGGTACCTCCCAATACTTGGATTCTTGATGATTTTAGCGTCATTATTCACCGGAGTAGTTTCAAATTATGTATTTGGAGTTCGTAATGGGAACTACAGTCTGTGACAGAAAATTGTCTACGCAGGTCCAGGTCTTCGTATAGGCCCCATATATCAGTACCTCCCTATATTCGGTATTTTGACGAGTTTAGGTACAATACCCACCTAATTTGTTTGAGTTGTCGTATTTGACGTTCGTAATGGATGCTACAGCCTGTGACAGAAAATTGTCTATGCAGGTACAGGTCTTCGTATAGATCCGATATAACGGTACCTCCCTATACACGATATTTTAATGATTTTAGCTACATTATTCACCGTTTATTTTATGTTTCGAATTTTAATATGGTAATGGCTTATGACAAACAATGCCTAAGTAGGTCCACGTCGTGTAGACCCCAAAATAACGGCTAAATTCGGTATTTTTTAAATTTTAACAGAATTTTTTAAGGATTTTATTTTTTGAAAATTTCCAAATTCGTTGCAAATGGTGGAGGGTATTAAAGGTTCATACATATTTTATATCTAAAGGTAACCAAAAAGTTTTTTTTTTTAAATTTCAACTGAAAGGACGACCAGTGCGGTTTTCAAATTTTGACTAATGGTTCGTGCTATGGCCAATGTCCAATACAAATTGAGGACAATTAATTATACAAGTAATCCTCCTATGAAGAAATGCTTTAAATTTTACGATAGGTCCATAGAGTTTTAATTACCGCAAAAAAAAAAAAAATCGGAAAATCTGTTAAGTACATATGCATGTACAAGTTGGCGCAAAAGTAATCTTCTGATGTTTTTTGGCTGTAATTAAGACATTAGGGGGCAATCGTAAACAACAAAGTATAAATATTCTTGATCAGCGTAAAATTCTAAGACGATTTAGCCCTGTCTGTCCGTCCGTCTGTTGTAATCACGCTAGAGTCAAAACGAATAAAGATAGGAAGCTAAAATTTTGCAGATATCTGTCTTTTGTCTGCAGACAGGTCAAGTTCGAAGATGGGCTATATCGATCCACGACATCGTATATTTTATCCCTTGGAAGAGAATTATCTATATCGGTCTAGGATATCGTATAGCCCCCATATAGCGGTACCCCGATATTCGGCTTTTTCATGATTTCAGAAAAATTTGTTAATGGAATTGTCTTAAAATTCGCACAGCGGGTTCCTTCTGAGTACTTTGCCCCCTAGAAGGGAATCATATAAATAGTTCCACGTTCCCATATAGCGCCCATATAACAGTACCCCCAGATAGGTGGTATTTTCATGAATTTTGCGACATTATTCACTGGAGTTATTTCAAATTTCGGATATAAAATTCGTAACACTTATTACAGCCTATAACACAAATCACTTATGCAGGTCTTCGTATTGCCCCCATTTAGCGGTTTTCATTTGAGCGGTATTTTCCGACCATTTTTTTTTCAAATCTTCAAGTTTCTTCCAAATGGTGGAGGGTATAAAAAGTTCAGTCCAGCCGAACTTAGCTGTTTTTTTACTTGTTTAATCTAATCCTTCTCGAAATCATATCATGCAATCTACAGCAATGCCATTTGGTACAAGGGCTAAAAATGCTTCAACCAAAATTTGGTGGAAGCAGAGTCTGAGCTGGATATATCTCCCATATATAATTTGCTTCTGATTGCAAATTATGACTGCTCTACAACCATTTACGCATTCAAAAATTTTTCATAGTTCACATAAATTTCGAATACATCGGTTTATTTGTCACAGGTAGCTCTATTATTCTGCATAGTGGTGTAGGGTATCATATAGTCGTCATCTCCCAAGTTTTGACCTGTCCTTACTATTTATTCGGTTTAGTTATATTTTGTACTTAATTTTTTTTATTTTAGTATTTTGAGTTCTTATCGTCCTGAAATCCCAGTTGCTAAAACATCGATATTGGTCAATGTTTTTGTATTGCCGTTGTGTAAAGATACCCCATCATTTCTTTTATTTTGGGGTATGACTATATTTTCCAATTGATTTACCTGAAAATTTGTTAGCAATTGTTATTGTTATCGGGGGTGGAACATCTTCCGACAGAAGATGTTTAATATCTACACCTTCTGGTCTGAAGCAAAATTCGGATTGGTATGACACCAAACTAGATTTGGTCTGATTGATAACTGTGGATTTTCCTCTTTGACTGCAGGGCGAAACTTCTAACCGGAGCATACCTGTAGTAGATGAACCAATATTTCGTTGTCAATTTAGACCTCAACTATCTTCGGGAGGAAGAAGTTAAGTAGTTTTCCTCTTTGTTGCTTGTTGCTTGACTAATTTGGGGTGAGACCGTGGCTGTTTTCTGCTCTCCGATAATATGTTTCTTACTTTGAATTTTTTTCAGATTAATATTTTTCATAGAATTTCCTTCCGATTTAATAAAATGCTCAAATTTTCTTTAACACTACCTTTTATTGAAGAGCTCTGCTTAATTCCATTAATTTTGTATGTATTTTTTAATTTCTCTTCTTTTTCTACCTTAGGTCGTGGTAGTGGTTCCTTCACCGGTGGCCTGCTCATCGGGCAGTTTGGTACACGTGACGCCTTCCGTTATATGGGTCTGTTGGCGGTGGTCGGTGGCATTGCCTATGGTATTCTCCATCTGGTTTGGCTGCGTAAATTCGATCACAATATGGACGATACCGAAGACGAGGTGGAGGCGGCCGAAGCAGTTGAGGCAGGTGAAACGGAAAAATTGACCGAGCCACCGACCAAGGAGCAGGGTACCTCCATGTCATTGGAACGTTTGAGTCTAATGATAAAATACAATCAAATTGGCAGTTTATCTTCATTGCCGCGGGGCTCAAGGGTAAGTGGCCAGTGGCCATTGGAGGTGTGAGGGTGGTGGAGATGCTGGCGATGATGATGAGACAGAATGATTTGGCTGTTATGCAAAAATTGCCACATCCAGTGCTAATGGAATTCTTGTTTGTTCGACTGCAACTTTGAAATGAAAAGTTCTTCGTCATTCATTCATTCATTGTTTCATTAATTTTCATTTTTCCAATCTCATTCGATGGCCCAGGGGAAGCTTTTGTTTAAATTGGCCTCGCTCTCGTCACCCTCGCCAACAGAACCTCCGCCACCTCCACGCTCTTTCTCTGGGCGATTTTTGTTTTAAGTTATTTTTTATTGTTGTTGTTATTGTTCTTATTGCTCTTCTCGCTTCCAGGGTGACATCCACGACCATTTATCAATACGTCGCAGCAGTTATAATGTCGAGTCATTACGTGTGCCCAAGCACGGCATCGGCAGTGCCTCCAAGGTTGACATTCTACGCTCGGCACTGGAAATAAATCACAAATCCTCAAATAATTCGGTGCTGAGCAAGGCCGACAACCGAACATCGAATCAATCATTGGGTCGCAATCGTGCCGACAGTGCGCCCAAACTCAATCACACCACAATGAAGAATATCTCACAACCTGCCCTGGAGGCAGTCGTACTGGAGGTAAGCACGCTGCGATAACGCATAACTCTGTTCTGTTCTGTCTTCTGTTCGACTGGTTTGTTTTTTGTTGTGCGTTTTGTTTGATTTGTGTTGTGAGAGTTGTTTATTTAACACGGCAGACAGTCGGCTTAGATAAGCTGCACTATGGGCCATAGTGTTTATTTTTGTTGTAAGAAGTTTTTTTTTTTTTGTTTTTGTGTCAAGATGGAGTATTTGTCAGCAGCAGACAACCAGCAGTGAATCATCATTTGCAATAAGCGGAATTGTGTTTTCTCTCTCCGTTTGATTTATTGATGTATAAATAAAGTTGATGAACTGTTTTATTGCTCGTTATTGCGGTGAACGTTGACCTGCATTTATCCGGAATTATGAGGCTCTCTTATTGCTTTTTAATTGTAATAGCTTTGGGGAATTTATTAAAGGTGTCATGGTGTCCAGCTCGAAATAAATGCCATAAATTTCCAGCTAATAATTATTTAAGACAAATTAGCCATACCTATGGCTAAGGTAGGAAATAGGAAAGTGTTTTAAAAAGGTATCTTTCTATAAACGAATGGCGAAATAACGGACTGACTAACCTAGACTCAACGACAGACATAACGGTTGAAGCTAGAATCTTGAAATTTTTCGAGAGGGCCAGTCTTGCTGCGTAGGCGTGTGATATGGCTGGGCTTTTGGAAAGAGTACAAAAAGTAAAAAATGCACTAAAAACTGCTTATATTGTATTGGACAAAGGGAATGAACTGGAATTCTGAAAATTGGAATGAGAGTCATATATGGTGTGAAGGATAGGCGTACCAAGGGGTTTTTGGAAATATCAACTTTAAGGTTACGAAAAGTTCTAAAATTTTACCATTTGGTATTATGTGAATGGATAGAGCTAAAAACATTAAATTTGGTACGAGAGTCAAGTTTGAAAAGTATGTTGGATATATGGATTTGGAAATGTGTACAAGTGTGCGAACTGTACTAAATGGTATTAAATTTGGAACAATTTGGTTTAGGGTAAACGGATGAAATAGAAATTTTAAAATCTTGTATTGGGGTCCCTGATGATGGTAGGTTTGTGATAAATATATTTGGTTTTAGAAATGTGTAGAACAAATGCACGAAAAGTACTAAATAGTACTATATGTGGTACAATTTGGTATTGGGTGTACAGATAGTGCTTGAAATCAGAAATTTGGTATTAGGGCCGATGTTCATGTGTAGCATGGACATATGGAGGTGATTTCGGAAATGTGTACTATAATTGTACGAAGAAGTAAAAAAGCAGAAAGCTCTGCCGGGACGAACTTAGAATTCCCTCCACCATTAGAACGAATTTGAAAATTTTCAAAAAAAAAAAAAATAAATAAATAAATAAATAAATAAATAAATAAACGTTAAAAATATGTTAAAATCTTAAAAATACCAAATATAGGAAGTCGCCGTAATATTGGCGTTTATATGATGACATCGACCTGCATAAGCAACTTTTGTCGTAGGCCATTACAATATTCAAATACGTGAGTTTTTGGTGAATAATGTCGCAAAAATCATCAAAATACCGAATATAGGGGGTACCGGTATATGAAGGCCATACGAAGTCCTGGACATTTACAGAAAATTTCCTGTAATACCTATTAGGAATTCTAAAAACGAAATTTTAAACAATTTCGGTGAATAATGTCCCAAAAAAAAAAAAAATCTTAACCTGCCTGCTGAAAAAAATACACATGTGTGCAAAATTTTAGCCTAAAAAGCGTGATTACAAATGACAGACAGACATCGCTAAATCGTCTTAGAATTTTACGCTGATCCAGAATACATATGCTTTGTGGTGTCTACCACATTTTTCAACGGATTTGTCTAAAACAAGTAAAATAGTATCAGTCGGTTTTACTCCAACCTTGAGATATGATTATTAAATTGGTTGACCCTTTAAAGGGGATGTTCCGAAGCAGTTGGCCAATATTGACAATTCGTATTTGACCTAAGACTGATACAAATATTAAAACGTGTTATATTTGGACTATATCAACTACTTCTTATGAGATATGTGCAAATTTTTGGAAAAAGTGGAATTACGCTTGAGCTACCAGATATAGTAGATCGAAGTATTCCATATTCATACTTCATCTAATACAGATAAAAATATCGTTGTGTGCAAAATTTGAAGGAAATCAAACATTTAAATTGTATATTCACATCAGATTTCTGTTTAAGAGAATTATTTAGATATAGCAAGTTGTAAATAATTGCTGATTTGTTTCGCAAGTTATGACAGACAAAAGTATTGAAAATTGTGGCCCTTTATAGGTGAGGTACCAGAAGGGATTCACAGATATATATCATCTTCCTAATTTATTTGGGCGTATTGCTCTTCAAAATCTTGAACCCTATAGGGGTCTTTATAACAGATCTTGTGTTGATGGAAATACTGAGATGTGCCATGTCTAATGGAATCGGATGTTAATTTCGCGTTTTATGAGCTTCGTGGATATTCAAAATTTTGATCCTTTGTGGGCGAGGTTTCAGAAGTAGTGAACCGATATATCCCATCTTCACAGATGAACTTGTGTGAAATATTAAGAGAACCTGATGTTTATTTCGGATTTTATGATCGTTGTGTTATTTAAAAATTTAACTCTTTGTGGGGGAGGTACTCTTAGATCACATTTTATAAAAGTTATAATTATTTAAAATTTTGACCATTTGTGACGGGGGTACTTGATGGAGTGAACAGATATTGCCCATTTTCTCATAAACTAGCACTAATGCAAATATTGAGATTTGCAAAGTTGGAGTGAAATCGGATGATACTTTCTTCAAACTCAATTTAAGTTTCGCATGATCATTCCAAATATCCTGAAACAGATTTGGTCCAAAGAGACCTAAGATCTAAATCGTGATAGAATTCAAGCGTTATAGTGTGAGTTCTTTATATTTGGCAGGAAAACAACAAGTGGCTATCGTTAGAGCATTCCCGCATTTAAATGTGAATAAATCTTTTGTTTCTCGTACCATCGCTCGGAAGAAAACAGCAACATTAGCAGAAATGGTTCGAAAAGTAAAGAAACAAAACCCGCGTTGCAGTGGGTGAAAAATGGCTTGTCAGCTGAACATATCGCAATACTTCATTCGACAAAAATTGAAAAATGAGCTCGGGGTAAAGTCATTGAAATTCAAAAAAGTGTAAGAACTTACACCGCAACCGAAAGAAAATAGACTCAAAAGAGCTAAAGAGTTGCTTGCTTGGCCGAAAGTGGTGAACTGCCGAATTTGGGTTTCTCCGATGAGAAAACATTCGCTGTCCAGCAGTTTGTAAACAAACAAAATGATCGTGTTTACTTGCCAAAGAGGTCAGCTGAAAATGTGCACCTTCCTTTAGCCACCAGAACTCAAGCGCTGGACATAGTGATGTTGTGGGCCGCCATAACTCTTATTAATCGACCGTATCATCAGAGTAAATGCCGAATATTATCGCGAAAATATTCTGGAGGGTATATTAAAGCTTTGGGCACGCTAACATGCAAACACTTTGGCCGTAGACCTTGGATATTCCAAAACTCAGCACCATCGCACTCAGCACGCGCCACCAAGAATGGTTACAAAATGAAGTTCCTTGCTTCATTTCCAGTGCACAATGACTACCAAAATCTGGATACCGATCCGTTGGACTATTGTGTCTGGAGTATTTTGGAAAGCAAGGTTGTCACTTAAAAATACCAAAGTACCGCAGAGCAACATTCGGGTAGCGTGTGACGGTTTCATTGGCCGTTTGAAGGCCATAAATCGTGCAAAAGTTTACCAATTCGAACAAATCTAAATTTATTCTAAAATTTGATGCTATTTCCAAAAATTTTTGATTTCATCCAATAACATTAAAAAAAGTAAAAATCTTTGCGTTTTACTTTGTTGCAGTTTTTTATCTCACCCTGTACTTTGATCTACATTTTCTGCTCCCGCATAAATATTAAATAATCTTTATATCTGCATATTTTTGTTTTTTCTACGAATTTTGTATGTACCCATATATTTCAAAATTATAAAGATTCAAAATGCTATTCTTATTCAGAATCCGCAATCCAGAAACCATTTCATAAACAGCGGGAATTTAAATTTTAAAACCTCTTTGGAAAATATTTAAAAAAATACACGTTTCGTTTAATAAATTTCATTTGATAGCTCTTCAAGTTATGGTCGTTTAAAAAAATTGGATTTAAATTTCAATTAACCTTTAGGAAATGATTCTTAGAATATCTGAAAATAAAGATTTAATGTATCTCAAAATGTTAAGAATTTACTGTTAATCTAGCAAACACGATTTTCTATATTAAGTATATTTAACTCAATAATAATAATTTATTCAATATTATGGTGTAATTTTGTCATTCGATGATAATCATTATTGACCTTCCATAAAGGCCACTGTGACGTCTGCAAAAAAAAAGGTGAATGAATGCTTCTCCGACAAGGTTATTCCGTAGATTGCTACACACGCCTCATATCACAGCCAATGAATTGAAGTGGATTAATTTTCTTTTCGTCTAGCAGTCTAAGATATTTGTTTTAATTTTATTTTTGTTTCGTCTCAACGAAAGATTAAAGGTGAGCCCCCGAAAAACAAAATTGATGATTGAACCCTTAATGATGAGACTGCAGTCAAGCGTTATGTTTTTTGATTTAAAGTTGTCGCATACCTGACGATGGTGAAGGTGATGGCGGTGACGGCGATTTGTTATGGTGTCACTTTAACATCCCAACGCCATACATCTTCCAGGTAATCTAGGTGAAATAATATTAGCTGTGGAATTTTGTCCTATAATTATATTTTCTCTTTTCTGGGCTATTTGTTTGGAATTTTGTTGTTGAAATTGTTGCGTTAACCTTTTTTTCGGAGGGTTATTGGAATTTTCTTAGATTTTTTCCATGTCGGTATTTATCGGTGGAAGAGAGTAAAATATTTGGTATTTTTTTTTTGGGAGATGGCTGAGGTTGAATGAGTTTCACCTATTTGCCGTCGTAATTGAATCCGTAGAGGCTTTGTGCCAATGTGTATGTCAATATAGACAAAGTTCACAAATATTTACACTGACATGCAATTGAAATATTTGCCATTAAGATGTTACGTGCAGGTATTTGCGAATTGTCAGATGGGGTGTAAAAGGTTGAGAAATGAAGAGTAAGGGAATGTGGAGATTGAGGTGCAATTTAAGGATTTTTGTTTGGAATTTTAAAATATTATTTTAACAAATCGATATTCTCGATTTTCGATATAGTTCGATATAGGAACTGTGAAAAGTTACTAGTCGTTTCTTAAAAAATTCTAATTTTTTATTCTTTTTTTAGGAATAGGAATATTTTGAAGATAATAAGACGAATTTAAAAATATTTCGAATGACTGGGAGAAGAGATGTTTGATATATATTTTTTGGGAGACTACGTGAAAGAGGCATACATATGGTTTAGGAATATTTTTTATGGGCTGTATTAAAAGGCGTGGATCACTTTCAGAACAATTTTTAATTTTTATCAGATCACGGATTTTTGAAATTCGTTTAAAGGAGTGCGGATGCTGAGCTTGCTTCTTTAAGTTTTTTAAATTACTCCTCATTATTTTTAGGGAGAAATTGTAGGGCAATTTCAAGATAGAATTTGAAGGGTTGATGATTTTGTTTTAGGAATATTGAAAATATCATAATATGCACTTTTTTTTGAAAATATTTGTGAAGGCTTTTAAAAATATTTGAGGTATACTTTGAGGGACTGTAAGATCATATATTTTAACAAAAGTATCTTTTTTCTTAAATTACTGGGAAATTCCAGCATTGATAATCAGATGCAGAGTCAAAAAAAAAAAAAAGAAAATACGTGTTTCGGAATTTTGAAAGTTTTCATCGCAAAGTATCTAAATGGAGGTGGCAAGTTCCACAATACTTTTGGTCCTTTTTATACCCCCAGTCTTGTGGCTGAAGAGGTAATATATCATTTGATAAGGCCAAAACGTGTCTAGTCGAAATAGCGGTTTAAGAACCTTGGTCTCTTTGGACCAAATCCGTTTGAGGACATTTGAAGTCGATCTAGCGATGTCCGTCCGTTCGTCTGTTTGGCTGGTGCGCACGATAGCTCCGAAGGTTATATCCGATTTGATCCAAACTTGGTACATCCTTATATTATTGTCAATCTTAAATCGAGTTTTGAGATGGGCAACATCGGCACACTTCTTCTTGTACCTCCCCCACAAAAGATCGAAATTTTCAAAAAATATATTTTCTGCATAGAAAGAGAACCGATAATCCGATTTTGCTCTAACGTAGCAAATTCTAATAATTGCATCAGTTCTAAGTCGGATGAGAAAATGGCCAATATCGGTCCACTCCATCAAGTATCTTCCCCCCAAAGTGTCGACATTTTGAAATATTATAACTCTTACAAAATGTGATGTAAGATACCGATTGTCTTTAAATTACACACGTCTCAATATTTTTATTATGAAAATGGAATATATATGTCCACTCCTTCTGGTAACTTCCTCACAAAGGGTCAACATTGAAGCTCATAAAACGCGAAATTAACATCCGATTCCATTCAGATATTTCTGTCACATCTCAAAATGTCAAGCAACACAAGAAGTCAAAATACAGGGAGAGATAAAAAAATGCAACAAAGTCAAACGCCATAATTTTTACATTTTTTTTAAATTTTATTGAATGGAAGCAAAAAATTTCGGAATTAGCATCAGATTTTAGAATAAGTTTAGACTTTTTCGAATTGGTTACCTTTGGCACGAACTATGGCCTTCAAACGGCTAATGAAACCGTCACACGTTACCCGAATGTTGCTCTGCAACATTTTGGCCCATTCCTGGCGATGCGCTTGCTTGAGGTGATCGACACTTTGGTATTTTTAGTGCCAACCTTGCTTTCCAAAATACTTCAGACACAATAGTCCAACGGTTTGGTATCCGGAGATTTTGGTGGCCATTGTGCGATGGAAATGAAGCGAGGAACCTCATTTTGTAACCATTATTGGATGGCGCTTGCTGAGTGCGATGGTGCTTTGTCCTGTTGGAATATCCAAGATCTGCGCCCAAAATTGTTTGTGTGCCCAAGGCTTTAATACACCCTCCAGAATATTTTCGAGATAATATTCGGCATTTATTCTGATGCCACGATCGATTAATACGAGCGGAGAGCGACCCTCGGCTATTATGGGGGCCCACACTATCACTATGGCCGGCGATTGAGTTCTGGTAGCCAACCGAAGGTGCAAATTTTCAGCTGACCTCTTTGGCAAGTAAACACGATATTTTTGTTTGTTTACAAACTGCTGGACAAGGAATGTTTTCTTATCGGAGAAATCCAAATTCGACAGTTCACCACATTCGGCCAAGCAAAGCAACTCTTTAGCTCTTTTGAGTCTATTTTCTTTCTGTTGCGGTGTAAGTTCTTGCACTTTTAATTTCAATGGCTTTATCCCGAGCTAATTTTTCAATGTTTGCCGAATGGAATATTGCGATATGTTGAGCTCACAAGCCATTTTTCGGCCCTTGCACACGGGGTTCGATCAAGTCGCTTCTTTACTTTTCGAACAATTTCTGCTGATGTTGCTGTTTTCTTCCGTCCACTTCCTTGACATCAGGCTACGCTACCAGTATCACGGTAACGAGCGATGCTACGAGACTCAAAAAATTATTCACATTTAAATGCTGGAGTGCTCTAACGATAGCCGCTTGTGGTTTACCGGGCTAATATAAACAAATCACGCTATCACGCTTTAATTCCATTACGAATAACTTTTTTGCTCTAAAATTCTCATCAAAATATACAAGCTTGTAAACAATATAATGGGCTTTCACTGGAATAATTTTAACAGCTGTCGAACGATTAGCTTAGGAATTACAACAGTCTGAAGTTGGTTGCAGGTTTTTCATCTCACCCGGTATGCTATTTAATTTTTTGGGAAAAGCGTCAAAGAGGGAATTATTCCAGATCGAGTTTTATTGTAAGTCTCTAAACAAATGAAATTTGTATATAACATATATACCATAAAAAAATTAATCAATTTGTGTTAATAAAAATTTTGCTTATATTTTAAAAATTTAGAAATTTTTCTTAAATTACTTAAAGTTTTATTTTTATAGTCATAGTTTTGAACCGATTTCCCTCTCTATAGGAGGCGCTTTTTTTAATTTTGAAAGGAGTATAGACAGTTTTTTGGTATTTTGAGAAAATCTATTTTTAATTTTTCAAATATGATTTTGATGCTTTTCTCAACAACTAAACTTTCTTTAAATCCCAAAAACTACAATTTTAAAATTTTTTCTAAAGACAAGTATACAATTCCAACTATGATTTTCATTGTTGACTATATGTATATATGTATCAGACAAAGACTACAACAATAAAAAATTTACAAAACACCACATCCATACATAACCATGACATGGCCAACAAACCAATCCATCCATTACAATGGCTAATTTGTGTACATAAGTTTTTGTTGCTAGTGTTGTTGTTGGTGGTGATGTTTTCTATATTGTTGCTCCTCCAATCTCTGTACACGCCAATCTCCAGTTGTCTCACAGGAAACATAAAAACGGAAAACTCACAAAAAACCATCAAAGAAACAGAGCTTTACCATGGCCATATCCGTAGCAAATTTGTATTTGTTTCGAGTTTTCCACAGACACACACACAAAAGTCGAGCCTTTTTTTCGCAACGATTGTTATTTCGTTTGTAAGGTATCGCAAGAAAATGGAAAAAAATATTCCATTGGTCCGTCTCTGTTTAACTTTTGCCTGGCTTCCCTTTGTTAAAATTCTTGGAGAGTTTTCATGTTGCAGCAAGCAGAATGGAGGCTATTGCATTTTACAAGCACACACACACACACCGGGACAATAGTCAGCGGAGTGGACACACAGGAAAATAGCTCTCATGGAAGCTCATACAATTCAAATTGTGTAAAGAAAAATAATCGAGAAACATTGAGTCTTTGTTTGGAGGTGGGTTTTTTTTTGTCATGGCCTGCGCCAGGATGTGGTTTAGGATATATCAGTGGGATGTGAATTTTTAAAGTCACAGACATGGATTGTTTAGGAATTTATTTCAAGGACTATCAAACCAATAGACGTGAATTTTAAAGAATTTTTCTTAAGGACCAACAGACCAAAAATAAACGTGGATTTTTTAAAAGAATATTTTTTCAAAGGCCAATAAACGTGGATTTTTTAAAAGAATATTTTTTCAAAGGCCAATAAACGTGGATTTTTTAAAAGAATATTTTTTCAAGCAACAATAAACGTGGATTTTTTAAAAGAATATTTTTTCAAGCATCAATAAACGTGGATTTTGTAAGCGAATATTTTTTCAAGCACCAATAAACGTGGATTTTTTAAAAGAATAATTTTTCAAGCACCAATAAACGTGGATTTTAAAAAAAAATATTTTTTCAAGCACCAATAAACGTGGATTTTAAAAAAAAATATTTTTTCAAGTACCAATAAAAGTGGATTTTTTAAAAAATATTTTTTCAAGTACCAATAAAAGTGGATTTTTTAAAAAATATTTTTTCAAGCACCAATAAAAGTGGATTTTTTAAAAAAAAATATTTTTTCAAGGACCAATAAACGTGGATTTTTTAAAAGAATATTTTTTCAAGGACCAATAAACGTGGATTTTTTAAAAAAATATTTTATCAAGGACCAATAAACGTCCATTTTGTAAAAGAATATTTTTTCAAGGACAAATAGACGTGGATTTTTTAAAATAATATTTTTTCAAGCAACAATAAACGTGGATTTTTTAAAAGAATATTTTTTCAAGTACCAATAAACGTGGATTTTTTAAAAAATATTTTTCAAAGACCACTAAACGTGGATTTTGAAAAAAAATATATTTTTTCAAAGACCAATAAACGTGGATTTTTAAAGAATATTTTTTCAAGGACAAATAAACGTGGATTTTTAAAGAATATTTTTTCAAGGACCAATAAACGTGGATTTTTTAAAAGAATATTTTTTCAAGGACCAATAAACGTGGATTTTTTAAAAGAATATTTTTTCAAGGACCAAAAGACCAATAAACGTGGATTTTTTAAAATAATATTTTTTCAAGGACCAATAAACGTGGATTTTTTAAAAGAATATTTTTTCAAGGACCAAAAGACCAATAAACGTGGATTTTTTAAAATAATATTTTTCAAGGACCAATAAACGTGGATTTTTTAAAATAATATTTTTTCAAGGACCAATAAACGTGGATTTTTTAAAATAATATTTTTTCAAGGACCAATAAACGTGGATTTTTTAAAATAATATTTTTTCAAGGACCAATAAACGTGGATTTTTTAAAATAATATTTTTTCAAGGACCAATAAACGTGGATTTTTTAAAATAATATTTTTTCAAGGACCAATAAACGTGGATTTTTTAAAATAATATTTTTTCAAGGACCAATAAACGTGGATTTTTTAAAATAATATTTTTTCAAGGACCAATAAACGTGGATTTTTTAAAATAATATTTTTTCAAGGACCAATAAACGTGGATTTTTTTTTAAGAATATTTTTTAAGGACAATGAGGCCATTAAAATAGGATTTTTTAAAAGAATAATTTTTCAAGGACCAATAAACGTGGATTTTTTAAAAGAATATTTTTTCAAGAACCAATAAACGTGGATTTTTTTAAAGAATATTTTTTCAAGGACCAATAAACGTGGATTTTTTGAAGAATATTTTTTCAAGGATCAATAAACGTGTATTTTTTGAAGAATATTTTTTCAAGGATCAATAAACGTGGATATTTTGAAGAATATTTTTTGAAGGACCAATAAACGTGGATTTTTTGAAGAATATTTTTTCAAGGACCAATAAACGTGGATTTTTTGAAGAATATTTTTTCAAGGATCAATAAACGTGGATGTTTTTGAAGAATATTTTTTCAAGGACGAATAAGCGTGGATTTTTTTGAAGAATATTTTTTTTGTGGTATTAAGAAAAATATACATTATCCTCAGTTCCAGTGCATTCATCATTTATTTTTTTAAAGAGTATTTTTTCAATGACCAATAAACGTGGATTTTTTTAAAGAGTATTTTTAATAGGACCAATAAACGTGGATTTTTTAAAAGAATATTTTTTCAAGCACCAATAAACGTGGATTTTTTTAAAGAATTTTTTTTCAGGGACCAAGAACGTGGATTTTTGAAGAATATTTTTGTAAGGATCAATAAACGTGGATTTTTTGAAGAATATTTTTTCAAGGACCAATAAACGTGGATTTTTTGAAGAATATTTTTTCAAGGATCAATAAACGTGGATTTTTAGAAGAATATTTTTTCAAGGACCAATAAACATGAATTTTTTGAAGAATATTTTTTCAAGAACCAATAAACGTTGATTTTTTGAAGAATATTTTTTCAAGGACGAATAAGCGTGGATTTTTTTGAAGAATACTTTTTTTTGTGGTATTAAGAAAAAGATACATTATCCTCAGTTCCAGTGCATTCATCATTTATGCACGCTTTCGAAATATTTCCTTAACCCAATTTCTCAGAAGAGTTTCCTCCTTCTTTATCTTAATTTTTTTCCTCGTGCTGTACTTCGTAATCAACATGACCCGTTAACATGCCGCAAATTACATTTGTGCCATTTGTCGAATATTAACATATTCTGTGTATGTATGTGTGTGTGCAATGAAATGTTAATCAACGTTGCTATGCAAACGCACCGAAGGAAAAGACGAAGAAACAACATTACCCCCATTTCTCCAGTGGATATTTTCATCTTTACGATTTATTACACCCCATTTCATTTCGAAAGGTTAATTTTTTTATCGAATGTGAGTGTGTGTGTATTGCTGGGTTGTTGGTTGAACACGGTCGTTTCTTTTCTGCAATAATTGGCAAAGTTTTATGAACAACTCGGGAAGGCATTAAAAATGGTCGGAACATTGAATGGTCCAAGTAGTTAAGAAGGCTTTTTCAACATTTCCGAATGTTGTTTCCTTTTTTGGCGGTCTTTTGTCAATAATGAAAATTCGAGGAATTTGTTGTTGTTGGTTGTTGTAAATGCTGTAGCGTGGCCCAAAATTTCAGTGCACAGTGTTTGTATGTGTGTATAATTGAGAATGTTGTTTGTCATTACGATAGTGATGTCTTGTGCTTATTTGTTTTATAATTAAACGCTCGGTATAATGAGATATTATATCAAGTTTACTGGGGAGTTCCGAGGGGCTTGATCTTAGAGTTTTGAAATGAGAACGTATCGTCAATATATTTACCGAAGATTATCAGAAAGTGAAAATAGTCAGGGTTTTGAGGTCGAAATATTTTTGATTTAAATTCGAATTAATTTAAACAAATTTTAACGACTTTTAAAAATCAGACATTACATAAAAAACCGTCATAAGAACGAAGCCTATAGTAATTGACCATATTCGCTTCAGATTTACATGTAGCTCCATTACACGTTTTTTGCACCAAATTTGTAATAAACCGGTCGAAATGGAAATTTGAACAAAAATTGGTTCGTCGGTTTCAACCAATATAACTTTTATAATACCTGTAAGCTGTAGAAGGCTCCCAAAATCAATAAAGTATGATATATATTATTTAGTATATCGGTTAAGAATTAACAATGTCTAAAAATAGCTAGTCACAATTTGAAAACTGTATCTAACTCAGAATCGATTTTCAACATATCATTTCGATAAGAATATGTATTAGCGCAATAGATATACATCAAAATGAGTTACATCAAAAAGAAAAATTCGGTTATATATAAAAAACTCTATCCAATTTGGGCTGATATTACATATATGGTGAGCAATAACCTTAAAATCGGATGAAGATGTGTGTCGAAGCTGTGTAAAAATCTGAACCGATTTGGATAAAATTTGGCAGAGGCATTTTCGAACTGTATTTGATGTCCGGTATCAAATATAATTGTAGTGGAGTACATATTACATATGTGTGGGACCTTAACACCAAATCGGATGAATCATGTATTATGTGGGAGCTGTAGCTATATTGGAATTGATTTTCATCAAAACTTAATGTAGTTGCTTCAAACCGTGCTTTGAACCGAATGCGAGCTGCATTTTGTTTATAAAAATACTTGGGCAGACAGACTGATGGACGGTCATTCATAAATCGACTCATTCATGATTCTACGAAGATCTTCGAAAGTAACTATGTGTCTATTCTAGATTCTGTAGGTTGTTTATGTACTCCATAGTAATTGGAATGATTTGAGGTTTCATTCTATATTCCATAGTAAATGGATAAACAGTACTATACGAAATCCCGTGAGGCTTTTATAAAAACCCGCATCGGAAAAAATAGAGGATATGTAGGTCTTCTGTCTTCTTATTCTTTATATATACAAGGTGACGCCATAATTCTTACATTTTTTTTTTAATTTTATTGAATGAAAACAAACAATGTCGGAAATAGCATCAACTTTTAGAATAACAATCGAATTGGTCACATTTGGCACGAATTATGACCTTTGAACGGCCAATGAAACCGTCACACGCTGCCTGAATTTTGCTCTGCGGTATTTTAGCCCTTCCCGGCGAACCGCTTGCTTGAGGTGATCGTAATGCCACGGTCGATTAATAAGAGTGGAGAGCGACCATCGGCTGTTATGGTGGCCCACACCTTCACCACGGCCGGCGCTTGAGTTCTGTTGGCCAACCGAAGGTGCACATTTTCAGCTGACCTCTCTGGCAAGTAAATATCGATCATTTTGTTTGTTTACAAACTGCTGGACAACGAATGTTTTTTTCACCGGAGAAACCTCTTTTGAGTCTATTTTCTTTCTGTTGCGGTGTAAGTTCTTGCACATTTTTGGAATTTCAATGGTTTTACCCCGAGCTCATTTTTCAGTATTTGCCGAATAGAATATTGCGATGTGTTCAGCTCACGAGCCATTTTTCGGCCACTGCGACGCGGTTTTTGATCAAGTCGCTTCTATACTTTTCGAACAATTTCTTCTGATGTTGCTGTTTTTTTTTCGTCCACCTCCTTGACTTCGGGCTCGGCTACCAGTATCACGGTAACGAGGGATTCTACGAGACATAAAAGTTTATTCACATTTAAATGCTGGAGTGCTCTAACGATAGCCACTTGTGGTTTTCCAACCAAATATAAAGAAATCACAATATCACGAATTCCATCAGGAATAATTTTTTTTCTGGAAAATTCTCACCAAAATGATTTTGTACGCTTGCAAACAATATAATGAGATATCACTGCAATAATTTTAAGAGCTGTCGGACGAGTGTCTTAGAAATGATAGCAGTCTGAATTTGGTTGCAATTCTTTTATCTCTCCCTGTATATTTTCTGTAACAAAGAGGGGGATCCTCGTGTATTTTATAACTCGGTGTTTCCGTTGTCGTCTACAGGAAGACCTTTAAGCTATGCTATTTTAAACAGTGGACCACAATGGCTCCCACGGCAAAAACAATTTTTCTAGGTTTTTAAAATTAAATAAATGATCTCTAGGTCATCTATAGTAAATGAAATACCTCCAGCTCTTCTGTAGAAAAATAGGAATATGGTTCTATATGGAATATAAAATACGTCTGGATGTTATTTGAAATTATAGGTAATCCAGTTTTTATGTACTAAAGACATCTTCATTTTATATAGAAAAATGTTATTTAGTCTCCTTCCTCTTCTATATTAAATTGGATATCTTTGGTTTTCTGTAGTAAAAAAAGAAGACTTCAAGGCCTTCCCGTGAATATATAATTGTTGTTCTAAAATTTAATCTTTATTGGTCTAATTCGTCAATGGTGGGTTTTTAGGGGCTATGGGGAAAAAATAATATGTAAAATAAAAAATTAAGAAAAATGCATGAAATCTTTATTTGCATTGATAAATCACTGTTTTTTGAGAAGAAAAAAATTAGGTCATACTTGGTATATTGGAATATTTTGGGTCTAGAAACAACAACAAACTAAAATGCAGTAAGCCGGGCCGAATGTATGTCCCCACCATTTGGAAAGATTTTGCAGTTTAAAAAAAAAAAAAAAAAAAAACGTTGAAAAAATAATAAATATAAAATATCCAACGAAGACGTGGTAGTAGACGGTAGACAATAAGACAATATAAGCCAATTTGGAGATGATCGCATAATATTTAGGGAATGAAAAGAACGATCAACTGAAAAAATCCTGATTTTGCAGTTGTTCTACAGGTCGCAATTATAGACCAATCGACGTGGAAGTTAGCATGGGGCTGGAGTTTAGAGCTGGGCAGAGGCCTTCCAGTTTTGATGGTCATCGGGTAATATTTAATGGGTAAATAGACAATAACATTTGTGTTAAATAAAAGTCAAATTTTCCACTATAGACGAAAAGGTCAATTCATACCGTTACGTAGCTGCCGATAATAAATATATCGAATATATAAAGCGAAATATATACAATGTGTTTTTTCACCTGACAACACAGGATTGGGGATATTATATACAGATTGCAATTATCGTCCGATCCTCACGAAAATTTTCATAAGGGTAGGGTTAGGCTCAGAAGGGCTAGGCCTATTGTTTTTAAAGATGTTTGCAATATATTTAGGTGTTGAAACGGACCAACAACTAAAAATGTTCCTGATTGTGCAGCCGTTATAAAGGTCACAAATAGAAATCAAAGGGCACGAAATCGTGCACGAAGTTAGAGTTTAGGAAAATTTTTGTGTGAAAAAAATACCAACATTTCCATTCTACCGAAACGCTGAAACTAATACACAAATGGCGAACCTCTGGCTTTCTTATGCTGATTTCGTTGACGAATATAGCCAAATACTGTAGACAAGCAAATCATATAGATTAGACTAAATTTGAAGGGGTCTCTTGCTTTGGAAGATGATCGCAAAATCTTTAGGGGTTCAAATAAACCAAAAACCGAAAACATTTCCTGATCACACAATTGAAACCAATCGACATGGAATTTCGCCTGAGAATAGAGTTAAGGACAGGGAAAGATTCTAGCGTTTCTTAATGGAAAATGGACCACAACAACTAACAGCATGATGCAGTGCTTAAATATTGGGCAAATGTCCCTGGTCAGGTCAATGTTCCGTGACATAAATTCAAAAGAGAAAGAGGGGCTTCTAACATATTGTAGTGTTGTACGGTATCACATGGTCGGGCCCGCACGACTATAGCCTTTGCTTGTTTCTAATGAATTGTCTGAAAATCCACACAAGGAGTTCTCTCTGAGAAGAGAATTTTCTACGTCTACCTTTTAGTAAGCACCGATATAACGCTACGCCGAGATAGGATCGGTACTTCTATGATTTTCGCGACATTATCCACCGGAATTGCGTAAAAATTCGTATTTGAAGTTCGTAATTGGTAGTACAACCTATTACGAAAACTGTCTATGCCGGTCCACGTCTTAACCCCCATACAACAATATCTCTCTTTATTCGTTTTTCATGATATTAGCGACATTATTCACCGGAATTGCGTCAAATTTCGTACTTGAAGTTCTGAATCGTTGCTATACCCTATGACAATAAATAAATAATTATCCAGCACCACGTTTTCGTATAGCCCCCATATAAAGGTTTGCATTTGAGCGGTATTTTTCGACGCAAGTTTTTTTTTTTTGAAATTTCTAAATTTTAACTTAATTGCTTTTTTATTTGTTCTAATTACGTTTTTCATTCCGCCCATAATTTATGAACAATTTTTGTGAAGAGAATCTGACAGATTCCATCAAGTTTTTTTATTGATGCAAAAATACCACAAATTACGAACATATTTCATGCTATAAATCACCGTTCTGGAAATACGGGTGTCATTGCTGGATTGACCGGCAACAAAACAAATTATAGGAAACATGTACTTGTTTCTTTTGCTTCAAGAAGCGTTTAATATATGTATGTAAGGCGAGCGCAAAAAATTACGAACGAACAAAACCCTTGTAAAGAAAATTTATATATTCTGGGAAAATGAATGAAATAAAAATTTCCCAAGCAGGGGTTGGCTACAATAAATGTGAAAAATGCATGCATGCAAAAAAGTACGAAAAAGAAGAAGAACACAACAACGAAAATATTGTTAACATTCTACGAGCAACGCGTTTGGAACGTTAGCCAGCAACGACGGCGGAGGTGGGACAATGATGATGAGAATGGCGATGGCAATGGCGACGACGATGATGACGATGATGGTGATGGTGATAACGATGATGAAAGAACTCGTTGTCCCTCTTTTGGGCCCTGGCCACTTGAACTACAAATTATATATGTAGTGGAGCACACACATACATACCCGCTCATACGCATGAAATATTTACATGTATGTGTGTATGTATTCGAATATGCAACATGGCAGAGGGCATATGGTTGCATTTAAAGGACCGGACTGGAACAGTGCCGGCGCTTGAAAATTCATTTAAGAGTTGAAATATTACATCAAATATCGCCAGCCATCCAGCAAGGGAGCGAGAAAGCAAGAATTGAAGATCCCTGCATCCTGATGTGGTGCTAAACTGTGAAATGGCATTTAAAAACTACAACAACAACAAGAAGGGATGGATGTTACAATAAAAAAATGAACAAGTTTTAAGCATTGCCATACTGTCGGAGCAGTATCATTGTATTGGCCATACCCCTTGCATGGCTGGTTGAATTTTAAACAATTTTTTTAAAACTTATATTTTTCTTCTTCTTTCTTTTTTTTTCTAGAGTTTTGAATTTTATTTTGTCAATTGTTGAAACTTTAAGCAACACATCTTTATGTATTTTTTTTTCTCTTTCTTTCTCTCTCTTTATTTTCTTTTGCACTTTTCTTTGCTGGCTGGTTGGCTGCCTGTGGTTTTGTGACATGTGTTTTGTGTGTGTGTACGTCTGTCTGTCTATCGGTCGGTGTATGCGCCGAGAACAGGGTGTAGAGTCAACATTTTTTCCCAGTCGTATGAAAAAATATCCCAGTGGTTTGTTAACTTCAATACCGGCAGTGGATTTGTCTGTCATACCGAGCTCTATGCTAATGGTAATGTATGGCATGCCTTTATACTTTGACACTGTTTGTTTGTTTGTATTTTTTTCTGTTGCTTGCTGTAGTTGTAGTTGTTGTTTAACCCTCCCCCACACTGAATTGCCTTTGCACATAACCCCATTATTCTACTTCTCCTTCTTCTCCCGAGTACAGCGTAATGTAGTCTAGTCTTGGCGAAACCACAAACTAGGTTTCACAAACATGACAAACAATTTGATCATTATCCCTCCCCTTGTCCTCATTTTTTGTTCTCTGAGAATCCTTTAACATTTCCTTTGCTAACTGCACTTGTAAAACACCAACAAACAACAACAACGGAATTAGATGCCTTTTCTCCCTCTCTCTTGCACTCGCCCTCTCTCTCTCTCTTAGCTTACTTTCTCTCCAACTACTACTACATACTTATTATTGACTGCATGCTTTTAAGTTTTGTTGTACTCCCACAAGTAATATTGCTGTAATTGTCATTATTATTCTTGTTGTTGTTGGCGTTGTTGTCAAATGACAAATCGAGGTTGTTGATGCTAAGAATTGCAAGAGGAAATTAAAGAATACAAATTTCCAAAGGGGGCCTGTGCGTGTGACTGTGTATGTGTTTGCAAGAGAAATCCACATTCGCCGAGCACTAACCATGAACTGTATTATACAACAATTATCCACAGGGATAATGCTGTTCGGCATACTTTGAATTTATCTGCATGTAGAGAGAGAGGGTGTATCTAATTGGTTGGGATGTAATCTGGAATGCGGTGGACACAGTGTGGAACAAAAGTTGTAAGAGGTGAAATAATTTGAGAAGATTTAAGAAGTTGGCATAATTCCAAAAAATTAAAAAATAACCGAAGGTGATATGAAGCTATGCTGCTGAGTCGAGCCATTTTTGAAAAGCTGTGGAAGCGTCTATATATATAGGAGCCTTATGGAAGTTTTTTTTTTTATATATGGACTTATTTATACAGGAGACTGTGGGAAATTTATATCAAAGACCTGGGTCAAAAGTGAAAAGTGAAGAAAGTCTTAAAGTCGGGCGGGACCGACATATTTAGTAGAGCTTCACATAACAATTAAAAGTTTTTATAGGAGAATTAAATTTTACAAGCTATGATTATAAATATTATTTAAAGTTAAAAGGACTAAATATGCCGAAACATTTGTACCTTTTCAATACGGGCACAATTTACTTTAAATCGGATAAAGATATATATGGGAGCTATATCCTAATCTGAACCGATCTCGATAAAATTTGGCAAATATATTCCTGAGCTTTATTTGATATATGTCCCTGAATATCGTTGTTACGGAGGGCATATTACGGCTGTGGGGTAACAAATACAACAAATTCGATGAACTATATCTGAAGCAATCTTCACCAAATTTGGCATGCTAGTTTCTAGACTCAATTCAGTTGTATGTGCTAAATTCCATCCCATTTGGGCTAATATTAGACGTTTGGTGCACAATAAAAGGTAAATCGGACGAAGTTATATATGGGAGATTTATCCAAATCCGAACCGATCTCGATAAAATTTAGCAAAGGAATTTCTGAGCTCTATTTGATTTATTTCCCCAAATATTGTTGTTACAGAGTGCATATTACGGCTGCGGAGGACTAAAATAACAAATTGGTTGAAAAATATATATACAGGAGTTATAGGTATAACTGAACCGATTTCGAAAAAATTTGGCAAACTTATTTTCAGGACTAATTTGGTTGTATGTGCAAAATTCCATACTATTCGGGCTGATATTACACGTTTGGTGCACAATAAAAGGCAAATCGGACGTATATATATATATATGGGAGCTATATTTAAATTTTGAACGATTATCTCCAATTTCAATAGGGTTCGTCCTTGGGCCAAACAAATAATTTGTGCAAAATTTCACCTGGATAGGGCAATAAATGGGTTCTGTACTTTGTTTACAAAAATAAATGGACAGACAGACGTTCGAACGGACGTTCAAAAGGAACTATGGGTGTGTCTCGTTTCCTTTTGCTTGTTGCACAAAGACATAATACCCTGACCACCTTGTGATGTAGGGTATAAAAAACAAGTAAAAGAGCAGCAGCAGTTCGAACAAGCCGAAGTGTATTAAATCCACCATTTTGAAGGAGCGTGAAAAAATTCCGTTGAAAAATACCTCTCAAATGAAACCCGTTATATGAGGGGTATTTTTTTTTTTTCATAGATTCTCGATTTTGAAACTCAGTTACGAAATTTGAAACAATTCCGGTGAATAATGTGCTACAATCATCAAAATACTGATTTTCATGTAGGGAATGTTATATGGAGGCTGTACGAACACGTGGACCTGCATAGGCAATTTCCAGTCAAAAGCTGTGATACTTACTAAGAACTTTCAATGCGAAATTTAAAACAATTGCGATGAAAAATGTCGCTAAAATCATCAAAATACCGAACATCGGGATGTATCGTTACATGAGGGCTATACGAAGACGTATGGATGGCTGTAGCCCACATTAAACTTTAAGTACCAAATTTGATACAATTCCGGTCTATAAAGTCTCTAAAATCATAAAAATACCGAATATCCCCACAATCCTATTTAGAAACAATGAACCAATCCGTTATATATATTTTTGTCAGTGCTAGATCAGGTGCGAAAATAGACAATATTGGCCCACTCCATCAAGGACCTCCCCCACATAGGGTCAAAATTTGGAATAATTATATGTCTTATAAAATCGGAAATAAGAGTCCGATTGTTTTCAAATTTCACACAACTCGATATTTTTATTATCAGAACAACTGGCGCGAAGATAGGATATATCGGTCCTCTCCTTTTGGTACTCCCTCAGAACGGGTCAAAATTGGGGATAGCCTAAAGCTCATAAAACAGGAAATAAGCATACCATACCTTTCAAACTCAGCACATCTCAATAATTATATCGAGGCAAGATCTCATGTGAGTATTGTAGATATAGGTCCACTCTTTCTAGTACCTCCCCAGAAATTTGGAATAACCAAAACGCTAATAATATACAGAATGATTTTTTTGTGACGTATAATATTAGTGTAGAGATAATATCAATCGGCCAAACCCTTCTGATGCCTCCCCCCACCAAAGGGTCATAATGTTTAATACTTATATCCATTATAACTTGCGAAACAAGTTTGCGATTCTTATATAAATATTCCCCTCCTTCTGGTACCTTCCAACAAATTTTAAACATTTTTCTTATGGTTCCACCACCGCAAAGGTTCAACCATTTTGAATAATAATATCTCTCATTAAATTCGAAAAAAGCATATGATTCCTTCTAAACTTCTTATCTTTCCATTTTAATATTAACACAAGATCTGGGGTGAAGGTGATAGAAATCGGTCCACCCCTCCTGGTACCTCCCCTGCAAAGCATCACAATTTTCAATATTTATATCTCTCATAGTTTGCAAAGTTAATCCACTATTCCTTTCGAACTTGGTATGTGTTAATATTTTTTTCAATCAAAGGTCTGATGTCAATATGAAATTCATCGGTAACTCCCCCACAAAAGTTCAATATTTTGAGAATTAACATAAAATTGGAAATAAATGTCGATTTTCTTTAAATTGTCCACATCCTAATATTTTTGACAGTATAAAAGGAAGTTGATGAAGAAAGTGGTCGATGTAGTTCAAATAGGGTTCCAACTGTCGGAAAAACCGAAGTAGCAACTTCCTAACATGTTTCGCTTGGAAAAAGGGTACAATAAATAATATTATAGTTCTGTCACGGTGTGTTATTTGTAGTCCGATTTGGGCACTACCTACGAGTGTTACTATTAGTTCGTACCGACCGATGTAGTTCATATTTCCACTTTTTATACCCTACACCACAAGGTGGTCAGGGTATTATGTCTTTCTGCATTTGTTTGTAACAGGCAAAAGTAAACGAGATAGACCCATAGTTCCTTTTGATGATCTGCATAGAATCACATTCTGAGGCGATTTATGCATGTCCGTCCGTCGGTCTGTCCGTCCTTCCGTCAGTCCATGTATTTTGGTACAAAGTACAGTTCGCATTTATTTCCCTATTCAAATTAATTTTTTCACAAATCATTCGTTTGGCCCAAGGACGAACCCTATTGAAATTGGAGATAATCGGTCAAAATTTAGATATAGCTCCCATATATATCTTCGTCCGATTTGTCTTTTATTGTGCACCAAACCTGTAATATCAGTGTGAATAGTATGGAATTTTGCACGTACGATCAGATTGGACCTGAAAATAGTTATGCCAAATTTGATCGAAATTGGTTCAGATTTACCGATTTAACTTTTATAATACACCAAACGTCTAATATTTGCCCAAATGGGATGGAATTTAGCACATGCGACCAATTTGAGTCTAGAAGCTACTATGCCAAATTTGGTGAAGATCGGTTCAGATATAGCTATAGCTCCCATATATACTGTTCATCCGATTTGTTCTATTTGTTACCCACAGCCGTAATATGCACTCCGTAACAAGAATATTCAGGGAAATATATCTCAAACAGATCAGAAATATCTTTGCCAAATTTTATCGAGATCAATTCAGATTTGGATATAGCTCCCATATATATCTTTATCTGATTTCAAATTAATTGTGCACCAAATGGGTAATACAAGTCCGAATTTAAAAGATACAAATGCTTCGGCATATTTAGTCCTTTGAACTTTAAATTATAATTATAATCATAGTGTGTATGATTAAATTCTCCCATAAAATCTTTTAATTGTTATGTGGAACTCTACAAAATTAGGAAAGTGGTGTAGGGTATCAAGACTTTAGGACTTTCTTTACTGGTTTCTGTTGGAAAATGATAAAACGACGTTTAAAATGTATGTCAGCTCAAAGTTTTGTTACGAATTTTGACCTTTGCATCTTTTGCGGAAGAGGCACATAAATGATCCATTTTCGCACTTTGAAGGAGACCCGGTTATATAAATATTACGATATCCGAAGTTTGGAGCAAATTTTTATCATTTGGTATGAAGTGATGTCCCGTCTCATTCAGAATGTTTACGCTTTCAAAAAGAGTGGGTCAATATTGGCCATTTTTGTACCTGATCTGGTTTGGATTACAAGTATTAATCTATGTATTTGTCTGCAAAATAATAACATTTATGGGTAAAAAATTGTGTTCACATTAAGCCCTACCGATGCTAATTATGACATATTTTTCTATCACTTAATTTCCAGCCACCCTTTTTTGTTTTGTTTCGTTTTAAAGTTGTTTTAAGTACCCTTCGGTATGCCATTATCATTTCTTTTGCTCTTTCCATATATATCTCTCGTTCTACCTTGGCTATGAGTTATGTATGCACTGCTACATGTTTGATTAGGGACAGAAACGAGTTCCATTCGAACCACTCCCCACCCCCACACACAAACACACAACTAGACCACAAATAAACAAACCTTTGCAATTTTTATTACAAACAAACCTCTTACGGTTGTGTTACGTGTTCCATGAGCAAATGGATTTTGATGCATGCAACATCAAGAGCAACGTTTTTATTGCGAATTGCAGCAGTGGATTTCTTCTTCAATTTGTAATGGCTTGGTATGCCACAAGTAGTACATAAAGTTAACAATAATTTATCTTTGAGATAGAGAGTAGATTGTGGCGTGTATAGAGAGAAACAGAGGGGGAGATTAAAAGAGGAAGGTTGGGAGATGTATTGGGGAAATATAGGGGTAGCCTCTTGTTGCTGTTCTAAAGGAATTCCATTAAAAGGGAAGACCTTTTAAAGACTTTTTTTTAAAACAAATTAAAAAAATATATATCTGGCGGTTTTGCCGACAGATGCATGTGAATGTTCGATTATTTAAATATATTTTGACTTCTCTTATGATTATTCAAATTGTTGACGTTCTATGGAGTGGGTTCCAGAGAAATATTGTCCATTTCGCATTGGACCCAAATAAATATGATATAAATATTACGTCGTGCCAGGTTTGGACTATATTGGTTACTTCCTGCACTTTATATGAGGTATGTGATAATTTTTAGAAAATGTTAAAATGTGTGCTGTGGTACCAGGTATAGTCGACCGACAAAAAAAAAAAAAGAAAATCGAACAATTATATCCAATTTTATGCGAAATCATAAATTCTGGTTGAGAGAAATGCAAGATGTAAAGAATCGCTGACAAGTTATGACGGATGAAAGCATTAAAAATGGTGACCCTTGGTGGGAAAGGTACCAGAAGGGGTTCGCAGATATACATCATCTGCATAACAGATCTTGTGTTAGCAAAAATGTTTGTATGTGTGAAATTTGAAAAGTGTTGGATGCTTATTCCGCTTTTTTTAAGCGTTTTGTTTTTCAAAATCATGAACCTAATATGGGGGAGGCACCAGAAGAAGTGGACCGATATTGGTCATGTCCGAACTCGATTTAAGTTTGATAATAATATTAGGTTATACCAAGTTTGGACCAAAAACTGACGGGAGGTACTAGAAGTAATGTTCCGATCTCTACCATCTTTATAACAAATCTTGTGTTGATAGAAAGATTAAGATGTGCCAGAGATATCTGAATGTAATCGGATGTTGATTTCGCGTTTTATGAGGTTCATGGATATTCAAAATTTTTAGCCTTTGTGGGGGAGGTAGCAGAAGTAGTGGATCGATATATCCCATCTTCACAGCAGATCTTTTGTTAGTAGAAATAATGGTATGTGTGAAATATGAAGAGAACCGAATGCATATTTCGGATTTTTTAATAGTTTTGGTTATTAAAAATGTTGACCGTTTGTGGGGGAGGTACCAGAAGGAATTGTCGGATCTCTACCATCTTTATAGCAGATCTTGTGTTGGTGAAAATATTGAGATGTACCAAGTCTGAATGGAATCGGATGTTAATTTCACGTTTTATGAGGTTATGATATGTGTGAGACATTAAGATAACCGGATGCGTTTTGGTTATTCAAAACTTTGACCTTTTGTGGGGAGGTACCAGAAGAAATGTGCCGATCTGTACTATCTTGGTTAAAGACCTAGTGTTGATGGAAATATTGCGATGAGCCGAGTCTGATGTATATTCAAAATGTTGACCCTTTGTGGGGAAAGTACTAGAAGGAGTGGACAAATTTATACCATCTTCGCAGAGGATCCTGTGTTAGTAGAGATAATGGGATGTGTTAAATATGAAGAGAACCGGATGCTTATTTCTGGTTTTATAATCGTTTTGGTTATGCAAACCATTGACCCTTTTTTGGGGGAGATATCAGAAGAATTGGTCGGATCTTTAACATCTTTATTACAGATCTTGTGTTGATGGAAATATTGTGAGGTCCCTAGTCTGATAAAATTGTTTATGAGTTTCATGGACATTCAATATGTTAACCCTTTGTGGGAAAGGTAACAGAAAGGGTGGACCGATATATTCCATCTTCGAAGCAGATTTTTGTTAGAAAAAATAATGATATGTATAGAGTATGAAGAGAGCCGGATGATCATTTCAGATTTTTAATCGTTTTGGTTATTTAAAACTTTGACGCTTTGTGGAGGAGAGATGCCGGAAGCAAAGATCCGACCTCTACCATATTTATAACAGATCTTGTATTCATAGAAATATTGAGATGTGCTAGAAATATCTGCATGGAATCGGATGTTAATTTCACGTTGTTTGAGCTTCAGAAATCTTAAAAATTCCGATTGTAGAGGAGGTACCAGAATGAATAGACCAATATATCCCATTTTCACAGCATATCTTGTGTTAGTAGAAATAATGGGATGTGTGAAGTACGAATAGAACCGGATGCTTATTTCGTGGTTTATGATCCTTTTGGTAATTCAAATTGATGACCTTTTCTGGGGGAGGTATCAGATTGAGTGGACCGATATTGTCCATTTTCGCACCTGATCTATCACTAATGTAAATATTGGGATTTGCAAAGTTGGAGTAAAATCGGACCTTCCTTCTGTTTAGAAAAATATTTTTTTTGAAAATTTTGACCTTTTATGGGGGAGGTACCAGAAGGAGTGAACCGATATTGCCCATCTCCGACTTCGATTTAAGTTTGATAATAATATTACGATATATCAAGTTTGGACTAAATTGGTCACCACCTTTGTGAGTTATCGAACGCACCAGCCAGTCACATACACAGACGGACGGATGACTCCAAATGTCCTGAAACGGGTTTGGTTCAAAGAGACCTAGGCCTAGAATCATTATTTCGATGAGGCACGTTCTGGCCGAATCAAATGATATATCCCCTCTCAAGCCATATGGCTGGGAGTATAAAAAGGTCTTAAGAAAGACTTCCTTAAATGGGAGGTCTCCTATGTTGAGAATATCGTTCAATATATACAGAGAAAATTCCTTGCAAGTGTTCTGGCTGGGAAGATGTTTTGAAGATCTTTGATCGGAAGAAGGCATATAACAAGTCTTCTACAAAAAAAAAAAAAAAAAATGTGGCTAAAATCATCAAAATATCGAATATGGGGGTGCTGTTATATGGGCGCTATACCATATCGTGGAGCTATAAAGACAATTCTCTTTCAGAGGGTAAAGTGCTCACGAAGAATTCCGTGTGTAGAATTTCCAGACAATTTCTTTAAAAAAATGTGGCTAAAATCATTAAAATACCGAATATCGGGGGGGGGGGGGGGGGGGGGGGGGTACCGTTATATGGGAGCTACACGATATCGTGGATCCAAATATTGCCCATATTCGAACTTGACCTGCCTGCAGAAAAAAGGCAGATGTGTACAAAATGTTAGTTTCCTATCTTAATTCGTTTTGACTGTAGCGTGATTACAACAGACGGACAGACTGGCGGACAGAGCTAAATCGTGTTAGAATTTTACGCTGATCTACAATATATATACTTTGTTGGGTCTAAAATTATTATTTCGATGAGTTATAAACGGAATGACGAACTAAATATACCATCCATACTATGTGTGGTGGAGGGTATAAAAATCTTTCAGAGATCTTTTTGGAACATAAAACTTATTCAGGTCTTTTATAGAGAGACAATCTCTGAAAGGTTTTCTGTAGAAAGAGTCCTTTCTAAATGTCATCTTCAGTTAGGAGACCCTAAAGATGACATCTACGGAGAATTCCGCTCAAAGTTCGCCTGTGGATAGTACCTAATTTTCTGGGATTCTCTATTGGTTGGAAGATCTTCCAGGATCTCCTATATTTGAAAGACATTTTTAAATGTATTCTATATCCTTTTGGGTGGTATCCACCAAATACACTTTCATATCCCTCTTCGTAAATCGCAAAGTAAATAAATAGGTGATCCCATTGATATTTCGGGTTATAAGTGAACAATTTTCATTCCAATCCCTGCACTTCATGATGGCCTTCATGTCAGTCATCTCCATCAGCATCATCATCATCATTCATTGCGTTCATTCATTCATTTGCATATTAAGTAGTTGGGATGATTTCGCATTTTATTTTGTATTTTCCCACCCATCCCTTTCGTTTTTGGCATTTTTCTACTATTTTTTTTTTGCCCTTTGACTAACACACCGTCTACCGACGACTGACTGACTGATTGATAATACCTCGAATCGTTTCGCCTGTCAAGAATGCAATTTTGTTTTACAATTGCCAGTTGGAAACGTAATTTGTACGAAATGAACAGAAATTCATGTTGCATTGCATTGCTGCGAAGGCATGTAAAGTTCATTATGCAGTTGCAATTTTTGTGTTGCAGGTTGCTACCCCCGCCTCCTCGCTTTTTTGGGGTTTTGTTGCAGTGCGTGTGTTTTGCTCAGTTCGTTTTTTGTGTATTTGTATTTACAACATGAATATCAATCAATCAAATTCATTTATGCACTGCAGTTAATCATAAAAAGCATTCTCGGGCAATTAATTGTAAATGAAGACGATCTGTTGGGTGCGTATGGGTGTGTGTGTGTGGCAGCTGATGATGCAATGAACTTCAAAAAGAGCTATTAATTACCGTTGACCATTAAAAATGTACATATTATCTCTGGGGAGATGCATTGATGGATTAAAGGATTTCAGGATAAAGGTATAATATAGCAAATTGGGAAGATATGAAAAAGAAAATACCTTTTGTAAATTAAATGTCTCTGTTGATGAGGAAAGCGAGAAAAAACCCACTTCGACAGGATATACTTAATGTACCTTGAGGGTTTTTCCAAAGGGACATTTGGAAATTATTGCTATACGCTTAGTTGTGGAACATCTTAGAGTATTTCAAAATGTCTCTAAATTTGGAAAACAAGGAAAGAATTTTAATCGACCTTATTGAAACCTGCAGTTTAAAAACGAGTTCGGGTAGCTAAGCGACGGCTTTCTTATATGACTTCAAAAGATCCCCGAATTTTTTAAAGAAAATGATGTGCAGTAGAGCAAAAAATCAAAATGTATATAACGATCCTTTGATGTCCTGCTGTTTTTATACCTTCCACCTTGGAAAGGAGGGTATATTAACTTTGTTATTCCGTTTGTAACATATTTAAATAATAATAAA